>NC_079293.1:36045000-36755000 GCF_023638135.1 Falco biarmicus
GCAGACACCTTAAAGAAATAGCTCCCAGATTTGCTCGGGTTTTGTGCAGCTGTAGTGGCAGTAGGAATACCAGGTAATACCAGATCCTAGCTTCCCTTTTGTCCATACAAAGCCTTTCAGCTATTTCAGGAGTGGTCTCATTCCAGCCACAGTACATTTATCAGTAGCACCACATGTACATCAGCACAGGACCATTCAAGGAGTCAGGCTAAGTGAAGTTCTGTAAATTTGTTCCTTTGGGATCATTGGTCAGAAGGAAGAGTAAACCAGAGCAAAGTTCTATTCAATTTTACTGATAGGGAAAAAAAACCCAACCTATCATAAGCCACTATAAAAATAGCACAAGGTTCAAAACTGTATATATCCTACTGAAAGACCTAAATAGCCTAGGCAAACCAAAGTCTTGAATCGAACTGACCGTAATACTCTTTTCTTTTAGGTAATATTTTGTCCTATTGATCCAACTTATTTTCTGATTCTAGTTGTACTGGATCGGACAGCTCAAAAGGAACTTGTGATAGCCACAGGAGTGTAAGTCTAGGTCTTCTGTGAGGGGTAACTGTGTGGCATGACACCATCCTTTCTATTTGTATGAAAAAATACTGTTATGAAGCTGAATTATTAACACGCATGTGTGATTCATGCAAAGACAATCAATGAAAATATAGTAAGGTCTTTGATTCAGCTGTAGCTACAACATGCTCTGTATGTGTGGTATATCTTGTAAGTGTGTGAAGATTCAAATTAAGGGTTTTCATTGCACCTCTTCTGAAGATGGAAGAGGTTCGTGTAAAGCCCATCACAAATCTGTGTAACAACCGTGAGGCAGAGCTGGTAGCTGAAACCTGAACATCATATTTGAGAAGGAACTGGTGTTTGTAGTGCTTTTCCTTTATTGCAAAAGGGAGGCAGAGAATGAGGTCTATCTTCTGGCGTATTCCAAGACTACTGGACCACTGGACCACTGCACATCAGCTGCTGTCCCCATAGGCTAATACAGAGTGGAAAAAAGGATAACAGTATTTCAGACTGCTTGAAAGCACCTGCAACAGATTTGAATGTCATTAAAGGGGAAAGGTGCCAGCCAATGGAAGGGAACTGCATGGAACCAAGGATGTATTCTTCAGTAATGAGGCAGGAGCAGAAATGCTCCATGAATGCAATCAATCATAATGGCAGGTTGTCTATACACACCCTCCCAAGGAAAATGCCTTGAGTTCTCAAGTTATGAAGCCAAGATATTCCTTCACTAGTTGTATTTGCATGATAAAGTTCCAGCCATCAGACTTCTCTGAGCACCACAAGCAAGTTAACAGCCTGACAATTAATAATAACCTTCAGCAATATGGCTGCAAGGAGGCCCAGAGCAGTCCCGCAGCCCCACAATGTGAAAAGCGCTGGCAATATTTCTTTTACTTTAAAGCTGCAGTAGGTAGGTGAGGGCTAAATAGTATGAAAATACTAATTTCTGCAGAAAACTGGTAATGAAAAGTGCATGATTTTTTTTTTTTTTTTTTTTTCTGCTGTGGCTCTCACACAAAAGCTTGGAGGATAGCAAGAATTTTGCATTTGTGTTGTCTCAGGAAATTACTGGACATTTTGGTCCCCCCTGTGTTGAATTGTCATTTTTCTCCCCAGCTGAATTAAAATGTAAAGGGTTATGTTTGGTCAAGAAGGAGGAAAGCTTTTGGACATAAAGAAAAAAGCCACATACTTTTCACCTTCTAAATGATAGAATTCTTAAGAACAGGCAAAAAGCCAAAACTATGTCAACTTCTTGTCTAAATATGAAAATTTTTTGACAGCTCCATTATGCATAATTTTTTACATCCCATGAGGGTCCTGGTGCCTATAAAGAACACACTTTCTGTCTCCCTTCTCTCACAGGAGGAAGGTTAGTACAGTTTCTTAAAAAGACTGAACAGGAGCAAGCTTAAATGCCTTGCATTTTGCAAACTGTCTCACAAGGTCATTAGTGCTGTTATAGTTGTTTGTTCGTTGTGTTATTTATGCCGTGGCATCTGGCCACATTACAAGCATTAAAATAAAATATCTGTCCATAAGGTAGCTATAATTGTCATCTTCCTATTAACCACCTCTACTTATCATACAGGGAGAAAGCTGCAGCATTTTAGCTTGGCCCTGCTGATCTGTGGGGACAAGGCGAAACTCATCTCATTTTCTGAACAGCAATAAGCCTCTGCCATAACCAACACCCACAAGTGAAGTTCTGGAAATGCCATGCATTCAGTCAAAACTTTGAAGCTGAGGATTTTGTAAATATCAAAATATCTTTTATGATTATGATGATGACTACAGACAGTCCTTTGAGACACAGGCATATATGGCATGAGCTCAGCAGAGGTGGAGCAGGCTGAATGTATACTTCTCACACAGGCACTGAGGAAATTTGAAGGTCCTGGACACCACTAATTAAAATTTATAGGAAATATTATGAATTATTAGATATTCAGGTTATCTTAAAAATTCCCTAGCAGGTCCTTGAAAGTTAGTAAATGGCAGTTTTAGCAATGTCTTTGAAACACAATGTCCATGCTATGCAATGCATGAAGGAGAAGGAATGAAATCCTGTAAAAAAAGTACAAAAATATGCTGATATAAATAGATGCTATTATAAGGCACATATAGGTTGGTCAAAATAAGGTTTATCTAGACATGATAACACAGGTGTTTACTAATTTTCAGGGGCTCAGCTCTGAATCCCATGTTTTTGCTGCCTTAAGTCATATCAGCTTTTGCTATTTTACATATTTAGATGCAAAACTAACCTTGTTTGAAACACATTTTCAAGGTCTAGCCTTCTGATTTAAAAATAAAATAGAGAAATTTCACCTGCACTTTTAAAACAGTGGCATGGAAATGAAATGCAATTTCCTTAAATGTCAAGATTTCCAAATTTGATTGGGAATACATTGCACACACATTTTGTTTCTGTCTTACCACAACTATCTAATTTTTTATCTCCTAATAAAGATTAGGAGAGCTGAAGGTCAAAAAATATTGTAATTTCCTGTTGGTTTGATGTCTCTGAAGCAAAAAGAACTTTGGAACACTGAAGTGCAGAATCCTCTTTTCAGTTCTGCTTGACTTGGTCATAGGGTACTTTCATGGACCCCCTTTCTGAAATGCAATTCTCTTATTTTGTATCAATGCAAGTAAAAATAAGTCAACATCAGAAAAGAGTTAAAATCATACAGATACAGTCAGCATGATTCATCTGGCTAAATACAAATGCCTACAGTGCAGATATTTGCATTGATGATGTCAGTGAATGTGCCCCTTTCATACCTGACAGAGAAAAATTGCTACATCTAGAGCTCAGCTAATTTCATCCTAGTGTAGGAAAGCACAAGAAATGACAAAAAACTCCAGAAGTGTCTATTTCTCTCCATCAGCTAAAGAAGTAATTTAGGCAGCCATTTAGTTGTAGACATCTGCTTTGTAGGTGTCCAGAGTTAGGTGAGATGAATCTTACCCCAAATGGGTGTCAACCTTTCCTGTATTTTCACTGTGTTAATTAAGAGCTAGAATGCAGACTTTATTCATCATACACCAAATGGTCTGGTTTATCTGTCATCTTCTGGATTAGTGAGGACTTTTCAACATGATTCTTTATTCTTAGCAATTTGTCTCCATCACTTAAATTACATTGTTTCATTCTGCTTTCAGGACTGAAGTAACAGTTTTTCACATAAAGGGATAACAGACAATATACTTCCTAAATTTTAAGACTATGTGATTGTCTTGAAGGCTAGTCTTTGAAAATACTTAAATCACTGACTAAATACTCAAAAGCTTGTGGGTACAATTTTTCAATAAACTTTTCATGGCATCAGGAATTGCTGTTTCAGCTACAGTGGCACAAAACATGTGTCTGGAGTGAACTTCACAAATAAAAGTGAAAACAATTTAAATTTTTTCCCTTTCAAAGTTAGTTGTGAACTCTGCAGTTTATATTTGCCTGGTTCCTTCTAGGAATGGTTCTCGTGAATGTTCCTTAGCTGCCCTCAAAGCGAACGCAGGCAGCCAGTGTGTAGCAACAAATGTGCTGGAGAAAAGGGACATGGTAAATACAGGGATCTGCACTGATGAGATCAGACTGATTTTCTGGTGAAGAAGTGTAAATATTTAACCCTCATGCACTGATGGAGAGGAGATTCCCCAGCACTCCACAAGCAGGTTTGGGTATAGGTAGTTTTCACAGCTTTACCAGTGACTTTAATACTGGCTGCCCAAACCTGACTATGTTAATACATTAATTCCAGGGACTTTACCCAAGAAATCTAGATTAAAGGTAGCTTAGGTACATTTATGAAGGCTCTGATCCTAAAGGCCTTGGCAGCAGTGTGAATATTCACTTACTGATGTCTGATTTTCATCACCTCAGAGCCAAAGGAGCAATACAGAGCCCAAGAGGCAGATGTGCACATGTTATAGGCTGGGAGTAGAAATGTGTTTGGAAATGCTGCCTCAGTCAGAGGTGCCTTTCCTCAAATTGGCAGTGCTGCCGCCAGTCAAACGATATTATATGGTTGATATATCCAGATGTGACATGCCATTGTAACGTACCATCAGCCCAGGACATGGATGCTGTTTTCTGAAAATTGTGATTATAATCACTCAAAACAAAAGGACTTTATGGGGTTTTTTTCCTTCTTTTTAAAAGTTTTTAAACCCATTTACCAAGTGTCAGAGCCCATGAAATAGAATGATATAGGGTGCTCAAGTTAAGATGCTGGAGCAGAAATACGAGAAAAACCTGGGTAATTTCCCATTACCTGCTAGTATCAAATACTTGAAATCTGGCTGCTCTGCTTGAATCACAATAAAGCCATTTTTTCCCTTGTGAGAAGCAACAGAATCTTAACCAGCTTCATTATTTCCACTTCTCTGCTGCTTTATTTTTGATATTATTAACCAGTGCATTACTGGAATCTGTAATTTTGTACCCATATGCAAGCTAAAGAAAGAAATCAGTCAGATCTTCAACATTAGAGCTTAAAAAGAATAAGTATAACCTTTAAAACATATAAGTATAACCTTTAAATCTTGCATCCTACTGGATACGCTTTTATACTTGTCTTTAGCTGACTCCTGTTATAGTTGATTTAATAGATGGGAAAATCTAGGTATAGCAAAGCAAGTTATCCTAAGTCAGGTGGATATCGTTTGCACAGGCTAGAAATTACTTTAACATTCTGATTTCCCACTGCAGTTGTTTAACCTCTAGAGCATCTGTTTCCCTTACAGAGAACTGCCCATCTCCCTTGCCGTTGAATTTCTGGAAATGCTGATATGCCTTGATACATTTACCCCTCTGGTCCTTTCGAAGGCCTTATCTTTGTCAATAAAGATTTTCAGCCTCTTTTTTTTCAGGTACATGAGAAGGTACTTGAAAACAGCACTCTTGCAGGTGTGCATGCTGTATAGGTGTCTATACCCTTCTTGCCAAGCCTTCTTGCCTTGTGGAGTGTTGGGGGAGGGATGCTGGAGAGACAGGCATGATGCTGTGGAAACACCATTCAGCAGCAGCCAAAACATTGGTGTGTTATCAGCACCGTTCTAGCTACAAATACAAAGCCCATCACTATGAGAGCTGTTAAGGGGAAAGTTTACTCCATCCCAGTCAGACCAGTACAGACATTGTATGCCCCAATGTACAGTTCATTCCATGGATGTAATTAGTTTTCTATACCTTTAAAGGCCTAAAAGTTAGCTAAGTGTCATCACCTTTGACTCCATTTGTTGTCCTTGGTCTAAACCCCACCAAGATGACTCATGGGAGAGAGCATCTTCCCTTGAGTACTTTGCATGCTAAAAGAGATGTTTGCTACAGGAGTACAGAACTGAGTATGGGAGACAGGGGAAGAGGACTTTTGGTTTGTGTAGAAATTAATGTGGGGTGCTTAAGGGGTTGTGGAAAAGTGCAAAACCTATTATGGGACATATAGAAGGACCAAAGATGGGTAAGTGAGACATCAAGGGGTGTCAGGGAAGAACAAGTGTGGGAAAATAGGGAACAAAGAGGTTTCAGTACACTGGGCCCTGCTCTTGACCATGAACCTTATGGCTTTGAGGGTTCAGTTCAGGTATGAGCAACTGGAGGGCATTGGGGGTTGGGAACCAGCTGCTGGGTAGACAATGCCTGAGGCCAGCTTCTGGGGTGACCCACATTGTGTGTGTCTGTATCTCACCAGCAGACTTCAGCCCTGATCAGCTGGAGAAGAAGAGCAGGATGGTGGGGCACCTCTGCTGCTCATGCACATGTGAGTGTTGAGTGTGATTATGCAGGTTTTTGATAAAGAATAAACACTTTACTCTCTGGGCTGATGTGTGTGGTCAGTTCTGTTTATATTTTGTGTGTGTGTGCGTACCTGTGCCTCTCAACTAACCCAGCCCGGGGACATGGAACTGCCGCAGCCTTTCAACTATCAGGTTGAGGAGGAATTCCCCAGGGGTCTGTAGCTACCTCATGAAACTACCTCTAAGAGCCCCACCTGGGCATCTAGAGCCACTAGAGCTGCTGAAGGATGTGCATCCATATAGAAAAGCAGCAGGAAAGCAAAAAGGATACTCTAGGGCATTTCAAATGGCAGCTGATGACCATATAGGCAGAACTGAGACCAAGGTGTTCAAAGAAGAATCTGAATCTCATCCCTAGCTTTAGACTATATTAATCCAAACCCTTGTCATTACGAGTATTAAGTGGATTTCTGTGTCTTTCAGTTCACCTACACTTGCAATATATGTTTGCTTGCCCGAAGGAAACGTTCTGATCTCCTTACATGAAAACACAGATCACTGTCATTATTCTTTCCAAAATAAGTGCTAACTTTATACTGTATTTCACACAGGAATGGCTGTTTTTCAGAAAAGATACTTCTAACCTTCCCTCCACACTGCAGCTACTGGGAATACCTTGGGAAAGCAGCGATGGCAAAATGCTGGCTCAGCACTCAGGACAAGCAAAGCTGTGGTATGGCTCATTTGCTTTTACAATATTTCGTTGTGCTACAATTTATTCTTTTTAACCCTTTAACTCCTAAATCCTTTATTGAAATAAGACTGTATGGCAAAAAAGTCATTAAATAGCAGATCTATTTAAACAAGCCTGAATTCCGTGCTCTTTCTCCAGCTGTGATGCAGAAAGGGGCACCAGCCCCTTCTTCACAAATCTTGGCAGTGGGAGCTGCTAATGCTTGCACTGAGCAGCAAGAGGCATCATCTGATTCTCCAGGGGTTTCGCTGCCAAAGTACTCTCCCCTTCTCCTACCTCTTTGCCCCACTCCCTGCCCCTGTCCTTTGGGTTCATTATCCAGGCAACTGTAAAGACCAGGTAACACAATAATAAATACAGTCAGAAATGCAGGTGGTTTTCCACCAAGGGCTGTGACCATAGGAAATGACACTGAGCTCACTGATCTGGAGAAGCTTTGTTGAGTTTGAGTAAGGGCAATGTTGATAAAAGGGGAGAGATCACCTGCTCTCCAGTTGCTTGCTCTTAATTTTATATGATGTAATGATTCTCTTGCTGGGTAAGAGTGTGTGCGTTTTCTCTTACTCCAAATGCCAACAGTGTCAATTAGATGCTTGCTTTTTTTTCTTTTTTTTTTTTAATCCCCCTTTTTCTCCAAATCAAAGTAAATAAGTATTTTGTTCACATTTTTAGCCATGAGTATGGTTTTGATCCATTTTTAGACTTCCTCTGAACCCTGCCTTTCTCAACACTATCCATTAGCCAAAGTTTAACATTCTGGAACTTCCAGCCTGACTTGAAAGCTGTACGTTAAATTATGCAGCTGAATTCCATCAGTCAATTTCTCCTTTGCTGTCAACACAGCAGCTACATTTTTTATTGTCTGAACAAGCTCATCCCATATAACAGGCTGCAAAAACATCAGAGAAAAAAAAACAAAGATCAATAATAGGACAATACTTCCTAATCGGGCCTACATTCAAAACCGAAAGACACAAGGATTTTTTTGTAATTTTTTTTTCTTTTGCAAAATGAAATGAAAAAAAATATTCTCTTTCGCATATCAGATAAGCCAGAAATTGCCTTATTTAACTTCTGAAAGACTAGGATCATTCAGAGCAAAATTCTGCTGTGAATAAAAAATATGCAAAGCTGCCTGTAGCAGTGTGGTACAGGTTATCTGACCTATCAGCTTCATAAAATAAAAGCTAATGAAGCCATGGCAGAAAAAGCCAACTGTTACACATCAAACAACTGTGGAGTCTTTACCTCTGCAGAAAATGATTGTAAATTGCATGTTGGTATTATATGGATGATAGTTGTGCATAGCTATGTGTTTTTCTAATATACTTAAGCTAGAGCTGCTTACTGCTATCTTTTTCTAGGCTAGGTCTACATGATCTACTATTCATGTAATCTTAATGGCAACTAAAGGGGGAATAAAATCTTTATGAAAACCACTATGGTTACCTCACTTTAAGAAAGGAATTCAATCAGCAGCCCACTGGAATTACTTATGTTTTGACTAAGATATTTGGATCCTTTTATTGAACATTCTGCTTTCAATGCATACATCCCATGGATATGAAATGATGGATCTCTTTGGATTTTAAACCAGCAGCACTTTATATCATTAATAAATATTCATTTTCCTGCTATCCCTCCAGTGGTATTTAATCATCAATCATGGCTGAAATCACAGCTGTGAGAGCTGTTTATGCTTTACTGTTCTCCTCTACATGATTTGGCAGATACTTATGAAATTATCGGAGTGTGGAAGTAAAGGGGGGTTGGAGAGGAGGGAAGATAGGAGCTGCTTTAAAAAATAAATAAATAATTCTTTGTGTCCGTATTTATTCCTGGAGCAGTACTGTTTTGTTTTGCCTTCCAAAGTACACATAAATCACTCCATTGGTCTCAACTGTCCTGTGAAAATAAAAATGATCCCAAACTGTTCAAGAATTACTCAGGGACTATTCAGTGTTCAATATGTCAGAGAAGCAAAGACAGACGCTCAGGAAGAGGAAGATTACAATCAATGAAGAAAAATCAATAGCGTGTAGAAGTTATCCTGCTGCCAGCATTGTCAGGAAAAGGCTTCTCCATTCCCCAGCCTCATTACATGTAGAAGATTATTAGAATCTGAGCAGCCAAAGTGAAGCTGTAATCATCTCCCCTTTGCTTTTTTTATGTTCTTGGTGTAAATCAACATTTCACTTTGACTTAATAAACAAAACAACCTGTTGTCCCACCAATGTAGCGTTTTATATATTATTTGCTTTACCTGCCACTGTAAATGAAAAGAGATGAGATTAAAAATACTTTGAAGTACAGGTTGTTGAAGTTTGAACAATGACTGGAGTAGCTGGCTTCAACATTTTCTGTTTGCTTGCTTTTTAGTTTGCCATCTGTGTGTTTTTCTGTCCCTCTGGCCAAACCAGTGGATCCTGGCTGCTAAACTCTGCTTGTTAATGAGATGGTCATTTCTTGATTCTCCCCTGAAAATCAATTAACCCAACAATGAAATCACTGGAATTTATAGAATAACATTTGTGTGACCTTAGGGAAATATGCATACTTTATTGTATCAACTGATAGAAGGAAATAACTGCATAGATAACAACAGTACCTCCCTGGCCCTGATTCAGAAAAGTATCCTTGTTTTGGAAAATAATTTAACATATGCAAGTGAAGTAATTGAAGGCATGATAGATAAATATTTAAATGTCTTCCTGAATTTAGACCTGTATGAACAGAAAAATAATATCCATGTATCAAATATAATAGTTTATGCATTAATATATTGTACATTTAAATAAAATATATGAACACACTGACATATAGCAGACAGTCTACATAAAAAACCCTCATATTCTGAAATATATGTCAAGATTAATTCCATAACCCTTCGCTTCCCAAGACCCTCTAAATTATGGTGACAACTGTTAGCAAACACAGATGTCCAAACTCATAAACTTTGCATTTATATGAGCTAGGACTGCTTGTGCATCCAGGTGTTTGTTTCATTTATGAAAATACCAACTGTATGTACAAAATAGGGGCAATTTTTTCAGACAGCATTCAACAGAAATATTTCCAAATACTGTCCTACCATCATCACCGTCACCATCAAGTCTGTTTCTGAGCATGGTGCATCAGATGTTGGTGGGATGTAACGCATGAGATAAGTCAGTCTGTAATATTTCTGTTTCAGAGAGGGCTGCTGTATAGTCAAAAACATGTCAAAATGGACATTTTTTATTAAGTTAAATACAAGTTGCTTAATTCTGACACATTGTTTGAGTGCTTGAGTTCGTTTTTTCCAAGATTTGGGATTTTTTTTTTCAGGTACTATTTATGTTAGGATATTTAGCGATTAACTAAACCGAGTAATTTATTATGTTGGTTTCTTGATCACTACTTCAATTGTGTTTGGAATATCCATCAACACTATAGGAAGTACCTGAAAACACCTGACAGAACCTTGCTCCTGCCCTTAAGAATGTGAAGTCAGAAGCATCTGTCTTCATAAACCCCATCAAGAACCCCAGGGGAATGATATAAAAGAGCAGTCCTTTATTTGTCTAATCTAGAACCAATTAAAAGGTAGGGCTAATCGACAAAAACATAGTCTTCAAGCTCCAGAGGGGGTGTCTGATGCTACCCTTAGAGCTAATAACAAGAGCACGTGGGCAATGCTGAACCTGGAATGTAAGGTGTTCAGTTCACCTTCTGCGGCAATGAAATAAAATCAATCCTTTCCAGGGAGGAAATCATAAATAGCACTAAATTTCACGTTCCTATATGATCTTTCAAGCTACATGGTAGGCAATTTGTCACTTTTGAGAGCTCTGGTAGCCAAAAAGTTAATTCTTCAGAAGTGAAACTCTCCAGCAGTTCTTGAAGTAATTGACTGGGATCTGGAAGTGAGCGATTTGTCTTGCCTGGCAAGGGTATCCTTTAAGTTAAAAGAGAAAACGCCAAACACAGTACTTTAGGCCCAAATGTTAGTATTTGTTTTTATAAAAGAAATCTATGAAATATAATACCATAATAAATATTCCTTATTCCTAAATTCTCCTTTATTCCTGAAAAATAAAAATAAATAAATTGAGTTCTTTCTCACACCACCAGAAACTCAGATGCAAGGTGTTTCTATATGTAAATTACCAAAAATAAATCACTACAGCCCAGTTTTACCCTGGAAGAGGTATGTACCAAGCAGGCAAATAAATGGTAAAATGACAGCTTCCATGAAGCACTGTTATGTTATATATGTCAGATTTATTTTAGGGCAAAGTAGCCCACTGCTGTCAGGGGATGTAGTCAGTTATTATCTCTACCCGTTTTCCTACCCTTGTCACATGGATGTTCCTTTGTAGTAAATGGAGAGAAATAGGCAAAAATACTCCACAGCCAAAAAGGCTATTCAGAATTAAATTAATTAGACCCTTGGTTCTAATAAGATATTTTGTCCATATCTCTTTCAACAGCAGTGTATGGACACTAACTCAAGCACAGATGTCACTACTGTAGCTGTTTGCATATGGTAAGATGAATTCAAACCTTAATGTTATTTCTTCCACTAACTTGACCAAATAGCATCTGAACAGAGCTGAAGACTTTGTAATTATTTTTTATAAAATATTATAACATTTCAGCTAATTTTTCATAATAGGTGTTAAAAATTGTGTTGTATTAGATAAAAAGATGTCTCTTCCTCATTATTTTCTGTCTGATCAACCAATAAAGTAGTGTACAAAGGAAATACCTCAACCCATCAACTAACAGCTATGGATCAAATGTGTATCTGTTGATGTTCAGTGCAAATGAAAATCTAGGTGCCAGCTCTGAAAAAAATGAATGTATACATATAGGTCTGTGGTGGTTGGCCCTGGCTGGACGCCTGGTGCCCACCAAAGGTCTGCTGTCACTGCCCTCCTAAATCGGACAGGGAAAAGAAAACATAAGGAAAGGCTCCCGTGTAGAGATAAGGGCAGGGACAGATCGCTCAGCAATTACTGTCACAGGCAAAACAGACTGGACTGGGGGAAATTATTTTATTACCAATTAAATCAGAAAAAAAAACAACAACAAACCACAAAAAACCACTTTCCCGCCACCCCCCCCCCCCCCCCCGCTCCCCCCGCGGTCCCTCCCCGCTCCCCGGCCGCGGCGCAGGGCGGGCCCGGGGCTGGGTCAGTCCCTCCCGCGCTGTCCCTGCCGCTCCTGCCCCTCCGGGGGAGGCTCCTCACACCCTGCCCTGCCCCAGCGCGGGGCCCTGCCAGGGCAGGGGGCCCCCCACGGGCTGCCCCAGCCTGGGGCCCTGCCGGGCTGCAGTTCCCCACGCCCGGCCCCGCCGTGGGTCCCCCCGCGGGGCGCAGCCCCTCAGGCCCGGCCGGCCCCGGCGCGGGTCCCCGCGGGGGCACCGGCCCTGCCCGCAGCCCGGCCCCGGCCCGGGCTCCTCTCCCCGCGGGGCCACGGGCCCTGCCCGGAGCTGCTCCAGCGCGGGCTGCCCGCGGGTCACAGCCTCCCTCGGGCACCCCCTGCCCCGGCGTGGGGCCCTGCCGGGCTGCGGGGGGGGAGCTGCCCCCCGGGGGCTCCGTGGGCTGGGGGCACAGCCTGCCCCGCCGGGGGCTGCGCCGCGGGCTGGGGGGAGCCTCTGCCGCGGCGCCGGGAGCCCCCCGGCCCTGTCCTGCCCTGGCCTGGGGGCTGCAGAGATGTTTCTGTTGCATATTCTCACTCCTCTCTCCATCTTGCATAATTGTATTCCCCCTCCCCCCTTCTTAATACACTCCCCCAGAAGTGCTACCACTGTTGCTGCTGGGCTTGGCCTTGGCCAGTGGTAGGTCCATCTTGTAGCCTGCTAGCACTGGTGGAAGCTTCTAGCAGCTTCTCACAGAAGCCACCTCTGTAGACCCCTCACTACCAAAACTTTGCCATGCAAACCCAATACAAACTCACCTTCTTTTCTCTTCATATGAGGAAAGGTATGCAAAGCTCTTTATCCAGTGATAGCTTTTACAGAGGACTTAAAAGTACTGGTATTCAATCTGCACAACTCTCAAAAGAAATTCAGGAACCTAGTCCAATTAAAATAATACGGAGTCATATATTTAAGCAATTTAAATGTTTAATCAGACATCTATCTAAAACAATGTATTCTTCAAAAGTCTAGTCCTTTGTAATGTATTGCTTATTTATCTAGAGAAAAGGTGGTGCCTAGTCCTGCATGCAAATAAATTACATTCTTACCCTCAGATCATCCTTTGCCACTTCCTTCATAATCTGTCCATTTATCTCTTTTGTGAATGCCTCAAAATCTATCTGTTCAGAACCAAGCACAGGGAAAATGTTTTCCCTTCAGTTTACTGTATATTCACACAAAAAGTATGAAATATTTCTCATATGCTTTTGGCATAATTGCTCTCTATAATCAAATGTTGCAGTAGAAAAGTCCCTGTTCATTAGTAGCAAGACTTATACACACACACATACACACACCTCATTTAAGCATATTAGCAGTAAAGTTAAATCACGTAAATGTCTGCAAGCGTATATGTTTTAAGCCAGACTGAGAATGTGTGTTTCTTGAATTTATGTAATGATAGTAGCTTTTAAAACCATCTCCTAGACATTGTTTTCATGAATATAGTTTTGAAAGAATGTATATCTTTCAAAGAATTCACATCTTTCATGAAAACAATTGTTTTTTATTGTTTTTGCCTTAAATATAATAAAGAGTTAAAATATATTGAGGATAAGAAGTCCCATAATAAGAAAAACAATTTGCAGTATTTTTAGACTTGATTTTGGTTTTATTGTCAGAATGGACAATAACAGTTAAAAGAATTCTTCATGACATGTATGAATACCATAAATATTGGCAAGTTACTTTAGTTTTAACCCAGTAGAATGATCCATAGAGAAAATTTAAATTATTATTGCACATGCATTATTTAAGCAATGATATTTTAAAATCTAGTGAAACCAATTCATTCAGAACTTTAACATTTTAGTGTCATTTCTTTAAAAAAAACAAACAGTCCCAGTACAGAAGCATTACGTGCAAGGATTTCCAAATGTGGGCTGTTTAAATTTCAGTCAAAGAATTGGCTACATGACCTTCCTCTGCAATACTGCACAATTCAGTTACAGTCTTGGACATTACTGCTACCTAATTCTCTTAAAGTTAGAAAAACCTTATTTTTCCACTGTTTTTATTATTATTATTTTACAGCTACAAGGAAATTCCAGGTCTGAAGCCTTTGGAGGTTGATCTTCGTTAAGATTAATTATGAAGTCAATACAGCAAATGAAGCACTGAGTTGTTGTCTTGTTCTTCTTTCCTGCTTAGCAGGTGGACTGCCACATTTCAATCCAGCTGCAGTTCTTCAGCTATCATCATCCTTTACACAACTACGAAGCCTGCAGTTCACCAATAATTAATGTAACCAAGGCAAAGCCTTTTGGTCGGTTGCTAAATAAAGCAAGCACAGCAGAAACTAGAGACAAAAATGGATGCCCTCAAGGTTAAGAGTGTTCTTGCTAACAGAAAGAAGACTCCCTGTATTGAAGGACACACTGTAATTTTTTCTAATCCTTTGTAGTATTTCATCCTTCATAATAATTTCATTTCTGTCTTATCTTGATTAATCTTTGGACAGTTGCTTCAAGCAGGCTTTCTATTACAACAAGGAAATGGTTTCATTGGCATATAACATAAGGAATATCTATCATTGCATGCATACAAATTATTTTCCTCTATGGTGATGATATCTTATGGTTCCTTCTAATAATTTTACAGCTCTAGAAAGAGAACCTAATAAACACATCAAGACACTAAGGTCCAATTGTTCATGTCCCTCTCTGTTATTCTGAAAGCAATATTACAGTATACTGATCTATGTCAGTATACTTTGTTCAATTCACCAGCTCTTTCAATATGCTAATAAAGTCCTGTAGTTAAATGTGCAACTGCCCGAGTACTGTTCTCCCAGGTTTCTTCAGGGAACTTCCGCGAGATCACTGCAAACACCTTTACTACTGTAGTACCTGATACATTATTAAGATAGAACAAGGTGGAGCTGTGGTGTTCTCAAACTCTTTGTCCAAGAAGCAGGGGAGAGGATGAAATGTTTTTGGCAAAGCCATTTGTAGCTGATGATCATTTCTGAAGCGCACTCTGGACTGATTTAATGTAGTAGACACTGTCTGGTTCAAATGGATCTTTCTTAAAACTGGTATCTGTGTTCCCCCAGAATTTTTAAATTTTCCACCGTTGCTTTACTGCTGCATGAATGAGTCATATAAAAATTAAGCTGTTGTAATAGCCCCATAACTTTAGTCACAGTTCTCTACTTCTAGGATTCAAAGAAACCTCCATGATGTGAAATTATTTCATAATTTTGGCTAAGAGATTTTCAGGGTGAACTCTGCTGATATCTCAACATGAGGGAAGGCAAAACAGTTTAATGAACTATAGCTTTCTTAATATATTCTACAGAATAATTTAAAGTTTTTAGGAACAGCAAAGAACGTAAATGTTAGGCCATATTTGCAACAACTAAGTAGGCTGAAAGTAATTGTGTTACTGCTACTAAAATTAATTATCCATATCTGTTCATATTTCCACCAACACCACCCAGTATTGCTCCCATTATGATCCTATCACTTTCTATCTGACACTGAAAGTACTCCATGAGATGTTTCTTACTAGTTTATACTATCATAATAGGAAATGCTTATGCGAGAATATAAGAAAAAGTATTTTTTTAAAAAAACCAACCAACATCCATCCTTTCCTGGATTTTCAGTTTCTTTATTTACTGGTGATAATATTTTCTGTTTCAAAAGAAGTGTAAAAAATTATCATTCATGCATTGTTGAGGACAAAACAAAATGCATATTTGAAAAAGAGATTAGGTGGGTAGAATTGAAAACAAGAATGATAAAGGAATTACAATGCACAACTTGATTAGGAATATAAATTCTAATAATGAAGAATTACTTGAATTAATCACAATATATATAATTAAAAAAACCCAAACCCCAGAAGGCTCTAAGAAAGGATGTAATGCAAATTATAACTAGGAAAGACCAAGAGGGAAATTTACTCTCTATTACAAATTTTCCTTCCCTTTTTATTGTCAGAGACCATGTAAAATCTGACTTCCTTAGAAAACGAATTGTCAGTTTACCAAGAGAGACAATTTTGGGGGTTTCTATACATTTTTTTTTCAGAATTTCATAATAGGTAGGTACATCTCTAATAGCAATTAAATATATTTCAATAATCCAAACATATTGCAGGGAAAAAAAATATGTATTTCTTCCATACCAGTGTCCATTTCTAATTTCTATGATACGATTAGACAACTCAGTATCTTCTGCTATACTGTACTTCTCTGTTCCTTTACACTGGAAGGTTCTCCAGGAAAGGAAGAGATGTTTTAATTTTAATTATTATTTTTTCTTTTTTATTATTTTTTATTTATATTTTCCAAGCAGTATGTCTGTGAATTAATAAAACATTTGGAGAAGGGAATAAAAAACACTCAACATTTACAGTTTTAGATTTAGATCAAATGATGAACAACCAAATTCCAATGCACACTCTTACCACTGACATGCAAGGAAATGAAAGGCAAGGAAGTGCAATTTGATAATAATGAAATTCTTGAAACCCCAAGAAACTTTAAATCAAGCCCTTGGGATCTTCCTGAGGGAGTAATGAGGCAGAGGAACTGATGCATAAAGTTGAAAAGAAGTAATTTAACACAATTATTAGGATTGTTTCACACAGTATATACATCAGTATATTGAAATAACTGTTGAAATAATACTGAGCAGAGATGGAGCAGTGCTGTGAGAGTGGCCTGATGACTTAGAAAACTCAGGTAGTATGGCTTGATGACATGGAAAATGGAATAACCCAATAGGCTAAAAAGAAAAAAAAAGGAAAAAAAATTAAACTTCCCAGGAGTAAAAACACAACAAAGATCTTTAGGAAAAAAAGCAGTATTTATACAAGGAATATGGATTGAATAAAGAAGTACTGGTGTGAGCAGTTAACAGCTGAAGAAATTCAAAAACTAGCATTCATAATCAGCAGATACAGAAAAATGGTGGACTACAAAGAACAAGACCTGGATTTGTTAGTCTTGTCTATTTTATTTGCTGCTTCTACTCTCTACAGCCCATGTGCTTCGCTGTCTCGTAATATCCTCTCATGCACTTAAATAAACTGTACTTTATTGTCCTGCAACAGACACTTGGGCTGATGCTATTACTCCAGATGAAATCAATGGGAGAGCTACCATCAGCTCGATGGGAAAAGATCTTAACCCACTCCCATAAAACACAGTGAAAGAATTAGCACTGAGCCTGATCAATGCCTTTTCAAATCAGAACTTAGCGCAACACTCAATAGGCTTCCTGACTTGGGCAGGTGGCTAAGTGCAGGTTCTTTATCACTCGCAGAATACCTGGGCATTTCTGTGGCATCTTACCTATAGAAGGCCTTACTGCGATACATTTTAATTCCCTTTACTGTCTTGCAGAGTAACTTCTCCTCAGCTGAAGAGAAGTATCTTTCAACACTAAAAATATTCTGAGAAAATTAATAGGAAATAAACTTAATCTTCATTGTAGGAAGTGCTGCTGTGTCAACAAGGTGACATTTTTCAATGAGGATCTAATTCCAAATAGATCTTCAAGCAACATACTGAACAGCAGAAGAGAAGCTGATCTCATAACAAGTGATCAAAGACACAAATGTCATTCAGGATTAAGTAATTCCTAGTATTTTACAATAATTTAGAGTTGTTACTACTCTAAAGAGAAAACAAGATCACTATTGAGCAGGTAATAGCAACCCGTAGCAGATTAGACCTTGCTGAACTTCTCAAAGACTGACTGACTTTGCAAGCAGAAGGCACTAGAGGAATTTTATATTAACAGGACTTAACTGATTTTCCTGTGTTTATTTGCTGATGCATTGCTATGTACCAGATAGATGTGTGTAGATAGCCACTTGTTTTGATAGAATTCTAAATAAATGAATATTTAATTTTATTTAAAGTATTTCTTGGATACTTGAATTCTTAGTGAACTTCAAAACAAAAATATACAGGATGATCTCTGTATAAAACTGGGAATGAAAATGGGTCCCTTCATGCAAAAAATCTTTTCTGCTAGGTTTTATTTACATACCAGTAGCTGTTAGCTATCATCATTAATATAGAAACTCACACACACATCTGCATACGCACACACATACACTCACATACAAAGCATGGAAACCCATTTGGGAACTAGTATTTCAAGAGTTTCTAATTCCAGAATTCCCGTTTGTTTACCGAGTTACTTTAAATAGATTATTTTAATTGGATGTTTTAGTACTTAATATGTGTATTAGTACTTAGATGTGTATAATAGTGCTAAGCTGTTTTATGAGCATAATTTTGTATCTGCACAGTGATTCCAACAAGTATAGGACCTATTCAGCATTATTAGAAGTGTGTATTAATAAAAATGCTGGAGAATTATAAGTTTCAGAGATCAATGATTTTTTCCCACTTGCAGATATTTTACTAAAACAGTATTCCTACAGAATTCAGTAAAAATCTTCTATTTTCCTTTTGGAAGAATCAACGTATAACTTTTCCAGTTGAATACAACAAATTCACTCTGGTAAAAATACTGACATTTTCATCCCAAGATTTTCAAGTCAGAAGGGCTTTTTTAGCTCTTTTTCAATAAACGTTTAATATTTTTATTTTTTTCAAGTGGGTTCAGAAAAGCACATAATTTCAAAATTTCTTACAGAAGATAATTCCACTGTTCAAACAGTTCAAAAGAAGTCAGGTTGATAAGCTTATATAAGTTAATGGCTTATGTAAAAGTTAAGTTTAACTTAAAAATGCAGTATCATCTCTTTGCATTAGAAGTACCTTGTCAAAAAGTAGTAAATCTGTGTATGCATGACTTTTTAGGCACAGTATAGTTACAGATTTTATATTTTCTTCACTTAACCAGTTTTATACTGACTGCAGCACTTAAAAGCTTATCTATTTGGCTTTACTGGAGTTGATCCTGAATTGCATGCATGTGAAGTGACAGAAAAAAAATCAAGCTTGCCCTCTCAGAAAAGGATAAGAATTACTGGGAGACTAGGTATGGTTTATTGTCCATCACTAAACCCCCATATCCAGATTCAGAAACAAGGATATCTGGAGTGAACCCACATGCCTCCACACTTGGTGATTTTCTGCTGATTAGATTCCCCAGCTTTATTGCACTTCAGCAGTAGCATCACCTTGATCAAACGACAACAGAGGTAGACTCAAGATATCAATCAGCTCTCTCCTCACACCCAGTCAGCTGCAGGTGTCATGGTGTAATCAAACCAAATGACACCACAAAGTAATTTCAGTTGCAGGCTCTGCCCACAGCACTAAAGAGATGGCATTCATGTTAAAAAAAGGGGGGAAAAAAAAAAAAAAGCACAAAAATTATTTCCTTGAGTCAGGTGGATGATGGACACAGACTGCAGGACTTGTTTTTGTTAGACCCAGTTCTACCCCAAATAAACTCAGCAGCTTGCAACTTAGCAGCAGTTTGCTGATTTCTGTGTCTCTGTTTGGAGAGCTCTGTCATATGGCAGTTCTAACAGCAAGAGATCCAGAGCAGAGGACAACACTCAGTGGATTTATTTGTGTCAGTATCCCCCAAAATACCTCACCAGCTCACAGCCTTCTCAGAGCGGCAATGCTGTGTCTGATCTGGAGACAATCCCAAAGTTACAGTATTTTCTCTTTTTATAGGAGCTGATTCATCATAGCTGTCCAATTGTTTTTCCAACTAGAACTGAAATTCATTATGTGGGGGGGTTATTTTTGGCCCACAGCCCTTTGTAAGGTGACATCGATATATTGAATAGCTAAACACTGAAGAATATTGATGTATTTGGTCTTCTGTATCTTTGTTTTACTAATATAGGTGACTGCCCAATCCCTTGGGGCCTGGAAAGGTCCTGTTGTGCTTTCAGTGTCAATACCATGAAAGAAGGAATGGAAGAGATACAACTATACAAAAATGACATTGTGGCAACAGCAATGCTTTTCTGCTCCTGTCCAAGCCCAAGGTAAAACAAGTCCAGTTGGAGCCATTTCTGAAACTCGAGAGACCTGGAGCTCACAGGCTATGGCTGAGCCAACCCAAGTTAAACAACATGTGTCAGCAGGCAAAAATGAAAGTCCATTTTCAGAAATGTTGTTCAGCACTAACTCAAAACCTGGGAAAAATGGAAATATGAGTGACTTAGAGTTTTCATCCTCATATGGCTCTGCAGATTCAGGCAGACACAGAGAATGGTCTGTACATAATATTCAACTTAATTTCAGCAAAGTATTTGACTCAAGAACATGAAATTTTTGCTTTCCTCCAGATACCTGGGAAACTACCCCTCCCCCCCCCAGCCCCTTGAGCCTTTCACTGTGTTAGAAAGTTCTATATGTTCTCTTACTTTATTTCAGAAAATAAAACACGCTCTAAATATGATTTCCCACAAACAACGTTCTGACCTTCAACCTACTGGATAACTACTACCTCACAATAGGGTAGGGAACACAACACTAGCCAGGTGCTATGCAAGAAAAATATATTCATATAACCAAACTGTGAAATTATAAACCTCCATTTTTTTGTTTGTTTTCAATTTTGATCTTGTATTTGTTTATAATTGGGGCGCTACTGAGGAGCATTTTCAAAAGCAGTGTTGGAAAAAAATGTTAGGAAGTAGCTATTACGAAGGATTGTTGTCTTCAGGCAGGATTAAATATGTCATTGCCCTTGTAACAAGAGTATATCCCCAGTGTCTTGGCCAAATTCCAATTTGAGAAATTGCATTCTGCCTACCTAAATTTTTTCAGCAATTGGAATGGGTATCATAATAAGTAATATCATAAGCATATTAAGCAAGTTGTTAAGGATCTGGTAAATAACACCGTCCTTTTCCTTTTTGGAAAGCAATGCTCAGGGTTCCTTAACAGTGTCACCAGCTGACTGTGAGAGGTGCTAGGCACTGGAGCTAGAGAAGAATGACAAGCACTGACCTCATCCCCGGCAAGGTTTAACATTTGCAGGATCAGGCCCCTAAAGCAATTATTTTTTGTGCCAGTGAAGGCTGCATGTTATCTTACATAGAGAAAGTGAAATGTTTCTTTTTAACATGGGGGCTTTCATATATACAATTACAGCAAAAAATACAGAGCGCTGTGTGGATCCTCTGCCCTTAGGTCGTTAGGGCCCACTGACCAGCAAAAGAGAAAAGCAATTTAAATAGCAGTCTTACTGGATGCTTAGCTGATAGATACACATAGCAAATGGAAGTTGTATGAACAAAATGATATGACCATGGAAGAATGCGTGCACCAGTAACCTGTGACATTAAGCACTGTACCACTTACTTGGAATTGATTTGCAGTCACATGTCACCCTACAGTGTTGCATACATACTTATTTAGTATTCAGTCTTCTGTATCTCACACACACACAAACACCCCCCCATACTTTTTCTATTTTTCCTCCTTAAGATCCATATGAAATCAGTTAATTCCTTTCTTAGAAAAAAAAAAAAGCACATTGAAATGGTAAAGAAACAAAATAAGGTTCCTCTGAAGTTATTTTTATGTTTAAATGCAAGTACCTGAAGGATTCTGTACAGGTGGAAACAGTGGAGGAATGGAAGAGACTTTTGCGGTCTCTTTTGTGGGCTAAATGAGGGATTCAGTCATCAAACATACTACATGGATACCTGGTGGAGAAAACTGTGACCTTATGCTGATGACCCCCCCCCCCCAGATTCCCAGAGGCTGGATCCCTTGCAAATGCCTGTCTCAGCACTCTCCAAACTATCAAGCTGCAACAAGGTCTTTTACCATCTCATACCAACACACACTTTATGCCAGTCCCTCTGCTGCTCTCTCCTTACCTCATCCAGAGCACACTCTTCTCTTGCTTCTTCCTCGGCTGCCCTCACTTCATTGGCTCTCAACCACTTAACAGAACCAGCTACACCTGCACCTTATCTACATCAGCCAACCTGTCGCCCCTGAAGCCAGCCCACAGTTGTATGTTATCAATGCTAATTAACCCAGCTTCATTCCTCTACAAATGTCTGTCAGTATGGTTCAGGCAAATCCATATTAACAGGTTAAGACCATGTGATTTAGCACAAGGTCACAAAATAAAACAGGTCCTTCCGTACCTTTTTAGACAACTCCTCACTATGCCTACTAGCTCTTCAGTAATTTTCTACAGCCCCTTTCTGCCTGTCATTTGATGGCCTGGATCCATCACAAATCCTTATGCCTTTTAAGGAGCTCTCCCAAGGTGTATATTTGAGGCTGTAAAAGTCTATATATTTAACCTGTTTCTTCCATGGAAGCTTCCTTCTGCTAGTGATGGCCTCTGGCTAAGAAAGCTGGGTGGATCCCACAACCAAATCTACAAATTCTGTCTAAGAGAGAACAGAAGTCAAATTCACTGACTACGTTCTGGTCTGTCATACCACAGGCTTCTCCCGTACCTCCATATGAGGCAACAGACGACGTTTTCCAGTTCCTACAGGAACTGGATGAATTTCACCTCAGCTGATTACAGACACCCGGTAGATGGATGTCTAATACTTCCTAGTCATTCTGGACTACTTGATAGTAGGAAACAGTATGGAAAAAGAAACCCATTGAACAGATGGTAACCCTTTAATTACAACACATAAAAAAGGAGTGGGATAAAAAAGTTAAATTTACAGTCTTCTTGTACTTTTTAAAAGTTGAAAAACTGTCATTTTTATTCAGAATCAAATAAAAAGGTTTGAAATTTTACAGACTGGAACATTCATAGGAGATTAATTTAAAGCAGACTGAAATAGTGTATGCTAACATTAAAATGAAATAGTTTTGTTTTTAAAGGATGTTCTAAAGTGAAGGATTAAGCTAAAGAAATTAATTAAACCAGAGAGATAAAACCAAAGAAAATGAAACATCTTATTTAGAAGATCTTAGAAAGGTGGGGAAAAATGTCAAATATTTCAGTGTTTTTAAAAGTCACATTTTTACATTTAAAATGTTATTTAAACTAAATTCACTGAAATGTTACATTGAATTATGCTTCTACAGGCAGATAGTGTTATTTTTAGAGTATTCACATTTACTGTCATCGTTTTAGAGATGATTCAATGAATTCTTATACCTAAAGATGGACAGAGGATAAGGCCTATAATATGACATGATAAGAACACATAATTTAGCAGTTTAGACTTTTGTACATCTTTCTGATATGATTAAATCTTCTTTTTTATGTCACATTAGTATCTCATTTCTGGTAGATGGATGGTATGTTGACGATGCAGCCAAGTAAAAGAAGAGTGTTGCAACTTGAATAGTTTGAAAAGAACAGAGGAAAGCATAGATTTTGAAGCAGAATGAAGGAAGGATATTTGTAACCCAATATGATATTTAACATTGAATTGACAACCTTCACCCTTTTGTAGTATATTGTTATAGATGCAATAAAACAGAGCTTCACACATAATCCCAAGGAATCTGGAGAATCAGAAAATTAATGAATAGTTTAAAGAGAAATGAAAAAGGACAGAAACCTGTAATACTCTGAAGCAGATATTCTCAGTGCAAGGTTGCTATGTATATGAACTAGAGCTCGCTCTCTTCCCTTTGTGTTTTAGGAAGATATGTGATGTCCTAGTTTCTCCTAGTGGGGAAAAAAGTAATTTAAAATAAAAACACAAATCCTGTGCTAACATACATGGATACATGTGACTGACAGTCACACGGAATAAACCTGACTTTCTGAAGCCAGTAAAAGACTTCAGTGATCCCATAAGAATATTGCTCAGGTTGAAACCTTTATTTAGCCAGTTTTGATAAAAAAATGTTACCTGTGACTTTCTGATAAACTTTATTGCATAGCTTTATGAATGCTCGATGTGCATAATTCTTTAGTGCCTGTTCAGATACTCAATCATGAAGCCAAATGCCAAAGTTTATGGAAGGGTTTGGCTCAGCAGCTGGACAATAACATTTTAACAATGAATATGAGACTGTCTAGGTCTGAAATTACATACCATAATATGCCAGATAAAAAATAAGATCTGTGCCATCAATGGCAATAATGGACCCATAAATTATTAATTTCTATGCAAAAAATGCAGTAGGTGAAAATCAGAAATAATAGTAATATTTAGATATTCCATTCATATTTGACACCATTGGAAGTGACAGAGTTCGGAGGACATATCCAGAAAAACGTCCGAATAACCTTGGCAGAAACACCCAAACTGTAGAAATAAAGCCTCAGCTTCAAAAATTTAATTCCGTTTTTTAATATTTTCTCTTCCCACCAGGAACTTAAATCCTAAAAGTATGGTATAAAAAAGCATCATTATAAAAATTATTTGAGTTCAGTAACCACTTCCTTTTGACTTTTGTTATTCCACTCATGGCTGTGTCACCTGGAGACACTGGAAAACACAACAGACCAACCCTAGTGAAACAGGTAAGATTCAGTCTGTAAAAACAGCAGCCACGTATTTGCCAAATACAAATGCTTCTACCATGCAAGGTAGAACCATTCATTCGTGCAGGAAAGTGTGAGGCTAAATAATATAATTGCTGTATTATAATATATAGTTCTTCACTGTGGCATGACAGCCTATGTGGAGTCTCAACCACACAGCAGGACTAATTAAGAAGGCAGATGAAGACTAGTACTAGTAAAAATTGCAATAAAGGCATCACTTTTTTTCCACCTTCCTTTTCTTATAGCCAATGGGAAGAGAAAAATTCACAGTGTGCTCCACATTAGCCCATACGTGCATGCTAAGAGAAAATTCACTCCCATTACTGCATGGCAGGTGTGCATCCATGGCTACAAGTCAGGAATTGAGTGCTCACCATTAATTATATAATTCTCATCCCACAGTGGTGTGGAGCTGTATAATGAAGGTTTCATCCACCAGGTGAAACTCACCCTTGTACACAAAGCTGCGATACAGATCATACAACATCCTACTTATACATCCAGAATTTAGTTAGTAAAATTATTATTAAAACTTCATTATGTAAATATTATGTAATCAGTGTAATATGGGGGCTTGAATCTGCATTTTTTCTTTACTGAGCTCAACCAGTGGGAGATGTATCTGCCAACGGAGAAAAGTTTTTTCTCTTGAAAACAGTATATCTAGGATTCCTTTCACCTAACTTTAAAGGATTTTTAAAATTAAGTATCTAGTGTGGGATTATATTGCTTCATGTCATCTAGACAGTAAAAAATAGGTAAAACCAATCTCTTCTTAGAAGTGCCCATTTCTCTTCAGTGGCTGTTAATGGACTCTGGAGTGACCAGCTCAGATGGACATGTTGGGCACTGGAGATGGCTGCAGTTGGTTTAGGTGACTAGGAGTGTAAGGCTGTCTCTATCATCAGTAAACACAAGGATCTTCAGATACTCCTCCTTAGTTTGGACTCCTCTCAAGATGACATGAGAAAATTACCTCACAAGTACCCTATTTCTGTGTATTATCCATTGAAAGTTCTTAGCTAAAAAGTTAAGGGTAGACAGTTTTCACAGACATTTCCATTCACTTGTTTAAACAAGGGTATTCAAAGACATTTGAATCCTTCAGCAGTGTCTGAGACAGCTGCGTGGATCTGGAAGATAGGGTACAGGACTTGTAGGAGACCTCAGCACACCTGGAACAGCATCTGGAAATCAGGCAGAGGATTTTTGGGTGTCTCAGTTCCCATAGGTGCCTATGTTTAAGGAACAGGCTGCCCGGGGAAATGGATCAGTCACCATGCCTGGAGGTGGTTAGATGTATAGATGTGGCTCCTAGGGTCATGGTTTATTGGTGGCCTTGGCAGTATTAAGTTTATGGTTGGACTCAATGATCTTAAAGATCTTTTCCAAGTTTAAAGATTCAATGGTTCTATGATTCTAACTGTATTTAGCACTTAGAGTTAAAAGAGGTAAGTCTCCTTCTATGTATACATGATATAGAGCACCACTAACACTACATTACTTCCCCAAGTTTTATTTTATGCAAACATGCTTATTGATAGTATTTCAAAAGCAGTTACAAAATCGTTCTTAAAGTTCCTTTAAAAAACTGCAACCTGAAACTTGCATACATGTTTATCAACACAATTTTGCATCTTTATAACTAAGTATAAGCCAGTAAAGTATTACCAGCAGTATTAAAAATGTGTTTTATTTTTCTGATGTTAACCTGCAAAAGTACCTGCAAAAAAGTGCTATGGCCCAGCAAATACAGCTGGGTAATGAACAAATCCCATGAAAAGAGTCTGGAATACCAGGTCGTTGCACCTTGCTTATGCCCTGGTCCTGCCCAGGTTATTTCTAGGTGTAGGAGTCAACGTTCAGGTGGCTCCATGTGGATCAGTAAGAAATACCTCCAAAGCCACATGAGCTCCACCCTGTGTATCTCTTTGACAAGTTGCCTACCTGCACCCTACTATTTTATGGTACTGGGTTGCTTTCCCCTTCCATCTTCTAGCAGAACTTTTGCTACAAACTGTTTTTTTCCCAGGTGGTCCTTGGGTAGCGGAGAAGTTTTGAAACTATTGCAACCTTTAGAGGCTCTGTCACATAGCATCCAACATTAGAATGAATTTCAAAGGACAGCATAAAATCTAGAAAACAGTATGTACACCGGTAAGCCACAAAAGGTATTCTAAGAAGCTGAAGAAATGCATAGGAAAAGGTATAACCGAGTAGGTACTTAACTAAAGACAATAGGCTGCATCAACTGTCTTTTATTTAAGATGTCGACACCTGCAATTAATCTTCAGTTGTTCACTAGGGGACTCTGACATACAGAACTTAAACTAAGCCGCTAACACCTATGGTCATAGCAGGACCAAGACTCTTCCAAGTGCCTTTTGCTTTAAGCTAGTCACTCTCACCTATTATTGATTGGTAGCTGAGGACTTTCAACAGCCTAAACGATTTCAAAAGCTTTAAAATGTTTTACGTCTTTTTCAAGGTAAAATGTCACATCTATTTATCATTAAAAAAGAAAATTTTCTCTGTTGGTGAGATCAATCCCCTGACAACAGCTGGAACTCAGGAAGCAGAAAAAAAAGACCTAGGTAAACAAGTAGAACTACACTCTTTATATAAGGTACATTAAAATGAACAAATAAATGAGGCCAAAATCAACTTATCTCAAGAAAAGACAACCAAGTCACCCAAAGGAGCATATTTGGCCCATTCCTTTTTGTTATATTTCATCAAAATGCAAAATCTTTGTAAAATTTTAAAACATGAATGTAAAATGTTACATTTTTTTTAAAATGTAGGAAAAAAGCATATATCCAGCAGGGTTACACTTGATATACAGCATAACTCATTAACACTATTATAAACATCACCTATCTTGTTTGAATCTTTGATTATTTAGTTCATTGTAATACTATACTAATGACGAATCTTAGCAACTATTTAATAAATAAATACTGAAAAATCAGAGAACAGTTTATTCTGATTAAATTTTGTTTTGCTCCCTATAAATTTTATTAAATTCATGAACAGATATACAGTATACACACAACAAAGACATTACTTATTTACAGACAGCCTGAATACATTCATACTCAAATATATTTAGGGGGGGTGGGGTGGGGTGTGTGTGTGGGGGTGGTGGTGGTGGGAATCAGATTATTCTTTTTTCTCTAGCTGCCTGTGGTGGGTTGACCCGGGCTGGACACCAGGTGCCCACCAAAGCTGCTCTGTCCTTCTCCTCCTCAGTCGGGCACGGGGAGAAAATATAACGAGAGGCTCCTGGGTTGGGATCAGGACAGGGGGAGATGGCTCACCAGTTACTGTCACGGGCAAAACAGACTCGGCTGGGGAAATTAATTTATTGCCAGTCAGACCAGAGTAGGACAGCGAGAAATAAAACCAAATCTCAAGGCACCGTCCCGCAAACCCCCCCCTGCCCAGCTCCCCCCGCGGTCCCACCCCGCTCCCCGGCCGCGGCGCAGGGCGGGCCCGGGGCTGGGTCAGTCCCTCCCGCGCTGTCCCTGCCGCTCCTGCCCCTCCGGGGGAGGCTCCTCACACCCTGCCCTGCCCCAGCGCGGGGCCCTGCCAGGGCAGGGGGCCCTCCACGGGCTGCCCCAGCCTGGGGCCCTGCCGGGCTGCAGTTCCCCACGCCCGGCCCCGCCGTGGGTCCCCCCGCGGGGCGCAGCCCCTCAGGCCCGGCCGGCCCCGGCGCGGGTCCCCGCGGGGGCACCGGCCCTGCCCGCAGCCCGGCCCCGGCCCGGGCTCCTCTCCCCGCGGGGCCACGGGCCCTGCCCGGAGCTGCTCCAGCGCGGGCTGCCCGCGGGTCACAGCCTCCCTCGGGCACCCCCTGCCCCGGCGTGGGGCCCTGCCGGGCTGCGGGGGGGGAGCTGCCCCCCGGGGGCTCCGTGGGCTGGGGGCACAGCCTGCCCCGCCGGGGGCTGCGCCGCGGGCTGGGGGGAGCCTCTGCCGCGGCGCCGGGAGCCCCCCGGCCCTGTCCTGCCCTGGCCTGGGGGCTGCAGAGATGTTTCTGTTGCATATTCTCACTCCTCTCTCCATCTTGCATAATTTTATTCCCCCTCCCCCCTTCTTAATACACTCCCCCAGAGGTGCTACCACTGTTGCTGCTGGGCTTGGCCTTGGCCAGTGGTAGGTCCATCTTGTAGCCTGCTGGCACTGGTTCTGTGGGACATGGTGGAAGCTTCTAGCAGCTTCTCACAGAAGACACCCCTAATAGCTCCCCCACAACCAAAACCTTGCCATGCAAACCCAATACATTGCCAGATTAATATTCCTTTGATTTCACAGAAATGGAGCAATCATGAGCTAATTGTAAGTTAACACTTGTATAAATTTCAATTTATGTATCTGAGGACTATATTTCTTGATTTATGGTGATGGCTATCATCTCTGTGTAGAGATAAGGACAACCTATGGAGCTGAGGAGGCTCTCCATTAACAACTGTATTTCCAAAAGCACTGTAATATTCCCAGATTATTCTTCCCTTTCATTTAATTGTTGAAAATATTACCAATAATCCTTTACCTTTGGTCAGAATGCATATTTCTAATTCTAAGAAAAATTAATTTGTGGAAATATTCAGCATGTTTTTCTGTACAATGATACCGTACAGACCAATAAGATGGTCTGAAGGAGGTTGGTAAATATGAGGTGGATCCAGGTACATTTCAGACAAAGAGCATAAAGACTTGGTGTCCCCGCAATGTCACCACTTTAAAGACACAATCAAAATATGTCAGAAAGATAGAGAGTTCAGGGTACACTAGTCTGCAAAATGCTTTATGCTTACCAAAGAAGTCCTAGGTTTCCTTACTGCCAGGTTCATAGGGTCTTAAGACACTACAAAATCACACAACATCCTTCAGCTTGTATTCATGACTCATTTTAACACATTCACACTCGATCCATTTCACACAGTTACTAGAAAGTTAACTTGTAAGTTCTAATGAGTTTCCTGGAAAATTTTGTGTAATAAACAGTATCCCCAAGCTCCAGCACTGTATAAGCACGGTTACCAAGACCGTTTTGGTGAGAATGATGACACAATTAGAACTTTGCTTGAGGAAAGAGAGAAAGCCTGTAAAAGTTTAGGTTCTTTTTTAGCACACTTATTGAGAGAAAAGCAGAAGATTAAATACCAGTACTTAAATTTGCAGCAATTCAAACCCTTTAGTAGCAAAGATAAGCTAATGAAATCCAATGGGACAAAGCATTTTCATACTTCACTAAAGGAGGAAAATTTTTCTTTAACACAATGATTCTATGCCACTGAAGAGTTTTTGTGCCAAAACAGTATCTCAGCCTTGCTCAGTGGTGTAGCTCCAGTGGAGGAGTTCCAGAAAGCTTTCAGGAGTCAGACATAATAAACTTAACTTGTTTGAGCCAAGACTGTGGCAGTGAGAGTTCTTCAAAAACACTGAGATGCTTGTCTGCCAAATGCCTGAAACTTGAGTTTAGGGAGGAAGGAGGGAAGAGCAACAGTGGCAATTTCTCTATGCCAGCGCTACCAGCAATGTTCAACTTCTTGTGCTGCTTGCAAACAAGGAAGAGCCATTGTGCACAGGATTGTAGATGAAAACTTCAGAAGCCTGAATTTGGGATCAAAAGGAAAGCTGAAATGTAGACAGCAGGGTTAGTACTGGGTTGGGCCCCCCAGTTCAAGAAGATTGTTAAGAAACTGGAGAGTGTCTATGCAGAGCTGGCAAGCCATTAGGACCTTAAGACACCTACAAGAAGAGGTTAATGGAAATGTGCTTATTAAGCCTTGTGAGGAGGAAACCAAGGCTAGTAATTTTATTGCCCTATGAATCCATTTCTGATTTCTGAGTAAGATCTCAAAAAGGCTACAGAAGAAAGGAGCACCCAGAGAATATTAACCTGGGCTCACAGCCCATTGCTTAAGTCAGGTTTTGATCAAAATTTTCAAATTAATATTTTTGAAAAGTATTACTTAAAGTAGTCTTTTTGAGTGCTATTTGTCATCATCTTCTTTTCCTGATGGATTGTGATTCATGTGATTCCGAACATCAGGACCCTATGGATTTGTGTACTTTGAAAAAGATGTTTTACAAAGTTCCCAGATGATACTTGCATTCACTAAAATAGCTGGAAGTGGATTGCTCCCCATATTAAGTACTTTCTCTAAGCGTATATTTATTCTGCCTCCCTTTCCCCTTGCAGATTATCTATTTGCTAGATACAAACTAAAAAACCATCACTGTTTTGTTTGGGTTTTTTGGTGTTTTATCACAGTAGAGGCAGACAGTGTGATAACCACAGGGCAGACATTCTACTTGAGCATGATGTTGATTCAAGTAGCTTCAGCAACCTAAGATATGACAATATTTCCAGTATTCCATTTTATTAAATAATGAAGAGTCAATATTTGAGACTGACACTCAACATTTTCAGATGTTACCTGTTAACAGTAGTGAAAAAACAAAGATAATGTCTTCAAGACAAATACAAAAGTGTGCCACTTTCTTCAATCAGTTTAAGACTCAACAGTACAGCTGACTGATCACCAACATTTGTGGATTTCTGTTGTGGCACATTTTTGCAAAGAAAGATCAGTGTGAATGTGTTCTTCAGATTCATAAAAAAGCCTGTGATATCTGTATACCTAACTTAAGACCCAAGTGCCAGCTTCTGGTGAATGTGAGTTTAGGAATCTTCATTGACTTTTAACATACATTTAAAGAAATATGAGGCTGGTGAGAAAATAGGAAATCTGATATAAGGTCAATTAATCTTTTAGAGAAAATACGTGAGATTACATTTTTTATTGTGGTGCACAAAGTTCAAGGCTTCATTTCCGTTATAAGTCTTCTCTTTAAGTATATTACTATCTAACTGTGGATTGATACAATGAAGCAATGGCATTAGACTCTCATTGTTTTATTTACAGTTGCAAATACAGAGAATCCTTCAATGATATGATGTGTAAATCTATTCATACTCCTTTCAAACCCAAAAATCTTTCACTGGGACTTGCAATGGCAGAGGAAAAGACCATCTTCCACCCAAAGATGTGGAGATGTTGTTAACTAGATTTCCAAAGTTCTACTGTCAATAACAGCCTGAAGTACTGGTTGGCTGAGATTCCTCTGCCCGAAGAGTACTACATTTTTTATTAGACTTTTCTCAGCCATTGGGGGGAAAAAAAAGCCCACTCCCCAGAACAAAGGAGAGAGTGAGTTTTAATAGAACATCCATTAAGGCTCTTAAAGAGAAGGCAGCTAATGCAAAAAAAGAAACAGGTGCAATGCTGGTCCTCAGGAGACTGAGCAGATAAACCTACAGAAGTAGTTAATGTGCATTTGGTGAAGATAAGTGTCTGTCTGTGAACGATGGGTGAGAAAAGCAAAGTGATTTGTAGCAGGGCATCATCAGGAGAATCTTAGCATTATATGTCAAAGGGAGAAGAAACAGTCTTGCGTAGCCTTTTTCTCTTGTTTACAGCAAGATGAAAATTAGACCAGTGAACCAACTTCACCAGTCACTAAAAGTAGGAGTCACTTTGCCTGAATTTATCTACCTGGAACTTAAATGACCAATTTAAACTAGTTATTTATTTCTTTCCCTTGTCAATAGGACAGGATAGTGGTACCAGAGAGTGACTCTTTTGTCCTTGAAAAAGTGCTAAGGTAGCATAAGTCTCTTGGAGAACCCGACCTTCCCCCTTTAAGCAAATAGAGCCCAGAAGAGTAGTTTAGACTACACTCTTTTAGATGGTTTACATTAACTCGAGAACACAAGAATAAAACCAATAGGTCAGACAGTGCCCAACATCTGGTCTTCAAAGTGACCAATAGCAAATGGCAGAGAAGCCACAAAACACATACAGTAACAGCTACCCAAAATTATCCTGGCCTCCAGTGATTTGTAGCTCAGGGAATTAATGAATCAGAGACAGTATTAAGTAAGAGTACTTAAAAGCTCTCCGTATATTTCTTTTCCATGAAGCTGTGTATGACAAATTGCTGTGAGTTCACACAAGAGAAAGCATGACTTTCTCCTAGGTATTACCAGGAAAGATAGCCACCAGACTTGTCTTGTTTACTTCTTTCTTTCCTGTGATGTTAAACACTTACAAGCTTGTGTTTAGCCAGAGTGCAACCCACTCCTTTTCACAGATCTAAAGGCATGTCATTCAGTACAGGTGAAAATAATTTATTCTTCTTTCCTAAGAAGACAAAACTGCACTCCATCTCATTTTCTCACTTAGTATGTTCTTTTTCATCCTTCTGGACTGGATGCGTCAGTCTCTGAACGAGCACCTAACCTCTGCCATGTTTTCTTTCCTACAAATCATTTGGGTCTCTATTCATACCTTCCACTATCAAAATAATCTAAAATGGAATTTAAGCACATTAGTTGTAGAGAGCAAGTTCTGCTCACTTACTGTCAGAGGCAACCTGGCTCTAGTGGTACTTACCATCTCTATTAGATTATATGTTTCACAAGACATCTGAACCTCAACTTCTTTCCCCAGTATGAGCTGTACTGGTGTGTATATTGTAATGCAGCTCTGCAGCAGCTGGAAATCACCTAAACACTACCTAGTCCTACACAAATTATCCTTAATACACATACAGAGCACTGAGTTCAACTCCAAATCAGGCAAACAAAGAATCTTCCATCTAATTTTTTGGTGATTAAAGTGTTCCACAACATGTAAGAGCTAAACTCTAGTCCTTTCTCAGCCTCTGGGGGCTCTTATCACCCAAAAGAAGAACTTAATCTCAAACACAGGTTTGCCCTGTTGCTGAAAGTGGGTCATGGGAAATAAAAGATTGTAAGAAAAAGAAGTAGCAATGGGGATCATTGTTCTGTAAAGCAGTGGAAAAGGGCCTTAGACGAAACTTGTCATTTCTGGTATAACATTTAACTTGGAGAGCTACAGAAGGTAATCTGAGTATGATTTATCCACCCCAGTCTGCTATTTAAAGGTAATATGCTATCATTCAAAGCACAGAGAAACTTAATCTTTCTCCAGGACCCACTAAATTTTGTCCCTTCACAAGCAAAGGTGTTCCTTGTCTTCTTTGCCCTCTGATACACTGTACATTGATGTTCAAGTATGTGCATGACTAAAAGAACACTGCACCAACAGTATGTCAAGGATACAAAGGCAAGTACCCCAGAAATTTGAAACTGTATTTCTAAGATTACTCATCCAACCTAATTCCGAGTTTTGTGTCTTTGATGTTGATTTTTTTATCACAGATTTATTTCCAATCTTATTCAGTGTATAAGGTAGATGGAAATCAAAGCAAGAATGAATGGTTAAAGAAACCATTGGTTGAAGAACAACCCCAGTAGACTTAGTGGGCATAGCTTCTTCCAGGGAGGCCTCAATCACCTGATAAAATCATGGCTCAAGAAAATAAAATACCTTGTATGCTGTTACACATCTAATGTTCCATGCTCATCTCTGACATATCATAAACAAAAAACAGATGGTATTACATACACCACCTTGTCAGAGGGCAAACCTGAATTTCATGGATGGATGGTCTGAAGGTCAAACATACAGATTTTCTCCAAAATATCAGTTTTTCCCATCAAGAAGGGAATAATACCATGTGGAAATACTTTCCAAATATACTGTGAGTTCTGTATATAGCTTCAAGACCTTGAAATAAACAGAAGTTCAAGGTGTTCTTATGTGTAGCATCTTTAATGAGAAACTTAAGAACATTACAGCTTTTCAAGTAAAGCAGTGTGAAAAGGGGAAGTTGGGTAGATTTAAATATCAAAAGATACAGAGAGAACTACCAGCACCAGCTAACAGGGTCTGGCTATATATGGCATCCTGGAGTGTTTATTTATCTAGAGCTTTTTATTTGTGCATTTTCCATAGAGAAGGCTGTTTATGATGGAAATTCAGCCTATTGACTATAGTAAGTAATTGATGAAGCACTTCAAGAGTGGTGTTTTATTATCACTCAGAACACATTGTAGGAAACCACTTGTAAAATCTTTCTCTATTATTTGTATATTTAGATCAGTGGACTCATTGATTTTAAAACTATTTTAATGAATCCTGCTGAAGTTCATAATGTTTTCCTGCTTGCCAAGAAAGTCTGTGAAGGAAGTCTATCAAATATTGTACATCTGCTCTCTAGGTAAAGCAAAGGGTCATCTACTGGTGACTGGACAGCTGCAGATGCTTTCCAACCAGAAGCATTCTGACTTTGCCTCCTTATTTCTTCCGTAATAAATAATTAAATAAATTATGTATGTATTTAGTTGACAGATGTCTCAACTAGAGAGACAGATATATAGACAGCTAGACATATTTAGATCCCTCTGTGTAGAAGACACTACCAACTAACCTTCCTCTGGCAGACAGTAATGTGAGCAATGATGTGTCAAAACTGATTTCCCCAGCCCTTGGAGTCTTGGTTAGGTAGCTGATACACTCCGATAATTTCCTAGTTCGCCTCCCACAGTTATCTACGTCTAGCCTTGAACTTCTGCTCCAACTTTTTGTTATACCCTCACATTGTCCCTAGATTTGTAGTTAAAGCAATTATTTCAGGATTAGGATGTTTCACTGTCATGTGTGAAATAGGTGTTTCCTTCTGTTAGAAGAACAGAAGAAAGCTGTTAGAAGCTACTGTAATTCAACAAAATAAAGTCAGTTGCTCTTCTATTCTTTTGTTTTGCATAGAATTTTATGTCACCTTTCTCACTGGAATTCCTAATAGTGCAGTAAGCAACACGGCTATGCATATTTTTTCTGTCTTTTCATCTTCTCCCAAAGGAGCAGCATATGAAGTAGTTTGTTTTGGTAAGGTTTTTCTAAAAGTTCTGAAAATAATTATGTAGCTTTGCTGTTTCTTATAGCAGATACTGATGAATTTGTGGTCCCTAGTTCCTGGGGATGGGCTTTTGTCCATTTGTGTGCTTCCTTGTTTGTTTCCTTCCCCGGAATTAGAAGGCTGAATTTAAATGTTATTACAAAGTGATTCATTGTGCTAGAGAATCAAATCTCATATAGAGTGGTTCCCATTCAAGCTTCAAAGTAGTCTTAAAATATGCACAGAACCAAACAAAGATGAGAACTGAAACCTCCTTCTAACTTGAGCTGAATGGCGCATATATTTGTGCAGAGGGAAGCCCATGTTGATGGGAAGATGGACTGCAGCACTGGTAACTGCGCAAGGTCTCTTAAATGTTGGAGGCTCTGTGTCCAGTTATATCACATTACTATGGCCAAGATGAAAAGTAAATAAAGATGTGAACAGCTGATAACAGCTGCCACAGATGAACAGACACTGGAGTTACCTAGCAACTGGGGAGGAAGTTTTGCTTGTGCTAGGCTAGATTTTAGCTAGTGCACTTGGAGATTATGGGGCAAATTGACAAGCTGATGAATTGCTGATAAGTATCTGCAAACAAAAATCTGAAAAAGACAAAGGAGCTGCAAACTTGCCTGAATGCTTTCTTCTCTCTAGTAGCATCACTGCCATCTTACTTGAGTTTTTAATATTTATTACTTTCTGATGTCTTTAAAACATGAGACTGTTTTGGAGGTAGGAACATTGTTACAGTGAAGGACAAGTAGTTGCATTCATCAGCTGCATATTAATACATATCTTTGGACAGTTCATTTAACAGCTACATGCTTACGTAGGGACTAATGGGGAGGATGGATCATTATAGCACTTCTAGATTAGTCGGATTAGTATCCAGCCTTGGCAAACTGAGGTTATACGCTGGGCCACATGCACACCTGCAGTGCATTGTAAGCCACTGCTTTTGATTTCCTCTTCTCTCCCCAGGGGAATAGGCCTGGAAGGGATCTAGATAATTGCAAACTGCCAGTCTTATCTTGTAACCTCGTCACATAATCCTGTTATCAAGTTCCCTCTGAAAACGGTTTCTCGCTTCAACTACTTTTATGAGATGGCTGCTCAGGCATCACATTGGTGGTTGGGAACACTTTAATATCCAACCTAATTTGCTCATGGCAAGTTTATACGTTTTTGTTGTTGTGGCAATATCATTTATATAGATATTCCACTACTTAATGTCTACCATAACCCTGTGTTTAACAATCAATGCCTTTATCTTTGTTTTCGATTTGAACACATGCCTTCTTTTGACAGGCCAACCGTTCACTGCTGTTGCTCAGTCATCACTCAGTCATATCTCCTTTCCTTAACAAGTTCCTTGTGTCTGAGCCCCTGAGACATTTCCTTGGTTCATTGGTACAGCAATTCTCAATTTTCCTAGTGTACCTTTCTCATCCAATACCTCCATTCCTCAAAAAAGGAGTCACCACCTTCTGTTGATTGCCCTACCATTCTCCAAGTCATGCAATAAGGCATAAGTGCCTACATCTGTTCAGATAAACAAGTACTTGTATGTGGTGGTGCAAGTCGAGACGGACTCAAAAACACTATACCTACATGGCTGGGTTCAGACAAAATGGCCAAAATGGCTCTTTATTGTCTTTACATATTGCTTATATATCTTAGTACATGTCAGATGCTGATAGGCTATGTCTTCTTCTTGCTTGCTCTTTGCTGTCGCTGTATGTGCCTGTATACTGCGGTTCTAAGTTCCGGGTTTTCACATCCTGTTTACATGCTTGACATTTTTGTGGCTGTCTTAAAGGTACACAACTAAGTCCTTAAAGTCAACTAACTCGTCTGCAGACCTGCTGCAGACCCCAACAGTCGTAAGTGAGCAGGATTAGGCCCTTATTTGTTTTATTTAATAGGGCCCCGCAGAAGGCATATCCTTTTGGCAGTCTACCACATACCAAAATTCTATAGGAAGTGAAATTTTGGTGAAATTTTGGTGAAATTTTACCATTCATGGTGAATTTAACACGTTGGATACCAATATCCAGATCAAAGTGTTCCACTGAGAGTCTCTTAATACATAGTTCGAGCACCGTAGACCATACTGAATTTTGCTGACACTGATGTAAATCTGGTAATTTCCCTAAAGCCAGCAGGCCTGTGTTATTCATTGCTGTTGCTGAAAAATGATGTAACTACAGATAAACAAGGCTTTGGATGTTAGAGCAGGTTCAGGATTTCTCTGCTATGATCTCTGATTCATGACAAGGAAGGAGTAGTTGTAATGTACTAGATAAGCTTTGCCCTACACTGATGATAAACCTGGAACTAAAGTTTGCTGTGCCCAAAGACTTCACACTGAGGCACCACAGGTTCAAAATCAGAATATGGCTCCACTGTATACAATCAACATCTGGGACTCCCCCACATGCACAAACAGAGGAAGACCTTTTCATCAATGGGTAACTTGCAATTATCTGTCTTTTTTTTTACACCAGCAGGTGGCCCTAGCTCCAATCTTTTCTGGTGCAGTAGGAGACCAATACACTGAATGGAAGAAGTGGGGCAAGCTGCTAATCAGAGCAGCCCCTCAAGGCATCTGCCACCTCCTGCCTCCTCCAAGGAGCTCTTCTGATTAGTTGTCTACTAATGCATTCGCCTCCTGCATATGCAATATGATTGAAGCTAATGGCACTACTTTCCACCGGCACAGCAGGCAGAATTTGGCCCAGACTTTACTACCACATTGAGTTCTGTTGTGGGCATTAAAGTCAGCACATATTGACTACCTTGTCTAAGTTGATTACCTAGATTTGGTTGGTCAGGAGCGATTTATTTTTTTTTAACTCACTGATGTAAAACCCACTGGTGTCATGGTAATGGGTCCACTGAGCTTGCTGCTGTTGCTGTGGGGCTTGCTCATAGTTCTTTCCTTGAACACGCTGAAGTATTCCATTGTAATCAGGCCTGCACTGTGGATATAAAATTACTTTTTTACTATTCTTACCTATTTATTAATCAGATTGTTCCACTTCTGCGTGCTTTGCATGGTAGAAAACTTTTACATTATACTAGCAGATGCATGTTGGACAACTGTTAGTTAAACTGCCTTTTTTAGGCAACATGAAGGAAGAGTTTTACTCTATTTTTTTCCCAGACTATAATGGCCTATTTATAGGCCAGTGCTGAAAGCAAAGTGTAAATGGGAAGATATGCTGTCAGAATATTTCTCTGTCTAAATAACATTATTGGGAGCCAGAGGAGTAATAACATAGGAAATCAATTGGGAAATTTTGTAAAAAGTGATTCTCATAAAAATTCTTCAGAAAAGGTATGAGCCTACTGTATTCCTCTTTTTTTGCAAGCATTCAGCCTCAACAGTTACCACATTTTCAGCTGAGGGAGCTCGGGCAATTCTCTTGGAGGGAAAACAGGAATTTAAAAAAATAAAATAAAATCTGTAACAACTCACAATGTGCTGAGACAGGGGCAGCTCTTCCTCTGCCATAGTGCTGGGCGCTTGTGCCTCATGTCATTAATGAAGAAATCAAAAAGTTAATACAAGAAAGTATAAACTAAAATAAGAACTTGTGGAACCAAAGTCAAACCTGATGAAAACAAAACATTTTTCTGTTTTGTATGGCATCACAACGTATGTTATTACCCAGTCTCACTTTGGACCTGAAATAATCAGAGGAAAATGCAGGAGTATAGTTAGCAGATATACAGGAATAGTTCCTCCCTTTCCTGCATTTGAGGCTTCTTGATAACCCTTATCATTCTCCCAGTTGGCATTAACAGCAGAAAAGTCTTTTTTTCTGACTTGCTCACTTTGTTTGGCATGATAACAAATGTTAATCTAATAAAATCAGGGCTATCCACCACCCAAGTGCAAAAAAAAAGGAAAAAAAAGGAAAAAAGTGTTTCTTAATGGGAATAGGAGCTAGGCATAGAAGAAAGAGCAACAATAATGGTGGCACAACTGCAAAGCAAGCTATAGACAGGGAAAGAAAAGTGGAAAGGAAGACATGAAAAAAACAGGTGAATATGAAGATGTAAAGTCAAGTCAGTCCACCCTGCTGGTAGCTGGTTCTTAGTAACCTCTTACATCAAGATACCTCTACAGCTAATACCAGATCACAACGATGGTGCCTCACCAGCTGATGATGCAGCCTCACCAGCAACCAACCTATATTGATTTTGTATTAATGAATTTGGCTCAAGCTAGAATATATTTCAATATCATACAACTTCTGTCAGATCTTCCCTTCACATGACAGAAAATGGTTTCTCATCGAAGTATCTATTGGAATGGAAATTAGATTTTTTAAGAAACATTAAGGGTTTTTTTCATGCAGATGTCCTATGTCAAAGGCCCAATTGCCAAAGAAAACACAACACTTGGACTTCTTTTTTTGTTGTTTTTTGTTTAAATTAACTCTTTCTTCTGCTCAGGAGAATTTGAAAGCTTAATTTTAATTCATAAATGTAAAAGGAAAAAAATTTCAAACAAATATATGACATGTCCAGCCATACAAAACAGTACACAAACATGTTGCCCACTCTTTCACAATATATAGTACTTCTTCATATTTCTTATGAAACTCAGCACCAATATGAGGTCACTGGTGAGAATCTCACCTTTCATTTTCATGTATTTTCAGGTGTTCCAAACCTTAATCCTGCCATCTAAAGCTAAAAACATACGAAACAACATAGGGGCACCATACCTTTTACATTTTTTTTCTTTTTTTTCAATCTTACGGTTCTTTAAAACTCACCTCATAATGACAGGGTTTGGGCTTCTGGTTTGATATGTTTTACTGTTGAACAACATTGAAATGGCAGTGTTTCAGACAGAAAGCAAACTTCTCAAATACTTTATTTCTACAAGTCATAATATAAGCCATTAGAGGAACTGATACATGGCAGATATCATGTTTGTCTTCTTCACATAGGGAAATTTTCTTCAAAGATCATAAACATGATAATTTGAGACAGTTAACTTTGGTCATCTTTTTTAACATGACTATAAAGAACATAGGAGAATGCAGTGAACATCACATAGAGATCTGTAAAAAAAGCCAAATGGTTCAGTCACAATGGCAATCACAGAGGAGGAAAAGTCCCCTTTTATTTTCCTCTTTCTCCTAATCACCATCCTGGCCCACTACTTATATGATACCATGGCTTTCAGGTGAAGTAGTAGCATTGGGAAGATGCAGCTGTGTACACCTGGGACGGCTGCTTTGGCTCCTCTCTTTTCTGTTTCATCGCTGTTCTGCAGACACCAGATGTGTTTCTGTTTCCACGGGAGGAGGGTAATCACCAGCAGCTGTTTCAGGCGCAAGGAGACAGAGATTTGTTTATTGGTGCTAGTCCATAGGCATTACAATAACTTGTTGGATGTATCATTTTTTTCTGCAGAAACAGAGCAGCCGGAGTGGAAAGTAAACTTAACATTTCTATAACGAGCAACAGACTTTCTAAAGCAGAAGTGTAAGCGCTGCGTGTCACACACTCTGAAGGAGCAAATGGTTTCTTTCAGGCTGTGTCAAGCATAACGCGTCTCAGCTGATAGGAGTCCCCTCTTGATACTCATACAAAACAGAAGGAAATAGATCTCAGCAGCAAAACTCAGTGAGTTTATGCCCTGAAGCTCAAGCAAGAACACAGGGGTAAGGCTGCAGTTGGCTAAAATTTTTAACCTTAGCTTCAGTACATTTCAGAGCTGCTTTCACTGTGGTTCTCTGACCCACTGTATGCATGAGATATATTTTTAGATCTTGGCTTAGCTAAGTGGAGAGAGTTGGTTTCTACTTGTTTGTTTCAGAAACCTCTCCAAGATAATGACTCTTCCTAACTTTTATTTTCAAGGCTTCCATGATATTTTCAGATATTCCTCGTCAAAAGAAACATGGGACGTAGAGACTTAGGTAGAATCTGGCTAGCTATCCAGGTATCCAGCTGGCTCAATCAGAACCCTGAAGTTCAGTGGGAGAGTCTGTGAGATTTTTTTTCTTCAGTCACTTAGGCTCTTTTGAGGAACATATTCAAAATCTAAAACCTGAGCCTATTTCCAAGTATCTCATTGGCAGAAAGGAAGTTTTACTGGGGTGATACTGGAAATATCTCTTAGAAGTCATCACCATCTGTTCCAGCTGAATGAGCAGTCCTTAACAGACAGATGGAAGATAAAGTAGGAATGAATAAAACTTTCAGTATCTATTGTCATTATTAAATACTAATACTACTACTAATAAAAAACAATATTATCTGTTGGAGGAAACAACTGAAGAGTAAGATAGGAGAAACTCTGAAATAAGATGAGAAATAAGGTCCTCTTTTAGCCTTTGGCCAAAGGCAAGTCTTTAAAGTCAGTTCATAATTGCACTGGCAACCAGTGGAGACTCTTGTATATGTCAATACCAATGAGCGATTGTCAATATCTCTGATCAGCAACATTTTGCATCATTTGTAACTTGTATACTGAGTCTAAAGGGAGACTTCTAAGTAAATCATTACAGCACATTGTAAATGCAGCAACCAGTTTCTCTTAAAATGCTTTAGTAACACTTCATTAATTATATTGAACCTGCAGACTGAAATTCTTCTCACTTATATTCATCACTTACCACGACCAGTTGTCTATATATTGTCTAAGACTGTACTATATCAAGCTGAATAACCAAATTATACCCCATGGATCTTTGTAGACGGATAGAGAGCCACAGTTCTCGCTGGTGTCAGCAGTTCAGACACAGCTGAATGTGGCATCTGACAGAAAGAGAAACAAAGCAAGGCATGTTAGCAAATACTTTGGTTAATAACGGCAGCCACTTTCCAGGCATTTCCCACAGGCTGGCTCAAAATCTCCTTATTGGTACCCACAGTTATTCACTAAGCAATTCTTTGTCTGCACCTTAGTTGCGCTCAGTTTTTGTGAGTTGATCCGCTTGGTTCAGATGGCAAGATAGATCACATGGCTCTGTATCTGTTTTCTTTGACAAGAATCAAGGTACTGATCTTCAGTTCCTCAGGGTTATGGTATCCTGTTTATTTCTGCTGAAGATGATTGGAAAGCACTTAAAAGATAAATTACAAAATTGTCAGATTTTAGTCTGGAGAAAAATAGCCACCAAAAAGTCATAGAAACCAGCTCTTTGCTTATAGAGAATCACTTTGACAAATATTTGCACGGAAGTTAGGCCTCCTGTATGGATTCTGCATCTACCTCATTTTCTTTTCTGCAGAGAGCCAAGCAACATGGATTTCTTAGTCTGAAATGATTACAAAAGGAAGGCAGCAGACCAGTGTTGCAATTCTCTACCAGAATCTGCCATATCTCCTGGCAGCAATTTTGTGTTGGGCATTAGAGATAGTTTCTAACTGGACCCTGTCAAACTTCCCCCTTTCTCTGGGCTTGAGTAACCCTCCAGGTCCCAGCCGAGGCGTGAACAGTCCGCGCAGCAGCATGCTGGGAACACTCAGAGGATGTTGCCTGGACCCTGTCAATGTGTCCCATGAGAACATCCCAGCACCAGTGTTTCCTCAGGCCTGGACCCATTGCATCTTAAACTAGGCAGCAGGAAAAATTCCTGGGCTGAAACCATAGGAAATGACAGAATCATAAAACCATAGAAATATTTAGGTTGGAAAAGACCTTTAAGATCGAGTCCAACCGTAAACCTAGCACTGCTAAGGCCAGCACTAAACCATATCCCTAAGCACCACACCTACACACCTTTGAAATACCTCCAGGGATGGTGACTCAACCACTTCCCTGGGCAGCCTGTTCCAGTGCTTGATAACCCTTTCAGTGAAGAATTTTTTCCTAATATCCAATTTAAACATAAAACCTAAATGCAGGATGACTGTAACCAGATACAGAGCTTCAGCCATAAGAAACAGGTTCTAGGATCACAGTCTAATTATCTGAAATAAAATGACAGAACACATTATCATTTTCATTACACAGGCCTCATATATTCTTCATACAGTAGTATGACTACAGCTTTCAAACCACTTTTCTTTTAATCTCCATTCTTCTTTCTTCATCACCACATTTGCCTGTTTTCCTAATACCTGCACCAACATTAGTCACAACTAGCAGAAGCCCATAGAGAGCTTTAGAGAACATTATTTTTTGCCCTCTGTGCATACATTAGTGTTGCCCTTTAAAGACATAGCCCTTTGTCCTTTTAATGAAGAGTAAAACTCATTTCCAAACATCCCAATAAGATTATCTCAAATAATAGCAATCCAATTAGCTCAGGCAGTTTGAAGTCTCACTTAGACTCCCAGGTGGTATTCCCCATCATTAAATATACTACTGTAAAATGCTTTCAAATACCTGTCTAGCATCTAGAGCCAAAAATGCTTCTAAGAATGCAGGTAACAACCAGCCCCTAATATCAACAGCTTTTAAAGGAGAGAAACAGGGATGAAGAATACCCACACTTGGCACACTTTGCCTCACAGCTTGGGAGCACGTCAGCCTCGTCAGTTCGCTCAGGTCCCCTCTGTCACCTTAATGTAAGATTTTGAGCCTGTCTGCTGTAAGCTAGGAATTTTAAAGTAAAGCATGTTCAGTTTGTCAGTGAATTACAGATGCCTTTCATCCTTCAGGTCTCGCTGTCGCCTTGTCACTGTCAGTACCTTTTCTTCCTTTACTTCTTAATGCAGGGATTCTATTGAGATGAACCATAATTACTTAGGCAGCTGCCCTGTCCTTCTATGGCCTTCAGGCATCTTTCCTGGCTACCACAGATATCTCCTTTAGTTCCCACTGCTAACTTCCCTTTAGAAACTGTTTTCTCTAGCTGGCTTTAAATATAACTAACTTCTTTCATGCTCTAAATACTCAAAAACTGCTGTTCTTGCCTCCAGCGTCCAACTTTATTTTCCTTTACACTTCTCTATCCTCTTGGGGAATTTTACTGGTTTCAAAAATCATGAATTTCAATTTACTATATTTTTAAGCTTTCTTTTAAACCCACTCACCTTAGTGAAAAAAAGCTTAAGTATTAGACCATGTTATCACCCACTTGTGAGAGAGGATTGAGGGAAGAATTAGTTGAACTGGAAGTCAGACTCTTAATACATGTCAAAAAAGTTCAAACTTTTTCTGTCTCACAGCCTTAGGCAAAAGGAGATTTAAAGAGGGCACAGAAAGCACCAACCTGTTTTGTCTTGCATGTCTCTTGTCCAGGTCAGCTGTGTAGTCTGAAAGCTCTTCAGTGCTGATAGAACAGTCAAAATATGAAGAAGGCTTTATAATGTTATTATTTCCCAGTGTTGGTATTCCCATTTTTAAGGCAGTCAAATCTAAAGAGATATATGTATATGTATATAAGTAATATATAAAAATAAAATATATGAAGACTTTCTTGAAATTGACCGCTCCATTTTCATTCTAATTTGGACTTTTTCTGTCAAAATCATTAAAGAACAGAAAATTACCAGCAAATAAAAAAAAAAAAAAAAGAAAGAGGATGTTAGGAAACTCTAAAAAACCCAGTGTTGTGTGTGATACAGTAAAATATGCACAACATTACCAGGACCTAGAGCCAATCTTACTCCCTTGGAGATAAAGAAAAATAATGATGAAAAAGTGTTCAGATTCAGCAAGATTTGGATGGTTTGGATGACTGGACCTGGGGGGTGGGGGTGGGGGTAAAGTACTTCACTGTCGGTTATTATTGAGACAAGGGAAGAGTCTGTGCGATATTGGGAGAAACGGCTCAGTTTTTCAGTTCAATGACAAAAATGGTATATTTGGGGCTAATGGAGAAAAGGAGGCCTCCAACATCACTGCCATAAAAAAAGTTAATGCTGTACTTGGTTCTATTACCAACTAAGCGCAAAAAACAAAAGTGCTGATAAAGTTGGTGCTGGTCAGACCCAAGGTTAATACTCTTTTCAGTCCCCATTGAAGATGGAAATAATATTGCTATAGGAAGAGTGCAGAAAAAGTTGGTATCTGGTCTAAAAACATCTGACTTATTTGCATGGCTGGGAGGCAGAAGTAGGGAAATGGAAAGTTTGAGGTAATATGGCAGATCACAAAATTTGAAGGAGTGACATCTTATACAAAGACACATTATGCATGGTCATATTATGTATGCAGGAGAGAATGCTGCACTAAAATGTCAATAAAAGTTGTACATTTATATCAAGAAGAAAAAATTCCTTTTCTACTTTTTTTGTCTGGGTGGTTTTATTCTCAGACAATTCCAAAAGTATAAATTAGCTTCTAGGGCTCAAATATATGGTTTCCAATCAACTGTAGTTAAAAACCAAACAAACACAAAACCCTCATAACTTAATATCTTCTTGGATCTATTTAATTGGCCACATATTGGCAAGGAACTGGAGCTTCATAGAAAATCATCAGGCCGCTGCTGAAATCAATGGGATGATGCCCTTTACCATTTCCACAGCAGAGGTGTCTGCCTTTGTACTATGGCTGCTTATGATGCTGGCATGCCAAAGTACATGTGGCATAATGTTCTGAGACATGGCCAAGGGGGATTCTTTTCTGCTCACAGCGCACATGACACGCTGGTGGCTGCTGCCTTGCTCCTGCTGTTTATGCTTGCTGTGATCCCACTGCATACACCCCTTGCACCTAATGAAATTCGCTTTGCTTCAGTCATTCGTCTTCCGTCTCACAAACCAGTCCATTGTGGAACATTACTTTGTAAACTGATGAGGAGGTCTCAAAGAACTATGCCTCTACATCATCTTCATAATCAGACCTTTAGGTCTGCAGCTATATGCTCAGAAACATGCTTGCTATTTCTTTGTCATTTATACTGGAAGCGACACAGGCTTGCAGAAGATGTTTTTTATTTATGAATCCTAATCCTTGTGCTGGACTTCTCAACATCATGCTGTGATTGCTGCCATGTTTATGACAAATAAATCTAGATTCTACCACTTGTTTACTTTTTCACTCTCTTTTTATAACTCAGTATACAGTTTTTAATTAGATCAACCACAGTTCTTTCATTGCTTGCTAATACTATCATTTGAACAGCACAGCTTTGTTAAAACCTTGAGGTAACCACTGCCAATTTATTGTAACCACTGGCCTACTTATCGACAACTTCACAAATCATTCACTCAGTCTCTAATTAGTTCATATATAACCATTCAAATGCATTCAAGTTAGCTTTATTTTACAGGTAGGTGATGGAATGATCTGGTTTCATGACCCAGCTTTTTTCTCATTATACCAGGCTTGATAAATGACTGTCTGTATACACATAAATACAACTGACCCTCAGAAATACAGAGGGTTTTATACAATCAACAAAACTTCATTATGTACCAAATATTATTTCTGGTTTTAGGTAGAGAAATTGTACTGTGTGAGACAAGTGGCTGTATGAGAGGGATCTATGTCGAGGCATGCAATAGCTTCACTTGTAAGAGGCAAGCTGCTGAGACACAGGACATAAGACATAGTGTCAGTTGACATGGGAGTTTCTGTAGCATTGTGTTCTGGTGGGCAACATGCTTTCTAATGCACCCCCTGGTTTTAGCATCATGCTACTATGTTTCCTTGAGTCCCCAGCGCTGCCTGCACTTCACCAGCAGAATCTCAGTGCACAAGAAAGGCGGTGATGCTAATACAGGAAGATGTCTGGGAAGCCAGAAGTCTGAGCTTTCTCTTCACCTCCTGTGATTTCAAACGGTCTGCCTTTCCCCTATATAGTGGAAGTTCAAGCGACCTTATTTCCACAGTTATTTAATTTACCTCTAATTGAATAAGATATTGCAAGTGCGAGGAGTGTGCAACTAATTATATTTCTTGGGTATGTGATTGACTTAATTTAGTTCCCCTGTCATGACAGAACTCTACACTAGGAACACTGTAAATCTAAAGCTGTGGTTACAGTTAATTTTTCATTTTGATGGCCAAGAAAAAGCTTCAAAAACATGTTCTATCAAAATTAAACAACATTTTCTGTTGTCTTGCCAAATCAAAACACCCTAAAGAAATACATGAAGGGAACTTTCTGTTGACATCAGCAGCAATTAGTCACTTTTTTTTTTTTTCTTCCCTATTTCAATGTATCTTGGTGTCTCATTCCTCACTTACCTGATAAAGATACTAGTTTTCTATTAGATTTTCATTCTGTTGGCATCAACTCAAATATTATTGCTACATCTAAACTAGTGAAAAGAGCTTATGTCTGTTTTCTGACCCTGGATTCAAAAGGTGCAGAATGCACCCATCACACAGATGAACTTTCTTACCTGCCAAAGTAGGAGTCCACAAAGTCTGTACTGAGGATGGTCCCTGGGGTGCATGTTCTTCTGATGCATGTTCATACAGTGTCAGGGAGAGTATGGGTTACTGGCAAAAAAATTCCAGGTACCATGTTACCAATTCAGTTCTCTTCATGATCATGGGATACTACCTTACCTGGCCTTAATTTGCTCATATAAGAGATTCTGTACATACATCCTCTGAAGGTTACATGATATTCAACTGTAAATAGACAAGCTGAAAAGACAAAACATTTTCCTGCTTAGCAAATATGAAGTACTCAGGTTTATTCAGAGGTTAGTCTGAGTATTTGGTTCATATATAACCCTTTCAAGCATTTAAAAAAGCTCTTCGTAAGTAGTATTATCTATCCACAATATTTTCTGCTGCTGCTGAAAAGTGGATCCATTCTAAAAAGCAACTCCAGATGCTTACTACATAGGTGGGGAAAGATCTTCAATCTTGTTCTTAATTACCATGGCTCAAATTGATTTGACCTGAACTCTCTCTGCCTTTCAAGTAGAGCAGGATCCACAGGCAAGCTCCCTAGCTTTTTGAACTAACATGCTGGCTGACAAATAAGTAATTGTAAGAAGCTGATTTATTGCCCAGCCAGACACAGCTGGATGTAAAATATTAATTTTTAATGTAAGAAACAATTTCCATTTCTTTTACCCATAAAATCCAATAAATTAATCCAAGCACTTACAAATAATTGATATTTCACAATGGAGAGATTTTTTTTACCACTTACAAATGCACCCTTTTTAAAACCAAATGCTTTAAAGAGAAGATGTTTGTGAATTTCAAGGCTACAAATATACCTCAGGGCTCTGCTGACATCAAAATAAGCCATAAAAGCAAAAAGCAAGAGTATTTTATGATGCCACTAGGTCCCCAAAATACAGCCTTGTCCAGGTTTTATTTTTATCTTATATAATACATGGATCCTACTACAAATTACACGCTGCCATCCTTCCAATTCCTTCTTGTAACTCTTTCTCGCTTTTCAGTTCCCTTATTCTGAATTTTTACCAGGGTAAGATAAAATAATAATTAAAGCATCCTGGATGCACATACGATTGGCAATAGACTGCTGACCCTTTTACCTCCAAGAACTTTCTTCTTCACATGAAGAAGAAAAGTGATTATCAACTGCTAATTACAGGGGGAAATGCCCATCTCAACAGCTAATTCAGCTCTAAAATAGGTTACTCAGGGAGTCTGTGCAATCTTTACCACTGAAGACATTTAGAAACATTTGGAAGCACCTAAGGAAGCATCTGCCTAGACAAGTGTAACTCTATTCAATTTTGATTAAGAAGTGGACCTATGTCCCTCCCACATCTGTGTTTTAGGATTCTATATTTAACCTGACTTCATTACCAGTTGACAGATGCTCAGATGACAAATCCCCTACTCTTCCAGGAGTCTTTTCTCCCACACAGTAAAGAAAAACTTACTGTTTCTGCACCAGTAAACAAAACAGACTAGGGTCAGTTCTCTAACACTGAGGTATATCGTGGCATAGCCCAGCATCACACAGCTAAACTTGCCAACCCTGACAAAAAAGGAGGAGACGACACCCAAAGTAGATATTGGGAAGTTCAATAAAGGCAAGTGCAGGGTCCTTCACCTGGGGAAGAACAGCCCCACGCAACAGCACAGGCTGGGGCTGACGTGCTGGAAGGCAGCTCTGCTGAGAAGGACCTGGGAGTTCTGGTGGGCAGCAAGCTGCCCATGAGCCAGCAGTGTGCCCTGGGGGCCAAGAAGGCCAGTGGGATACTGGGGAGCATAAGGAGGAGTGTGTCCAGCAGGTCCAGGGAGGTGATCCTCCCCCTCTGCTCTGCCATGCTGAGGCCACATCTGGAGTGCTGTGTCCAGTGCTGGGCTCCCCAGTTCAAGACAGGGAACTACTGGAGGGGGTACAGTGGAGGGCTGCAAAGATGATGAGGGGACTGGAGCATCTCCCTGATAAGGAAAGGCTGAGAGAGCTGGGCATCTTTAGCCTGGAGAGAAGACTGAGGGACCTTATCAATGTCTACCAATATCTTAAGGGTGGGTGTCATAAGGATGGGTCAGGCTCTTTTCAGTGGTGCCCGGAGACAGGACAAGGGGCAATGGCCACAAACTTCACAGGCAGTTCCACCTAAATATGAGGAAGAACTTCTTTACTCTGAGGGTGACAGAGCACTGGCACAGGGTGCCCAGAGAGGCTGTGGAGTCTCCTTCTCCGGAGACATCCAAAACCTGCCTGGACATGGTCCTGCGCAACCTACCCTAGGTGAACCTGCTTTAGCAGGGGGTTGGACTAGATGATCTCCAGAGGTCCCTTCCAACCCTGACCATTCTGTGATTCTGTGAATGATTCTTGGCTTCTGCTAATCCCTTACTGTGCTCAGACAATGTCTGCTGCAGTGCTACCAGACATTAGCTGAATCCACATCAGGTTTTCTAACAGTTTAGCAGGGTGGGTGATTGTATACAAGCTCTTAGGTTTGTGCTTTGTTCTGTTTAATTTGCCAGTAAAGATACAGCCCTTGATTGGCTTTCCCTACCTATAAATGGAGGCAGAGCTCTAGCAGATAGGGATAGGAAAATTTGCAACCTTACTCTGTAGTAAAAAGACACACAAAACTCAAGCATAAGTAAGTGAGGCAGGGAAAATTTTATGTAAAGCCTGTGGATCCTATCTACATGTCTATATACTACCCCGGTGACAATATGAAACAATAAAAACTGATTTTCTCTATGTAAAAAACTTGTGAGGCTCTAATGCAGGCCTTCAAAGCTGCACATTATTTCCTTTGTAATCATTACCTTTTAACAATACCAGAAAGCAACTGATTTCTTAGAAACCTGAAAACATCAGCTCACCTCATGTCATAAATCCCTTTCACTTTTGGCCATGATTTCACTTCTACTTTTACAAAAGAAGTCCAGACACAGGAGCAAAACTCTTTGCTTGTTGGACTCAAAGGATATAAACATAAGTATAGAAAAAACTCCTTTAAAGGTATTCTGCTATTATGTGATTTATAATTTCCTAATGATGGTTTGCGTTACAGCAAAGAAGACTGCAGTTAAATGTTCGTCCCTTTCTGTTAGTACACAGATAGAGGGATGCCACGGCCCAAAGAGTTCATGTTACCTGAAACTGCAGGGCAGGCAAAGGCTTATTATTAGCATTCCTATTTTAACATGAGGAAAACAGGTTATTCCCCAAGATCAAAGAGGAAGTCTATGATGAACTAGGAATGAAGTGCAGAACTTTTGAGCCGCAGCTCAGTGCCTTCCCCACGGAGAGGAAACTGACAAAACCTTTAAGAATATTACGAGCACATCCAAAATCTCAGTAGTCCTGACTTCCTTACTCCTCTGTAAACCCCTGCAGTGGACTGGACGGAGAATGACTAGGGACCCTCTGGAGCAAAGACTATATTAATGGTCATAGAAATGTTTTAATTTTCCATTTACTTGTCCACACTTCACCCCACTGTTTGGGGTTTGTCATAAGTATAGAATCTTAACCAATTTAAACCATCCCAGTTCCATTAATTTATATGGCACTATACTCCACTGAGGAACTATCTACCACATCTTAGGTCAGGGCACTGCTCCTTCATCAGTCTCCCTTGGCATCACCAATAAACAAGTAAATAATAATAATAATGCACCTAAATCACCTGCTGATTCCATAGGGATTTCCTCATTTCCTTTAGTAAATCTTTGATGATGAGCAGTGCCATGTGAATATCAACTGGGTGAGCAAGGAATTGTGTCTAGAGGGATTCAAGAGTAGAAATGATGCACAGTGGCGTTCTTGCTGTTATTAGCCAAGTGATCAGGATTCAGAAGCACTGTGAGAATTCTTTTGCCATGTCAACCATCAAAGAGAGACACCAGAGATATAAAAGTTACAGAGTGTTAAACCCTGCCTGTCGCCTTCAGCATGTTTTTGTTTAGTTCCATACATCTCAACATTTGATTTTTAATAGTTCACTTTTGTTGTTATGAGTGAAAAATAAAAAGGACTATTAAACAACAAATTGTGGGTAGGCAAAACACAGTTGCTGGCACTTTGCACCACCCAGAACTCAACGCTGTCTGCCAATTTGACTTGCTTTTTTTTCATATTCAATTACAAAAAAGGTACAGGGCAGAGCGAGGCCCAACTTTCCCTTTTCTAACACCACCACCACCCATCACCCCCACCACCCCCCCTGTTTAAAAAATACAAGCCAAGCTAACAGCATATGCAAAAACATCCCCTTAAACCCTAAGAAGCTGAAAGCTATTTTAACTTCCTCCAGGAAAATTGTATAAATACTATCCACTGCAGCAAAACATGAATTTAATAAACCCCAATATCATCACTGGAAACAAAGCTATTTGATTTAAAGTCTAAGCTGTGCCCTTGAATTTAAAGAGAGATGATCTGGAGAAAAAAAAAGTAGGAAAGGTGAATAATTGTAGAAACCATGAGCCAAATCCTCAGCTAAATTCAAAATTCAACAGCACCACGCAGCTTCAAACTGCTAGGAATCAAGGGCAAACTTTGTACATATGGAAGATTTTCTACTCAGCATTTTCTTTGAAAATTAAGAGTAACAATAGCTTGATTAGACACTAATAGGGTTATTAAAGCCAGTAAGCCTAGGCCAGTAGAAGTATCTATTGACCCATGAAACCCAGCTTTGGAAGAAAGAAGGCACTAAAACTGTTCCTCTTGCAATTTTTTGATAATATCTCACACATAAACAGGGTACCATATCTGTTCCTTTCACAGTTAAAAGCTCTATAGGATATAAACACATCTAAAAGATACTAACCCCTAACCATGGCTAATCCAAGACAGGTCCATTGCTCCCAGTCCAGTTGTTGAAAGAATTTGGGAAGAAGTGAATTTTTCTCTACCATTTCCCTTCTCATGTGTTTCTGAGGAGGATGATGAAAGATCTCATCAAGAAATATTGCATTAGTGACTTGTTTCTCAAGGGCTGTTGAAATCTGAAACCTCTTTCTTATCATAAATAAAAAGATTTACCAAAGGAGAAGACAGGCATGCAGTAAATAAGAATATATGTATATTACAGCTTGTACAGCATGCAGATAACATGCATACACATAGCCTGCTGTGATTAGGTTAAGAAGGTGAAAGTTGTGCCTGAATTAGATATTTTAGCACACAAAGCTCCACCACCACTCAGTCATCTGGTTTCTCCACCTCTTTGCCTTCCCTGAGGTGCCCTCCAGCCAACAGCATTTCCCTCACCCCATCAGCCTGGGCAGCAGCAGCAGCAGCAGAAGCAGCAAGTGAAGTTTAAGCTTGTATATGTATTTGAGACCCTTCTCAAAGGAATTTTCTACCCCACTCCTATTACTACTCTGAATGCACAGTTCTGTAACATTTTACATCTGCTATTCCCTACATCACCTATGTTTGCAGGGCAGAGGGTACTTTCTGAAACTTTCGTTTAATTTTATTTGTGTGCTTTTTTTCTTACGAAATAATTTCTTCAGCTCTTGCCTGAGAGTTAGGGGGTTTATCCCACTATTCTATTCTGCATATGTCTCAGCCTCATTAATTTCTTGTTTTCTGCATAACAGCTAAACAATCATTCGGACATGCTGAACCAACCACATCACAAATAATGGATAATTTTTTCTGTTCATTAATACCACAGTTTATTAGCTATTCTTAGGCTAATCCAACTCTGTTAGGTCTGCTACTGTGTCCTTTCTCATTTATATTTGTAGAGGCCCTGCCTTGTACCATATCCTTCTGACAATAAATACTTGCTCCATTCAGAGAGGCAGAAATTTTTCATTTTGAAGACTTCCACTAAACAACGTATTGGTATTGGCTTGCTGACACTCACAGTGTCTTTGTTCCCTTGAGAGCTCCATGGTTTATTTTCTGCTCCCATAGCTTCCATCCTTCCAGTTTGTTGTCTATCACTGGTGCTAATTTGTTTCATCTGAAAGCTCAAAGGTGTTTGTTTGTTTTTTTTCTTTTTCTGTGTGATTCCTGCAAGGCAATGGGAGCAGATACACTTACGGCAGACTGCTTTGTCAAGTGTTGCGCTTGATGACCCAGGTACTTGGGCACAGGTGATGTGATACTTGCCCATATTTCTGCTGCCATTCTTCCTCTAGGACTACAAGGGATTATCAGATAACTTTATCACATTAGTTATGTTACTCTCACCAAAACTTTCAAACCTCTAAAAGTCAGTTTTCTAGTCTAAGCTGGTCGTGAGGTCTCTGCATATATTCAACAATACCTTTAGGTATTTCCTTATATTCTCTATCTTACACATTTAGATACATAGAATCATAGAATGGTTTGGGTTGGAAAGGACCTTTAAAGATCACCTAGTCCAAACCCCCCTGCATGAGCAGGGACATCTTCAACTACATCAGGTTGCTCAGAGCCCTGTTCAACCTGACCTCGAATGTTTCCAGGGATGGGGCATCTACCACCTCTCTGGGCAACTTATTCCAGTGTTTCACCACCCTTATCATAAAAAAAATCTCTTCCTTATATCTAGTCTGAATCTACCTTCTTCTAGTTTAAAACCATTTCCCCTTGTCTTATCACTACAGACCCTACTAAAAAGTCTGTCCCTGCCTTTCTTATATGTCCCTTTTAAGTATTGAAAGGCTGCAGTCGGGTCTGCCCCATCTAATTTAAATTAGATGTGTTAAATCACCTGCAGTCTATTTTTCAACATTGACTTTACAGGGCACCTAGGACTGCTTTCACCCATTCCCAGCCTTTGAGTGGCTACATTTAGGTGAGGTGAACATGATCTCTAATGCTCGATGGGTTCGCCCTTGGCCAAAATGAAGGATGCATTTTGTGGCCGTCTGATCACACAGAGAGCTGGGGCACCCATACCTGGTAGCCAAGTGCCTGTAACTGGGGCAGGTAAAAGGCAGAGATTTTTGCTGGCCTCAGGAAAGTAGCATAACTAAATTGTTTCTGAATGATTTTTTTTTTCTTTTCTGGAGGTTTTCTTGCTATTGCAGTTATTTTGAAGACATGGCTTGTTATTTCTCTCATCAATCTGCCTTTTAATACATCTTTCAGCCTTCTGAAGATAGATCCACGAAGTGCAATGTGCAGTCTAGTACATGTATGGGAAGTAGTGCTGGGTCATCCCAGGCCATTACAGTCTGTGTCTCAGCAGAGCTAATTAGTCCTTCTATGACTGGAGCACCATGTCATAGCAGCTTTACTGCTGGTATCCTTACTAGCTCATAGCTTTAGTGTCCCTGCATGGAAATACATTCTGCCGTGTAGACCTGTTGTCAATGCCAGTACCTAATAGGATTCAGCTACTCCAGCAGGTTAACAGAAAGACTTACAGCTGGTTCTAAAATATCAAAAATGTAATTGCCCAACCATAAAGTCAGTATTTCAGTTTTCCAACCTAATTTCATCTCTGTCCAGGGCCTCCCACATCCAACAGCAGGATAAATCAGTAAAGCATAATGGTATTTTCATTTTACACTAGTAACCTACTGTAGTGCATGCACAACATAACATAGTTCTATGCAAAATACTTAGGTCATGGAAATTCTCCCTGAGGACACTCAAGGGGTCAATAGTTTCAGCAAAGTACTGTACCACAGTCTGAAGCGGTAATACAGATTTCAAAGTAATATCATCTGGTATGTATTCCTCCCTTTTTGTAAAACTTATTTCTTTTGAAATCCCCTGAAGTGGCTTAATACATTTTGATACATGTTCTCTTTGCATAGTCTGGTGCCTTTGCTGCCGCTGTAATAGATTATTTTTATCATCATCATCAACCACAACAATTACAACAAAGGCAAAGGAAAAGGTATTTGTCTGGATTACCTTTCAAATTTATGAACAAACAATTTCTCAGTGAACCATTTCAGATATCCTCCAAACACTACAACCTTTTACAAGTTCAGACTTCCAATTAAGATCATGCTAGGAATGCAATCAAGGATCTCAGCACTCAGAAGTTAATTATCTCCTCAGGCTAAGTCATAAACATACTTGTTTTGTTTTTGTCCACTTCATCTAATGATATAATGTATTTGGAAGATAAAGATTTTGTCAGTTGTTATCAAGAGGGCCTACGGTGAGGCTGTGGGAGCTTTTGTCACTGCTGAAATACAGCAAAAGCTAAACTGTTTCTGTGAATTAACCACACTGGGTACTCTCTGTCCAAAATTACCCACAGTCTGCCACACCGCATAAAGCTCCAAGATTGTTACAGATCTTCTCTGCATGCTCAGCCAACTTATTCATCCCCAAAATTGGCTGGATTTGAGCCATGCATATACACTTGTTCAATATATGTGCTCTAAGAGAGATGATTTAGGCTGACCTCATGGAAAGCTGAACAAGGCTGAAGATAAATAAATGAATAATCCTTTCTATCTGCGATCAAATGGCTGTCTGATTCACAAGGGCCAGAAACCTCTCTGACTATCAAAAAGCAATGGCAGCATTTGAAACTTCCAAGTTAATCCAGCTCAAAGTTGGACTCACTGCCCCAGAGACTTCTAATTGCCAGATGGTTCTACTAATGCCCACCTGGGAAAGTATGTGATTTCGGTGGCTCATATATATAACCTGATCTGCTGCCAAAAGGCAGTGGTAGAAAGCAACGTATCCAGTGTCAACATTTCTAGATTTTAGATGTGTTTGTGGACTGATAAAAGCCATCACTTTCCAACTCCACTGTAATTCTTGAAAATCCATCACAGATATACTATTACAAATGAGGTACATTTTCAGGAGGGACATTTAGCCTTGTTCAGCTTCCACTTCCAAACGTGCACATAAGCTCCAGTTGGTCTTTTGGTATGTCTACATTTTCAGCTCAGTGCTGTTCAGAGCTTGGTAAAAGAACAGATCCCCTACCACCACAGGTATCAAAACATTTCACAAAAACCTTAAGCAGCATGAAGTCTGGAGCCTTCCAGTGGGGGAGAGAGATTTATTTGTGCTGCACCATTCAATCCACAGACACAGGAGCAAATCCAGGCCCTACAGACTGAGCCAAAACTGCACATGTTCTACACTAGCAATTAAGGGTGGGATAAATACATCCTGGTAAGACCACATCCGACCAGCAGAAACTGAGCTCCATTATTCCAGAACACAGCATGAATTATTTGAACTTTAGTTACAGTCAGTTTTGCAGACAGGCTATAAGCAGCAAGATGGAGCAATCATAGGAGAAAGCACACTCACTGAGTCTTCTCTTAACTTTGTCTTGCAGATGTATCAAAGAAACATAGAATCATACAATGGTTTGGGTTGGAAAGGACATTTTAAGTACCATCTAGTTGACTCCCTCTGCCATTGGCAAGAACATCTTTCACCAGACCATGTTAATCAAAGCCCCATCCAACCTGACCTTGAACATTTCCAGGGATAGGGCATATTCTAATATTCTAATATACTATAATATTCTATTGGTCTTGTTGTAATGCCATAGCAGGTAACTCATTTCAACAGTGGGAAAATAGTATGATAGAAACTTTGCTTGGAAGAAATATCAGCAACCAACACAACAGAGTGTAATGACATCTGAAAAAGCTTCAGGTGAAACATAGCAGGCTCATGACAGCCAGCTAGTGGATATTCTCCCAGTGACCAACATCCTTAAAGGAGAGAACTGATGACTAATAAATAACCATCATTATTTCTTTGATTTTCTGCTAACAACCCTGAAAGCATTGCCCTGTCACAGTGCTTGCTCACCATTGCAGCCTGCCAGTGCCACCACAGGTGATCAGTGCTTTATTATGCACACTGTAGTGTGGATCTTATTTGTTACTCGCTGTTTTGCACGGCAAAGTTTCTATGGGGAGAAAACCACTCCTTATAATGAAATAGTGAGAATGCACATTCACCATTCCATATGCTCTTTGTGGTTTACCACTTTACATCCATCAGAGACTGTATCCTGAAAAATCTGCCAGAAAAGATCCTGCTTGTTTTTTGTAAGTTGAGCTGACATGGACAACCATTCAGTACCAGTAAATAAAATAGAGTATCTGGGAACATGACATAGCAATAGACTTTACAGCAGCTTCAAAATCAAGGAAGACATCAGGGGAGAGTTGAAAAGGTTCTCGCTCTATTCTAAATGCTAATCGATGTGGTCCCATTCAGTGTACAGAGCAGGATGAATACACTGCTGGTATAAACATGCATGACCATTTCAAGAAGTTGCACTCACAAATGCCAGCAGTGAGTTTGGGCCAGCTTTCCTGTATGCCTCGTTTTCCTGCTTTCAGACTTACTTTTTGCAACAGTCAGTGATGTCCAGAGATTCATCCTGTTTCACCAGTGTTTCACTTCTGGGCATTTAAGAGACGTGCTCTAGAACCAGCAAATGGATCATATTTTGTGTCCTAGGTCTAAAAGTTAAACTTTCATGTCTTGTGGTGGAGTCGGCAAGTCTGTTTTCTGTGCATGATGGAGGGTGGAGCTCCTAGACTGAGAGCCACAACAAACAGCAGCTCAGAGCTGGCAATGCTAGGAAGTGTCAAGCGAAAGGGTGTCTGAAATTCTTTAACTTGAACAGAACTGTGGAGGCTGCCACAAGACACCTCTGTGAAATACAGCTCAAGCCTACTGTTGTCTCAAAAGATGCTGGGGACAAAATCCACTAGAAAACCCCTTTTCCTTGGTTGTTAGAGCTTATGGATAATGAAGACTTGTGCAGGAAGGGGGAGATCTGGATGTTGGAGACATTCTGAACTCTCCATTTCCAAAGTCCAGGGGAGTGATGTCATTGTGGCAAGTACTGAGGGAAAGCCACACTGCCTGTCTAGTAGAAGGGACACTTTGCAGGCAAGAAACCAAAAGCAGAGGATTATAAGGGAAGGATGACAAAAGGGCTGCTTTTATAGTCTCAAGGGTATTTAAACATTTCCTCAGTAAACATTAGAAACAATTTGGAACCAAGTATTTGAATCTCAAGATTCCCACTTCTCTGAAGACTGCATGAACAATTAGTCTGTTATAACAAGGCACATTGTAACACCACTTCCACAATCTCAGCTGAATTCATGGTCGTCCAACAAGCATAGGGAAAATTAGCATAAAGGATGCTTGTTTGCTGAATCCCAGACATCTGAGGAAGAAACTCCCAGTGGGGCCACCCCAAGAGCTGCAGTGAGGGACTGCAGGAACCACATTCCTAAATGTAGATGCCTATATTTTATGCAAAGGGCACTTCAGGTTTTTTGGCTTGGTTGTTCTGATCCCCTATCTTAAACAAGTACAGCTTTCTGGGTATTAATAAGCACTTTTCTAACCTAACATGGAAATATTTTATCTTTCTTTTTCTGTGCTTACTGCCAGAAAATTCACATTCAGATCACAATCCCATAGGCAAAGTCGACAAACTCTTCCACAATAAACTGTACTCCAAGTCTTTCATGCTTCCTTTCTCTCTCTTTCTTTCCCTTTTTTTTTTGTTTTGTTTTTTTGTTTGTTTGGTTGGTTGGTTTTTTTGGGCTTTTGTTTGGGTTTTTTTTGGAGGGGGCGGGGAGGGGGGGAATAAATTTCTCATCCATACCTGTTATTGTGCCCCACAGCATGTCCAAGGCAAGAATGAAGAGGCTCTGGATCTTAAAACGTGAGTCACAACTCCCTCAATTCAAAGAACCCAACTCTTCCTGTCAGTAAAAGATTTGTCTATGAAGCCTCAATAATAAGTGAAGAAATAACTCTAATGTGTGAGCATGGGTTTTATTTTGGGCTAGAATATATCTATATATTTCATTTGGCTGTCTCAGGGAAGAAATTCTGAAGCACGCTGGGACCCTTTACAGATGTAAGGGTGGCTTTCATATTTGCAATGTTAAGCTGCCAACAAGCAGAAGCACTGTAAGCAATTACACTGGTCTCTGAAATCTTTTATTCTTTTCCTGTACACTCAAGGATGTCCCAAGGATGCTCCAAAAGCCTTTTGCTTACAGCATTGGAAAATTTACCACCATTCAACCACTTGAATTAAGGAAGAGTATCTCTTAACTGGTAGCAAACCTAACTTTGCCGTTGTCTTTTTTCCACAAGACAACAAGCCCATTACACATTGCACAATACTTTAACAAAACACTTGATTCTGCACATCTAAACTCAAACAGCAACAGCAAAATAATATATATTTAGAAGGTACTCACAAATACAGAAACACATATGTATATGCCTGGCACACTAAGTGAGGTATCACAAATCATTTAAAGTGCTTTTAACACATTGTTCACAGGTAGTTTTTGTCAATGAACTGGAAGTTAATATCATTACAAAAAGCTTTGTTGATAATGTAAAGAGCTGAGGTTTGATAATAATGATATTCAGCCATCAGTACTTAGTCAATAATGTTATAGGTTTGCTGTGGTCAAGCAACCTGTACTGTATCACAGCAAAGCATAATCCTTCTGGGACTGAAAAGTGAGGACTGCACATGTTAACTGTGGGACCACACCCTGAAAGAACAGTGTCCAAAAAGGTCATGACTAGAATATGGAGATAACAAACTAGACACAGTATTGATCCAAAGAAAGAGCTCCTCTCTTCTGTCCAAAATTCTCCCTCAGGACCTGAAAAAATACTCTTCTAATGAGAATCTGAAAAAAATCCAGTGCACATTTACTTAGTGAAAGAGAATGTAGAGAAGCAATTGGATCATGATATAAGAACACTGACCAGAAATGTGCATGTCCTTTTGATGCTGTATCATTAAAGACAGAACAAAATCTCAAGTGTGGGGGCTGAAGAAAGCAACAATCAATGAAAAGATGCTCTTTTTTAATAATAGTAGAATTTAAAATTGGGGCAATTTACCAATTAAATTTCCATATTTAGGAGTTCTTTGAAGAAAACAAGGTATCTTTTTAGAAGTTATGAATTTGATATTAGGTTACTGGTTCTAATAAAAAGCGAAGTGTATATTTCTGCTACCTGTTAATGCAGGTGATCAGAAAGGTCTCTTTTCCCTTACATTGATTAATGCATTACTCAGAAGCTAGATCTTACCTAGCTTGGGTCTTTTAATGAAAATCCTCTGACCTCAGAACAGCATGAATGCAAAGGAAAACACGCAGAGAGATTTGGATTTCCTTACATTAGCCTTAAGCAGTCACTGTTATCCGTGTCTATTTTTCCAGTCATTCAATGGTTATCATTGGATTTTTCAAAGCTATGTCAGTTTTAGGCACCCATATCCCACTGACTTTCAGCTTACACCGACTGCATTGACTACAGACCTTATCAACACAAAATGAACCTCTGACTGGACCATAGCTTTTCTTTTCAAGAGTTAACTGCAGCAAATTGGTTATATAATTAGAGCTACAACTTGCCTCATTACAAACAAGCAATGAAAACTTTAATCCTTGTTCATCCGAAGAATCAAAGTGTGGAAGCATTAAATCTTGTCTGAAATGGCAGATTAGAACAAACCTTGACAGTGCTAAATGGAGACAGGGAACTATTTTGGAAGACTTGTAAGACAAATTGATCATGCATGACTCCATTTCTGCCTTAGGGGCAATGTTGATGAACACTGAAAATGCTGCTGTACAGAAAAGAGAAATAGATATTTCTCTGCTTTAATTTATTCTAAACTTCCTATAATTAGAAGAAATTATTGTTGTGTGATATTCGCTCATCTCATTAGGCAGTTTAAGAAGAAACAAATTCATTCTTTCTGATGAGAATGATGCTTTTCTGAAGGTGGTAAAAATTTCTCAGCCTCCATTATAAGAATCAAACCAAGTGTTTATAATCTTTTTTTCTCAAAGCTGCTAGTGGTCTGTTATAAAACCATACCTGAAGCATGTGTAAGATGCAGCTGTGGGGCTTTTGGCTCTTTCAGTCCCCTGTCTTTACACAGAAGCTCATGTCTTTCTGAAATAATAATTGCTTAGCAAAATACATGCTTTTTGCCCCTATATGGCCTGCCTAGTAACTAGGAGGGAGAAAAATGAACGTTATATCCTACCCAAATCTGTTACTGAGGATGCCACCACCACTTTATGCAGTACATACTGCTAAGAAACCAATAGGAATGGTTGATTCAAAAGTCTCATTCTACAGAGAAAACAATTCTGTCTGAGGGAGAAGCTGACATTCAGAATTCAGTTCCTATGTTCTTAGATGTTCACCTGTTGTAAAATAGCTATGATAGTCCATAAACAAAGTCAAGCTAAGCTAGAATTACATTCCACCATACACAATACACTGTTGAATTTTGAATTTATTGATCTGGGGTGAAGGTAGATGTCATCCAGAGATGTGGTGTCCAAGACAATAAATAACCAATCATTCAAGGAAAGCCTCTGAACTTCTTGAGGGGCGGGACAGCTCCAAGCAGGTAAGAAACAGAAGATCTTATTCAGGTTAGGTGTTTGTATCCTTCAGTCATTCCAGGGGAGGAACCGCTTTTCGGATAGCCCGTCTTCTCATCATCCTTCTGGGGGAGGCAGTTTGAAGTGGTAGGATTGTTTCCAGCCACCCCCCAAGAGAAAAGCCTGTAAATTTCCCTGCCTGTTCAGAGTGCACTCAGTTTTGGTCTGCTGGTTTGCAGTGCGTTGCTATAAAGTAGGATCAGGCATTTTTCCAAGTCTCTAAATGTCTGATGCAACTAGCGAAAGCAGGGTGTTGTGTCTTGCTATGATTTGGTTTGATACTTTTATTCCGAATAAACAGGAAAGCAAGAATTATGTGTCAGATTAATTGTAAAGAGTGTTTTCATAATCCAGAGGCAGAAAAAAAAAAAACCCAAAAAACTAAAAAAACCCCAAAACAACCAAAAAACTGCAGTACAGGCAGCATTTGATGGCTGTGTGGTACCCAAGACATCGGAAACTCTTTGTGTGTGTCTTGCAATTGGAGTTGAAGCAGGCTGTTCTCCTGAGTGTGAATCCCTTATATGCTACCTTCTCCAGCTTGGCTGACTTTTCATCTCAAGCCAGAATTGACCCACATGGCTTGGGATAAAGAGTGCTTAGATAGATGTGAAAAACGTGCCTCTCAGATGTTATGAAATTCTCTCTTTTTTGCAGAGAAAGCACCAGAATAAGATCAGATTAGTGTACTGTTATGATCCTCCTATCTTTTGTTCTCTTGCTCTCATGTAAGCATAAAGCCAGGCTGATGATTGTGTCAAAAGTATGGGCCTTCCACCTTATAAGAAGTCTCTCTTTGGTTTTCTGTTTGTGTACGGCTCTGTGTGTGTGTGCGCTCAAAAAGATATTTTTTTCTTTGCTGGCTGTTCCAAAGCAAACTGTATGTGGTGTTCAAAACCTATTTCAAACTAGTTCTAAACATTGATTATATGCAATATATCTGATGGAAAGCAATGTGGATGCTTCAATATTACATACACTTAAAAGAGTCATCTTTTCAATAGAGATTGGAAAATTTCTTTGAAAAATGAGCAAAAGTCAGCATACCCTGCAGATCTATAACTGGTAGTGGGGAAACACCATGACCCCTACTCCTAGTTCTGACCTATGGTGAAGTTCACCTCTGAAACAGTCCCTGCTACTCCCAGCAAGAACTTGGCTCCGTTTTTCAGTTCAACAACCTTAGGATTAATACTGACCTAGAGGTTGCATCTTTCCTTTTTCCCTTGTATTCACAAGCTTATAATACCCTTCTATAATTGAGACATTTAAGTGGTTTTGGTCAAAATAAAAGCAAGTCATTATAGGTTGAGTCAAATAACTAAATTTTTGGCATCTGGTATTAGAGAATCCAAATCCTGTGCTAACTATACTCCACTAATACCCTTTGACTACATCAGTATTCTCTATGGTCTCATGTCTACTGTATCTGTATTTTAACATGGCTAAAGGCCCATAGACCACCTGTGCTTAGCCAGGCTGCAGATGATGGTTGGCCACATGCAGGTGCCTGCTCACCCCCTGCAACGAAACATCCTTGGCAAATGGCTTAGACAACAACCTCTGTTACGACGAAAATGTGAAAGCACACAATGTGTGCAGATAAAACACACAACAGTCTCTGGAGGGTGTTTGCCAAAACCCATCATAGTAAATAAATGTAGATCAGCTGGCCTAAAGAGTCAGTGGGTAATTTCAAAGTTACTTTTGAAACAGGAGTCACCTGAAAAGGCTCATATACATAGCATAATTTTTTTTTAACAGTAGGGCTTGATCTTGGAGCAAGAGAGGCAGCAGTCTGAATCTGGCTTAGTGCTGCCAGAAATTGCCCCATGGCATCACTATGCTGCCCAGTCTGGGCTGAGCATGCCCTGGGATGGTGCAGGCAGATGGTGCTGAGCCAGCAAGGGACAGCCAGGGTGGCGAGCTGGGACCCTGGAGTGAGTGTGTGTACATGTGTGTGAGGGTTTTTTTCTTTTTTTAGATATGCTTAGAAGTTTCTTTCCAATTTCTTTTACTCTTGACAAGCTTTTTCCCTTTACTTTCCCTTTGTTTTGTTTTGGGTTTTTTTTGTTTGTTTTGTTTTTAATTGTATTACTTTCTTCAGTTGGAGACACTATGAAAATTTGTCACCAAGACATATGGTTTTACCTCCAAGCGATATCATATTTAATCAGTTTTTGATGACAGAGAGGATAATTTCAGACATAGTCATGTATTATCAAAACACAGAGAATGTTTATAAGAGAAGGCAACTACCAAATCTAGCAGAGAGGTTTAATCTCAGAGAGACACATAATGAGAACCAGGGACTGGAAGATGCTGAACAGGAAATTTGAAGTGGAAATAAAGGTGCTCATTTTTAATGATTTGGGTAAATAACTGTCAAATCATATGCTGTTGTAGACCGCCTGTCTCTGGAAACCTTAAAAAAAAATAATCAATATTTCTCTATGAGACATAGTTTAGTTCATCTTCAGGTTATTGGGCTTGATGCAGGAATTATGAAGCTAAATTAATGGTTCAGTGTGTTGGAGGTTGTTAGACTAAGTGGTCACAGTTATCTTTTTAAGACCTATGAAACTTCAGATCTGGTTTAAAAATAGAAAATGGGGTTTGGGTTCAGGTTTTAGGGTTTTTTTGGTTAATGTGAAAATATTTTGCTTTTCCTTCTGTTATTCTAACATTACTATGTCTCAGTTTTCCATGGTATTACTTTTTCTTTAAAAAGGGACCTGGTTTACTCTAAAGTCAGGGGGAAGTGTTTATTTATATTTTTAATTGCGGTTTGAAAATTTAAGTTGGATCTCCTGGGATTTTGCACTGCAATTGCTGATTCTCCATTTAAAAACATCTACCAAAAGTATTATTTTTAGTATATATATTATCTAAATGTTGTTTTCCTGTACAGAAACAGAAATACTCTGTCCCAAAGTGAGTGCAAACTAAAGGCCAAAAAAGCAAGTTTGGGATTTTGCAAAGCAAATCCTGGTTTGGTTTCTATCTTCGTTTCATTGGATCTTAAAGTAGTAAAACCTTGCACATTAGTCAGTGGGAAATGTAAGCTGTTGGACTCTACTGTACGTCAGTGCCAATGCTGTTCATGAGTTCAACAAAGTATAGCAAACTGAGCAAGAGAGCAATGCAAAATATGGACAGGCTAAGGACATAAATGCAGAAGCCTGATGAGATAAGGAAGACACAGCTAGATCAGAATAAAATTCCAGAGCTAAAATAAATGGAAAGCATTATTTAATTTTTTTTAAAGTGGCTGATTTTCAGCCTATGTTTAACATGAATAACCAGACAGGACAGCTGCCTGATGCTCTGTTTATTTTGGAAACAAGAGTTCAGAAATTTAGAGAAAATGAGTTTGTAGTAAGTAAGTGTTTACCAGAAATATTAGATGCATCTGTAAACCACTGTTAACCCAAGAAGAGATTTGTGAGTGTGAGTGTGTGTGTACATATGCATGTCACCTATTTATTTCCCTTGTTACCTTGCGGTTTTTATGCATCTCCTGACCTTTCCTTGTATATGTTTGGTGTGGTTTGGTTGTTTCTGAATCTATCTTTCTTTATTCCTTTCTCTCATTGTGTTTAAAATGCTGTGATCACTAATATAAGACATAGCTTTATAGGTGTTTAATTTAAACTTTGCTTTATGTCCTTTAAAAAAAAAAAAAGAAGAACCAACACCTGTGATGGAGTGAGAATGTGAATGTGAGACAGAATGCAGAATAGCTGGGGATGTGACAACTTAGATAATTAATTAGTCCTTTTCATGTCAGCAGGAGGGTGCACGTATTTTGATTTTGTGCATATATTCTCATTCACACATCTCTCTTTTTTTCTTTTTTTTTCCCCCTTTTTTTTTTATGCCTAGAAAAGTGAACCCTTTAACTTCATCCTGGATTCAATAAAATGTCTGGTCTGATTACATAGATCTGAATGATGTGTGTTAGCACCCTGCTTATTAACCACTCTTCATCTGTAGCAGGTCTGTGTTAGACACCTGTCTCAATTTTCCCATCACATGCCTTCTGCACAGCACCGTCATAAGAACAGCATACACCAACCCATATTTTTTCGGAGTCTTTATTATAGGAGCTAAATATAGACAAAAAGTAAGGCATTGGCTTTTATTCTTACCCTCTAATTTCTTTCCCCTGTGAATAAAAGTGTCCATGAATTTCCCTAAATCCAAATTTTAGTTTTCAGACTAGTTCTAGCTACTGTGAGTATACTGATTAGGTGACCAGCCACAGAAATGACTCTGGGTGCCCATTCCTGGGCTCTATAAAGCCTTGGCAGGCAACAGAACTGACTTGTTTGCTATGTTTCAGTTTGAAAATGACTGTTATTATGCCTGTTTAGAAAGCACTTCTGTTACACCATCAGATAGCATGTTTAGAAACTTCATTTGAGGTCAGGATGATAAAAGCAGGAGGAATTTATGAACATGTAAAAGGATAATATAGCTTAATGGCTGAATGTGAATTTGGGGCTTTGGAGATTTGGGTACCTTTCTGTCTGTCCCATAGGTAAGATTCAGTTCATCTAATTTTGCTGTCTGAAAGTTTTGGAAAAAAAGTAAGTACCTGCAGAGTACTATTCTGCTTACCTTAAAATAAGATCCTATCACCTTCAATGTTTCTGTCTTGTTCTTCCAACAGACATTTGAATAAATCACATGATTAATAAACTTTTTATTTTTACCATCTCATTCCTCTCTTTTCTACTGCTGTGTCTAGGATTTAGCATGTCATTCCCACACTCAACCTGTCTCCAAAAATTTTGTTCTGTCTTTTTTTTCAGTATTCTTCAACAAGCTTTCTAATCCTCATTGCTCTTCCTTGGGACAAAAACTGTGATAAACGCCAATGCAGGGTGAGGCATGGAAAATTTTTGTACTTAACTTTGCTAATCGTTCCTGATGCTTTCCATTCTATACCATCCATCTTCATCCTTCCCTTGGACTTCCATTGCTAACCTTGCTGGGGACATGACCCTGTGTACACCAGCAGCAAAGAAACCAGGCAACAGGGCTGCTGGAGCCCATCTGCCCCTCATCACCAGAGATAGGAATGTTTTTTCATATTGTTTGCTGTCTTCCTGACTTTGTATGGCTCTCATCCATGTCTGCGTTTTCTGAGCTCTCATGGAATCTATCCGTGTCTCTCTCCATTCCTTTTCCTAACAGAGAAGTTGAAGATTTATGTATTTATTTTAACTTCTTTTCTCTCAGGATGGTTCCAAGAACAGCTGAAGAAGAAAATAGCAAAAGACTCAGCCTCTCACAAGAAGAGTATTCATCTTCACATTTTGTTGTGAATCACAAGATTGCCAGAACTACCTTGGTTTTCCAGGCACTTTATCTTGTGCAGAACACTATAGAGCATGTAAAGGATGGAGATACCAAGTTTTGGGGTCATATCTTGGCTTCCTCCATCTGATAACTGATAGGATGCCCGAGTGAGAAGCCCTTCTGCCTGTGCAAATAATTTTTAGCAGACTTTAAAAATTTTTATTCCCACAACTATGCTGTAAAGAAAGGAAGGAGTGTGTTCATTTCAGAAAGAATATACGGAGGAACAAATCAGACTTACTGTCTTGTCCAGTATTACACAGTTTGTGGATGTGCCAGGAATTGAGTACAGCTCCTCAGCCCTACCCTAGCTCTCTAGAGTATCACCCAGATTATTGGCTCAGCTCTCCGTCAGCTGAAGCACTGAATCACTGAACAGGAGTTATTCCTTTGTTTAGCCCTCTTTTCCAATGATTTATAATTGCAACAAGCTGAACTTGGATTTTTGGGGTTTTTTTCCAGTATAAAAAGGAAATGCTCTGTGGTAGGTTGCTTTTAAATTCCATGGAGCCCACAAAACCTTCAGGCTACCACAGTTCTGAGGTATTTATAACATGGTATTGATGTTGTGAAGTACTTCACCTCCACCCCTGTCTGCCTTGAGACATCTTGTTTTCAGAGGGAAGTGAATACAAGTTCAAGGTTACAGGAGAACATTTCCCTGGCTTGTCAGCTCCTCCTCTTTCAGCTTCACTGGAGAGCTGCTTCATGCTCTCATACTTTATTCGTGTGATCAGACTGCAGGAGGCAAATGAGAGCCATGAGGGTTGTGGCATTTGTGGTTTATTTTAACTGTGGTTTATTCTTTATTCTTGGGGGGGACGGAAGTCCTGAAATTTTTACATTGGAAAATGATCTGGGCTGTGCTATGTTGGGTCACTGTAAAGGTGGGTGGTAGCTATTTGCCCTTTCCTCCTCTGGCAGGTTTCTGCTTAGGTTTGGCTACAAGTGACATTATTAGTGCCGATGGCAAGGCCTTGAACGCACTGCGTTGATTGCCTGAATGTTTCTGCTTCTCAGTGTAATGAAAGAACAATCAGTGCCTCTGTGATAGCCTCGTGTGGCACTAACTGCTATTAGAATTTATTATCCTTTGTTTGTAAGTATTTATTATATGTTCTGATAAGGGGCTCTACAGGCTCCAACTAAGACTGAAGCGATGTTGTATAAGGCATTCTGTAGATTCACAGGAACATGCTAAGAACTTACAATCTATATAAATGAGTAGGAATGGAGAAAAGGGACATGAAGTAGAAAATTGCCTTCCCTAGCAGTCATTTCAGCAGCTACCATGCAGCGCCTCAGTCCCTACACATTCGATCATGCTTCCTATCTCATTACAACAGCCAAAATTTACTGTCCTTCATTTCGCTGCTTCAGCTAGGAGCATAATAACGTGTAACTTTGGACAACAAAGGCTCTCTGAATACCAAAAATCACAAGAATGCAAAAGAAGGAGGAGGAAAGGAATGTATAATTGGTTTGCATGCTAGGTGCCTCCCCATCCCCCATTTATAAACAATACTCCTACCAAGAATGAAAACATATATTTTCTTGTAAGAAGAAATATTGAGATCAGGTTGCTTTTTCTTTTATTTTCTATAGAAAACTTTAGCCCCTGAAAACTATGCCAGTGAGAGAACTAAAACAGGAGCATTTTGGGAGAATAAACATATGATGCCAGAACAACACTGAGGGAAAGAAATTCAGTTGTCTAAACAGGCGCCTCTGGTTCCCTCAGAGCCCTTGGGATGATGCTGGAGAGACCCGCACCAGGCTGGCTGACATGATGTAGAACCTTGGGGAGCTCTATGACCTGGCACAACAGACAGAGGCCAGCTGGAATATACTATGGGAAAAAAAAAAAAACAGGCACTTGGGCCCTACATTTAAAACTCATGACAAAATAAAATAAAATAGTCAAACAAACAAACAAAAAAACCCACCACTAGATGTGAATCCACAGCATTGCACCTGGAGCCACCCTGGATGGAGAACAGTATCACGAGTGGCAGCGAGGACCCAACCTCAGCATCTCAAGATGATACTTACCAGATGTCCGCTGGAAATACAACACAGCAGAGAGGAAGCAGCCTGGGAGGTTCCTGGAGTGTGTGGAAGATGGCAGCTCCCTGACCCAGCTGGTGAGGGAGCCAGCTAGGGAAGGTGCCCGCTGAGCCTGCTGTTTGCCAGCAGGGACGGGCGGGTGGGTGATGTGGTGGCTGGAGGCCGTCCTGGGCACAGCCGTCACGAAATCAAAAAGGTTTTGAGGCTCAGAGCAGTGAGGAGGGGGCTCAGCAGAACGGCTGCCTTGGGCTTCCAGGGGGCCGACGCTGGCCTGTTCAGGGGCCTGGCTGACAGAGCCCCTGGGGAGGCAGCCCTGGAGGGCCCAGGGCTCCAGGCAGGCCGGGCATTCCTCAGGAAGGAATTCTGAATGGCATGGGAGCAGCCCGTCACCATGGGCCAGCAGCAGGGGAGGAGGCCGGCCTGGCTGAGCAGGGAGCTTGGGCTGGAACTCGGGGAAAAGGAGAGTTTCCACCGCTGGAAGAAGGGGCAGGCAGCTCTGGGGGGCCACAAGGGTGTTGTGAGGTTGTGCAGGGTGAAGATTAAAAAGGCAAAACCCAACTAGAACTTAACCTGGCTACTGCTTTAAAAAATAACAAATGTTTGTATAAAAACATTAGCAAAAAAAGGAGGACTAAGGAAAATCTCCATCCTGTACCAGATGCAGGGGGAAACAGTGACAAAGAATGAGGAAAAAGGCTGGCATACTTAATGCTTTCTTTGCTTGAGTCTTAAATCTAAGTCCATTTGTTCTGTGGGTACACAGCCCCCTGAGCTGGAAGACAGGGATGCGGAGCAGAATGAAGACCCTGCAATCTGAGGGGAAATGGTTAGTGACCAACTACACCACACAAGTCTATGGGGCCGTACGGGATCCACCCAAGGGTACTGAGAGAGCTGGTAGAAGTTCTTACCAAGCCACTTTCAATCATTTTATCAGCAGTCCTGGCTAACCAAGGAGGTCCCATTTGACTGGAGGTTAGCCAATGTGATGCCCATCTACAAAAAGGGCAGGAAGGAAGATCCAGGGGCCTGTCAGCCTGACCTCAGTCCTGGGGAAGGTTATGGAGCAGAACATCTTGTGTGCCATCACGTGGCACATATAGGACAACCAGGTGATCAGGCCCAGCCAGCATCTTTATGACCAGCCAGTTTATGAAAGGCGGGTCCTGCTTGACTACCCTGATCTCCTATGACAAGTTGACCTGCCTAGTGGATGAGGGAAATGCTGTGGCTGTTGTCTGCCTGGACCTTAGTAAAGCTTTTGACACCCTTTCCTACAGCACTCTCCTGGAGAAACGGCTGCTCATGGCTTGGGTGGGTGCTCTTCTCTCGGTAAAAAAACAGCTGGATGGCCAAGCCTGAAGAGTGGTGGTGAATGGAGTTATATCCAGTTGGCATGCACTCACAAGTGGTGTTCCCCAGGGCTCAGTGTTGTGACCAGTTCTGTTTAGTGTCTTTATTGACAATCTAGACAAGGGGATTCAAGTGCTCCCTCAGTAGGTTTGCAGATGACACCAAAGTGTTGGGGAGTGTTGATCTGCTGGCATGTAGGAAAGCTCTGCAAGAGGGATCTGGACAGGCTGGATTGATGAGCCAAGGCCCATTGTATAAGGTTCAACAGGGAGAAGTGCTGGGTCCTGCACTTGGGCCACAATAACCACACACAGCACTACATGCTTGGGGAAGGGAGGCTGGAAAACTTCCTGGTGGGAAAGGGCCTAGGGGTGCTGGTCTGCAGCCGGCTGGACATGAGCCAGCAGTGTGCCACACTTGAATACTGCGTTCAGCTTCGGGTCCCTCACTACAAGAAATACATTGAGGTGCTGAAACATATTCAAAGAAGGGCAACAAAGCTGGTGAAGAGTCTGGAGCACAAGTCTTATGAGGACCAGCTGAGGGAACTGGGGTTGTTTAGCTGGGAAAAAAGGAGGCTCAGGGGAGACCTTATCACTCTCTACAACTATCTGAAAGGAGGCTGCAGTGAGGATGGGTGTCAGTCTCTTCTCCCAGATAACAAGAGATAGGAGAAGAGGAAATGGCCTCAAGTTGCATCAAGGAAAGTTTAGATAGGATATGAGGAAAAATGTCTTCACCAAAAGGGTTGTCAAGCATTGGAACAGGCTGCCCAGGGAAGTGGTTGAATCACCATTGCTCGGAGGTATTTGAAAGATGTGTAGGTGTGGTGCTTAGGGACATGGTTTAGCAGTGGACTTGGCAGTGTTAAAGGCTGAACTGGATGATCTTAGAAGTCTTTTCAAGCTCAAATGATTCTATGATTTTATGATAGGTGATCTCACACCACACATCATCCTCCCTTGGCAAAGCAGCATTGAAAGGCTCTCACCTGCCTTGTGCATTTCCAGCACTCCTGAGCATGGAGAGGCAGGTGCAGAATCAGGGCCTGAGGCTGCTTTAAGTATTCACACTAAAATATTTGCTCTGTCTTTTGCTTCGGTGTTTCAATAGATCTGGAGAAAAATATTCCTTCCTTAGAGGAATCTGGGCACATTTTTATAGCAGTAAACTGTTTTTTTAAATAACACAACAGAACAAAACAATGGAATTACAGCATTGGTGAATGAGGGAAGAGCAATGATGTCATCTACCTGGACTTGTACAAAGCATTTGATGCTGTCCCACATGACATCCTTCTCTCTAAATTGGAGAGACATGGATTTGATGGATGGACCACTGCATGGATGAGGAATTGGCTGGATGGTTGCACTCAAAGAGTTGCAGTCAGGAGCTCAATGTCCAAGTGGAGATCGGTGACGAGTGGCATTCCTCAGGGATCAGTATTGGGACCAGTGCTGTTTAACATCTTTACTGGTGACATGGACACTGGGATTGCGTGCACCCTCAGCAAGTTTGCCAATGACACCAACCTGTGTGGTGTGGTCAACATGCTGGAAGGAAGGGATGCTGTCCAGAAGGACCTTGACAGGTTTGAGAGATGCACCAGTGCAAACCTCATGAATTGCAACAACTCCTGCACGTGGGTCAGGGCAATCCCAAGCACAGATAAAGGCTGGGAGGAAAATGGATTGAGAGCAGCCCTGAGAAGGTCTTGGGGGTGTTAGTTGATGGGAAGCTCAACATGAGCTGGCAACATGTGTTTGTAGCCCAGAGAGCCAACTGTATCCTCAACTGCATCAAAAGAAGGGTGGCTAGCAGGCTGGGGGAGGTGATTCTCCCCCTCTACTCTGTCTCGTGAGACCCCACCTGCATTCAGCAGCACTGAACATAAGAAGGACTTGGACCTGTTGGAACAGGTCCAGAGGGGGCCATGAAGAAGATGAGGGCTGGAGCACCTCTCCTGTGAAGACAGGCTGAGAGAGTTGGAGTTGTTCAGCCTGGAGCAGAGAAGGCTCCAGAGACACTTTATAGCAGCCTTCCAGTACCTAAAGGGGGCCTACAAGAAAGCTGCATGGGGACTTTTTACAAGAGCAGGCAGTGATAGGACAAGGGGGAATGATTTTAAACTGAAAGAGGGTAGATTTAGATTAGATATAAGGAAGGAATTCTTTACTGTGAGGGTGGTGAGGCACTGGCACAGGTTGCCTAGAGAAGCTGTTGATGTCCCATCCCCGGAATTGTTCAAAGCCAGGCTGGATGGGGCTTTGAGCAACCTGGTCGAGTAGAAGGTGCCCCTGCCCCTGGCAGGGAGGTTGGAACTAGATGATCTTCAAAGGTCACTTTCAACCCAAACCGTTCTGTGATTCTGTGATTCTGTGGTTCTATGATTCTATGATAACGTGAATGGGAAAAGTTGTGTTGCTGCTATTCAGCCTAACAAATAGTATGAGACAACTTTCTGCCAGAGAATGTGGTCTATACCTCTAAGTTAATTAGCACTAAATGAACGTTTAGTTCATGGGGGAGGTTGGAAATCAAGCACCTTGTTGTTTCTGTTTCTTGGTCCCTGTGCATGTAAATTCACAATTACACTTCTAGACAAAGCTGCCACTCTAGCAGAGAGGTCTGATCTGATCAAAAGAGCTGCCTGTTTCAGATACACTTAAGAAACTATCTGTTGCCAAGGGGCCTCAGAGTTGTAACTGTTCACTGTTCTCATTTTCTCTTCTGCCAATTATCCAAACACTTTTCCCTTTCATTTCATAATAATGATAATAATAGCTTCATTAGATAATCTGAAGCAATTTCTACTATAAAGCAAATTGGGGTTATTTCACCCTATCGACAAGAAGCAGGAGAGGTCACTTAGCCTTTGGCTGAAGCTAAACGCCCAAGCAAAATAGCCAGATTTCACCAGCTTCCCTTTGTGAAAAGCATCAGGAAAAATCTGCTGCTACTACCACTGTAAGGAAGCCAGTTGCTTGAATATCTGTGGCCTTTTTTGTGCCTGAAGGAACAAAATATTCTTCCAGACTGATGGACATCCTTGGCTAACTCTGCATTGTTTGTGCCTTTGGCTAAGCCATGAGGATGAGGAACCTTAAAAACAGCAGTGTTACGAGGACATAACATCACCAAGAGAGCTTGATTGTTCCTTCTCATCATTTCTCAGCTGCAGAGCTACAGATAATTTTCTGAGCAAGGCAACAGGCTGTCCTTAATGCATCACTGAATTCATCAAAGTCTTCTCTTGTGAGGACCCTTTAATATTCCCAAAGCTTGAAGTTGGGATGCTGTGATTGAAGGTGTCTAGAGCAACAATGAACCTTTGCTGCCAGTGGGGAAGACTTCACCAGTAGCTGCTGTATCAAATTCCAGTTAGATTGGTACAGTTCTGAAATAACCTACTCTAAGCTAGCAATCACACAGCTTGCTGCTATTCATGACAGTGCTGAAAGATATGCAGAATAGAATTCCACCTTGTTGTGATTGTAGATGAGCTCAGGAAACAAAATTCAGTTCCAAATGCAGTGTCTTGCAAAAATGCACAGAGAAAACAGTCATTGGTTTAAACCTGTCTCTGATAATGACACCATTGGTCTTATTTTTATGCAAGACTAGATGTTTGTGCATTATAAGAGTGACTTAATGTGACCTTCTCAGTTCTTTTCACAGAGGCCCTTATTACTGAAGCCATAATGATCTGAAGATACAGGACTAGAAAGTTTTGCAAAGAGAGGCCTTATTAAGCCAACTAATACAGGCAGGGGAAAAAAACAGTCAAGCTTTGGCAGCAGAGTTTGTGCTCCTGACACCTCCTCTACTTTCTCCAATGTCTGGTTTAATAAAAGCTGTTACTTATCCCTGCAGACCTTGGCTTGCTACAGGATTCAAATCAGCAACCAGTCCAGAGGTATCCACCTCCCAGTGTCCTAACAACGTTCAGAACATGGCCCATAGTAATAAGCCAATGAGTCCTTGAGAAAAAAAAGCCACATTTTAATTTGTGCCTCAAATTTGTGCTGCAGATTGCTAGACATATGGAGCTCATTAAAGGCTTTCAAAGATAACAGAGCCATTGTCATTGGACTCTTGTTTCAAGTGCATATGGTTGCTTATGTACACAACAGTGGCAAAATACACAGCTTATCTCAGTCTCTTCCAGTATCTGAACAACTAAAACTGTTGTAGACAGAGGTACTGGAGGGTTCTCCTGCAGGTATGCCCTTTCACCACTACCCTCAGGCCAGAGGGCAAGAGAAGGTGGTTAAATTCACATAGAGTCAGAGACAAGATCTGGCAGAATGACTGTGTTCCATGGGGTATCCTGAGTCCTGGTTTTACAAGGAAAGCACATCATGTTAGGACACCTATCAGATAAGGGGGAAGCAGGGCAGCGAACATGACTTGGGACTAGTGTAGGATGGTTGTTTTTAAAACTTAATGAGTTCTTTTTAATCTGCCCTGCATAAAGGCACATTTTAGAAAATACTTGGCTTTTAGAAAAAAATCCGAGGCATTGCAAAATATTTATGAATGCAAAGATATAATGAGCTGATTTCAGAGATCTTTCTCATTATTATCATTATTTTTTAATATTTTCACCTTATGAGTCCCTAGAAGCAAACCATCCTGAGCTACCCTAAAATGTGCACTCTAAGGACATACTAGCAAGTGACAGATGTGACATACTCTTACCAGTGTTTCTATGGCATTGTTAAACCTGACTCATGACACTAACTCTTTAGGTTGACTGTCCTGAATGCTGTCATAATCGTTCAATGAATCATCATCAGAAAAACAGGAAGAGAGACTGCTAACTTTTTTTCTTTCTTTCTTTCTTTCCTGTCTGTCTGTCTTTCTCTCTCTCTCTCCCTCCCTCTGCAGATTGTTGTTGCTTTTATTTTACTTTCAGAAGAACTTGGCCAATAAATCTGAAAGGAACAGGGTGTGGGAAGTAAAATTAAACCAATCTAGCAGAGAAAGTCATAACAGGAGTCAGTGGATGGGAGTTAAAGCCAGATGAATTCAAATGAGAAATAAAGCACAGTGAGTGTGATTAACCATTGGAACAGACTATGAAGGGTACCAGATTTACATCTCTTCCCTTTGTGGAAAATATGCTTTATAAGGTGGTTTACACTGGTAGTTCCTGGATTCAATGGTGAAATGTATGGCTGAAATGTAACTGTCTATAATAACATAACTCAGACCAAGGCCATTTTCAGCCTTCAAATATGTAAAGTGTAAACAGCTCTTCTGTTAGTCTCCTTTTTCTATGCATGCTTTTTTCTCTGTATTGCTGAAATTTTACTTTGATATTACTGTCCAATAGGCACCAGAAAGAATGATTCAGGCACAAAAAGCCGGACAGAACAAGCTCCCAGCTCCTTGTTTACAGCCAAGCCTCAAACAATTCAAGTTTATTTCTCCACTAGGCGCTCTCTATTCCTGTGTGTCCAGAAACTCAAGCCACCAAAGAAGGCAGGTAGACACGTTTATCATCTGAGACTTCACTCTGTGCCATTCTGCAAGTCATAAAATCATTGTTAGATGAATGAAAACCCACACTACTCCTATTCAAAAACCGGAGGTGAAACCAGCTGCATTACAGCAGTCTAATTAATGAACAGACATAAATAAATGTGTTCTGTTCGCATCATGCTTAGATAGCATTATGCTGCTTTCTTCTGTTCTGTTCTACAAGGGGCAGTGGCAGAAATATTGTCTCATTAAATCTAGTGAGTACAGACAGGGGGAGGGGGAGGAGAAAGGATATTTTCTTGTATTTGGGGCACTTTTTCAAGAATGATTATGAGAATCCCAGTCTGAAGGGACGGTTGATGGTTTTCCCTGTTACAAGCAGCAGCAGCAGCAAGAGCAACTCAGTCCAGACCATGCAAGGAGTCCCAGCCTGGTCCTAGGCTGCATGCTTTATGCTGACTCAAAAACGTGTTCCCACCTTCAGTAGGAGATGTGCTCTGTAAAAAGTGGGGGACAGCCTTTCAAGACATCTGAAGTGGAGATGGCAATAAACTGTAGTTAGGGGAAGCACACCCCACCTGAAATCCCAGACTCTGTAAAGACAGGATCCATGCCAGTGCTTAGTATCTGCATGGTCCAAGTACTGCCTTACCTACAGTGTGCCACTGATGAAGAATTCACACCTTCTGCCTTCCCGCATCAACTTTCCCATCTAGTTCTGTGCTTCATCACTACAACTCACTTGCTTTTTCTTCCCAGTTAAACTACTGCATGGTTTGATAATCCACTAATGGTTATCACAGGATAACCACTAACAACCACTGAGGTACTGCTCAAATGTGAAAGCTTTGCAGAACATGGCAAGGGCCTAATAAAGAGCCGTAACAATAGTAAACCCTGGTTTAGTGGTAAATGCAGATAACAAGAATGTAGGTTCCTTTAGCTGTTAATATCTGGTTGGTTCTTGACCAAATACTGCACTATCTGATTCCTGCTTGGCCACTGAATAATCTGATTTCTTTTTTTCTGTAAACAGTTTTGTAGGCCTGACTCTTCTGCCATGCCCACTCCGTTGCTACTGCAGTGGCCCTGTTATTAACTATCTTGGACCTGACTTTGTCTCATCAGCAGGAGCTGCTGAATTATCACTGACAGGTGACACGAACGGTGAGCATGATCCCAGCCATCACAAGGGTATTCTAGTGAAGAAATCCCTCTGGCAATGACAATACACATAGTGGGAACCCTGGTTATGTCTTGGACATACATATATCACTATGGAGCAGTTTTATTAAGACCGCAGTGCAGCAGCTGCTGTGGCAGGAAAGGAACTGATGATTAAGCCTCAGCATTATCTCAAGGGCTAGCCAGGACGAAGGGGTCACCCCCCTGCTCATAGACAAAGATGACACCAGGAGAGATGGACAAATACAAGGAGTGTAAATCACAGCGTGGCAACAATTGCTTCAATTGCTAATTAGTGCTTGCTAGTGCCAACACTAGCAAGGAGTATCTTCCCAGACTGTAACTGCAGTTTCCATGTCACCTGCCAATAGCAACAACAAAGCAGCTAGTGGCAGCACCAGAACAGGAAAAGTGAAGAGTTTCATCTAGCTGTGGATAGAAGCAAGAGCTGACTCCTACCAGCAAATCACTGTGTTTACATTTGAACCAGAACCTGTGAGGAAACGCCACCAAAGGACCTGGCTGAAGAACACCTTATGACTGCATGAAGGAAGAGTGACCACCAGGAGGTGGTAGCCACAACTCTTGCTGTTTGAGGGCAGCAACAGTGAGCAGCAGCCAGCCAGTCGCTCACCTTCCAGCCTAAAATATTGTTGGATAGTTCAGGTTTTAACAGGGAAGGAGTTCACATGCATGTGGGAAAACAGGCTGGAAGTAATACTGATATGGCAACACAGAGCTCAGGAGGTGCACAGGTGCACCTGAGATGCTGCAGAACCTTTAAGGTTTTCGGGAAACAGATCATAATCACCTTCCATTTTCCCTCTGGAAGGATGGCATCCTCCTCAACACCACAAACTTGATTACACTATACTCTCTCATGTGTTCACACTACACAGAAGAGTACAGTGAGTGAGGCTGAGCAACTTTCCTCTCCATTCTGTGCCTTAGGGTATCTCAAGCAGAGTAGGTACAGAGCAGTTCCTGTGCTAATGACAGGTAAGAGGTCTCTCTGGTTTGCCCTGACCTACTGCTGCCTAGCACCTTTATCACCTCTGTGGTGGCTGGCTGAGTTCTCATAGATCAGTTCAGGTTGAAGCCCTTTCCTACTCCATTCTATTAGCACTTTCCTAATACACCTGCTTTGCTTCATGCATTTTTAGGAAAATAATTGTTTTCCCCTATACTCCAAAGAGCCACCTGAAAAACATTGGTTTTCAGCTGTGGAGAAAGTGATTTCGTCTTCCCGCTTTTGCTTCTAAACTATACTCTGAAAAATACATTTCTTCTTTGATTTGTAGAACTTAATTATTCCCTTTGGCCATGCACAACTGCCTATAAAATATTTTTTCCTCTTTGCTTTGCAAAATGTATTTTCCCCATTGGGGCTCTTAAACACTGGTTCTAGGAATCAGGTATATGCTGTCATTCAAAACTCCATTGTTTCTGGCCCAACCATAACCTCATTTTTACCTCCTCTCCCTGAGCACTGCAAGGCATCAAGCAGTTACACAAGAAAGCTGTTTCAGTGGGCTGCAAATCTGCCAAAAGAACCATTTTCACAGGATTTCAGGCTATGAGGGGGGAAATACCAGCTTTTTCTAACTTGGTAATGACAGAGTCTCCAGTAGTGGAGAAGCTCAGCATCAATGAGAGGAAAAGGAGACTCTTCTCCAGCAGCTGGACAGGCAGATCCCGTGGTTTTCTCTGGCTTCTGACTCCCACGCTAATTAACAGAAACTGGCACCCCACAGGATCTCCATAAATCCTGACCTGAATGGATAATCCACAGCACAGACATTTTCAAATTAAGGCTTCAGACTCAGAGGGAAGACAGTCACATAGCAAAGTGCATCAACAGTACCTATTTCCAAAGTGGTGTGAGCACATGATATTATTAATGTGAGGCAAAACTTTCTAACAGTATGTATAAACTAACAAATTAAGTAACCTATCAAACAAAGTAGTGCATTTTACATCTTCTGATGTCTCCGAATATAGACCAGCTGTCTTTCTGGAAGGTACACCTTAGTGCATGACAGGTTATTGGTACCTTTACAGGGTTGGCAAGGCCAAATTCCAAGTCCTGTACTTTGTAGAAGGTCAAGCTATATGGTTAAAATGATCTCTCACAGATTTGAAATCCATTATTCTATGAGCCTGAGAAAAGAGGTTTCCCATTTTATTAACTCTTTTCAATATTTAATTCCAGTTTGCATCTATCAAAAGAGCATAAAGGCACTCTAAGGTAAAATAAGGGAGAAGGGAAATTAAAGGGCTTATTATGGCGCATTTTTGCTTTTCCGTTGTGTGAGTGGTTTTAGTAGGAATCTCAGCAGTTATTCACACAGACTTACAGAACAGACTATATGTCCTGTCTGGTGTCTTCTGCAGGCAGTGTAATTTTAAAAGAATAAAAAAGAAAGGTATATTTTAGAAATGCATTCTTTCCCTGTTATGAATTTCTGCCTAAAGCTTGAACCAACTTTCTGGGATACCTGCTGAATGTAACAGGAGAGCTGTGTGCATCAGAGCGTGCCCTATCACATTAGTAAAAACCCTCCCATTGAGTTTAGTAGGATGGGAGCTTACCTACCCATCCCTCAGCAGAGCTGTTTTTCACCTTCTCTCCTTGCCCCTGACCCCACAAAGAGGAGAGAGAAAAGCAAATAAGGACTCATTAAAAAAAAATATCTTCTAACATCTACTATTTTAAAAACATTAGTAGGTAAAGTTAGGATGCATGCCTTGTTCAGGGCTGGAAAACTCTTGTTCCAAACATTAGTGAAAAGGACCCAACATCTTAAACGGCATATATATGAAATTCCCATCTCTCTAAATCACATTAAGACTATTACACAAATCTTCCAATGCTTGGAAAACAATAGTACCACTAGTAATTATAAAATTTAATTTGTAGGTGATCAGAAGTCTCCACACACTTAATTCTACAGTTATGTCTCTAAGGCAATGGACATGCCAAAAAAATATCTCACAAGGGCTAAATCCTTAATGAATCAAACTGAATTACTCTAGGAATTAATTTGGCTCAGATAACCCTATCCACACTGGGATTTTCAAAAAGACCTGTCAAAATTTACGATGCTGAGATCTTATTTAAGCACCCTCTGAAAAGCCTGAAAATTCAGAAATATTTGTTGATTCCCAGGCAGGATTTCAGCATTTAATTAAAAATAATAGCCATTTAAAGAGAATGCCTATTGCATGACAGACATTTCAAGTTATACAACTTAAACAACTAGAAGTTTAAAGGAAGGAGATGTCAACAGGAAAGTTTTTCCCTGAAGACTGGCCAAGAAGCATGTATCATCTGTATTTGGTAACTTTTCTGTTTAGGTCTATATTCAGTTTGCTTGCAACAACTGCTTGCAATTATAGTTTCTGGTCTATAGGGACTCTTACAATACCTACTGAGAAAGAAACGAGGAAGTTGTCCAGTTTTAGTCGAAAATAAAGAGGAGTAGATGGAAGTGCTACCCAGCAGAAAAAGCAAAAGGTCTGAAAGGTGACAGAGCCATTATCTAGCAGCTTCTTCAACATTTAGCAGGTTCTCTACACTTGCCTGAGATTTCTTTTGGCAAGTTTTCAATCATTTCACCCAGTAATCTTCTGCCCACTTAATTCTCAATTGTTTCCCAGACACGAACATTTATCCACATCACACATCCTCATCCCCACTGTATATCCCTCTCTCTGCTCAGAACAGTCTCCACCTTCCTCACTGACCTGCACAGTTCCATGGTTACTCCTCACCTCCTCCACTGGCTGCAGTGGCCAGTATTTTCAGCTTAAAGTATGCTGTGAGTATAAGTATGCATGTTCTAGTAAATAGCACACTTCACTCAAGGCAAGACACAAAACTTGGCATAACTGCTACTAGCAGATCAAATGCTACACTGGGTTGACTGTACAATTAGGCTTATGGTTGGTCCTGGGATTAAAAGAAGCACTCCTGCTCCTTGCTGGACTTCACTGCTGTGACTTAATGCTGGTAACCAGCTACAGGTAATTCCTTGCTTATTTTGTCTTAGCTGTATTTTTACCTTCTGTTTTTCCTTTTAGTCACTGTTTTAAAAGTAGACTACTGAAGAGTTCTGCCCCAAACTGTTCAAACACAAATCTTTATTTCCTTTGAATATAACAAAGCAGAAGACCCAATAGTGAGATCTGACTGCCTATCAAGAACTTGCTTCTTATCTGTCAGCTCTCTAAGGGTGCAAAAATGAGTTTCTGAATTTTGTAAGGAAACGTTTACTTACGTGTCCTTGGTTTTTACCAGGGTTCTTTTCCCCAAGGCTAAAACTTCTCAACATCTGTGGACAGATACATTTAGCATGATATGTACAAGTCATCCATGAAAGTCATGTGCTTTTCAATTAGGTTTCCTAAGTTTCTATGTCAAAAGTATTGCTTGTACAATTTTAAGACCAGAGCAGTCCAGACTGAACTGTATCACCAACAAACTTGTAATACTATGGGTCTATTGATGGGCACCTGGCCATCTTACACCAACTAAAAATACGACCCGCAGCTTTAATCCTAAACACTTGAACAATCTCTTTGAACGTCAATGTATTATAGATAACACTGCAGTTGGAAGCAGAGATGTCAGTGGATTTTGTAACACTTCAGTCTGACGCATGCTGGTGACATTGTGCCTTCTGCTTCCTAACCCTGGAAAGCCAAGAGCTGCACCTATTGTGTTACATACACACACTCACTGGAAGATCAGAAACTCCTGAGTATGTCCTTAATATCAGTTTTCCTGATGGTATAGTCATAGCAGTGTTACGAAAAGAAATGATCACTGTTCCACCGTGCTGGTGACTGACATGCAAAAGAAAAGGGGAGAGTGACTGTTCACTGCAGCTTGAGCTTCCATGCTTTGCTGTTCAGCTCAGGATTTCTTAGGCAGGCAGCATTTAACTCTGTCCCTCTGGAAACCAAATATGCTAGAGTAATTCAGTCATGGAGTACACAGGTTTGGTTTAACAGCCAACAGCGGAGCAGAGCCAGTCAAGCACTCTTGAGTCTCCACAGCAACATGATTTATCCCAGACAAATCGTACTTGGAATAACTGATTTTGCAATTTATTTTTTTTTTCAGCAAAATGTTATTTCTGTTAGCACAATTTAAGAGCACACATTTGCATATACATTGTCTACTGGTCAATGAACTGATAACACAATGTTATCTGACTGAATGGCTTCCAGAGAAGAATAAAGCTTTTCTATGTGAACGTCTGAGCCTCCCCTACCAACGATGGGATTTCCAAGGTACCCTTGATAAACTGGACTAGAGAACCTATTTTAAACTCCTATAAAAAAAGCAGTGAAAGCTTTTTGGATGTGTTCATCACCTCCTTGCTAGTGCCACTATGTGCAGGGCTCACTTATACCAATAGCTGTTAGAACCTGCCTTATCCATAACTGCCCATGATCTGTAGCATGGAAACGGAAATCAAGTCTTCTCATAAGGGATTTGTTCTAAAAGACTGTTGATTTTGCTGAGGGGAATAATTTCCATTAAAAATGTGCTAAAAAGCAATCTGCAGATACATGTTAAAGGGGGAATATTGAGACAATCAAACCAATGGGTTTTTTTCATGGGCTTAGACCAGGAGCGAGCAACATGTGGCTCTTGAGCCATATGCACCTCTTGAGCTGTTCAAGTAAGCTTTCCATGCCAGGGCTAAATCACATCGCAGAAAGAGGAGTAATGGGCCATGCTGGCACAGGGACTGTGGGTATAATCAGACTCTCCTGCTAATAACAAGTACCAAGCCAGAAGGGGCTAATGAAGCTGATATCACTGGGTGACCTTGAAAGACTATGTGTATAGCCCCACTAATTCCCAGAACAGGATCCATGATGAGCCATTGTCATCTCCCGTCTGTGAATTGCTCTTCAATCACTTCTCCCATTGATTCACCATGTGTGCTATGGTTTACAGCCATATGAAAACACACAGGATTGGCCACCCTTGTGCTACCCTGCAACCACTATTTGATATTTTAAGTGGAGAAGAGGTTTTAAAAAAATACCTGTAACAAAGGTAAATAATTATGCAAAAGCAAAAAAATCCTCTGCTGCTTCCCAGTGCTGGACATTTGGAGCATGCATGATGTTTTAATATCCTATATAGTTATTAACTGGAATAGAGTCATGATTGCTTGGTATTTTTTTTTTTAATTTTAATTTCAAAAGGAATGTAACTTTCATGCCATCTGAATGGCAGATATTTTTTATTTTGTAAATGATTTATTTTTTTTAATTATTTTCCATTTTTTTCTTTTATTATGGATGTTCCTTCGATCAAAAGATTCTTAGCACTGAGAGGGGAAGAATGGTACACAGGACTTAGGCAAATTATGACATTTAACATTACAAACAACAATGCAGAACGGTACCCACCCATGAGTTATTATCTCTTTTCTTTCATTAAAACAAACCTCATCAGTGACATAGTGCAGTGTGTACATAGACCCAACTGATGGTGAATTCTCTGTAAAGAGGTGGAAAGGCAAGAAGGAACATACAAAGGTTTTCACAACTCTTCATTTCAATGAAGAAGACAGTCAAACTTCAGCAAGTAAAAGCAGGTAAAAATTATTTCAGTGCTTGAACTCTTAAGAAAATGTCCAATCTTGGAATCAGGCTTTTTTCGATTGTTTGTTTTAAAGTTCAAAAAAAGTTTATTTTCCAAAAATATTTGGTGGAATGTATTTTAACAGGCTTGGATTTTTTGTCTTTCAGTTTTTAAAGAGAATTATGTTTCTGTTCTTAGTATTTTTGTGAAGTGATGGGGCAATTTCTGCAAAACCAGGAGCACAACATAGTCACCTTGATGGGGAAAGAGTGGACTGACTCACCTCAAAATTGTTGGGGTGCTTTTTTCCCCTCCAAATGTCACTTTAAGAAGGACTTCATGATTGTTGGCTTCAAAGTCTTTTTTGTTAAAATCAGGAATCGTACAATTGTACAGAAATTTCACATTTCCACCATCTCTGGAGTCTGGTTAATAAGCACCGTTCCCTGGTATTACCATTAGGATCAATAGTCTTGCAACACTTGCTTTACTCCTTGGTTCTCATACAGTCTCTACCTGATTATACACAGAAGGGGATACCCTGAAGTCTCTTCACCTTGACCCATACGGAGTCTTTTCTTAGGCGTTAACTACAATACTGATGCTGTGCAACCTTACAGTAAAGGATAATGATTTCAGGACTTCCAAACTGATTGATATCTCAATCCATGCAATAATTTTAAAAGCCCAGTCATTGTCAAGAAAGTAACTGAGCAGAATTTGTCTTTAAAATTGATCTTTTAAAATCTGGGATAGTTTCCCTATGTAATGAAATTTAAAAGAACAAAAATCCAAACACAAGCATCAAAAAAACTGCACAGCATCAGGGACATATTTTTCCAGAAAAATGCGCTTGTAATTTGTCTTTTGTGCAGCAGGGAGTTGCCACTGCCATGCTGTGGTCTCAGGTGTTCATGTGGTTCTGTGCAGGCAGTTGCTTTTTGTGCCGTTGATCAAAATGTTTCCATTGTGATGACCCTCATTTTATCTACTCAGAGGAATTTATCATACACAGGATTTGGTGAGGCCCTGAACTGGGAAAAAAAAAAAAGCGTACAGACAAGCTGTCGAGGCCACACAGACCCCTTAACGATTTCTTGCCCTTGCATCATTTTGTGCTACACTTAGTGTAGCTTTTTTTCATGAGATTATGTGCACACATCACACCCTGTCCACTTAAAATATCACTCTTAGTTACCAAATCAAACTTCTATTATTGGCTACCCCTTGCTTTAATTGGAAGAACAACTCTGAAAATATGATTATGAAGAACAAAAGAAGAACAGGGTATCGATATATTTTTTTCTAAAGAAAACTCACATTTCTAAAGAACATGAAGTCCTGCTGGACCCAGTAAAGATAACAAAAACTTGCCAGAATTTCACCCAGGGAAAGATAATATGTACTTACATTGAACAAAGTTCCAGGACTGTTGTTTGTGATGCCCCTCATCCAGCACTGTAATTTGTAAGTGAATCAGCCTAAAATTTGGGAGGCCATTGGAAATTTCTAGCTATATTATTACTCTAGAAATATTATATTCTGTGTGATATGTTAGTATTGCTAGATAGCCTGGGTAGACCAACCTGGCCCAGGTCTCATTGATTTTAATAACACTGTGCCATTTTATATTAACTGAGCAACTGAGCCAGAGGCTGTGATTTTTCTCATGCTTTTTTCTTTCCTCTTCTTAATAAACAACAGAAAAGGATGATATCCTAGTTCTTCACACAGAACAGCAAAGCTGAGGGCTGTTAAGCATATTTGCTAAAGAACAACAACCAAAGACCATGTGTAAAAAGAATATATGTGGCTGTTCCTGACACATTTAGTAATGACATATTTTATCATAGCAGACATGGTATCATTTAAACATTGAAAAGCTATGATGATATTTATACTATGCTCAAGGTGCAGTGAGGGGCAATGAACCCATGATTAAAATGCAACAAAAACATAATTAAAAAACACTCTTGATAAAATTCAAACAAATAAAACTAGTCACCAAAAGAGAAGGGAGAATAAAAGGATCAGCTGAGGCTGAACAGGCAATAATTGTGAGGTGTCTCAGAGACTGGTATATTCAAGGAAAAAAAAACCAAAGAAACCCATCTTGACACTGTAGAGGAGGAAAGAAAATCTCTCCTTGAGCACTCCTGACTGAAGTGGGTAGTGGCAGAGCTTAACAGGGTAATTAAAAGTAGCGCTGCGGGGGGCACAGATGTGAAGCCTTTAAAAGACAAGTGCAGCCAGCCTTGCAGTGCCCTGCAGGGAGCACCCCCCATCCCCAGGGTTGTATCTCACCTTTCTGTGTATACGAACCCTGCTGCACTGTAAGGACAAGGTCTGAGCTAGTTTTCCTCAGCAGCAATGGACATGCGCAGCAGTCCTACCCAACTATGTTTGCACTGTGGTGCAGCCATGAGACTAATAAGGCATCTCTCCGAGTCTTCCAGGTGCTTTCCAGGTAACACATCCAAGTCACAGGTTTCCCCTCCAGCCATGGGGCTAAGATCCTATCCTTCTAAAATCCTCTGCAGAACTCAACTCATGCAACATCCTGGCTTTGCCTTGTCACAAACTGCTTTATCCCACAGAAAACAGTTGTTAAGGTTGATTTAAAGATCATTTTCACAGCCCTTCAGATTTATCCCTGTGCCACCCATTCCCTTCTCCTGCATCCCACTGGTTTTTCCCTCCTTCACTATTGCATCCAGTAACATCTAATTGTTTGTATTTTCAAAGCCTGCTTGTCTCCTGGCCATCTCATGGCCATTAAAGTGACAAAATGTCTTTTTTTGATCAGTTCATCAAGCCAGTCTCCATCACCTACTGGGGCTTGATTTTAGGCACGCTTGCTATTCTTTCCATGCTTAGGAGGAATTCCCTATGAACAGAGCTGTTTCATTACCTTCCTTTAAATCTGTGCTTATAACTCTCTTTTGCTCTGATCCCTATGAAAACAATTGCAATAATTAAGCTTCTGATATGCTAAAACCCTGTCTATGATGCTAGCCAGTATTTTTTATTATATTTTCTGCTCACTCATCCTTTACATTTTTCATCTGATACATGGCTTGTAAGCTTTGAGACAAGGACTTAATTTTGTTCTGCTTGTACAGCTCATAATACAGTAACTACCAGGTCTTTGTCTGGTCCAAGTCTAGATCTTCTAGGTATTACTGCAGCAGAAGTCGTAATAACAGCAGCAATACAATATAAAGGAAATCTACCTGGAAGTAAAAACAACCAAAACTTGTGCAACTGCATCTTCTGCCCTGTGTTCACGGAAGTGTTTGCAAAAGGCATAGTTACTGGAAGGTAATTGAAAAACTACCAGGCAATTCACTGTAGGAAATTTGTAGCTATTTGAGAGGCCTGTCCTTTAAGCCTGTGACCACAAACCATTTGTGAAGCAGAAGAAAACCCAAACTGACTAGTGGGATCAATAGGAGAGAGAACGAAGTAAGACTTCATACATTAGTCTTATAAATAAGTCTCAGTTAAGTTGCCTGTGATTTGAATGAAGGCTGGGAATGCTTCCCATACTATCTACCCCATCAAGCCGTCCATAAAATCTTGCAAAATTATCTGAATATCAAAAAGTACTCAATCCTGCAACATGTTAGATCTTCTAAATGCAGTCCAATGGGCTACAAGACCATGCTAAAAAGTATTCACTGACTTACTGAATTCAGTGTTACTGAAACTTCCCATTTTTCTTCCCCAGAAAAAAATACAATACTGAGTTTTGAGATTCACAGTGGATGTGTCCTAGGCAGCAAGTGAGCAGAGTTTTTCTATACATTCATCCTGAAAAATAGCTAGCCTTTGATTATACATATACGCTTTGATTATGTGTATATGTTTATACACATATTTATATTTTACTTATAGCAGTGGGTGCTTTACCCATGAGTGTTTCAGGGCATCAACACCATTTCTTTAGTGTTCTAGCCACTGTGGCGATACTGAGAAGATGAGGTGATGCCTTGGAAACAACTCCAGTGTTTTCCTTTCTGTGAAGTCAGTAAAAAGACAAACCATTCTAGCTTTGATTTTTATTTGAACTATTTCATACAACTCTCTCACTCGTAACGTCCCTGTTTATCCTCAATACACACTGCAGAGCATGAAGCTAGATCCATAGATTAAACATGCTATCCATCAGCTGCCTGTAGTTGCGGATAATTATTTCAACTGCCATTTAAAAAAAAAAAAATCAGAATGGTGCCAAATTGAAAAATCTGTTCCTCACTTCTCCTGGTGCATGAGGTCCCTTGTTGGGTTATTGAAATTGCTAGGCTGTTCTCGTAGCCAAGGAAAAGAGAGAAGACAGATGGAGCCATGCATTTTTGTAAAAACTCTTAAGAACTGTCCTCGTGACAACCCCTTCTCTGTCTCCAAGGCAGTGGGTAAATCTTGTTATGTGTCCTGCTCTATACTAAAGATATTCCAAGCAATGCCTGACAATTCTGGCATGTTTTCTGTAGGGATTTACTTGTACTGCATCGTTAAAGAAAGATATTTTTCATATGATCAGCTCAATGCCCCCCATGAAACAAAACAAAACCAAAAATCCAAACATTTATATTTTATATATGTATATGCATATATGTTATATATATATATATAAAAACACATATATATATATAAATGCTAATGTCCTGATGGAAGGTTAAACTAAGTATTTATTTGAGAAAAGATGCCTGCATTTTAATTGTTGTGGTAATATATTTAAATCGTGCATGGGCTAAAAATCCTGAGGCAATGCAGATCACTTTCTAATATGTCCCGGGTGTTAGAAATGCAATGCACTTAATTTCACACAGAAGCAAATCCCATTCAGAAGACCTATACAAGAAGCAAGGCTGCTTTGACTCTGCATTTTAAATCATCTAAATATTTTCTTTTGCTTTGCCTCTGCTCAAAAGAAAAAAGGTGCCCAGTGTAAAGGCATTTCAGCACAACCCTTCCTATTTTCAAGTTCATTTATTTCCCTCTACCTTTCTGACTTCTTATTAACCTATTGTTCTCTCTGCTCCCCAGTGTCTCAAAATCTTAGTTTCCTCTGTATATGACGTTGAGAACTCTCTAAATATTTTGTGTGTACAGGCATGAATGCATGGGGAAGAGATGGGAAAAACAGCTTTTCAAATACCCCATCTCCATATCTAAAAAGATCACATGCACACACACACACACACACACAGAGCTCTCAAGTAAATGGAAATGATGTATTACCATATTTTCAATTTCTATAACACCTCCTAACAAGTGATTTACAAATAACAGTGAATTCATAACACTGATGAGAGGTAGAGAAATATAAATAACCTTACTGAAAGATGGGAGAGGTTGTTCAAGATGGCCTTATTTTTAGAGGTATTGAACATACACAGCTGTCTTTAACTTCAAGAAGAAAATGGAAGGTGTTCATCACCTTGGCAAAAGGGATTTAAATCCTTGGCCCCTTCTGCCTAAGATTTAAGTGTCTAATTTTCTCAAGCTCAAGTGCAATATAGGCTTGAAGTAGGAACCCCTGAAAAAGTTATTTGCCTATGTTACACAGAAGATTGGATGAGATGATCATAAAAGTGATCCAAACTTAATGTCTATGAACTTTGAAGATAGTGGCATAGGTAATATTTCTGCAGTAAATCCTCAGTAGGATCAGGAATAGAGCCCAGGTCCTCTGACGGCCATTATTTTTCCTGCTTTTATCATTTGTGCTTGTTCTTTTCAAATATGTCAAAAAATCTTGAATTAATAAAACAATGAATTGATAAAACAAGTAGGTGCATTACATTGTCAATATTATCCACATTATAGTTTTAAAAGTCTATGTAGTAGCGTATGACATATGATTCAATAATAAAGTCACTTACTGTATCCTGTCTTTAAAATAGACTAATTTTGGCAAAAAGTACTTTAGTACTTTAGTTTTTACCAGTTTATTGTTCTATATCACAGCACAATGCTCTGCTTTCAAGAGAGAGAGGACAGAACTGATTATACAACTGCATTAGAACACATTGTCCTTGGGAATCAAATTTGCTGAGTAAGTTATAAATGTGAATTTCTCTTCTTTTGCCTGTTATTTGACAGAGAACCAAAGAAAAGAAAAAAAAACCACTTACTTTTTATGTTTTTGTCTCTGTGGTATTTCGGGAAAAAAAAAAACTTATTGTTCAAGCTTCTATTGGTTTTTTTTTTCATGTATCATTTAGGTTCTAAATATACACCAGTACTTAATAAAATGATAATAAATCAATGCTAAAGCTGTTAAAGGAAGAGCACATAAATGTGAGATAATTTAAAGATATGTTTGTTATCCATGCATGACAAAGACACAAAAAACTGAGTATCAATCATGAGAAAAACAACCGTGCTCCTCCTTTTGTCTCAAAATCTCTATGGTCACTTGGTTAGAAATGGTTTATGCTTTCTCCTTTGCTTTGATTTATAAGCAAGTCATTGTTCAATCTAATTGTGTCCAATACATCACCAGAACACATTGCATCTTGGCATTTCACCATTTAGAGCTTCATAGAAAAATTGATACTAATAAAAGGCCTTTGTTTCCCTCCTCTCTCCCTCCCTCCCCACAAAGATGTCTATGAAATCAGATCATTCCATGTACATCAGTGAATCAATAAAGGCAATAAATCAATGTAATTTATTAAAAGTTACAATATGCTGGACTACTACATAGTTTTATCCAAGTGAGCTCTTATCATCTTAGGTCTGCATGTGAAAAGACACTTGTGGAATCCCTGCAAAGCAGAAGTCCAGTAACTTGTTTTAAAACTCATTAAAAATCAAAACTTGGAAAGTCTCAGTGCAATTTATGACCCAGTTGGTACAAAATCTAACACACTGGCATAATGCAATCTAGACAATCCCCTAAGTATTATGTTATGGCAAGAAATATCCTGTAACAACACCATGGGAAGAAATGGAGAACAAAGGAAAATAGACTTTCTTGTGCCAGTGAGACATCACTAGGTTTATGCCTTCAGTTAAATAAATGGAAATTATTCTGTGGTGCTTTCACTCATTTGTGGACTGTCACTTTCTCTGAAAAAGAGGGGCATTGGCACCATGGTACCATGGACCTGTGCATCCTTTCTCATTTGTTGATGTAAGAGAGAAATATTCAAAAAAAGCAGATAGCAGAGAGGAGCAGGGTGTGAGGTTGGCATTATACTAAGGCTGTGGCAATCCTCCTGCTCCCTCTCATCCCATCCATTGGGACATTGGACCATGCTGTGAGAAGTACCACCCCTCCCAAAGCTCACGTGCTCAAGACAGAAGCCCATTTCAGGATATGCACTGAGGAGGTGTTTGGCTTCCACTGTGTTTGCAGAATAGTCCCAGAAAGTGTTGGCTCAACTGTAGACCACATGGCTGGGGAAAGTGAATATCTTTGTGCTTTGCATTTTAGGAATGGTGGGTAGTCACCCCCATCCAGTTGCTGAGTCTGACTTCAAATGGGGAGAACATCCAGCTGCTCCTCTTTCCCCTATTCACGGGAAACTTAATCTACTTCTGAGAATTCCTTAATATTTATAATCTATTCATTGAAGATTTACTGGGTGGGATTTACCTGCTGTGAGAGGTAAAAGAAAGACCAAGGAAATGATTCAGTATCCTCACAGCATCATCACCCTTCAGACTAGGATGCAGTTGAATTTCTGAACGACCTATTTATCAGTAAAGTGTCAGTAGGAATTGATGAAACCTTAAAAGCCACAGTTAAGCAGCATGCAGCATAAGGATGGAGAGCAGGAGGAGCTCTGTGCATTGTGCTATTAAGAAGAAAGCACGCTACGAGCAGTAGTCATCCTTTTTAATTCAGATAACACCTGTGAGGAATATTTAAATCACATTTAGTCTGAGATTAAAAAAAGAGAAAAAATTTGACTTAATAAGAAGGCACCATGAGACACCATGGTGAGAACAGACCAAAATAGACTTGTGACACAAAACCCTTTTTGAAGCATCACTCTATGCAGTGGTATATTATCAACAGAGCAGATGAATAACTAAAACCCAATCTTGCTGGTTTCATTGAAAATCTGGGTTGATTTTGTTACATTAAAGACTATTATTATGGCAGCAAAGGTCTAATTTTTACCTCACTATTAAAATTCATTGTAATAATTACTATGGCCCCATCAATGATAATGAATATTGTCTGCGTGTGTGCACCCATGCACGCCCAATGTGATATGCAATTTTTAATACACATTGTGGAGTCTTACCCCTTGCCCCTGCCTGCAAAGCCCAGTGTAACTATTAGTTTTTGCTTCCCACTCCTCCTTGCATTTGAGATTACTTGAATTTCCTCACAGTTTATTCTGAATGCAGTAAGGATTGTGTATCTTATACAGTCCTCACAGCTCAGTAAATCCGCAGAAAAAAGATGGTAAAAGAAGAGGAAAACAATGTAAATGTACAGATAATTGAGTCTTGTTATCAGTATCTTATGTGTCATCACATAGTGAATGTGCAATCTCCTGCACTAGGTAAGCACAGGGTTTTAAAAGAATTTACATTATAAGGAGTGAGGTTTAGAGTTGTTATTAGTAAGTGCTCCATCTGAAACAGCACTTTGTAACAGCAGCTACAGCCGTGTATATGTACATCAGACATACACACATAAAAATGCATATATATGTCATAAATGTATACATACACACAGCGATATTTACAGAAATTCACATTGTTGACATTTAAATACCTCTCTCTTCACCAGAGCTCCATCTGTAACAAAAGTGATTTTTCTGTGCGCATTATTAATGAGCTTAATCCCATAATTACTTCAGTTACATGCAGAGCTCTGAGAACTTGGGAAAACTTGCTTGGCAAGCAAGCTCCCAAAAAAGAATTGGCTCTCCAGATTGAATGAACTCTATGAGCCCAGGGTGGTGAGCATCACTGGAGAAATGCAGGGGGGAAATTGCAGCTAGCAGGAAGGGAAAGAAACTGCTCACCAAGGAAAAGACGATAAAAATCAGAGCAATGAGAAGAAAAACAAACATGTTGTGTCTTAATTCTGTTGTTGGCTTTCTCCCTGGAAGACCCCCTACCCCTGTCCTTAGAAAAGCCAGTTGTATGTGGCAGGAGCACTGCAGATGGAGCAGTAATAGCACACACGTGGTGTTATCTGCTTAGGAGAGAACAGCCCACGGGGCAGAATTGTTCTCACATGGTGGAAGGAGAAACTTGTGAGGTAATTATTGAAATAAAGACAAAACTCATGAGTTCATTTCAGGAACAGCTCATTTTTCAGCGGGTAATGCAGCACAGCCACAGATATTGGTATCAATTGTTTATACAGGGGCTGGTGAGGCAGCAGTGCCAGGCTTTTGGCAGGTAGTGGCAACCACTATGGATTTAAAACAAAAAATGCAACAGAAGAAAACTAAAACCAGGGTGATAGAACAGGAGAGTTTTGTCAACTTTGTCAATCATAATCTTCCAGCATCATGTCAGGCCCTGAGTCTATGGTTTAGCCTTTCTGGTTTTCTTGTCTTTCCTGGTTCACAGTCATTATCTTGCTAAATAACTGAGATGATTAAAAAAAATAATAACAAAAACAACAAAACACTAGAGAGAGAGAAGAAAGGCAAATGTCTGTTTTTGGAGTCATCACATGAATAGGTATAGCTCACTGTTTAGATCTCTAAACACATGCCAGCAGTGTCAAACCCTGGGCCAGGGAGTGTAACTTACTGAAGACTTGCTTTTAGTAGCTACCTTTTGAGACCTCTGAGAGAAGCCACATCACATGGGGCCACAGGTCATGGGTATAAAATTATTCTTATTCCCTGACTATGCATGAATCCACATGACATGACTTACTATGCTCAGTATTGTCTAGATCAGCGCTGCTTTTTTTTTCCCCCTAAACTAAAAGATCATTTAGTATTTAAAAAAAAAAACAAACCAAAAAAAACCCCCAACAGATGCATACACCATCTTTTATGGTTTTCTTTTAGTCTGATTTTTAATTGACTAGTTTCTGAATCCTTATTTGTTGTTTGTATTTTCTTTCTTTCTTGTTGGTTTTGGTTTGGGGTTTTTTTGGTGTGGTTTTGTTGTTGTTGTTCACTTGCTTACCCAGATATGTGGGAATACAAATATGGGTCTTACAAAAGTAAAGTTTTAATGCCATTTTTTAGACGCACATTTTTCAGATCTTATGTCTTATGAACTGACAGTGGTCTACAAGACACACATTGAGAAACACTAATGAATGGCAGCTGCCTGAGAACAAAGAATTCTCTTATCTCCATAAAGAAGTGAATCAATCCAAGTCAGAAAAGACTTAGGGAAGACTTTGAGGTATATGTAGCCTGGGACACAGTGTGGAAAACTTGTGGTATCTTGTAATAATAAAAGATGTCCTAAGAGATGGCAATTGTCCAATAGCAAGCATGGTCAGTTCATGACTTTTGTGGCAGTGTCAGATGAAACCGATCAGGCAACTACTCCCACTAGAAATGTGCTAGCAGAGTAGAAAAAGTCATCTTCTACCCAGATCACCTCCTGAGCATGTGATATGCTCCACACAACAGCCCCAGAGGATGTGCTTGTGGAATGCAGTTCAGGAAATCCATCAGCTTGTGTTTCCATTCAAACACAAGGAGTAAAGAGGTGAAGTGATTATAACCGAAATAAAGAAGGAAGACAATCTTTGGTAAATGGAGAGATAGGAAGTGCATTCTCTAGCAGTGGTTAAGTTTTATTCTGAAAATATGTTTCATCCTTGACACAGTATTCTATTTGTGTGGGAAAGGGAAGATGGTCCATAAAAAGCTTCTGGAGTTATCTAAGGTTTTCTTCCCAATAGGCTATTTTCTTCAAAAACTTTCTGCTTATCACTATGTAGTCTATTATAAAAGTATATATTTCTTCTTCACAGCAATTTTATGAGCTCCAGAAATAAGGGAAAAAGATACTGCTCTGAATTTCTCCTTTTACAATTTTCAGATGTTCAACACTCAAAAGAGCTGTTTAGTGCCTCCACTTCTTTAGCTCACCTGTGGCAATGCGGAATGGAATCACATCACAACTACCCCTTCTTTTGCACTCATTTGTGCTGAAACTGGAGAATCTGACCCTCACCAGCAGAGCAGTATCTGAAGGAAGAGGATTGTTTTGCCTGTACCCCACTGAAGATTATTTTTTCCCCATTCTAGAGAGTCAAGTTCACTAAGAATCTCCATGCTATTGCTTACGAAATCTTCTGCTAATCATGTAATTTCTTTCATCCCCTTAAACACAGAACTTTGCCTAATTTTATATGAGACACTGATATCTGTATTAAACATGTAGGTCACAACTTTCAATATGTGAGTTCATTTCAAGACACACCTTTGTAGGGTGTCATTAAGCACATATAGATACCAGTGACCTTGTCAGATCTCCAGATCTCCAGAAATTTGCTGAGACTTTTGATATAAAAAGAGAGCCTTACACAGGAGAATCCACTTCCCACAATAACTGCTCTTGCTGTACTTTTAAAATGAAGCACTCAAGGTAAATACACTTCTTGGGAAATAAGCTGCCTTGAATTGTCTTGCATTATCCATGGCGTAAGAGAACATGCACCAACTATGACCTGTAGGTCAGTGCCTTGGCTCTGAATTTAGCGAGATCAGCCCAGGTTCTCCAGTCCTATCACACTCCTCAGAATCCCATCAAAAACACAAGTCTTGAGGTTTTCAGGAACTTTCTTGTGAAAAGAGATACACAACAATTTTGCAGAGTATTCTGTAGTAAAATATTTGTTCCAAAAGACATAAAGAATAAGCAAGCACGCAGCATTCAGAAAACAGATACCTGAATGAACATGAAGTCTCTAAGTCTTTATTTTTTTTTTCTGTAAATTCATCTGTTCACTTATGTGGCATTCCACCCATCTTGCAATAGCTCCTCTCAGTTAGAGAAAATAACTAAAAATTAAGACCAGATGCCTAGTTTAAAAGAAAAACATTCCAGCCTCTGTAAGAATAACAAACACCGATAACAACCAAAATCTAAAGGCAGATTCCCAAGTCTCATTTTCCTTATCTCAGCCTGCATTTAAGGTACCCTCACAGGAAAGCCATTCTTTTCTCTGGTGTCCATAATTTTTTTCTTTGTAATTTTCCTCTCACTTAGATTTACCAAGAAAGCCATTTGAAAGTCCTTAATGTTAGGGGCTGCTGAATCCAGCAGGCCCAGAGAGTCAAGGCTGCTATACCTCAAGCTTGATCTCCAGGTCAAGTGAGAATCAAAGCTCAGCATATATTCCTACTAGGCACATGCACACAAACACACTTATTTAACACATATGCACATACATACACAGCTGCCCACACAGATCAGCACATAGGGACACATTCAGCACCAGCAGCCTCATCCTATTCCGCTCTCTGGTTGAGCAAGATGAAGGTCTGTAGTAGGAATTTATATACACAACATGCACGCAATGTAAATCCCTACAGCAGCCAGGCTCAGGCATTGAATCTGCCCAGTAGCTGTGCTTAGGTCCCAGTCTCCTCAGTTGCAGCAGCTGGATACATGAGCCCTAAGATCACAGATGCACTTCAGCTGCTGGTACACACACCCTTGCGTGCACTGACACATACGCACTACAGGCCTGTCCAGTAACAGATTTGACACACAGTTCATCCTGTTGGTCATGGATCCTAGCTCTCCCCAGTTGCCTCTTGCACAAAGACATGTGCACGCACACACACAGAGACACACACACGCGCGCACGCATGCATGCATCTCAGGCCACCCCCAGACCCCAGGGAACCTGTCAGCTGGCCAGGATTCCCCTGGCCCCTCCAACAGCCAACTGCTTCTGTGGTCTCACCCTTAGAGAGACACACACCTCCCTGGCTCCCAGGAAACTTCACCTACTCACTGGCTGCTGAGGCTTGATGTTTGCCAGTGCCCGCACAGTGGCGTGAATACCCCCTCTCACTCCAGATGCTGGCACTGTAATCCACTCGCTCCCATCTCCCCAGTTGCTGGCAACACAGATACATGGGCGCTCTGATCTGTCTTCTGACTCCAGTTGCTGGCACTGGTTTTTCCCCCCCCCCCCCCGCCCCCCAAGCACCACTGTGCTTCTTTGGTCTTTGTGAAGATGAGCCTTTGATCAGCTGATGGCTCCTGTGGTGGGCTTGGGAGTAGCTGGAGTAGGGTGTTACTGGGCTCTCCCATCTGCCATTGACCCTCTGTGGTCCTTTGAGTGTGTGAAGATGAGCCTCCTGCCACGTAACCTAAACAGTACGATGCTATTACAAAGATCACATTGATGAAGCACAGGCAATATGGCACCAATAACATCTGAGTAACATTACTTTCAGATGGTGGTATTTCAATAACAAAGGCTTAGGTATTACTTAGGAGCAACATCTGAACTGATAGTGACTCCTGTGTGATATCCTGTTTGCATCCTATAGCCACAAGCTATGTTGGCATGTGGCCAGATCACAACATGAGGATGGACAATATTCCATTACCACTCGAGAACATGTTAGGAGAAAATGTCTGATTTTGGTGGAAGCTACTATCACAGCACACAGCGTGGCTTGTAAATGTGGCTTTCTAAACACTGTTTGAACTTTTTTTTAGTCTGCAGTCCAAAAATATCCCTCAGAGATGGTTCGTTTCTTCCAGTGTGATATCTTTAAAAAGACTCAAGCTGAATCAGCATTTCAGCATAGACTGAAAGCAAAGAGAGGAGGAGCATGTCCTCCACAAGCATCCATCCTTTCACTTCCCTCTTTTTGGATTTGGTATATCAGAAAAGTCCCTCTGATGTGTTTCTATCAATTTTCCCAGGCATGCAAACACTCAAATGAGGATCTCAGCTCTTACACTTATGTTTGTATAAATAAATTAGTGCATTACGTATAAACAAAACTTCCTCCAGACAGAATGATCCTTAAAGGTTTCTGTCAGGTTTCAATGGGGCTTCATGACTGTATCATGAATCTGATGCTGAATTGTTCTGAAGACAGTTTTTCACTTAGTTATGGTCAGTAGAAAGACTCAGAGGTAAATAAATCTCTTTTACTACATCATAGGCAGGGTTTTACTGCATCATAGGTCTAGCTATTATAAAAATATGCTGTTGAACTTATTCCCAGTGACCATTCCAGTGGAAGAAAAATATATTTGTTGGAGGCAAGATATTGATAAGGAGCAGCAGATGACAGCAAAACCACCAATCACACAGCCAACCATGTATAATCACAGGGCTCACTAAAGGAGATGTATCTTCAGGTGGTGCAGGATACCATGCCTTCCCTAACCTCAATAAAGCTGATCAACAACAGCAGTGAACCTGACTCAACATGACACAATATGATCAATCATCTTTTGACTGATGAACTTACAAGAAAAGCAGGTCTAGGTACACGTACAGTTATTATGGCATACAATATGTACTGTATAACACTTGCTAGAAAAGATACATAAATTTCTGTCATTCATCTCTAGTTAAACAAACAGATTATAATCTTGATTATTCTCTTTTGGAAAAAGTCTCTTTTTAAATGCTTTCCTTTGGCCTTTTTAAGTATGAGAGGGGACTTCTCCATTTGCTAAGGTATTTTGTATTATCACAGATTTTTTTCTTTACAAATAATACATTCAAACATATATCTAGCATTTCAAGCCTGTGTCTAATTCATTATCCCAGTTCATATAGTGATCAATGGCACATACACCAGAGGAAGTATGAAAATTCACAGCTGGTAGCTTTGTAAAACCATGGATACCAGAAAGCTCCTCCATTGCCGAGAAGCTACTTGCCATTCTTTTTTATTTTTTTCTTTTCTTGAAAGCAAATCTACAGGCAATTCACAAATGTTTTTCTCATCTACTATTCACATTAATAACATAGACTGCTTAATAATAAAAATCTATAATTACTCTTTACTGCATCATAATTATTAGAACACAAACTGTCAGATTCATTCTTAATGAATGCCAGTGACTGGAAAAGATTTACAGAGATCATGAGTATTGTTCAGATATCACAGTTATAAGCACTGTAAAAGGACCTAAGCAGTTAGAGTATAAAAGGTCTTTATTATAACCACAAAATTTTCACCCTGATTAGAGTTTGTGGTATTGACTTCCACCATTTAATTTATCATACTTTGCTGAACGAGTGATATAATGGAAGTTCATTGGAACTCATATGCTCTCAGAAGTAGTTCTCAACAGCTATTTATTATTATGTAAACACAGATTCAGCTGTCCTAATTAGTGGTGACAGTACCTGAAAAGGTTCAGGTTCAATTGAGATTAGGATCCAAAATCAAGTGTTAATACTAACTGCTTGAAACTTCAAACTGGAAAGAAATGTAACGTGAAAGATCGTTGGTAGTGAGATTTTTCACACTTCTGCTTCTGTCCATGGCCAAAATTAACATTAAAACAGCTTTTCTCATAGTAGTTTGGCACTTCCAGCTCTGATCACAGGCAAAATATTGAAAGCAAAAAGTAATTTTTTAAACACTACAGATTCTTAAAAACGTTTCGTTTTAGCTCAAGAATAGAAATGTAAAGGCGTTTCTTTCTTTTCTTCTTTCTTTCTTATCTCTGTCTTTCTCTTTCCCTTTCTTGTTTTTTTCTCATTTGCTGTCTCTTCCCCCACGCCCCTCTCCCAAGTAGTGTTCTTATTCCTTTAACACTTCTAATAGTGGTTTTTTTAGCAATGCTACTACTGTAAAACTCACTTCATCAAAGTGTGTAGGTAAGTGTCTGAGATTAAATATGTAAATAATCTCATTGACCTTAAGGAAATATTCATACCCTTAAAGAAGAATATGTACCCTACTGAACAGGGCCTTACTTTGACTCTGCAATGAATTCTGTTAATAGCATTAATCCTTTTTAACTATCACTCCAATAGCAAATATCTTGATAAGTGCTAGTGTCATTTGGCTACCCTAGCACTTGCCTATTTCTTTTTTTTTTTTGCCCTAGAGAACCTAGTAAAGTTTCTTGCACCTCCAGTCTGGAAAAACTTTCTCTTTTGGTCCCACCTTTGTCAGAAGATGGGATTAGGACCTCATTGTTACACACTGCAAGAATTTACTGAGCTCATGTAAATGCTGGTGAAAGCTTGTATGAAATTTCTCCAAGTGCCTTCAGGCAAAATTTGCAAGGCTACTTCTAGTAGAATAATTGTGTGGTCTGAAAAAGTCTGATTTACCCTAGAGCGACACAGGGGACATTCATACAAACTGCCCTGCCAGAGCAGTAGTGGAGTCAGTAACTTCTAGGAGGATGGCAGCTGAGGACAGAGATTTCTACAAACCAGTGCATTTGGATCTGGAAGAGGATATCTGTCCACATCCCTTTCACTTTTCTAAAATGACAAGACTAGGTTCCTAACCTCAAAAGGATACAGTAAGAATATATTAAGAGCATAAAATTCTCTGACACTGTGAAAGCCACATGGGTACAAGATTTTAATCTTGTGCATGATTTTAATGATGTTCCCCAAAATTATTGACAACATTTAACCATATAATGTAGGAAGTCCTAATATGCTCTAAACGTCACTGCTGAAAATACAGTACTTAAAATTGAAACATAAAACCACTATAAATCTCTGATAAATATTTTTGACAAAATGTTTTTTATTAGAATATAGTGACTTGTGGGAAAAAGTACCAGACTGACAGCTCTGGAAATGTCTGTGTCTGTCCACACAAAAAAATGTACTGCACAGGGAGCAGGAATAAAAGCTTCAACAGCAATGTTCCTAAGCTCTGATCTGAAGGGACTACCATCAGCCCATTATAGTCCCCGGCTGGTGACAAGGGTGCCAATTAGTACTGCCAAGTGCAATGATGGCTTTTCTGATGTGGATGCCTCACTGCTGGAAACTGGAACCATGAAACTCATTTCCAATAACCCATTGAAGAGCCATCAGATGGTAACAACTTTTAGTCACACAGACTTAGACTGGCATTGTACTGACACTGCAGAAATAAAACACTCGACATCATATTACCAATCCCAGAGCAATCTGGCTTCCCCTCCATTGTACTTCTAGGGAAGACAGACCTTGCAGAGATTCACTGAGAAATCATAAAAAAGAATGTGACTGAAAGTCTGTCTTTCTCAGATCACCCAGTTCAATCCTCATTTTAATTAGCTTTGAATACTTATAAATGGTGTGAAGATGTAAGGAAGGGTAAAGAATGGTAGAGACGTGCTGAAATACAAAACCTTTCATCTCCATCTTACTATCTATTTGCATGTGATGTAAAGGTATTATTCAGCTTTCCGTTGGGCAATAACATGAACAAAACTGGTGACTTTAATCCAGTTTCTAAACAAATGATCACAGCCCTCAAGCCACATCATGAACATGCAATTGCCATCTTGGCAGAGTAGCTAGGGAAACTCAGTCTTTAAGAAGGACAAAGCACCCACCAGCCTTAGTGGTAACTGGACTGGAAAAGTCTTGAGACCCATCCACCTTACACTGTATGTAGTATTGCACCATTTCCAACCATATTATATTAGTCTTAATAGTAGAAAAAGGGATTTGGTTTCCTGGTGTTATGCTGAAAAGCTTTTCATGAAAAATAGATTATCATGTGTATGCGCGTATATCTAAATAAGTATATGTATTTGTGTGTGTTTCAAAGGTATATGACATAAAGAGAGATAATATATCTTTTGCACCATTCATATACACACATACATAAATCCTTAGAGGTAATAAATGCTGAGTGACTTCGTATGTGTCTTTCCCATTAATTTAGAGGAAGATGACCATTTGTGTATTTTAACAGGTATAAGCCTTCAACACTATGGTGATAGGCAGAATAAAAGCCTGAAGCATCTATGAGGGTTTTCTTTGGTTTAAACATGTACCTGTCACATAAACACTCATATTAAGCAATAGTGAAAAATGTTCTATGTATAATTGATTTTTTAATACTTCCCTATCAACTTTTAGTCAGATAATTAATTTATTTTTTTTTTAGCAGATAGGCTGCAGTACATGAAACCATTCAGTATTTACATTTTCAGGTTCCTTTCTCCCTGGGTATAACAAACTACAGTGTAAAGAATGTCTGTTCATTGCTGCAGATCACTTTCAGATGTCTTAAGTAACTGAACCATAAGAAATATACTCAGCTAAAGTAAGAGAAATTTTCTACATCACAGAGATTTAGGAACATAAATCATAGAATCATTTAAGTTGGAAAATACCTTTATGATCATGAGTTCAATGTTAAACCTAGCACTTGCAATTCCACAACTAAACCATGTCCCTAAATGCCACATCTACACGTCTTTTAAATATCTCCAGGGATGGTGCCTCAACCACCTCCCTGAGCAGCCTGTTCAAATGTTTGACAACTCGATTGGTGAAGAAAAGTCTCCTAATATCCAATCTAAACTTCTCCTGGCACAGCTTGAGGCCGTTTCCTTTCATCCTGTTGCTCTTATCTGGGTGAAGAGCCCCACCCCGACCTGCCTACAATCCCCTCAGGCAGCTGTAGAGAGCAATAAGGTCCCCCCTGAGCCTCCTTTTCTCCAGACTAAACACCTCCAGTTCCCTCAGCCGCTCCTCATCAGACCTGTGCCCCAGCCCCTTCCCCAGGCCTGTTATCATTCTCTGGACACGCTCCAGCCCTTCTACGTCCCTCTTGCAGTGAGGGGACCAACAATGAATACAGTGTTCCAGGTGCAGCCTCACCAGTGCCCAGCACAGGGGGATGATCACGGCCCTGGTCCTGCTGGCCACACTGTTTTGGACACAAGCCAGGATGCTGTTGGCCTTCTTGGCCACCTGGGCACACAGCTGGCTCATGTTCAGCTGGCTGTCACCCAGCACCCCCAGGTCCTTTTCCGCCAGGAAGTTTTCCAGCCACTCTGCCCCAGCCTGTAGCACTGCCTGGGGTTGCTGTGCCCCAGGTGCAGGGCCCAGCACTGAGCCTTGTTGAACCTCACACAACTGGCCTCAGCCCACCGATCCAGCCTGCCAAGATCCCCCTGCAGAGCCTGCCTGCCCTCCAGCAGATCAACACTCCCCAACAACTTGGTGTCGTCTGCAAACTGACGGAGGGTGCACTTGATCCCCTCATCCAGATTGTCAATAAAGATGTTAAACAGGACTGTCCCCAACACTGAGCCCTGGGGAACACCTCTTGTGACTGGCCAACAGCTGGATGTAACTCCATTCACCACCACTCTTTGGGCTCAGCCATCCAGCTTTTTTTTTACTGAGAGAAGGGAATGCCCAACCAAGCCATGAGCAGCCAGTCTCTCCAGGACAATGCTGTGGGAAAGGGTGTCAAAGGCTTTACTAAAGTCCAGTCAGACAACAACCACAGCCTTTCCTTCATCGGCTAAGCAGGTCACCTTGTCATAGAGGGAGATCAGGGTAGTCAAACAGGACCTGCCTTTCATAAGCCCATGCTGGCTGGGCCTGATCACCTGGTTGTCCTGTACGTGCCACATGATGGCATTCAAAATAATGTGCTCCATAACCTTCCTTTGTTGGTTGACCTTGCGTGCATGCCATGGAATATCCCTTCGGTCAGTTTGGGTCAGCTGCCCTGCCTCCGTCCCCTCCCAAGACTTTGCCCACCCCCAGCCTACTGGTGAGGGGGGGAATGTTGGAGAGACAGCCTTGGTGCTGTGCAAGCGCTGCTGGGCAGTAGCCACACACCAGTGTGTTATCAACACCTTTCTAGCTACTGCTACAAGCACAGTTCTGTGGGGGCTGCTATGGGGCTCAGCCAGACCCAATACACCCGGCACTAATGTCAGCCTGACAGCCCTGTAGTTCCCTGGATCCTCCTTCCAGCCCTTCTTGCAGACGGGCGTCACATTTGCTACCTTGCAGTCAACTGGGACCTCCCCAGTTCGCTTATGATAAATAATTGAAAGTGCCTTGGTGAGCACTTCCACCAGCTCTCTCAGTACCCTTGGGTAGATCCCACCACCCAGTGGAGCAGCAGATCACTTACCATTTCCTCTTGGATTACAGGGGCTTCATTCTGCTCCCCATCCCTGTCTTCCAGCTCAGGGGGCTGGGTACCCACAGAACAAATGGACTTAGTATTAAAGGCTGAGGCAAAGACAGCATTAAGTACCTCAGCCTTTTCCTCATCCTTTGTCATACAAGCAGATGAAAAGAACAAAGGTGTTCATGACTAGGAACTTGGAAATAAAAGAGGGGAGAGCACATTTTCAAACAACTCAGTCTGTCAGACAATTTCTGGAAGTCAGACAATTACTATTTGGTTGCACAATAGAGCCCACAGCTGAATGAGTATATTCATTAGAACAATTTCACTGCTGCCCTGGCATGCAACCCAATCCTGAGATTTTCATAGCTGATAGGACAAATACCGTTAAAATACACTCCACTCAAACACACTAAGCCATCAAAGCCATTTTTTTTGCAACAAACAAGCACAAAAAAGATCAAATGTATTTGTACTTGTTGAAAAATGCACCATTACTTTTCTTTGACCAAATACACCATTTAGCAAAGAATGAATAAACTCGACATTCAGGTTTACAATTACTGTAGAACATATTATTTTCAGTATTAGTTCCTGGTTCACAATCAAACCCACACAACAAATTTTTGAGCCTACGAAGATCTCCACTAAGGAACTTTGTTTATGTGGAACTGAAATACCAAACTAAGGTCCAAGTATAAGATCCCAGTGGAAAGTCTAACAGAGAAGGATTGAAGTAAGGAGCAGAAAGCATGTCTGTGGGGACAAATCCACAGCTTTCCCTTAGGCAGAACAGCTGTTTGAATCCTAACATTGGAGCAATTCAGGTTTTGGGCTTGTACCAGTGATCATGCATGTCCTAAGCTGTTCTGTTGTACTCTATTATTCTATCACAGCGTGATTTTCTTTGGTTTTGGAGAATGAATCACACTGGCCATCAGAATTCCACCCCCAATCAATCCAAGCTCTAAAGGAAATGGGATGTTTAATATTTATACCTTTATTACTTTACAGGGGGGTTAAGAGAATCAAAATCAGAAGAATATCACAGCACTCATTTCAAAAAACATTTCTTGCACAGAATTGATCGTTAAAATAGGTTGACCTTTTAAAGAAGCAGACACATTAATAATGGGCTAGACTACAGGGCATCTTTTCAAATCTCCTTGAGTGTCTATATGCTATAAAGCGAGGGTATATGTACCACTAATGGTTCTCCAGCTGCCACAGAACAATATGAAAAAAAACAGCTGACCACCAATCTTCTTTTCAGAGGAGAAAAAGCAAATGGTGCTCAGAAAATGTCTCCTCATGCTCATGAAGACCACTTGGCCCAGAACCAGGAGTCACAGCCAGCTCCAAGCTTTAGCAGAGTTCTCTGTCTTTGCTGGCAGTTTTCAAGTATTTAAAATCTGAGGACTTGCTCCAATGTTTATAGTAACTATGACAAATGTGCAGTTTGTGTACAAAGAGAGGTCACTGTTACTGTGTGTTGACCACTGGCATCACTACAGCAGAATATCACACCACAGAGGCTAAGGACCAGTAAGGCTTCGCATCTGACAATAAATTTTCACATATGGATTTATACATCTATTGTAACATCAACATATACCATAGAATCAGGATTCTTAGACATTACAGTGATTTGAAAAAAACCATCAGATAAATGAAGAGGTACCACTAGAACTGTCTGTGATGATTTAAAATATTTACAATCCACTACAGGCAAGGCTTTTTAAGATAAAGCTACAACATTTTTCAAATTTGAAAATGTGACTTAAAAAGAGCTGATCCACTTGTTCTATTTTCATTTTTTAGGGATTTTATATTTTTGGAAATGGCACCATTTTCGTCTGGATAAGCAAATGCACGATTTTTTATTTTTCCCCTCAGGAAAAGTCACAGCCTGCAAAGATCTGGTTTTGAAGCAGATGGGTTTTTTCTCTGTCTGGTATTTTGTCAAACTGGTTTCTTCCTATAGAGGGGTGTGACTGTGTTGCTCACCTCTAGGCACATACTTTTAGAGCACTGTGTGTCAGGTGGACAAATAATTAAGTCATTAAGGGCAAACTGTGAAGAGCATTTCATTTATGCAAACAAATTGAGGCTGGTGACTGCAGCTTTTCTCACTTCCACTTGCTGCTAAAGCACCAATATGCAAAGGAACACACTGCAGTGTTTTGGGTGCAGGATAGACAATCTGAAATGTGTCCCCATATGTACTAGAAGTTCTCTGCAGATGCCTGTATCTTTTCTATTTACATGACAGATTGCAGAGACTCCTAAGAAGCTGTTACTCTCATTTTCGTGCAGTCTTTGCAAATTGTTTTTCTTTTGTGTTTTATTATTTACTTTTAAAATCCCACATTGACGTTATTGGTTCTTCCAAGGTGTACTTGTACAGTCCTGTGAGAAGACCCCACGTCCTGCCCAGGTGAGTTTAAGAATCCTGAGTAGATTTCTTCAGTGGCCTGTCTCACTGCAATGCCTTATTTCTGCTGATGGGTTTACCCTTTTGCAACACCTCTCTGAGCAAGGGATGTATTATTCCCATTTTGGAGGAGAGAAATTGAATCATGGCATTGCTTCCTTGCAATTATATGGGAAGTATACAGCTAAAGCAGTATTTCAGCTCAGGGTTCCTGAAACCTTTTCCCCATGGACCTCTCTGCCAGTCCAACCACGAAGCAGTGTCTTGATCCCATCCTCACTCCTCATCCCTTTTCCCACAAAAGAGGAAACTGACAGCTGCACCTTAAAGAACATGAGGAAAAATAGCTACAGATTTCTGGAATGGTTCAGTACTTGTGCTAGGTCCACCTATTTAACTGAGCAGTCATCCTTCTGTCTTGTCCACTCAGGCAACCATTCTGTCTGTCACTTTTTGTGTGCTCCCCCATTTTCTATTAAACAATATCACCATTAAACTTGCTACCTCTGATACATGAACAGGCTCCTGCAAAGAATAGATTTTTCAACTTGAAAGGAAAAGTTTTGTTCAATTTAAAGTTTCACTTCATTCTCAAGTGTTTCTTGGCTTTTGGGAAAAAAAAAAAAAAAAAAAAAAAAAAAAAGGATTTTTCTATTCTCAAGCATTTGATACCAAAGCCAGACTATTCACTTTGGAAAAAAATTAAACAATTCACAGGGTGTGGTGTATGTGTGTTGTAGCGGGGACTTTTGCTTTTTAAAATAAATCAGCTGTACTTTATTTGAAGCTTTTCAGCAAATTTAACTATGTTTTGGTCAATGAATGAACATCAGAGTGATGTTGCCCAGCTCCTTCATTTCTAGCTTCCATATTCTGCTTGGATTTAAAATCAAAATCCAAATTGCATTTTTCTCCCAGTAGCCATCCCTGAGGAGGACTCCCCTAATGCCTTCCTTTTAGAGATCCTTAATGTGTAATATGAAGGCTCTGCTCTACCTTCTCCTCCCCACTTAAGCAATCCTCAGTAATGCCCCAAATAAAAAGCAGAAAGAGATCATAAGGTTAAACTGTAAATTAATAGATCAAAGGATAAGAATCCTAATTCTGAAATAAACTGACTATGGAAAAGGATTAAAATGAAGAGAGAGGATTACAGTACAATAATTGTGACAGAAGACTGTGAGTGAATTGGATGGAAAACAGGCGGTAGGCTTTATTCTGTATTTCTGATTGAGCAAAATGAAAAGAGGATCTGAAAGATAATTGAAAATACAAGTGGTCTTAAGCAGGACAGCAGGCTGAAAACTCACCAGAAGATACTGCAATGAATTCCCTGCTGTGCCTGCCCAAGACCCATATCAGCTTCCTTCAAGGGAGATATCTACCCTTGTTTTGCATTCCGGGAAGCAAGATAATCATTGGAAGAGTGCAAGATTTCAGCTAATTTCAGCTTTACCACCATCTGCCACTAAGTCTCCAGAGGAGACCTAGACTCTGAGCTATCAAGAAGGAGAGGACATGAAGAATTACTTCTAAGAAGTTGCCTATTCAGCCACTATCAACCTGCAGCTTAATAGCCCAGTGCTACATGTTTTGAAAGTAACACATATTTCCACAGACTCCTCTGGGAGGAGGAGAAAGGCTTGGGATATAAACATGAAAGTGGCATAATAGGAGGAGTTTATAGGCATTCTATAAAGCCAAATTGAGTGGTGTGTTAATAATGAAAAAGTTGATAATGGATTCCAAAAGAGTGGAGATGTGGGGATAGTCTTGAATCTTGACCAATATTAATTGCTGCAAAGTGTATTTATGTGTTTACACTACATAAGAGGAGCTTCTGCCAGCAATTTCCCTAGTGAAAACCAGAATGTGAAAATAAGACAGCTTTTAGGGAAAAACATGAACTGAGCATCTCTTCTATCTGAATCTTTACCTGAGTATCTGAGGAACTAAGAACGGAGCACATGTCAGGGTACACCGGACTGAGTACCTCCTGAGCAGTGTCATGGAAAAATAACAAATGAAGCCTTGGCCATACTGAAGTCAGAGGTGTTTAGACATTGACTCCAATAAGGCCAGAAGCTTGATCTGTACCTCATTGATGTAATACTGCAATATTACACTATTGCAGCATTATACAGTTTATATCATTATAACCTTACAGGAAGGGCTGGTAAAGAGAGAAGGCTGCTTGCTTCTTTATTCAGTGTAGTAAGAGATTTAATTGAGTTTTTCATAGGCCATCATGACCCTAAGCCAAAAATATTTAAACAAAAAACCAACAAAAAACCAAGCAAATCAAACCAAAACAAAATAAAACAAAAAACCCAAAAACATTGGGTATCTAAATCCCATGCATGTCTTTGAGAAAATAAAAAACCCAAACCCAATGCACACTCTCACCCGAAACATAAAAAAACCCTTTGATTTTACATTTCTTAGCAGTCTTCTGCTCTCTTACTGTTTATCCCTTACAAAAAGTATAATCCTCTGGCATGTTTGAATCTACTCACTATGGGCATGACGATGTCTCAAGCAGAGAGTTATCACTTTAGTTGATGCAGGAACTGCTGAAAAGACATATGCAATATTGTGCTTTTATGTAAACTTTGCAGTAAAAAAGAGGGAAAAGTAACACTACTAATAGGTGTGTAAAATACAGACAGACTTTCTAGCAACTTATGCAACTTTATGAAGGGGAAGCATTGTGTTATACTTTAACTTTCAAGCCTCATATTATTTAATCAGTAACCATAATTTTCATTCACATAATGTGTGTAAAAAACCCATGATTTCCCATTTCTTATCATCTTCAATAAATGGAAAAACCGTTTGCTTGCCCCCAAAGAGTAATCAACACTGTGTTAATAAGCTCAAGCCCAGGAACACTTTTCAATAAGAAAAACATCACACATTATAAAATCAATAATGCTGCCTGACAAATGAGGTTGTGCATAAATTTTTGACATGAAATCATAGACTGAAGTCTAAATTTAAATTTGGCAATGCTTTCAAAGTCTCACGCTTTATGATAGCTATTCTGGAGAGTGAGCTGTACTGAAACTAATCACATAATTTAAAGGATACATTTGCTCTAGTACTGCAATAAAAATACATTACATCATGATAAAAGCCATCCTGGTTCAACCTGCAGTGGAAATCTGTGAACACAGGCATGGGCTGAACCCCATGTGGGAGTGCTGGGCTGCTGTTTATAAACCATGTAAATAAAACATTTAGCACCAGTCTAGCAGTCTTCATCTCACAGTGCTCCATAAATATTAACTAATTAATCCTCAGGACAGCTGGGATATAGCTGAGAATTGGAGCCGAGCGAGGAACTGGTAGAAAATCACCAATTTGACAAATGTAGTCCTTTTCTCTGTTTATAACTTATCTACCGACAAACTCTGCTTATCATGAATTTGCCTGCCATCGAAAATAGGCTGGGAAATGCCTAATGCAAAATCAATTTTGCTCTGTGGGTGCCTCACTGAATGATTCGCTGCCACAGACCCCAAGAGCCTGTCAGACCTTCTCAGGTAAGGCAGCAGGCACATTCCCGACCAGGTACCTCCAGAAACAGGCCACACAGGTACACTGGCTGAGGATGGTGCGCAGGCTCAGGAGTGGGGCCATGTACCGCCATGGAGTGTCTCTGCTGCATCCAGATCAAGCCTCTGCAGGCCAGTGACCTGGCCCATGCAGATACACAGGCTGTACTCGGCACCTGGAGCTGTGTCCATAACAGTCAACCAGCAGAGCCTGGGCGCTGGCCAAAAACTACACAGTAGTTCATGTTATTTTGTTGCCAGCACAGTCCCAGCTGTGTGTTCCCCCTAGCTGGACAATACCTCAGCACTGTTCAGGGGCTGCTGTAGCCCAGTGAACATCCCCAAAATGAAGCTTGGCTACAGCCACCCCGGTTTAGGGGGTGAGAGAATTTATCTGTGCAGATGCAAACTGTGCTGTAGTACCAGCTGGTGATCTTTAGCCTGTTGTACTTAGTAGCACAGGTGTAGCCTGTTTCCACAACAAGGCTGCATTCAGCTAAACTGACATCATCTGCAGCAACACGGGAACACAAACATTTTTTACCTGAGGACCGGACCGTTCAGCCTGTTCCTTAGGAAGGGTAAGAGATACTGTGTTAATGTTACGTTATCTCTCAGGTTGTTTTACTTTTTCAGCACAGTGCGAACCCGGCAGACACAGGGAATAGACTCTAGTCTGGGGGTTCTGCTTGCAGGGCAGAGTCACACAGCCATGGTGGCAGGAGCTGGTCCCGCTATTACTGGTCCCTGTAAACACACAGGGGAAACGGAGTGTCCATCCCTCATTCCGCATCTGCACAGTGATGGCAGCTTAAAACCCCCTACCAGACCATTTCTGCTGTCCTCTGTTGGATTTACATGGCAAGGTTTTTACATCTTGCTTTTATATTTGGGGTGGATTTTCTCATACATGACCCAATACTTTTTTTTTTGAGGTCCTTGCTTGACAATTAGTCATGTTTTCCAACCCACAGGTTGCAATATTTTTCTACCAACATACCTGCTCCAGCACAAGGACAAATACATTTCACAATTATTGCCTTTAGTTCAATGTTATAGATCTCATAGGAACTTTAGCGGCTTCATAGGAGCATATAAAAGAAAATCTTCGGCAGTGATACAGGATTTCCATCACACATCAGTATCCATAGAATTTCTAGTGTTTTGTTCCTCTAAAAGCCCATATAACTGAAAGACATAGGTTACTACACAGAAAGGTATCAGTCATTTACATGGTGGGATGAAAACAAACCTCCTAACAAATAACAGTTATATTAGCCTTCATTAAAAACTCAGAACACAAGGGACATCTTGAAAGCTGCGTCTCTTTTTTTTCCTATTTTCCCCACAACAGAAAAGTAAGGAAGTAATTTCTAAAACAGGCCAAAATTGTTAAAATGAAGACAGAAAAGTTGGATATGTTCTTCCTTTTAAGCAATTTATTGTTGAAGAAAGGAACACATTAAACCAACACAGTTCATCATTGATTATTTGTTTTCCTATTTCTTTAATGGCTGGTTAATTTTATCATTATTAAAATAATTTGACAATGTGTTAGCAAAAATGGGAAAAATCAAATAGCAAGTTTGGGGACTACAATCTATTGTTGTAGAAGTAGAAATGCAACATTTACATCACTAAGATTTCCTAAAGAATCTAAGTCCTTCCATAGATTAATAACAAGAGATAGAAATAAATGGTCCATGATTTATCATTTGCCAGAGTTTTGCAAGTATCACTGCAGAGGCTTGGTACCAGACCCTGTGTGTATAACCTAACCCTGTAGGCAGTGTTTTTACCCATTTTCCAGGGTCTTTATTAATCTCATTAGTGAAATATAGGCCTGTGACCTGCTCTATCAGGACAATCCCAGTGGCAGAGAACGTGACAGTAACTCTCACGCTGCCAGGTAAGTATGCTCCCTTAGTTTTTGTCTTATATTACAGTAGCTCTGATTTAACTTCTAAAAAACCTTGCTCTGGCCTGATTCAGTCATCAGCTTGGATGCTGCCTTGTGTACAGATGCTTCTTGACTCAGCCAAGCCTCTTGCTGTCCTCTCTGCTAGAGTCATCTCTGATCTTCCCCTGCTTCCTGTCCTCAGTTTGTCCTGACTCTGATATCTACCTCCTCCCTCCAAACCCAGTTCGGCTCTGACCCTCATCACTTTCCCCAGCTGCCCCTGTGCTCCTGCCTGGTGCTGGTGTAGTTCAACTTGTTCATAAATGCTTGGTAAACGGCAATTAAAAAATAAAATAAAATGAAAATTCACAGATATTATAAAATTATCCAAAATAGTCAATTTGGAGTTGACAGGGAAGAGTTGTGGAGGAAGTTTATGACACTGGGTGACTGGGTGAAAATACCTGCTAAAATGGTGTAGAGAGAGAAAAAATTATCCTGCATACACAATGGTAGGCCCTTAATGATTTTTTTTTTTTTTCCTGTAAGGTAATAGCTCCTTTAGACATAACTGTTGGTTTGTGTGGGTAATTATGGAAGCCTCCACAGCAACATTGACTCATTGTACAAAACTCATCCAAAATAAAGGCCAGGCAGGGTGCTGGGGATTATCAGTAACAGAATAGCAAACAAAAAATATTTTTATGTCACTATATAAATTGATGGTGCTTTCAAATTTAGACTGGTATCCTCAACTTCAGAGACCTAAAGAAGGTGATGTCCCTGCCAGTAACCCTATTTTGTTTTTAGCTCCCCCACAGCATTGTGGATTCAGCTGTCCTTAGTGGGCTGCCGTCAGTCTTCTTGGCAAGAGGCAAGTGGCAACATGGTGCCGGCTAAGTGGGAGCTTAGTGAAGATGAGGAAACCTCATCACATAACGAACCGTGGGAGGGAGACTTCATTCCCTGGTCCTCCATTGTATCAAGGCTGTGTCCAGAATGTAGCTTTGATCCCCCATCTCAAAAGGAGGATCAAAGAAATGAAAATTTGCACAAGAAGATACTAAAACTCTAGAACTCTTCAACTAGGTACTGTAGAGCTTCTATGAAATGAAAAGTGGCATAGAGAAAGTGCATAAGGAATGATCAGTCACTGTTGTTCAGAAGACAGTAAGAAGGAGGCATCCAATGGAACCCCCAGATAGCAAAGCTGGGGAGCTCACTGTCACAGGATGTTATGGAGCTCAGAGTTAAGAAACTACTGTCTAGTCAGTGTATTAGTGGCTGTTAAACATCATGATCTCAACACAGCTGCAGTTCAGGAAGCCTCTAAATTCCTGATTAAAAGCACACAGTACTATGGGAAGTATATACCTTGTTTCTTATACCTTTGTTCTCACTGTTAGTAGGTGCAAGGATAGACAGACTTTTGTTCTGGCCGATATGGCACTTTTTAGGCTTTATTCCCTCTAGATAGAAAATTGCATTGCAAGAGCACCCCAAAAAAAAGAGGCAATCTTCTTAAAAACATTAGATGTTGGCTACTATTGTACTGTGAATGTTCAGCTTGCTAGGTAAAAGTTCTTATCATATTATAATATCTGCTACAATATTGAATGGAAACTAAAGAAATAATTTTAATAAAAATATTACATTTAATTCAACCCAAAATATAGATGCTAATTCAGTTCTAAAGGGTCCTTAAACACAGGAAAGGCAAAGTTCACATCTCTGCTTAAGTGGGCAAATCACCCATGCTGCTCAGCTGAATTTGGGTAATCTCAAACATGTCTGCAGTACCTGCACAAACTTCACCAGCCTCATTGCTCTGTAGCAAGTAATAGATATTTGAATCTGACAGGCTTTACCATTCCCAGTCAGGAATATTCTTTAGTGTGCCCTAAAACGGCTTATTAAAGCAGTATTTCTACCTAGTATTTCTCAGGTGGACTGAGTAAGCAGACAGGAATATGGGATGGGAAGTGGGGTGGTGAAAACAGATCCCAGTCTGGGATTTTGATGTTAAAAGTGATAAATATTAATTATTTCCAATTAAGTTAAAAGGCAAAAAAAAAATTTTTTGCATTGTAAAACCTCTGGGACATAGACAATTATTATCTATCCATTTACACAACACCAAACTGTTTTTCATCTCTTTGGCCTTTGGGCACAATTATAATACTTAAACACAATTTATACAATTTTACTATTAGTTATGAAGCCCTGTCATCTGACACACACTGATGTTCTGTACCTCATGTGGAGGAATTGCTCCATGGGGCAATTATAACAAAAGAAAACAATAGGTTCAAAAATAGTTCATATACAGCAAAAGTGAACTAAACCCAGCGCATAAACTTCAAAAGTAAATTAGCCCCAAGAAAGGGTAGGAGATGGAGACGACAAGCATGAGAATAAATTAAGTCAGAGGAAATTCAGATATAAAAATGAGGGGAAGTAAAATAATATCTACTAGTCTGTGGAAACTTTCCCCAAAAGGAGGTCTTGAAACACATGAAAACTCAGTGTAACAGTAGACTGGGGAATGGGAATCTTCCTAAGGGAAATACGCTTATAATAGAAAATGAATAGCTAGATGGCATAAAGCAAGACAGAAAAGCAGATACTCTCTGGATCATAATAGCAACTGCTTCTAGAGAAGCTAAAAAGGGACCTGTTAGAGTCTAGTTGAAAGGAGCACTTGCTGTTTACTGTATGAGAAAGTAATCTGAAAAAAATGCCAGCAGCTGTGAAGAAACCTTCAGTGGCACTGGCAGACAATGTTGAAGTGATAGGCCCAGAGTAGGTCCTACTTAGGTTTGAACTTTGAAGATAGAAAAGTGTTTTTTACTCATTAAATTGTTGAGAAATCATTCTATTGCTGCAAAACACCACAGGTCAGTATTTACTTTGAAATGCCTTGTCACAGTTTTTCAGATGGAAAACTGGAAACTTTTCAGATGCATTTTCTAAGTAAGAGTAGACCTCTGTTTTTGCAGAAGAAAACTATGTGGAGTTACTCAGGAGTAATTATTTCACTTTAAATTCACAGCCCACCTTCGCTTGAATTAACTTGCAACTGCAGACAAGTCCTAAGAGAAGCATTGATGAAATGCCAAAGTAATAGAAATATCCCGTAGTCAATTGATTCATCCAGGATTTTAGATGTAGATTTTAAATTATTTTTTTAAAAGTTTTTTTCAAAGTTTATTGCATTGTGGCACACATGCAATAGTGTCTGTTAAGATCAGATATTACAATATATCCTGATTTAATTCACTGCTACGCTGCATAAACACTAGCTTGTGCTTCAAGCATTGGTGGCATGTCAGGTTACGTGGTGCCTGTGAAGGGCTTCAGGTGTTACAAGACCTTGACTAAGGATGGAAGGATGGACTGAGGAGAAGCCAAGACACTCTGATGGAGGCTAGCAAACAGCCTGTAACTTTTGGGGAGGAAAGTGGAGAATGTCCTAGTCAGGGATGGTTTTGGTGGAAATCAGGGCACCAAGATTTGGGGAAGGGAGTCAAAAAAGAAGGTAGAAAACCTACTACCAATATTCCCTGCAACATTACCTCCTATGAAAGGATGGAAAACCACAGTTTGAGACATTAGGATTTCAGACAGGCTGAAAATGGTTTGTAAGCAGCTTTTTGGTAAGAAAGGAAGTATAGAACTACCCTGAGTGAGTTCCTGTTTAGTTTCTCAGGGATATGTTTTAGAAAATCATCCAGTCCTGGATAAGAAATTGCCATCTCAGCCCCAGTTAGGTTTTTCAACCAAAAAGTGTCCCTGCACTTTATTTCTCCCTAAATTTGCAACATATTTTTTTAAGCAATAACAATTAAGTGCTGGAATTGAAAAATGGGAGTCTCTTGCTTATATACCTGAGAATTAGATTAACTTACTTAACTAGCCTGTGATGGACTGATTAAGCATGGATTAACTACTGATTAACCCTTGTAGCCTTTTCAAAGATGGTGTGCTCCAAGGCTGTCTTCAACCTCGTGTGGCCAGCATTCTTTGCAAGGAAAGGTTGACAGCAAAGCAATTTTTTTCTATTTAACTGGATAATAATGGAGAAGAAAAAACACACACTCATCAAGGAAGACAGTCCACATTTTTAACTGCATTCTTTGGCCTACTAAAGGATATTACTTCTTGCTTTTTGTTTCTCTAAAGCCTTTGACCATTAAACATACAAAAATAATATTACTGTAAACTCTTTCTTCTTAGCTGTAGGACTTCACAGCTGGTCTCAGATGTGATTTGTGTTCAGCTCATCAAACATTCGCAGTCTCACTGGAGAAGTGAACTATGCTCCTCACTAGTAAATCCTACTTTGATCATCCATAAATTTCATCAGTGATAATCTTGTACTTCTTGCTAGATGCTGAAAAAGTGGTAAATTGCATGTGGCTGAGAAACAAATATTCTGAAAATTTCTACCATAGGATGTCAGTGCATTTACAATTAGAACTTGTCATCCATTAGTAAGAAAAGGTTACGACCCATTTAATGTGTGCCATGTGCATTTTACGTCTTTTTGTTTTTTTAATGAAAGTGTTATGCACTACCAAGTCAAGTAACTTGCAGAGTATGATACATCAATACTATTACTTTAAAAACTATCTTGTAATCTGAAAAAAAGATATCAGGTTAGTTTGACAGGATCTATTTTCCATAAACTCATGTTGATTGGCATTAATTCCATCCTTCAGCTCTTTACTAACTGAGCCCTGTATCAGATGTTCCCTTATTTCACCAAGGATCAATGTCATCCTGACAGGCCTGTAATTACTAGGGTTGTCCCATTTACCATTTTTAAATATTACCACAATATGAGTTTTCTACTGGTCTCAATTAAATGTCTACTCCTGCATATGTGTATCTATCTCAATATCTGGCTTCCATCACAATGATCTCACATCCTAGCACATAATGCAAAACCAGAAATTCACATTGAAAATGACAGCACCAGATCAAAAGAAATAGATGTCTTAAAAAAGGTCTCATCTCTCCCTAACCAACTTCATCCTCTCTCCCAAAGCTCCCTCCTTCCTGCAATTGGCAAAGGCTGAGAAAAGTGGTGCTTCTCGCAAGGTGGCCTCTGAGGAGAAGCTGACTAAAACAACAAAAATGCTGGAGACAGCTCTGAGTCGTGTTGATTAATGCACTACTGGAAGGCACCCAGCAAGGAGGAAGGCACACAAACCCAGCTAGAATAGAAAAATCTGGCTCGGGCTGATTTATATGACAGGAGACAAAGTGCTTGGTATTTAGAGGAAAGGTAGAAAGCTGCAGCTGTGTATAACAGAGTCAAAAGCCTAGATTCAGGTGGCCTACATTTCAACCAAGGCCTGGCCCCTGCTGTTCGCCATTGACTGTGTACCTCTGAAGGCCTACAGCCATACAATAGGAAATAATGTGAACGAGGACAGAGATAGAGTTTAGGCCACATTAATTTCCATCAAAAAGTGGTCACGTGAGTGTGAGAGAGAGAGTTAGGCCAAAGAGTGAATATGATAATTTTTTTTTTTTAGTTATATATTTTTCACTTCCAAGGAGAGAGTGGTCAGTCACTGACTTAAGCGCCCAGGTGTCAGTGGAGTTTCTGTCCTTGGAAATGTTCAAACTTTGGCTGGATGCAGTCCTGAGAAGGCAGACATTACTTTTAAGTGAGCCGTATTTTGAGCAGAAGGGTGGGTTAGATGACTTCGTGAAGGCCCTTCTAATCTAAATTACTCCACAGCTCTAATTTCTGAGGCTGTGTTATAGATGGAGCAAAGTGCAGAAGTGTAAGCAACACTACAGTAAGATAGAACAAGGTTAGTAACACTGAGCCACAAAATTATAAGGGTAGACATGACTAATTTTTTTACTCTTTGATTATTAAACTTTTCTAAATACATTTGTGGAAAGAGCCAATGACAACAGCATTGGTTTTGAAGTAGCAAATCCATCAGATCTGCATCAACTAGTTTTGGATGCAACAGCACAGGAAAAGTCCAGACAAGCAGAAGGAAACAATCTTCAGTTGCACTTTGAAATAGTTGAAGGTATTTATAAGAATTTATTCCTTTTAAAATATTTGCAAGATTTGCAAAATCTTAATGCTTTAGTGCAAAAGCTAAATTCAAAACGGACAGACTAAGTACAACAAAAAAAAATCATAGAGAGAAAATGTCTATAATTTTGTAGCAGAAGATTCCTTCTGCAGCTCTGTCAAGAAGCTGATACAGTCCACTATCAGAAATGGTATAAGAGACTAAACTGCTTTAATCCCACATGCCAGTCTTTGTAATTCTAAATACTCAGTCTCAGAAAAATGCTGCTTATTAGACAGTGTTTGAATAGTGCTTAGAAAGTGAAAATGGCTACATAAGATACATTATAATGTCATTTTAGGGTCCTCGTGATTTTCTTCCATTTACTATCACAAATTGTGACTCCGCCATGCCATGCAAATCCTCCTCAGTTGTACTCAATCCTCTTTTAAGTACATACATCTCTTAAAAATTGTGTTACAGAGTTCCAAAGAGTGAATTTATTATTGATGCAAAACACAAATAATTTTATGAGCACAAGACATTATTTTTTCACAAATCTTTCTCATTAATTCTCCTATTTTCCAGCTTTTGATTGAAATGGGGAAACTTAGCTTGCTTAAGAACTGGATCATATAATCATAGAATTTTTTAGGTTAGAAAAGACCTCTGAGATTATCAAGTCCAACTGTTAGCCCAAGACTGTGAAGTCCACAACTAAACCATGTCCCTAAGCACCACATCTTCAAAACTATATGTCAGAAAATATTTACCAGGCTCTGGCCAGTTCAAGTTTGATTTTTTAAAAGATTTTTCAAGATTTACATTACTTGGTGAAAGATGAACTGAATCAATTCATGGTAAATATCTAAAGTTAAAAAGAAAAAAAAATGCACAGAAGGCTGCAATCAGGCAGAATGTGTGTATGAAAGTTGGAACATTTGTTCTGGTTTAACAGGTTGCTCAAAGAAAGAAATGCAAGGAGTGATTTCTTTTTTACTCAGTCATAGTTTTCGATTCTAAAGTTAATTGCAATCAGAAGGTATTGAATACTCTGCAGCACACAATAATTTAACAGAAACAACATGGAGCCTTACAGAATTCGCCATGAGCCCAAGGATTGCCTACAGAGTAAGTCTATCACTTTCTGAATGCATACACTGCATATCATGCAAAGGATGAGAAGCAGAATCACCACTGCCACCATTTTAAAGTAAAAAAAAAAAAAAAAAAAAAAAAGTACAATCAGAAACAAAAGTCTCGATGTCATCCAAGGACCCAGGTGCTGGAAGACTTTCTGGGTTCTGGATCCAGGTTTCATACCCTTGTAAATGGAGGAAGAAATTAAGAATTTAAGTTCCATGCCTCTGTGCCAGTCGCTGCGAATGCAAATTGGATGTCTCGCTTCTCCATTCACTCCATGAACTCAACTGAGCATTATAATTTCCATTCCCACAACTGGATATATAAATTTTAGACACCTTAGTATCTCTGTCACAATGCCGAAAGTCCCTTCCTGTATCCTGCTTTCACAATATTCCTGTTACCTGGTAGTATTTTGAAAGGGATGATGGTTGTACCAATTGAGCTTAATAACTGAGACAGAAGCAAAGGGATGGCTTCTGCAACTTGCCACAAACTCCAGTGGTAACTAGTCAATCAAAAGTTCTACCAGTTATTTTATTTGGTCTTGAAAATAACATAAAAATCTATACTTTGATGATGCACTTGTTATATTCTGAGTACTTCAATGTGCATCCGGTTATTCTAAGCCAATTCTGACAACTCAGATTTGAGTCAGAAATGTTCATTAGAACAACAAAGTTGGTAGATTTAATGCATCATTGAAGTCCTTCAACTTTGGTCTCAGTAATCAGGACAAAACCACCCAGGTAATCTTCATGTATTATCAAAACTGCAGATGTAATATCCTCCTAAATGAATGAAACAATAGAAGCATTCATTTTGTGCCCTGATTGTGACATTTCCTAGGTGTTTATTGTTCTTCAGTTGTTTCTGTTTTGATTAAAAATTGAACTGAAAATGACCTATTAGTTCAAATTTTTTGTTAGTAAATTATTTTTCCATAGCCTCATAATAACAAGCATAATACTGGAAAAGAGATGTCTCCCAGAGTGATGCTGAATGAAAAAATCATGCTGTGAACTGACTGGGAAAAAGATTTAGGAGCCTTGTAAGAAATCCTGAAAGCATGTTATCTGCAGATAGACAGATGGAAAGAGGGAAAGAGGGAAGGAAAAGAAAAATGTGTCAGTGTGAGTGAACTTGAGAACCCAAAAAACATTAACAGCTTACTGCATGGGGATATCAGGCTCATGGAGTAGCAGTCAAAAGAAATGAAAATGTTGGCAGACAAGAGATCAGAATTCACTCATTTAGTGTTCTCTTTCCATCCAGTATTCCTTCCTTTTTTTTTCCCCTCCTTTTTTTTTTTTTTTTCCGCCCTGGAGCAGCAAATCGTATTTAGGTTAAAACAGGGCGAATCCAGATCTCTAGAGGAAAGGTTGCAGAGCTTCATCTGGGTTTGTGCTGCAGTGAAAACTTTTGGAATAACCTCATGGATGATATTCAGGATGTGCTAAGCAAAGAATGACAGCATGTGTTACGAGCAGAAAGTGGAATTCACCTGTCATAAATAAATTCAGAAAAATAAGAATATATAAAATCCACACCAGCATTAAAAATAAAATTGCCCAAAATTTCACATTAAAATTCTCATTTTTTGTAACTGTATAAATATCAGCTATCATGTTGACATCATCTATGCTATTTTACATGCATATTAATTTTCAGTCAAATTTAAATTAATAGTGATAATGAGACTAGCATAACTACATACAATCTTTACACACATACAGTAATGAAAACCCTTCTTTGAAATGCTCATCATCCTTTGAGGTGGAGAAAAACATTTAAACAGGGCAGGACTGTCTCTCATCTCTGTCACGTGCTTCTTGCCACTTCTGTGAAAAATCTGTCTGAATTTGCTCAAGGTAGATGTCAAAACCACATAAATATTTTTTAATAACAAATAACAGTTTTCATATTGTCACAAAGGAGTTCTTCAATTATAATAGCAACAGGCTGTATTCCCTCTTTGGTGACCACTTTTTCCCTTTTCCAGTTTTCCGCATTGAAGACATCTTGGTGTCATGAAATGGCTAAATACTTTCAGCTCTCCAGGAAATCATGAAGTTTTTCCCCTCTGAAGTCTGCATAAAGCTGAACAGGACTGAACTGGAACTGTGAACAGAAAACACGATTGCCTTAGTGACTGTTCAACTGGCACCCAAGTAAATACACTGTGAGTGCTCAGGGATCTGTTTTCAAACCAGGAAGGAGAGGATGGAGGGTAGATGGAGAGGAAGAGATGCCTGGGATTTGAGAATCATGGGGTGAACTAGTCATGCAAGGAAGCTAAAATAAGGAGGATGGAAGATAACTGCTAGCCAAGAGTGATCAGGCAAGAAGATGAGCACTGAGTATCAGTGTGGAAAAGAGACAAGCCAGAATGTGGTGAAGGAAAAGTGGGCTCAATTTGGCTAGAGGATTTAGAGCCCTTTGGATTAGGAGCTGGTGTGAGAAGCAGGGAGGTTGAAGACTAAGGCTCCTATGGAAAGAGTCCTTGCACAGTGTTGAAAGCCGCATAAGGGGAATAAGAATAAATGCAAAATAGAAAGAGGAACATTGCTTTCTAAGCAATGTTTGGGAACAGCCAGCCAGCAGCGCTAACCTGGCGCATGTACTTGCTGCTGTGCACCTGGTAGTCACGATCCCTGTTGTCCACATCAGGAACTTGGCTTGATTGTGCTACAGTTTCCCTCTGGCCTAATAGTTCCTTCCTATGAAACACATCATGTAGATGGAGAGGTGCGAAAGCAAGAGTGGATATTCTTCCACTAAGGACTGGGATGCTCAGGAGTGCCAAGAAGCACTTCTAGCCCTGTCAGAAATGTCTTTAAGTAAGCAGCAACCGAAGGATCAAAGCTAATATGGGAGGCTGTGGGATATGGAAAGACCAACTGGCAAGGAGCAAGGACATGGTAGCTTGGACTGTTTGTGAATTAGGGCTAACATGTTCAGTTAAGACTGAGATGTAGGCAGTAAGCGTAGAAGAGTTAATAGAAACAGTTAGAGAAGAAGATTCAACTGGAATGGGAAATGCTAGCTATCAGAAAATATCTGTGAAATTTGCTAATGTAATGCTACAGAAGTTTTACCAAATAGACATACTGGTCCCTGATGAGTTTACCTGTATCATCTGGAAGTATCCCATTTTTCACCAGCCTGGTAATACAAGTAGCTTATGTCCACAGTGTTCATGTTCAGGCCCCTTGGGGTAGAAGGTCCCCTCGCATCTGCAGAGATGCAACTGCCCCATAATGCCTCCTCCTGCTAAAATCTGGGACTCTGTGGAAAACCTGTGTTCTGTCCCCATCTAGGCTGCATGAGCCTTTTAGTACCATTAACCAAAACAAGCTGAGGACTCCAAACTGGCTCAGGTCAACTCTGAGAGTATCCCAGTGCCAACTTCACTGCCAAAGGGGAAAAAAAGACAAACCCAAACCAGCTGCAGTTCAGAACCTGTATGTAAACTAATAGGTCACTATTGTGCACAACTGAGGGTCGAGGACAGGGGAGTTAAACAGGGAGGGAGGCAGCTGTGGAGGACAATGATGAAAAGCTGGTTTTGTTATTGGTTCCACTTAGGAAGCAGAGAAAATCTGCGGGGTAGACCTATGGAGTCTGTAAAACAGATGTGCTCCAGCATTACACCTGCTTGCTTCATCCCTGCTGCACGCGGGTATTCAGTACAGCCCTTCTACCATGAAACCTTTGTCCTGCGCAAGACAGAACGGCTGGTGCCAAAATTGTGCCTGTTTTTCCTCTGGTCATTGTCTAGTGCATGGCTGGATGCTTGACTTCACAAGCAGAGCAGTGGTCTTTCAAAATAGTTCAAAGTACTCCTCTTCAATGTGAAATAAGATACCAAGATACACCATTAAAGCTCCCAATTTACCATCTTTACCTTTCCATTAAAAGAGTGTCACAAAAATAAACAAGGACAGGCAAGACATGCTGAAAACTACTAAAGTTCTCACTTCATGTAGATAGAGTAAGGTCAACTGCCTGGTGGGTCAGTGTGATGCATGCAACACAATGCCCGACAGCATTTTGTGACTGAGATGGGTCAGGCCTTAGGGATTTTGCATCTTTACATCCCCAAAAGGTAAAAACTAAGCTTAGAGTAAGCACAGATATATATATTTTCAGTATGCAACCATTATTGGTGTGGACACAAATGACCCTTAGCTCTTTTCCTGTTCATACATATTCTGCAGACTTCTCAGGAAAGAAGTAGAAGTAAGTAATGTTGCTTTAGATAGTCTTTTTCAGTTCATACAAAAATCTAAGTCCTTCTACATGGGGCAGCATCTCATAAACAGCCTTCAATGTGTATTATGCACTCCTAATAATTCAGGAAGTAGTACTATAATAAACAGCGAACAATTTAAAAAAGCATAATATTTTTTAAATCAAACCCCATTATTTAATACATAAGGAAACACTTTGAATTATGTTCTTATCAAACACTATTAGAAAGAAATGCACAATTTTTCTCTCCATTCCCTTTTTTCCCCTCCATAATGTGTCAAATTGGGTAACCTGAAAGTATGTCCAGGGCACTGCATATTTTTTGGTGTATGCTTTGCAGTATTTATAGAGAAATACTGGAGTATTTTACACCTCATTGTGTCTCGGTTTGCATTTCCTTAACTAATCCTAGCATTCACACTTGTATTTACAATAAATCAGTTTATATATCCCTAGTTAATATTTGCTTAGGGGTTATGTTGATTTCACAATACATGCAATTTTCTGGCTCCGTCTTTATCTTCAAGGATTAGATTGAATTGAGCAGCCATGTAGTAATTTAGTTTTATCTTGTGTCTTACAGTTTTATGTTCTTGTAATAGCACTTCCCTTCTCTATTTTATTTAATTAAATATATCTTATTTCACAATGACAACATTTTTATTTTTGAGTTTATTTGCTAAACAGCTGCCATTGCAGCAAGACTTTGTGGTGAGAGAATGAACACTTAGTTTAAAGAACTTTAGAACAGAAATTGCCAGGTGTACAGGGTAGGAAAGGATTTGAACTTGGCGTAACTGTGGTCTGAGAACAAATCTGAATTGCTTTGGATTCTCTGGCTGGAATCTGGAGCTACATAGCTATATTTGGATTACCTTTCTTCTGTTTGTTTTTTATTTTTGGTTGGGTTTTTTTGATAAAGGAGGTGCTTTCTGAAAACAAATGTGGCTAAATCTTTGCCAAGTTACATTTAAAGATTTGTGATGATGTTTTTTTGTCTTTGGCTTCACTAAAATGGCAGGTAAATGCTAATTATTTTTTCAGCTCCATCATTTTAGCACTATGCAGTTAATTTTGGTGCTGATGAGGGCGAGGCTAATTGACAGCATATCTGTAATAAAAAGCAATGGGTCTGAACTCAAGGACTCACAGTTTCCCCACCTTCTTTAGCTTCAATGGGCAAACTGTTTTGATAAAACCAAATGTTGTGCAGGTGCACTGAGTCCCTGTTGAAGAGGATGTTAAACGGGTTTGATCCTAAATTGACTAGTATGTGCAAAGTGGATGTATTTACTCACAGCGCTGGCAGCTTCTTTGGTAAATAGTCTGGCACAGCACAGTGTAAGCATGTCTAGCTTCAAGTCTTTTTTTGAACCGCAGCTGTGTGTGCTTATCTTCATTCTTAACAGAAACCACCAAATAAAACAGATATACATTTTCTAAAAGAGTAGCTCAGGTTTGTCTCATCAATTTTTCTTCATGAAGTGCCTTTTCTTCTTGCGTAGATTCTTCTGAAATCATGATAAATTGGGGGCCTTTATTATGCAAAAGCCTTCTTATAGCTGGGAAACCCCTTTTGCTCATTCTTCCTGCTTGACCACTTGACAAACTGAACGTCCTATTTTACTCTTCCACTTCTCATACACCAGGCAATCTCCCTCTGTTCTCCAGTCCCTGCTGATGGATTTCATGGATAAAACCTTTTGCTCCTGATCTCAGCACCGAGCATCCATACCTGTGTGTTTTTATCAATTCCCTCAAATATCCCACTGCTGTAAATTAAACTCACAGATCCTAGGAGGGACCCGACTTTTGCAGGTACTGCAGATTGTCTCTGATTCTGGTCAGAAGAAGGTTAACTCAGCTTCTTTGTGCTATTCAATTGGCACAAAGTAACAGTAATCCCTGACTTCACAGCACCATCTCCACTCGGACACCACTGCCCAGGCAGCATGAAAGCCCACCCCAGTTCAGCTCAGCTTTCACACAGTTAAGGAGTCTGACTGCCCATTACATACCTCTGTTCTAACACAGATCAATTGTACCTAAACCCATCCCTGCCTGAAAGACCCCTGATTAAATGTGAAATGCTTTCTACCCAGAAGCACGAGCACATGGTTGCAGACACACATTGCAGAGGTGTAAAAATACATTAATAACGTAGAAAAGGTGAGCAAGAAACAGTACTTTACTATGTGTTCTTAACACGAGCCAGGGAATGTTAAATGAGACTCAGAAGCTTCAGGTTTAAGACAAATTCATTATTTCCTCATTAAGTATCTAGTTAAGCTGTAAAACTTGTTATCACAGCAAGGCACTACTTTCCCACAGCTTCAGAAAAAAACCTTTTTACTAAGTCTGACTATAGGAAATACAGAAATAATTCTGTAAATTACAAGCATGTTTGGTGTTGGGTAACACCCTATCCAAATTTCTCTCCTACTGCATGAAGAAGGAATAGTGGTGCAAATGGGAACGCATAACACAGGTAACACTCTTTGTTTTCACGTAAGAGGCAAAGCAAATACTATGAGGATGTGTATAACACACTTCCTTACATACACTGTGGGCTGGGACATGTCCTGAAGAGAAAATTTAAAGTGCTGGGATAGGAATAGTGGAAAAGATACAAGGTAGGATGCAGAACATGTGCTTTTCATAGTTTTGTACTTTAAAAGTATGCTAGGTTGACTCTGTAATGCTTTTAAAGATATTTATAATGTTGGCTGCCTGATTTTTAGCAGCTCAATATTTTATCACTGTTGCACAGTGATTAGCTTACCTGGCTTGCAATTTGGCCTAGGAACAAAATATTTGTAAGCAGAATATGTTTTCTTTTGGGTTCCCATTCTTTCAAAGCAATGCCCAGCAGCAGTACAACCACAATGTTATGTCTAACAATAATCATATGCGGCCATTTCCAAACACAGTGTACAATCTACATGTAGAAGCAGCTAAAGACTGTCGGAAATGTGGGAAAATGTCAAACCATATTAAGTTGTCTAGAAAGAAAAAGGAAGAGATTCACAGCTTGACGAGGAAAATTAAAACCTCGCTGAACCATGCTGAACATCTGAAAATATCAAAGAACAAAAGATAAATGGGGAAAAGCCTGAAAAAGTTATGAAATGTAAAAAGGAATAAGGTTCAGTAGAGTAACAAATTATATGAAATAGCAAAAACGTAAAGATAAACAATCCATAACTACTAAAAAGCTCATGGCCCACAGTAGGCTGCCAATATGGCTTAATAACTGGGAATCTAGAAGATTCTGCTCACTTTGTAAAACTTGAGCATAAGCTAGACAAAGAGAGGCCAAAGAGATTTGGGCGTACAGTCCAATTCCTACAATAGGCTTCTGGATCTGCTGCAACATATAAGTTCAAGAAAGTGGTTTAAACCGTCCATTATTTAGCAATGTGGAGTCAGTGAAGACCTGGTATGTAGGCAGCAAATTATGGCTGTTTATGTTATGTTTATTACGTTTGGTGGTCTATATGCAAGCCTGTGTCTGGCAGCCTTAGATATTGGGAATTCTCAGCCAGTCACCACACTCCTAAAGAAGGTACCGTAACACATGCAGATGTTCAATCATGGTTATCTAGGACAGACAGTTTGTGTTCAGACCTTTTGCAGAAAGAAAGAAATTTCCTCCTGGGTCATGGGTGAACTCTGCATTACACTGCGTTGGGTATCTGCCCATTGCCTGGACACCAGGAGCCATAATACTGGAACAGATAAACACAAAATCTGTGGTAACTGGCATGCACCGTAACCTTTTAGTTCAGGGTTGTGGAAGAAGGAGTGGCATGGGATGGATGTAAAGCACATTGCCTGGCTCAGGGCTGCTGTAGACTGTGTTCGCTGAGGTTCATGCTGACCATGGGAAGCTCAGAACACCAACAGTGCACGGTATTCCAAACACACTCAGTGGTACCTTCATATAGGCTGGAAATGGCATACTACTCAAGAGACAACTTCCATCTATTCTCAGATCTTTTAAACCATAATCATTTTTATATCATTGTGAGTCTATGAGAAAATTGGGCTCCAGAAAGCTATTGTGAAGATAAGGTCAAAATGTCTTCCTGCAAGAAGAGGGTCATTATATCTATCTGAAAAGCCAAAAAACACGAAACAAAAGATGAAGGGGGGGGGGGGGGGGGGGGGGCAGGGAATGGAAATTATACAAGACCAGGTTAATTTAGGAAGTATTCTTAACATTAAGAAAGAGAAAGTAGCTGACCATCAGCAAAAGCTTTCTGCTTGTGACAGACATTAAAGTGACTCCAAAGGAAACAGTTGGGATGTTTAAAACCTGATTGAACAAACCTGCATAGAAAAATCCTCCAGTTGCAGGGCAATGAACTGTATGGCCTAACTGAATCTCCATTCTTATATCTATGATCGTGTGATTCTAAAGATATGTATTCAGAATTCAACAAGAGGCAGTGAGACAGTAGAGACATTGAAGAACGTAAGTGGAAAGTTAGTGACAGATGAGGTTCATTCTGCTGCAGGCTTAAATGAATACCTCACCTCATTATGCATTAGGGGGTGGGGGTGGGAGGGTGGAGGAAAATGGGAGGGGGGAAAGGAAAGTAGCGTCACCAGGACTGAGAGACATTCTCCTGAAGGGGAAAGTAAAATGTTAAAAGGCTTTGCTATTTCATAGGAGAAGATAATAAGGCAATTAGGAACTGCTACATTTGACAAAGCACAAGTCGTAGATGAATTGTATCCCAGAATCCTGAAGGAAGTAACATAGGAAATAGGAAAGCCTTCAGCAAAGGTTTTTGACAGGCCACCAAGGTGTATGGTGTAGTCATACCCAAGGACTTAAGGGGTACTAAAGCTATTCCCAGATTCAAGAAAGAACCAAAGGAAGATTCCAGGCGCAAGCCCTCTAAGTCTCATTTCAGCTGAGAGAAAGGTATTGGAAATATTTCTAAGGGACCATGCTGAAGTAATTTTAACGTATAATTTACTGCAGGTAACAGGGAAAATCATGGAAAATCTACATGACACTTTAGCACGTTATAGGAGTAGTAGACTACAATGAAAAGACTGATCTCGTTCATACAGTTGTCAAGGTGGTATAAAAAGGAAGAGAAGCCTGTGTACAAACTAGGCTATAATTGGCATGAGTAAATATTTTCAATTCAGCTGGACATTGCCTTAAAGGTTGCCAAAGCAGGGCTACTCTAGAAGTAAAGCATTACAGAAAAACATATAAAAGCTAAAAGGGAGAGATGCAGTAATGCATCCTAGCGGTTAAAGCTATTTGAAGAGTTTGGTTACTGTAGTTACATCTATATTACAATCTCGTATACATAGACCAAATGATAACAGCTTTAAACTAGCTAAGCTAAATACTACTACAGATGCAGTCAGGCAGCACAGAGCTCAACTCAGACTGCAAAGCCTGACATCTGAGTAAATAATTCAGCATGATCCTGCCTACAGAATCAACTGTTATCACAACTGCATTACCCCAACCAGGATTAACTAGTTTAAAGCTGGCTGAGGTGAGCCTGGAGAAGCAGTGATAGCTGTTCATAGACTACCAGTCCTCAGCCTTTTCAATTTGGTGAATCCTTCTTTGAAGCTTAAGAAAACACCAGTCCTACTTAAAACCTTTTATATCTGCAGATGTAAACTTGTAAAACAGAAATCATAAAAACCATGTTCCCCAAACCATAAGTCATTAAGACAAACTGAATCCTGAGTCTACCAGTCTTTCATTATTTCTAGGTTGTGACTGTGCCCACACTTCTTCAGGAAACTGCCTTACTGTTGTCCTCATCCTTCAACACCATTATTTGCCTCTCATCCCTTTCTTTTTCCTTGCCCACTTCCAGTTTTCCTTTCAGAAATCCCTTGAAAACTTAGACTTAATCCCTGACTGAAACTGCAACCATGTACAAGTTATAAAAGTTCAGACCTCTGGCCATCCAGATCTGTTACTCTTTCATTACAAGGTGTTATAACCTTCCACATACGGAACATAATATTATTTCTTCTTTTACCACGTGTTGTGGTTTATGCCATCAAGTAGCATGTAGTCTTTTAACAATTGGCAAGAGGTAATGGTAAAGAAAATAGTCTTTAACTCAGCTTAAAGACCTTGGAAAAGAAAAAAAAAAAAAAAGAAAAAAAAAGAAAAAAAAAAAAGAAAAAAAAAGAAAAAGAGATTGGCAGCTTGATCCACTAAAAGGCAATAGGAGCTGTGCCTTTCCAAAGGATATAGGATGTTGGGTCAGCCAAAAGTGGACAAAGACAATTTCTTCTGATGTCATTCTTTTTATTCTAACCCTCCTCTTCCCCCATGGCAATTTTTTAACTGCCCAAAACGAGGATATCCTATTTCTGTGGCTTAAAAGTCCAAGGTTTTGTGTGTTGGATGACTTCACATTGTTTGCCAATTATAAATCTTGCCCTGAGGTGAAAATTTGTGAGAAAGTTAGAAATGACATTGTTATTAACAGAAATTTTCCCATTAGCTTGATCATGATATTTTCTCTCTTTGCATCTTTGAAGGGCTTTTTTTGTTCATGTCTCAGCTTTCCCCTCTTTCACATGCCCTGCCTCTCCTCCATCCCCCCCCCCCCCCCTTATTTCTTGTTAGTTGTCAGGTTTTTGTTTGCTTCTTTGCTTGAGTTTCAAGTAGGTGCCAGATATTTTAGTAGAGGGATGACTCTAGGTCTTCAAAAAGCAATTTTGTTTTGTTTATATGACTGTAAACACCTGTTCCAGATGGACAATTTAGGGGATTGTTTGCGATTTGGCTTTTGTGGCACTTTGCCCTGAACAGAGCAGAGTATTTCTAAGAACTGTCTGAGCTGTGTCTTTTCATCCAGCACACACAAAAGGCTACCTCCTAAAGGTAAAACTGAAGTCAACAGAGTCCCACTGGTGTGACTAAAAACATCATTTGGCCCAGAGCTCTCTTCATATTCACAGGGACAGATTCTGCCTGTGGATGCATATATGCTGTTTCCAATGAAGCCAGCTGAAGTTGTGCAGAAAAAAAAAAAAAAAAAAAAAAAAAAAGGGGAGGAGGGGTGAAGAGAGAGAGACAGACAGACAGAGACATTCCCTAGTGCTCTTCTGAGCTTTCCGCTTTATAGTACAACCTGTGCCTTAGGATTAAAAGGATATAATATGTAGCACGCAGAGGGATGACTAGGGGGCATGAAACCATCTGCAAATGTTTGAAAGATGTTTGCGTTCCCCTTAGGCGTGAAAGAAATTACTTCCTATGTTACCAGAGAATTTTCCAAGAAATAGTGGGTCAAAGTTAAAAAAAGGGAAACTTAAAATAAATTTCAGGGGAATGTTTCTGACAGTGAGATTGCCTGTATAATTTTTAAAGCAAGAGCAAAATCACAGGCAGCAGGCAAGGCAACACTTCAAACTTTTGTTGCCTAATCTCACCAGGGTAACCCAGACTTCTGATACCAACTGGGAAGAGTGTTAGGAACCTCAGAACAAGGGGGTTGTGGTTTAATTTTCCTGAGTGTGATCTAATGGGAAGTGGGTATCCTAGAAACCCTGAACAGAGCTCCAGGTCGTCCCTTTAGCTGATGTCCTTCTAGCCTTGCGACTTTTACATTCTTGACTTTTCAAGGAGTAAAACAGTCATCAATATCAGAAAAGTTTGGACACACTGGGAATTCAGTACTCAGGAGAGGTCAACTAAAGAAACAGTTTGACTGCATATTAATGACTAAAGTACAATAAATGAATAGATAATAGCAAAGGAGAGAAAGAAGAAAAGCCTACAAGTAAGACTAAAAACTGCTAAAAGTCACAAGACAGTGGTGGATGCTGAAATGGTCACACTGCAGGCTGTTTGTATGGGTATCAGAGAATCGGTAGGTTGGTGGTGAAGACGGCTCATGGCTTGCAGGACAGGAATGATAAATGTGCACATAGCAGAGGGGAGAAGTGTACATTCCAAAAGTGAAATAAGTTAACAAGATCAAATCATACCCCAGAACCCATAGGACATTTTCCCTGCTCAAATAGGGAGATTGCCACAGCTGGACTACTGCAAACTGTTAGTTTGATAGCAATGACCAATAGATTCCAATAGACACCGAGGAGATTTAAAAAAAAAAGAAAAAAAAGGCACCAAAACCAAACAAAGCACAAAAAACAAACCACAAAACAACTCCATGTCACTGCAGAACTACATTTGCAGTAATAATAAACCACAGATTTCTGATGTCAGAAATCCAGATGACAGTAAGCATTCCCATGTGTTTTCAGGACCTGCTTCAAAATTAGACTATAGAAAAAACAGTCAGTAATAAAAATCAATCAAACAAAAAGAAAAAAAAAAAAAAGAGAAAAAATCTCTAAGAGTCATATTTACTTTTAAAGGGGAATTATAGAAGAGGGGAGTTAGTTGAAAAACACCAGCAGTATGTAACATCATAAATTGTTTGCAAGTGGCACTAGAGAGTATTTTAAAACAATATCAAGAAGCTCAAGATAAACAAACAAACAAACAAACACCACCTCCAAAGGGATCAGAAAAAGCGTTCAGCATGTTTAAATGGTAAAGGAGTTTATTGGAAGTGAAAATCCTTCAGAAAAATTGAATTTTATCTATTTCCAAAAATAGAAAAGTATAGGCACCTCAGGAAGCTGAGATAGTATTGTAATAAGGCAGGCAGAAAAGATTTTGAAGAACAACTTGTTAAGTCCATAAAAGCCAGTCATAAAACATGTGACAAGAAGGAAGTTTGCTGGTGATCACCAGTGGGTGATCGATGTGCATAAAATACCACTCAGAATGCGCAAGGTCAGGTGATGTGTATGGGAAATAACCCTGAAGAACTGTCTCAGACTGACTGGACAATGACAGATGTTTCAGGAAAAAAAGTAACTTGAATATTAGTGGTTTCCTAGAGTCTTCAGTGTGAGATTGCTCAATTAATAACAGAGTTGTATCCTATCCCTTAACTGTTTCCATAGCAGTTATATGCTATGGAAATAAAATAGGAGGCGGCAAATCTATCTTTAATAGGGGTTTCAGAGTGATCAGGCAAACAGCTGACCAATAACATGTATCCTGGAGTTTTGGAAAAATTAAAAAGAAAAATCATGTCATATTTACAGCAGTACATATCACATGCCTGGGAAATGTCAGCATAACTTCTGTGTAGAGAAGCTGAGTTTCAGAAGGAGTTCTTTGTGGATGCTAAAAGAATGTGGAAAACAGTGATCCAATCTGTGCAGCACTCTTTGATTTCCAAAAGCCATTAGCATGATCCTTCACAAAAGCCTCTTAGAGAAACTGAGCTGTCTGGGTAAGAGGGAAGGTCCTCCTATGAATTAATACACAGCATAAGATAGGAAACAAGAGGTAGGAATAAATGGTTAGTCTTCACAATGGAGAAAGATTACTAGAGAACCTGTGCTATTCAGCATATTCAAAAATGATCTGGAAAAGGAGGTAAATAAAGAGGTAAAAAAGCCTTTGGATGATACAAAATTATGCAGGATACTTAAATCTAAAGCTGACTGTGAGGGCTTGCAGAAGGAGTTCATGGCACTGAGTGAATAGGCAATAAAATGGAAGATGAAATTCAATGTTGATAAGTGCACATAGGGAAAAAATAACCCTAACTATACATACACAATGATGGGCTGTAAATAAGCTATTACCACTCAGGAAACAGATCTTAGAGTTACTGTGGATACTTCTCTGAAAACATCAACTCAGTGCTCAGCAGCAGTCAAAAAGGCAATAGAATTGTCGGTATTATTAGGAAAAGAAGGGAGAACAAAATAGAAATCATTTTTATGCTACTATGTAAATGCATGCTGTGCTTGCATCTCGAATGATGTGCACAGTTTCAGCCATCCCAGCACAAAAAGATTATAGCAAGACTTGAAAAGATGCAGAAAGAGGCAAGAAAAGCAATTAGAAGTATGGCCTGTATCTTCCATGAGAACAGAGTGAGCTGACTTAGACAAGGGTAAGAAACAAGACAGTTACTGAGTGGGTGAGCAGGGTTACAAACAAATTACAGAGGTACCAATGAAATGATTAAGCAACAAGTTTAAGCAAAGAGAGTTGCCTTTCTTTGTACATGGCATGAGAGTAAACTTTGACCTCTTTGCTGCAAGATGAGATTGAGAAGCAATTAATATACATCTATTTTTTAAAAAAGATTTGAAAAATTAACATGTCCAGCGGTCTGAAAGCGAAACCCACTTCAGAAACCCCCTTGCACATGTGCTGTGCAGCCAGGCAATATATTAGGGAACAAACTGCTACATACAGGTGCTGAGTTCCTCTGGCCATCCCTGAGCAGTCACTACAGGGCAATGTTGGAAATAAGAAAAATGACTTAATGGACCATTGATCTGAGTCTGAATCACTCTTACATTAGAGGAAACAGAAAGTGCTTCCCCCAAGGATGTTCTGCAATTGGGTGGTTAAGACACTGTGCTGGAAATTAGAAATTGTGGGTTGCAAACCCATCAAGGAGACAAAGGTCCAGGCTGCAGCTCCCCAGGTACAGGACCAAACACCTGTGCCAGCCAGGACATCAAAAGGACTTAGCACTGTTTGGCCTCCCTTGTAGAGAAGTGGAGATTAATGACCCTCCTAAATCTAGGCTACAACTACACACAGACAGGAAAGTGGTGCCTTTCCCCCACCTTCCATAAAGGACATTTACAAGGAACCCACTGAATCGGAGACATGCAGGAGCTGCTGAAGGAAAAGCAGCCCACATTGCTACCTGGAGTTTGAGCACTATCTGTACCAACAAGCTATCTGCATCTTACCTTTCATTTTTGGGAGCAGCGCTGCAATCCATGGGTAAATGAAACATGCCAGAGCACAGATCTCCTTCTTTTGATTTAATACAGACAGCAAAATGGGCTGCTATCCTATGTGTAGCTCAGCTAACAGACAGGACAACGTGCATCTCCCTGCCCCGTTTTTAACAGCAGAACAGAGGAGTGCCAGGATGCAGATACCTCTGCTTTTCCAGGATCTGGATATAATAATGTTGTCTTCCCAGACCCCTTCTTTTACCACCTCTTCCTGCCCCTCTACTTCTTCCTCTGCCCTGTCTGACTCCCTGCTTCCACCCTAATGTTACTCAACGTACAGAAAATTGTTCACTGCTATACTACTGAGCCCACTCCTCACCCTCCAGATCTAAGGGGGGAAAAAGCCAAACCTGAACAAAAGAAAACAAAATGAATAAAAAAAAGAAAGCAAGCTAAACAGGCTATACCTTTCTCACGATGCCAGAGCACGGGGAGAATCAGCATCGAAATCACAGGAGGCCACATTAACAAGAACAGTGTTTTACCACCTTATCTGACTCTTCTTTACATTTAAACAGATCAGAATTTTTCTTTGCATGAAATCCTGTCCCCAGTGCCAGCAGCAGCACAATCAGAAAGATGTAGATGTGCATTGTCTGAACCTTCCCTTTTAAGATTTCATCTATTCTTAACCTGTTGGATCTCCTGCCAAAACTGTACGTGAAGTTGCACCAGAGAGCAAATACGCAGTTTTCCTGTAAAGCTGGCCATCTCAGGATATAAATAAGCAGTGTTAAAAAAAACCACCAAACAAACAGGGAGTGGGGATTTGCTTTTGCATGCTCCTGCAAGACTGCATGCAGGCTCAGCTGCTGTTTTGCAAGAATAGCTTTCATATATAATATAGGATCAGAGCTCTCTGGGGATAAGTTACGCCTCATTACATTTTCAATACCGCAATCCCTCTGAGACACTACCTTATAGTGTCTTGAATAGCCCTAGTGTTTAAGTTCAACAGCGTTGCCTGGTAGGCCACTTCACACATTTACTTTCTTTTGAATAGAAAAGTGTTTCCTCACATCTCCCCCAAATGCTTTTTTTTTTTTGCCTTTTTAATTTCCATTTTTACTTCCTTTGCTCTATTATCTGTGCATGGCTGAAAATAATAACTTGTCTTGACATACTCTGTACCATTTAGATTTTAAACTTCCCCCTCACTCTCCCTAATTCTAGGCTAGTATAGATTTACAGGTTTTTTTATCCTGCATTCATATCATAGTTCATTTCTCAGTAGTAATAGAATTGGTTTCCTTATCCCTGTTTTGAAGTATTACAAAATTCTTATACTGCAGTGGCCAAAACCACAAAATAATAGTTCAGCAGCAAGCACACTAGAATCATAGTATTTCACTCAAGTATTTTCTTTTTTTCTATACTGTTCGTCACCCTTCATGAAGCTGGAAATAAGCCTGTTTCCTATGTATGTAATTTAAAAACAAATAAAACTTTTATGTTAGGAAATATATTTTTGCACAGATATGGGGGGGGGGGGGGAGGGGAAGTCTAACATCTAGGAACATGCATTTATATTGTGATTTTATGATCACATCCTGCACCTATGTGGTGCTTTGGAGCTAATACAGACCATAAAAGGTGCATAAGGACTTATTTTCCATTCTGTTGAAGCCTATGATTGATGAGGTACCACACTTCTAACAGCGGACTCAGGAGCAGGAAGAAACACACGGAGCTCCCCGCTCCATCTCCTACCCGTCCCCTGGGCAGCCCTGGCGCTGCTGGGGAGACCCCATGCAGCCCCCCGGTGCATCCCCTGTGCACCACACACCCTGCTGGCAGGACTCACCGCACTGCAAAGGGCTCGCTCTGCTCTCCATTCCTGCAGCTGGAGTGAGGGTAAATCTGGCTTAGTCATAGCCAGGAGTGTGGTCATTTCAGAGTCACAGCCCCATCTTTGAGCAGAGCTGTGGGACGTCACCAAAGCAATTGTGCTGAGGTCTTTAAGTGTCACCTCTGCTGGGATACATTCTGATATGTGAAAAAAACTTCCTGTGCTTTAATCACTACTTATTACACTAATATTAATCACATTTTATTGCTTTCTTCTCCCTTACCTGTCTGTTCTATCCATCTTCTTGCTCAACTCCCAGGTAATATCCTAAGGTTTTTTGGGGAAGATGTCACCTTTCACATGCACACTGATAGAATTACAGAGCCCAAATTCCTTGATTTCCATCATTGGTGGGTAAGAGTCTATGAATAATGCGAGCAATCAGTAGAGCTCGATAGAGTCAAGGGAAGATGTTTCTCCCTTATACTTGAAAGAATGTCTGGGCAGTAGTTTGGATGGATTAATCACAGAAAATGCAGTTTTGGACTATGCTGAAACTAAACATTAATTTAGCAAATGGTTCCAACTCAGCTGAAAACAGACAGTTTTCTGAAAACTTCAATATGATTAATTTCAATGTTCCCTAAACGTTCTGCTTTTTCAGGCCAGATTAGCCATAGGCTTTACATGGCTTTCACAAGGCCAGCAAGGACTGGATAAAGAAGTCTTTCTATGCTCTACTATACTATTGAGGCACCCATTTAAAAGACCTCCCAGCCTGAATCGATGAGCTTTCCCGTTTACCAGCTTCATGATTAAATGCAAGTCAAAATTGAGATTGGGATTTTCTCAGTCTCTCCAATTCTATTTACTGTAAAGTATTTATACAATGAAGCAAGGAACAGAGTGATTCTTCCCTTTCCACTGTTCCTCTTCCCACAGAATCAATTCATTGACAATGTATTTTCACTTTCAGGTCAATGCAAACATTAAAATCTATCGTATTAAGCACTGAACTAAAATACAGCTCTCACTTCACTGCAGAATACTAGTTGTGCTTTGAAGGAGTAATATATCCCCCTCAAAATTATAACCATATCCTGAAAAGTCATTAATCCACAGGTTGTATAGATACACACTCACACATCCAGCACAGGTGTGAGTAAGCTAATGATATTATAGCTGGTAGGGCAAATGGAATGCATGAGGTTTTAATCAATGATTTGGAAGGAGAGAGAACACCAATAATACAGGGACTGAATCTCTGTTGAGATCATATAAAATTAAGTGTTCCTACAACTTGCTAAACCCTTTTGCTCCGCTGTCAATCAACTTGAAGACATTCATTTAGAAAACAAGAAAAAAAATTAAATTTTATTTGGACTTAAAAAAAAAAATATCTCAAGGCCATGCCTGTAATATACTTCATAATTTTTTTGCTGCATAACATGACAGTTGCATGTTTCAATGAAATTGCAGTTACACAGTAGGTCTCATCTCTTCTCCAAAAGCCCTGTAAACACAATACATTTCAGAAACGGTTTGCTTCTATAGGGTCAGAGTCAGAAAGATGACTCTGTCAATGGAGTAAGTGTGAGGCTGCTTTTGCCCTTAATCTGAGGGCAGTAAAATGCATTTTCATTCTTCTTTTTAAAATGGTACATGCAAACCGTTTAGGAAAAAAAAAAAAAAAAAAAAAAAAAGGGGTGGGGGGAGTTAGGTATGGTTTGCATGGAGAGGGAGTTTTTTTGGTGTTTTAAATTTATCTACTAACTGCAGTAGCTGGAAAAACCAAGCAAGTTTTAAAGCATGCTAGGGTTTTCTAGTTTGAACCAGCCTTCCAGCTAAATACAGGTAGAGAACAACTGCTTTGAGTTTAACTTGATTTTACTAATCACTTAAAACCATGGAGAGAAAAAAAAAGTTGGTACCTGTGGAGCAGGGAAAGGCAGCATGATAGCTACTGAACATGATAAAGTTAAATTCAGAACCATGGCTCCTGAACCTATACTTAGCTTGAAGGTTCATGCTAGTAAACAATATTATCTTTTTTTACAAAACTCTACTTGGCTGTATCCTTAAATAATCATGAATGACACAGTTATTTTAACTCGGCAAATGAGCGAGGTGCATGTATCTGCACAGCAGGTTCGGCAGAGAAAGCTTCCCCGAGCATCTGTCTGTGTAGTGAAGGAGGCACTTCACAAGTGAGGTAATTTGACATTTCCAGGCTCCAGCCAAGCCCTTATGGAAAACCCCAGAAATGTAATGAAAAGCCTTTTCTTTAGATACATCATAAAGCATATATTGCTAATTATAACCTTCCTACAGAATTCTAGGCAAAGCCATAATAATGATAATAATAAAAGATAATATCTTTTTTCATTCCAACCCACAGAAACTTCCTGATTTTCTCTCTTAAAGACATTAGAGTTTGGCCTCATAGGTAAGGTTGCACCTGGGATTGAAAGAGGTCGTGATAGTGCTTGTGATTCTGGTTCTCAGGAGCTTCTGCAGTCACGTTACATACCATAATGGCCAGGATACAGCATATTCTCTCAGCTCCATCTCTTGAAAACATTTCACATGGTATGAGAGAACTTGGGGTTCCCTGGACCAACATAAAGAAAGGAGACTCTATGTCCCAATATGGGAATCATCTTCTGGGAGATGCATAGTTTTCTGTCTCTTCTTTATTAACATTTACATATTTTTTAATATAAATAGAGCAAATCCTATAAAAATAAGGTCTTCTCTGCAGCCAGAATTAGAAAGCTGGAGGTTTGCAGTCCTTGATAGTCAGTGGTAACTTTGCACCATGAATTTTCATAGCACAAAAAGCCTCAATCTCCACTATTAGTGTGTAGATGGATACCTGTATACTGAATAGTTGGATTTATGCCACCATCTCATTTTACATAAACCACTGAACTGTTTTCTCATTGTAATGTGTTCAGTTGCAACTGATGACCTCTAGGGAAAACCTGTCAATCCCATTAGCTATCCAAGTCCCAGTGGATGACACTACCCTTGAACACATCACTTCATCATACCTCTGCTGCATAACTCCAACAGCATCTGCAGATCCCACTACCAGCTTGTGACAAAAATCCAGTAAGTAGCATTAAAGGCTAATTTCAAGACAATAACTGGTATCAATTATTTTCCAAGACAAAGTGCTTATTCTCAGTCTCCTAACTCATTTCTTCTTCCTCTGCTTCCTCATTTTCCCTATCCCAATTAAATAACCAACCTGTGCAAAAAAGATAATTTTTTTTGCCCCCTCCCCCCCAGCTAAATGAAATTGAGCTTAATTAGAGTATCCAGTACATGCCATACACAGGGCAGGCACTTCTGAGACAGCTGCAGCAACAGCTCCGTGCATTAACATTTCAAAAATCCTTAAAAGTGGGCAAATACACTGCCCTTCACTCCAACAATTATTATTTAACAGCTTACTTCAACAAATGCCATGTAAAAAGTAAATGGGAAAATCATATATTATAGCATGAGGAATTAGTTTTTGCCAGTCACAAAAATAATCTTAAATCCCACAATTTAGTTGAAGAAACAAATCACATGGCCCTGCTTCAGAGTTTGAAAGGAAGCCATTAGAGGAATTGCAATATTACCTCAAATTTACATCCCAGCACAAATCCCAGTATGTTTTGCAAGTAACATTATCTCTACTTTAAATAGGGAGAGACACTCCCTGTAACAAATTACAGAAAGCAGTGCAGAGCTTCTCAAACTGATGCTAGCTCAAGCCAAAAAGTATTTGTGATCAGGTCAACTTACTTGAGAAGAACACCAAGCAATGCAGCCATGCAGATTTCAAATGCAAGCAGGCTCTGAGCAAAGACAGCCTGAGTTTTTCTGCACTGTTTACCTTAGCATTAGCAATCCATGGTTAGCTGATGCAGAACCAGCTCAGGTAGATGAGGCTACATCTACCAGACAACCATGAACGATGGCAGCCACACCAGAGGACAACAACAACCTCAAGGAAGGCATCAGCCCTAAACTCAAGACTTCTGGATCCCAAGAAACTACGGAATGCTTCTAAATCTTGAACAAAAATCTTGGTTTCTTCTGGGTTCAGATTAAATTCTAAAAGCTTGATATCTTCCCATGACATAGCTGTGAAAAGATGGTGCTGGTTGGCTCCAGCTGCCTCCAAGGACGGATGGGGGTGATTAACATGAAGGAGAGGGTATTTGTGAAACAGGCAACAGCTGCAGTGAGAGAGACAGGAGCTCAGCGTGGAGCAGGCGTGGGAGAGGAAATATATTTAAACTAAACTGCTGAATCTTCTGAGAGCCGTTTCTTCTTTTCTAGAAACTGCCACCACTGCTGAGCAAATTCATCAGCTGAGTGACTAATGGGAGACACCCTGAGAGGCAGAGGTACAACTGAGCCAAAACTGCTTCCCATAAAGCCCTATTCAGTGCCTGTTTGTCTCATTTATTACTGCATAAAATATCCTTCATGGGAAAGTGACTGACAATTATACTTTCACCATATATCTTTGCACTCTGTGTTGTCTTGATAAAAATAGGTAGCCTCCGTCTTCAGCCCCCTTCCTTCAAAACCATCCCCTTTCTTCTTTCAATTACTTAAAGAAAACTTCATTCTCCTGATTTTTTTCATATTGCTCTTTCTAAGGGACCCACTTCTTATTTTTCCATGCAAATCCAAAACATAGCCCCATACTAGCTACTATGAAGAAAATTAACTCTATCCCAGCCAAAACCAGCACGCATTGGAAGTGATGTCAGCCTCAACTGGAGCATAAATCCACAGCCAGAAGTTCCAGCTCCCCAGAAAAAAGGGACAAGCAGGAGCAGGAGGTGAGAGGCTTAAGTGCCTTCTGTTGCCATAGAAATCAGGTAATGAGTGACCTCATCTCCTGGTTTTGCTCCGGGAGCAGGGAGTTACAGTTTCCAGGCCCGTGAAGGGAGGATTTGGCCAGTCTATCATAATACAGCTGGTGAAATTGGCTTTACAGTGCCTTCTGTTACTTGAGGTTCTAAACCTCTGAGAGGGCAATCAGCAGACAGGTATTTTGTTCTCAGAATAGGAAACACATACACTATTCGCTGTCTTACAGTATCTTTCCCTTTTCTTTCTGTTGCTGCTTGTGACCTTCTGTATTTCCAAGGTGCTCCCTGTTTCAAACTTAGGTTTCCAGTGGCTTTTGCCTGTCTCTGATCTTCTCGGTTTAGAGTCTATCTTTCCTACATCCCTTGATTTTGTACATTTTATTTTGCTTTTTGTTGGGAACAGAAGGTAAGGTGATGTACTAGACTAGTCACTGCACTGAGGATTAGAAGATTTGCATTAAACCCGGCTCAAGTCCTGAACAACTGTAAATTATTTCATCTCCCTGGGGTCTCGTTGTCTGTTCAACTGGGACTGTAAACTGCCCTGAGCAGGGACACACATCCATTGCCTATGTCTGTACCATCATTAGGAAAAAGGACTCAATTGCACTTGCTGTCTGTCAGCACCACGCAGCCAAATCATCCAGTCAAATCAAGTCCTACCATCAAATGACACCCAAACTACATAGGGCTTTCCCTATGTAGTAGCTACTGATTCCTTCAGAAAATGCACACTTTAACTCCAAAGGAATATTACACTTTCTGTAAGATTGCAACATGACCCTCAGAAACCCTCTCCCCCATTTGCTTTTTACCTCTGACCATGCCTGCATCTCATCAGAAACCTAAGGTCATGCCCATGGAGAAAGTAAGATAGGCATCAGATTTAATAGACCTTGGCTGCAAGCTTCAAAATTATAAGCTCAAAAAAATCATATTAACCTGTAGTAAACAAACTCCTCTTTGCAGATACCTACAAGCAGTGCTCAGTGCTTTTTTTTAGGGTGTGATGTTTTGCAGGTGGCTTTTGAGAATGAGCTGAGAGCAGCTACTGAAGCCATAACTGTGATTAGCCTGGCACCACACACAAGCTAGCAGCACGTAATACACCTACCTACTCAGCAAGGCTTATTAGCTAGGGCCTGACCCAGTGCTTTGTTCACGTGGGTACCAGTCAGTTTTAACTGCAAGAAGAGCTTGTTTGTTTCCTCCTGCAAAATACCATAGACATAAGTTTCCTGTTACCTGGTACGACAAAGGGAGTTCATGGGTTGGTCCCTGGTCAGTTAATGTGACAGTACATTAACTTAAGCACCAAAATAGCGGGCAACTTGAAATTTAAAGAAAAAAAAAACCTAAAGGAAAACTTCCAATTAAATTATGCAAATGTGAAAGGAAGTTAAATATTTAGCTTTTTAAGGATATCTTCAAAATATCTCCCCTGAGGATAGTGGAATCTGTACTAAAGGGCCTAGCAAATATATTAATTTTACAGAAGATTTCTTGGATTGAATGCAGAACACATTTAAATGGGCTGTGACAAGTAATTCAGGAGTTTCAGTGTGCCATATGACATATTTTATTTTTTTTATTACCACTGACATGTCAACAGATTTGAGGAAAACATTTTTTTAGTAAGCACAGCTGCTATCAATTTGGATAATGATAGTCCATCACCATTTTTTGTGTGTACAAACAAAGGGAGTGAATGTTCATGCAAAACAGGGAGTCTGTATAATTCCCATTCATAAACCATTTGCAGACTGTAGAGGGTCAAGGCAAAATTATTATTTGAGTTGCTGGCCTCAGCAGTACAGATGCAGAAATAGAATACTTTTCTGGTCTTGGTAAATTTAATTTCTGTGAACTCTGTCCTCATGCTATTGTATACAAATAATAAATAGACACCCTTAGAGTTCCTATCACAGTAACAGCATATCCTGCCAGCATAGCCATTCGCTGTATATTTCCACTGCTCTACTTTTTATATTGCTCTATTTCTGACTTTCTCAGTCTGTCCACCCAAGATCAATGATGTTCCTGCAAGATTGTTGCTAGTGGCTGCTCACTAAAAATGTAGCTGGGTAAGCTAATTTTCTTTCTCTCCTTCTTTCTTACTCTGCAGTGAAGGTTTGGGTGTAAGATTCTTCATCTATCTTCATACCTGTAGGTAGTAAAATTTAAGGCTAATGGTAAGAAAACGTGAATATTTATGACACTTCCTCATTAGCACAAAACTTGGACTGGATTTCCCATGGCTCAGTTGAATTACTTAAGCCTTATTTTAAAAGGCAATTGTTTATTTATGCAATTGCCTTGTGGAACTTCTGGCTAGTTGAAACTCTCATAGATTAAAATATTTGCAAGAAATACTGTTTTCCTCCTTTTCCTTCTCCCATGCAGAAAACTTGCAACAATTATGTTGCCTGAGAATAAGAGCTTAGTCTTTCATGCTTGATTACAAACAATCAATTTTTATCTAGATTTTAGATAAAATCTATAAAACTGTACAGAAAATCCAAGATTTGTATCAGAATACATTCCTAATCTTCCAGCAGTTGGATTAACTCTCCTTGCCTTTTGCTGCCATACCTTCCAAGGGGAGACCGTAGGTGCAGGAAAACCTCTCCTTTTAGACTCTGGGTTTTCTAAATTTAGTTAAAAAATACAGAACATGCTAAAAAATGAACAGAAATTTAGTACAAAAGAGGATAAATTCAACTTAATCCACTATGTAACTCACACCTCTGGGTTTTGTTATTGTTTTTTCTAAACTGAAATGTTTCTATCCATTTACTTATTTTCCTTAGAGTACCTCTTCCCACAGAAGGCACCGATGACCTATGACAAACACCTATTTTTAACCTTGTTGAACTTAGTCTGTTTGTCAAACAGACCCAGGAGGGAAGTCTCTAGCGTGTCTTTCCTGCATGGGAAAAGTAGTCTATGGCATTTAAAATATTGCAATTTCTTCTAATGAAGCATAACTCAGCCTACAACACGCATCTAGGGACACAAATATACAGAAGTGGAAGAGATTTCTTAAGTTCTGAAGCATCTTTCTGTTCAGGTGACCATGTCATATAATCTCATTAAAAATTTAATAAATACCATTATGAAATTATTTCACATTTTTATTCTCATCACTCCTATGGGAAGGCTACTTCAGAACTTCATGTCTCTGGTGGCTAAAATCTTTCTGTTAATATCGAGATTAAATTTATCTAGGCCCCATGAGAACTTACTTGTCTTTTAAGCAACTTTGGGCTTCAGTTTCAGTTTCTTTTGAGTGTGGATGTAACCTTTATTTTGATCAACCATAAAAATGAATAAAATTCCAGATGGACCTTCATTATAGTAGTTTCCAGTGTCAATATATTTCTCTGCAATATTTTGAAAAGTTTCTCATGATCCATACTAACAAATACATTTACATTTTTAATGGATTCACCACACATTCATGGTCATTCAGTCATTCTAAAATCATCTTGTGCTCCCAGGATCCTCCTTTCCTTCCTGATTCTTGCTGATGGACCTCTAGTTTTCACCAAAAGAATCCTGCTACATGTTCCAGTAGACTTATAACTTTAATTTACAATTGTACACTTATAGTCAGACCATTTCTATTACACAAAAGGTCTTAAGGTCGACCAGTCCTTTCTGAGAGATTTTTATCTTCCTCTGTATTATACTTCTTTTTTGTTAGGATCCTGTGTGAAGGAAGCAGGGCAATAAGTAGGATTACAACCCTGCACTTCAAGGGAGCTAACTTTGGCCTCTTCAAGGACCTGCTTGGAGGAATCCCATGGGTTAGGGCTATAACAGGTGTGGGGGTCGAAGAAAGCTGGCTAATATTCAAGCATCACTTCCTCCAAGCTCAAGACAGGTGCATCCCTATGAGTAAAATATCAAGCAAAGAGGGCAGGAGACCTCCATGGATGAGCAAGGAACTTCTGGCAAAACTCAAATAGAAGAAGGAAGTTTATTAGATGCAGAAAAAGGGACAGGCCACTTGGGAGGAGTGTAGGGATGTTGTCAGAACATTCAGGGAGGCGATGAGAAACGCTAAGGTCTGTTTGGAATTAAATCTGGAGAGGGATGTCAAGGACAAGAAGGGCTTCTTCAAGTACATCAATAGGAAAAGAATGACTAAGGAAAATGTGGGCCCATTGCTGAATGAGGCAGGTGCCCAGGTAAGCTCAGGCAGTGTGGGTTCGATGGGTGAGCAGTGAGGCGGGCTGGGAACTGGCTGATGGCAGAGCTCAGCGGGCTGTGACCAGCGGCACAGTCTGGCTGGAGGCCGGTAGCCAGCAGGGCTCCCCGGGGGTCAGTGATGGGTCGGGTCCTGTTCAACTTATTCATCAGTGCCTGGGATGGAGGGACAGAAGGTGCCTCAGCAAGGTCGCTGGTGATACCAGACTGTGAGCAGCAGCTGCTTCCCCAGAGGCTGCGCTGCCGTTCAGGCAGACCTGGGCAGGCTGGAGAGCTGGTGGGGAGGGACCTCATGGAGTTCAGCAAAGGCACATGCAGGGTCCTGCCCCTGGGGAGGGACAGCCCCAAGCACCAGCACAGGCTGGGGCTGACCTGCTCGAAGGCAGCTCTGCAGAGAAGGACCTGGGAGTGCTGGTGGGCAGCAAATTGCCCATGAGCCAGTAGTGTGCCCTGATGGCTAGCAAGGCCAGTGAGATTCTGGGTGGCATGAGGAGGGGCATGGCCAGCAGGTCAAGGCAGGTGATCCTCCCCCTCTGCTCTGCCCTGGTAAGGCCACATCTGGAGTGCTGGATCCAGTTCTGGGGTCCCCAGTTCAAGAGACAGGGAACTACTGGAGATGGTCCAGCGGAGGGCTACAAAGGTGATGAGGGGACTGGAGCATCTCCATGATGAGGAAAGGCTGAGAGAGCTGGGCCTCTCTAGCCTGGAGAAGACTGAGAGGGGACCTTCTCAATGTCTACAAATATCCTAAGGGTGAGTGCCAAGAGGACGGGGCCAGGCTCTCTTTAGTGGTGCCCAGGGACAGGACAAGGGGCAACAGGCACAGACTGCAGCACAGGCAGCTCCACCTGAATATGAGGAAGAACTTCTTTCCTCTGAGGGTGACAGAGCTCTGGCACAGGCTGCCCAGAGAGGCTGTGGAGTCTCATTCTCTGGAGACATCCAAAACCCGACCGGATGAGATTCTGCACAACCAGCTCTAGGTGAACCTGCTTTAGCAGGGGGTTGGACTACACGATCTCCAGAGCACTTCCAGCCCTAACTATTCTGTGATTCTGAGTCTGTCATCATCCCATTTTTAACAACCTCTAATTTTTTCACAGACAACATTAGTTAAAATGTTAAGATGAATCTGAAAACCAGTCCACAAGAAACATCAACAGCAGTTCCTCTTGAGACCACCCCCCTTCAGCACAACCAAATGCCATTTGGTTTAATTAATTTTCAAGCCATGCTTTTATTCAAACAAATTTTAAACTGTCTGTAGGTTATTTCTGCTTCCTCCCTGGCTACAATGGCAACAGAGAAGATGCTAGAAAATTAGCTCTGAAAGTACATCTAATTTCTTGATGGACAAAGTTAAGTGAGATGAAGGCAATCCTATAATCTGAAATTCTGTTACCCCATTCAGACAGAACATTCAGATTGTATTCTTGTTGTCTATAAAAGTATATGTTCTTCCTATCTTTACAATAAAACCTGTTTATGAAAGTGATTTTGCCATGGAATGGGAAATAATAAACTAGATTATTCAATACCATGTAAAATCCCAGTCATTGGTCACTCAACAAAGGAAATACAATATTAAACTGAGCAACAAAAATTTAGGGAACTATAATGGTTTTACCATTATAAATTTAGTCATTTTAATCATTTTAAATTTAGTAATTTTTTTCCATTAAATTGGTCAAAAATAAAGAACCAAATTATTATTTTATATAAATATTTAATCTATTACTATGTATTTTGTTTATTATTTGTGTGACAATCAGAACGGGTCAATAGTGTCAGAAAAATTAGTATATTATATCTTCTTCTAAGCCAAAGAGCTAAAATCTTTGGCAAGATTTTTGTCATTTTATCAATATCTTTACAAACATTCATGTGATTTAGTGTAGAGAAAGGGCCTGCACACCTTTCAAAAGAGATCCTAGAGAAAAACATAAAATGTATTGCTCAAAGAGACACTAAAGTTGCATCTAAGTGAAAATATTTGACATATGATGGGCATTCAGAAGTTTGGACACTCAGTCAAGTTACTGTGACAATCGAGTTATTCTGCATTGCTTATGCCACAAGAGCTATCCATATGCATGCTCTTAGTCAGTGGTAAAGGAAACTTTTTTACTCAGATAAGCCCAGAAGTGCAAGAGAACAGCAGGAAACCTTTCTCCTTCGAGAGACGCTGTGTCATGTCTATACTACATACTTCTTATCTAATGAATCCAGTTATATTATCTAACTCATAAATACCAGCTGTTATCCCAGAGCTTAATTTTTTTCTTGTATTCTTATTTCTAAAGGAATGTTTTCTTTAATGTATGAAAGAAACAAAGAGTAGCTGCTGAATATGAGCCAGAAAAAAAAAAAGTCACTAACTAATCATGTTCATTTCATTAATTTACACTGACCTTGAGAATTGCCCAGACTCAGTGGTACAGATCCTGGTGCATAAGCTTTGATTATTTAAGCAGATAAGTATGGATTTTAAGTTCCAGCTTTAAATTTCAAAATGCTAGTCTAAATTCAAAGACATTATTGAAAAAAGGATCCCAAAGGTATTAATCCCAAAAGAGTAGAATAATTTTCACTGCTATTCCAAATATTAAAATAGATACTATTACTGCTTTTACTATTACTAGACATAATTGAAGACAGAAAAATAAGGTCTGCGCTTAAGCACTAGTATTTGATTGTCCACAGCATTTAACTCTCATCACATTTTCATCAGCTGGCACTCTTCTAAGTAATGCATAAGCATCAATCAGAGGCTAACATATGAGAGAGAATTTCTTTGTAGGCAGTAAGAACAGAAGTGCATCAAGTTTGTCTCCTTTGCCTTTTAGGGTTTTCCACCTGTCTCCTGCAGATTTTGCATTCTCATAATTTCCACTTGACCCCATGCTACAAACTAGGACATGCAACGCTTATTTTTCTGCTATGAAAATGTTTTTCTGATGGTTTGCAACACAGCCCTTATATTATTTCAGAGACTTACAAGAAGTAGTGATTTCTATGTATTCTACTTGTTTGGGTCTCGATGGAAAATTTGGGGACCTGGGAACAGGGTGTGAACAACGAATGCAAGGGAGAATTAAAAGTGACATGCAGAGGAAAAAAAGAATGGCATATGTTATTCATCATTTCTTCAAGATAACACTATTTAGTTGTTATTGGAAAACAGAAAAGCTGTACATTCTCTTGCAAAGGTTTTCTCCTACATACCACCTTTCACACTCAGTCTGAATTGTCATCTACTCGTCTCTGCAAGCTTAGGGATAACCAGCAAAATCCACAAGAGCTACACAAATGCACAAGAACTCTGCAGCGCATTTACTGAATGTTTTTTTCAAAACTATAAATCCATTTCAACCAATGTCAGCGGCTGAAGTACAGACTCACACAATGAGATCTCACCATTCACATCTGTAACAGCATCTCAGGATACAGGCTGTCAGACCCTTTTAAAATGCACCTACATATGTTTTTCACATTCAGCTCAAGTGTCCACTTCTTCAGGCTTGAGGATAAGCAGGGAAATGCCTTCTGAGGTACAGTGTGCCTCCTGTATGGCATGTTCCTCCCATACTGGCTTGGTGCTCCTATGCTTACCACCCACATTTAGTACAAGAGACAAGCAAGACTTGGAAAGATCTTACCAAACGATATAAAATTCTGGGAAGGATGGATCCCACTAACTCACAAAAGGTGTCTCTGAACTGCCCTGTGACTTCGTTGGTTTGAAGTTCCTTATATTGTAAATAGATGCCAAAATTTCTAAGGGACCCTGAAGGCTCTGTAGTTTTAACAAACCAGAAGCAGCTCACTCAATGATGGATTCCTAGGCTGCATCAAAACCACTGAACAAAAGAGGGCCACGGACTCTTCTCTGCTTTGAGGTACCTTGGCACAGATTGGCTATACCCACAATGCTGAAGAATTTGCCTTGGATCCCCTCTGATCCCTCTGTGATGCCTCAGTGGCTGTAGGGCATAAATAGTGACTTTAACTGCAGGGTGGGTACCCGCACTCTCTTCTTGACTCCTAGTTCTGCGTGTGATACTAACAGGTTCCCTCCTCCCCTAGAACTGGAGCCACTCCTGAATTTGGCCTCATTTCAGAAGATAAACTACAGCTGCTCTGGGAATATGCCATTGGCTATCGGGACAGAAAGTTCAATTAAACTGGGAAATGATTGATTAAGCAAATGATGAAAAAAAATCATATGAAAAGGCCAGAAGGGGGTAGTAGGAGATTTTACCTGTGTAGGTACACAGCAGAATAGTCTATGAAGTAAAAGAAATAAAGCTGGAAATATAGAGAGCCTGATTTATGAAGACTGCATAATACATCTGTGTGTGTGTGACCCTTTGCGCTGCTCTAGGCACACCTCACTCACAGCTGTCTTAGCAGTGGCTTGCAAGACCTCTGTAAGTTGACTAGGCTGCGCCACTCTGGCTGAGGCACACACCTGGACTTGTGCATTTTTTATCTGTTGCCTTTTGGTAGTATAGAGAAGTCTGGGTAAACCCAGTTTTTATTGAAGATCTACACAGCTTGAAACTCTTTCATTAAACCCCCTTTGTTGTCTTTATAAATTTTTTATAGTAGAAGACCTAGGCAGAGCCTCGGATTGTGCTGCTGTGGCTACCCCAGATACAACGGCTGACCTCAGCACATCTCCTTCTGTGATATTTGCTCCTGTAGAGCTCCCAGAAGAAAGTAATGCAACCTACTGAAATCAGCAGCGGCAAGGTTTTACATTTCTGTGGCGCAAATTTAAACAAATATGGGAGATATGTTTGTGAAGCAGAGACCAGATAGCCTTTACTGGTTGAAAGCCCAGCAAGCTTCATCATCACCATCCACCTGCACTGAAATATGAGAAGTGAGTCTTTTTGAAACCCTGCATAACCACTTAGTCTTAAAAAAAGAAAAAAAAAAGATTTTCTGTTTATTGGGAAGGTCCAGGACTTAGATTTTCTTTTTTATATTGTAATGAGAAAAAACACAAATGAAAATCAGCAACCTAGCCCAGACTCCCTCCTTAGATGTTATGATTTGAAACTGTGACTACATGGTTTGGAGTGGTATCCTATGCACTGATTTTACCTCCTACAGATGTTCATTCGCCTGGAACTTCTGTATTAGATGTTTTTATTGGCCGTCACATGTTGATATCTACAAGTTCATTTAGAGGCCATTTCTAACATCTATATGCCATTTTTACAAACATACATGTCTCTTTAAAAATGTCTTTTAAAAGGCCATCTAGAGTTAATATGACTATTAAATATCCAGAACAAATATTTGGTTCTGCAGAGACTGACATGTAACTAGGACAAACAAAAGGAACATCGAAAACAATAGAATCACTGATTACATATTTAGCCTTAGGAAGGTCAGCAACATAAAAGCAAAACAACTTTCATTCCAGAAAATGTACCCAGCTTTATTGGCTTTGGATCGTGTAGCTATAGGGTTTTTTTCCTATTGATTTTTGTCTCGGCTTTGACTGTGGACAGGAGTCAGATGGCTAACCTGCTAGGCAAAGCTGTAAGTGTGCTATGCACAGTCCCGTTCAGGGTCTTTTCCTAGACATAAAGGCTATTGACTATAGATCTTGTTTTCTACTCCTCTGTGCTCTAGGGCCACTGCTGACTACCACAGAGCTCTGGGCTGGTAGATTGTCAGCTATTTCTTGGGACAAGTTCCAAATTTCAATCTCTTTTATTAACCATTTCAATATTACTTCTTTCCATCTGGCTCTAATGCTTATACCCCAATGTGGTCTTTACGAGCTTTGCAGCACCTAGGGCAATACAGTTTCTTTTTTGGCAGCCAGTAAGAGCCACGGACTCTTTGCCTGCCTTTACTTCTGCATGTCATATTAGTATAAGCTAGTGTAATTGACTGTAGCTGGCATATGTTGCCAATGTTGTTCAGTTGGCACAGTTAAGGGACTTCCTGAAGAAAAGCGAATTTTTCCATAGTGTTTTCAAGTCTGCCCATGTAAACTTATAATTGCCTGGAACCTGTATGTTGGAGCAAGGCTCTGACCAACAGGCAAGCAGATCTCACACTGTTCTAACAGATGTAGATGAGCAGAGACTGCCAAGTGAGTGAGTGTATTTGCATCAGTTGTGTTAAATGAAAGCATAATTTTCAGCTGAAAAGGCTTACATTTTAGATAGCTTTAGGCTTAGGACTATTTTACTGCCTTTTAGCAGATTTTTTTTTTTAAACTTTGAGCTAGGTGATGTCTTGGAGTAGAACAGGGCATTATCGTAGAAAAGTGCCTCGTCCCTTTTAAATGTGGCTTCCCTCTTTTCCCTCTTTTAATTCACCGTCTGAAACTAACCAAGGCAATCTTCTGCATTCCTGCCGAGCTTCATCTGACGAGGTCAGCAGTCTTGTTCTCTGCATTTTTTTCTGCACAACAGGGGGACTCACAATATAGTGCGACCCCCCGGTAAGGGTGATACTACATGGATTCTTAAAAAGAAAAGCATGTGTGCCAATTTGGCTTGAATTCTTTGAACACATTGCTGGATTGTTAATGCAGGGGAAAAGGATGGTCACATAATCTGTCTGCATTTCACAACTGCTCCTGGTGCCACATGACACTACAGAGAGATTTCTTTACTAAGTCAGAGAGCACATTACAAAGGGTAAATGCGCTGAATTGGATTAAAAGCTGGCTTGTAAAGAGGAAATGGTTTGTGTTGGAAAAAAAGCGGACAATTCAGGATGACGAACAGTAATGACAGGGTTGCCACAGCAAAGCTCAGTATTAATAACACTGACAATGATGCATATTAATAATAATACTTTGCAGTTCTATAGCACTTTGTTTTTTCAAAGTACTTTACAAACATCTAATTAATCATTATCTAATTAAGAATGACTTTGAAAGGGGCTGGAGGGGGGGGCGTGTATGACAATATTTAAAATATGCCTTTGTTTGATAATGGCACAAAATAGGAGGAGGGCAGCAGCCACAAAGGCACAGAGCACACGCATTCAAAATGTTTTGGATAGATGAGGTTTATGGTCTGATAATTGGCTTATGCAGTTCAGCATAGAGAGGTATAAAGTAATGAGAGAAGGGAGGATCAAAACTATCCACAGAGACTATAGCCTAAAATGAAGCACAATACAAACCAAGAATAGACTTGGACGTGATAATGGATAATGCAGTAAATCCCTCTCTACAGTGTTTGGCAGAAGCAGAAAAGGCCTTGGGATTTACATTGTATATATAATCAGTGTCTTTTTCTGTTAAATAGGGCAGTAATGAGACTACATCAGGAATATTGTGCACTTCTGGTCTCCTGAAGCCAAATTTCCTACTAATTTACCTGTCGCACATCTCTTTTTTACTTTTTTTTAAGTCATCAGAATTACAGGGGCCATAACTTGACCTCAGTGTTAAGCATACTGCTAAAGAAATTCAGGGCCAAATCAAGATTTCCTTTAGCTATAGATCAAGCCCATGGGCAGATAAACAAGTCAGCATCTGCAGAAGCTAGTATCAGCGCTCCATCCATCTCCTAACACAGTGAACTGGCATCTGTTTGGAAGGTCTAAAGGGGTTCCATCAGCTCATGTGTCTGTACCTCAAGCAAATGCAGAATTTTCTCTCCTTTGTAAGATTATTTTGGGGGGAAAGTGTTAGAAAGGGAGGTGATCATACATGGAGTCAGCACAGTATACAACCAAGCATGACAGCTGATTCACAACTATATAAACTGATATTCAAAGTCATTGCAAACCAAATGACACTGAAGTTTGGAAGATTAGATGGCTGTCTCACTCACTTTCACCTCCCCACACCATGTTCACTGAAATTCCTCTGAATATTGCAAGAACATTTGGTATTTGGAAGAGACAACATATCTAATGAGTATCAGCTGAATCAACTCTACTTATTATAGGAAGGACATTGCTGATAATGAAAAGGTGCAGCAAAGGCCATGCAAAATGATTAAGGATCTGAGTGCATAAGTTATGAAGGAAGATTGGCTTATAGTAAAGGAGGCTATCTTAGAAGTATATATGACTCCGAAGGGATCAGATAGACACCAGCAAACTGATTAGAATAGTAATTAATTTCTTTATAATACTAAAGTTTATGTTAAACACGTACAGGTGAAGTAGCTTTCATAAGAAGAAATGCAGGCAGTATTTCTTGGTAGATTTGTTAGTGCAAAAGAAACCCAGAGAAAAACCATCAATTAAACACAAAGCAATTTTTCTCCAACATACTTAGAGAGCAGTCCCACATGAAATGAGTATGGTGGCTTGGTGTGCTGAAGGAAAAGGATCCATTTTCCAAGCCAAAATGCGTGACATCTGAGTTTTCCTGTTACGCTCTGCAACTATCTCAGTCTTATGTAGGTTAATTCCCACTTCTAGTCATGTATGCAATTAAAGAATTTATACCCTGGAGAAACAGTGGTGTCAGGTGGCTCTACCCACAGCTGAAGCATTGTGTGGATGTAATTGCAGCTACCAAGGGACACTCATATATCTCAAGCTCAGTTTTCCCTCAGCAGGTAACAATTACTCTTATTTTACCTATTTGTACTTCTGCGGGGCATTGGTGGGAATGGAGTCTTAATGTGTCAGGTTACATGCAATAAATGGTTCTAGGTTCACTGCTTGCTTTCACTCCTCAGCAGCTCTCTTTTTAATCACTGACCTCATTCCTATTTCTACAGCTTTCATTTGACCTCAGTAACCAGTTGCTTTTCCAGAGGAATATAGGGACCACGCTGACTGCTTTGGTGGTCCATTTTCTCTACTGTTGCTGTCCTGACAGGAATCAGAATCTATATCCATGAATGAATATTCATTCATGTCTTCTATAAAACATATGCTACAAAGCACCCCAAGTCATATGTAAAAACTTGAGAACAAAAGACCATAAGCCTGGACAACTGCCAAACCCACAGGGAGAGAACAGGAGATATGAAGGGCATTGTCCAAGTCCTCAAGCTGATGTGGTTCCAATGAGTTTGAGGAACTAGGTCAGAAACTATTAGAGAAGAATGAAAAAAAAAAAAAAATAATCTTGACATGTTTTCAGCCTTATGTGAGATAAAATTCATTCTTAAAAGAAGTCTAGTAACCAACTTGACTCTGAGAACATGAACCTTCACCAAGAAGACAATCAATCCAGCTCCTTGTTCGAGATGAAGACAGTCTGATAGGGAAAGCAAAACCTGTGCATGCAAGCAAAGCAAAGCAAGGAATTCATTCACCGCTTCCCATCCCAGGAAAGCAGGCTCCATCACATATAATGGTTACTTGGGAAGAAAAATGCCATAATTCTGAACACACACACACACACACACTCCTTTCTCCTTTCCCCAGCTTCTGTTCCTGAGGATGATCTCATATGGTATGGAATATCCCTTTGGCCAGTTGGGGTCAGCTGTCCCAGCTGTGTCCCCTCCCAGCTTCTTGTGCAACTCCAGCTTATTCAGTGGCAGGGCAGCACAAGAAACAAAGTACTTGATGCTGTGTAAACATTGCTCAGTAATAACTAAATCATCAGTGTGTCATTAACATGGTTTTAGTCACAAATTCAAAACACAGCACCATAACAGCTACTATGAAGAAAATTAATATTCCAGCCAAAACCTGTACGTTCCTTCACCTTCTGTGACCCAGAATTCTTTTAGCTTATCTTCCCATTTTCTTTACAAGGATATTCAATATGATTTCCTCAAAACCAAAACAAAGTTAAATTAATTTATTTATTAAAACTTAATTTAGAAAAAAATACAAAATTTTAAAAAAGAAAGAAAACCAATCTTACAACAGTTATGATTCTATTCATATCTTTGAACTTGTATATTTAATCTTCAGGAGAATCCAAAACTAAAAAACAAAACAAAAAAAAAGAACACTAAAAACACAGAATCCAAATGTTAATACAGAGCTAAAATACCTTTTACAAAATCTCTAGCAAGAAGTTGGAGACAGAATAGAAGTTAATGAGAAGTCAGCAAGTTCGAATTCTTTACATCCTTATTTTATAGCAAATGAGTAGATTAAAGGGAACATTCATGCAAGCTTTTTAGAAAAAAAAACCTACTAATGTCAAGTAAATGAATTTGGGTCTGTCAAAGAAAATTTGATAATATGGTTTCTGGACAATTCATTTGTTAATGTGCAAAGTATGAATAGAGTCTCTAGCCCAAGTGTGTGTCCACAAATTTGACAAGCACCTGGCATCAAAGGACATCCTGACAGAACAACTTAAATGTTCTCATCTAGAAGAATAAAATAAAACTAAATTAAAAAATACATAGTAATTATTGCACTGAGAAATTCAGAGGGAGAAAAAAAATGCATTAACTTTTCCACTAGACAAGATCTTAGAATAATATGACAACTCATACTGTCTACCATGCAGGCAATGTCATTTATCAAATCCAGGTAAAATGATAGTGAAGCCAATAATTCAGACTTGCCTTTAACTCTGTGTTACTTTATTAGACTTAGTCGTTTTGCATTGTTATTGGACCATATCAAAAGCAAATTTAGCATTAAAATTGCTTTTTGCACAACACACAAAAAAAGAAAGGGTTTGGACTGAACATTTCAGGTGTGCGGCCTAGTATCACAAGATCTGAACTTCCAGAGAAAAGCATTTTAATGCACTTAATTGTAAAGGTGCCTTTCTTGCTATGGCAGCCATACAGTGACCCATGCATTATGTACTGTACTAGCATATGATGGCTGCTGTGTTTCAAGGCCACGTCTTGTTTGGGATTAAGATTTTAGATTTTTGAAAACACAATGAACTGAAACAAACCAACTGCCAGGCCAAAATCAGTCTCTCACATGCCTTTATTGGGTTACATAAAAATACAGACTAACCTGTCTATGTCTGTGGAAGGGTATAGGTACAATATGTTTGCCTGCTTAGCTACATACACACATATAAATTACTTTCACAGGCCTAAAAAAATTCTGGTTTTTTCCTGTCTTTATCCTCCTTTTTCTACCAAGTTTCAGTAAAATAAGTCGAGTTACAGAAAATAAACAGCTTATTTAAAAAATATGTAGGCCATTAATCTTAAGATTCAGCTAAAGCTCTGTGGGTTTTCTTAAATTTCCCAGAGGAAATTTTAAAACCTCGTATTTTTAAGACCTCAAATTCTAACCCTGTTAATTTAAGCCAGTCTGAGAGGAAAAGAGATAAACAGTTCACTCCTCCATATCCTTTCCCATCTCTCCCACTTAGCTGGCCTCATAAAACTGGGGAAGTAGGGTACAGGCAATGTTAGGAGGAAGGAACAGGGGTATTTTAAAAAACATTACAGGAGGGAAAACACAGTGGTGGCCTTCATAGCCAGAAGACAAGAGAAAGAGAATGGCTTTGCAGTGAGAGAAGCTAAGGACAAGCCTGCAGGCTAGGTAAAACCCTTCAGTCTAAAACAACGAAGAAAATAACCTTAAGGTCTAGAGAGACAGAAAAGGTACTGAACTAAATGGGATGGTTAGGAGTGAGGTAGCAGTGGTCTGCTGGTGTCAGGAGAAACTGTGCCACATGAACTCCAATGCAGCTTTGCTGATTCGTTACTGTAATGAAAGAGATGCATACACAGAAACCAGTACTCAGATGCCTGACCACTCCTTACTGAGTGATCAAGAAAGAATAGTCAAACTGCAACCTTTGTCATCATTTTTGAACAGAGTAGAAAAAGAGGTTAGATGTAACAGTTTATGATCTATTAGGAGTGGCATGGTTCAAATACAGAGTAATAGGCTGCTGCTAGTTCTAAGCTGTGTTAAATAAACCCATAAAAAACTATTTTCTGTCTCTTTCCATTTATATACTAGCATGTGGTCTCTTTATTTGTCTTTCATCATATTCTGTATATCATTCTTCTTTTAAAGTGGAATGAAAACACTGATTTAAGAACCTAACCTTGTGGTGAAGTCTTGCAGCCCAGAATCCAACTCTTGAAGAAGCTCTGGATTTATGCATTTGAGTACGACACATTCTACAGGGATTTTAATTTACTTTCATCATGTGATCTTTTTTCATTCTTCACATACTGCATTCCTAGTAGCTGCATGGAGGTAAAGAATGAGATATTGGCTTGCAGGAGAAAAAAAATATTTCCAGTTTATATCTGAAATGACTAGGAGTCAAAGTGACAGATACTGAGGCTATCATGGGTGCCAGGAACTTCAGAGAAGAATATTTTCATATTAGCAGTGACCAGAATTTACAAAAGAATCTCCCAATTACCTCCAATTACATTTTGGATTTTCTGGAATCAACATTTGTTTTCAGCATGTTCACTGAAACAGGTAATTGAGCTGAAATTAAGCAGCTCTTTTAGAAGTTTGACTCTTCTGTTTTGCATAGTTGTGTTGGTGTTCCTCTGGCTTTCCACTGAATCCAGACAACTTAGTTCCTTTGCTTATAAAGTGCTACATGTGTCAAAAGGTGCACTGTTTTGTTCTAATGCATCAAGTAGCAAATGACAGTGCTCTGGGGAATTCCAAAGAAAAGGAAAACAAGCATGAAATGCTAATGTGCTTCTCCATTGCCTTTCTGGATTACAGGATCCTATACAGATATTTTGACTGCTATTCCACTGTAGAAAATTTTGACAGAATTATACACTTACAGAATAATTTGAGTTTAAAAGGGTGTCTGAGGACTTTGTGATCCAACTCCCAGTATAAAACAGGGCAAAACTATAGTAGGTAGAAGAACATTTTGACCAGCTAAGTATTGAGCATCTCTGAGGGCAGAGACTTCACAGCATCTCTGGGCATCCTGGTCTACTATTTGCCTGTCCTTATGTACATGCTATTCTCCATAAATCAAAATAGCTATGGTTGCACTTTCCATTTCTTACTGCTTGTCCTTTAACCGCACTCCTCTGAAAGAAGCCTGACTCCATCTTCTCTGTAGGTTTTGAAAGACAGCAATTAGATCCCCATCATCCCCTTTAGTTTTCTCCAGGTTAAGCAAACCAACTTATTCAGCCTCATTTCACCTGTCCTGTTCCACAGTCTCCTAACCATCTTAAAAACTCCTCACTGAATACTTTCAGTTTGTCGATATCTCTTTCATTGCAGGCCGGAAGCAAATCACAATCTTCTTTCTCATGTTTCAAAAGGCAAGATGACAGAAAGGGAAGAAACATCTTCCAGATAATGGTGCTTGCGCTGGGCACCTTGACTTCTGTCTCAGGAATAGATCTTTAGAGATGTCGTGCTCCTGATTTAAGAAAAAGCTAAAGCTAAAATCACATTCAAATGAACTCTCGTTATTGAGGTGAGCGGGAGCAGCCCTACAACACTGCAGTTTTAGCTGCTCGTATCAAAGACATGCATGGTGAACATGTAATTTTTGAGTCAAGAGAGTAGAAGAGCAGAGTAGCTTAAGTTTTAACAATTAAACTGAGTAAAACAATTAAATATTGCCTAAACTGTAGCATTTAGATAGCTGACCATAGGTGGCATAAACAGAATGAAAGTTTAAACAATCCAAATGCAGAGATAAGCAGTTTTGCAGTTCAGCTTGGGAGGTACAGAACTGCACTGCATTGTAAAGTGATTGATAGATGTCTCTTGGTTTGACTAAATAGTTCTACACAACCAATTTACTGTAATACACAAACAGAGACTTAAACGGGGTAAATACCAAATTATGCAAGCACTTTAGCAAAAGTCATCTTGCTGATTAAACTTCCCAGAAGATGGAGGTTTTGTTTAATTTGAGTGTCAGTAATTTGTTCAGTAATTTCTCATCACAAAAATGTGTGAGGTCAGTGACCTCGGCATTGCTTAAGGGAAAATCTTAAAAAGAACACCACTTGTTTTCAATGCATATTAGTAACAAGATTCTATGATGTCTACATTGTGTTTATTTTAACCCTACTGACTAATCTGTAGCTTCCAACCACTAGCAGCTAAACACACTCTTGGTTAGAGCTTCCACACATTGGCTCCACCCCAACATTGTATTCTGGTGGCTTGCTATGTGTGGGCGGGGGGAAGGGGGGGGGGCGGGGGGGGAGGGTAGAGGGGAGGGCAGGCAGTGAAAATTGGACAGGTTTAGCACACCATTAGAGCATCCAAGCCTGAAGTCACTGTGTTTAATGCTTGGAATGGGATGGTCAACCAAAATGCTATCACTTTTATCTGGAATCTGGGAATAAAGCCAAATCAGATAAAAGATGAGGAAAAAAAAAGAAAAAAGAAAAAAAAAAACCCAACCAAAACAAACCCCCCTGACTAATCTGACAGCTGTGGCAAAGCATAGTGATAGCAAACACCAAGCAGGCCAAGAACTCAAATACTGTACTGCAAATTGAGCATGCTTATACTCTACACTGATGGTATATACAGACAGCTGGATGCAGACGATGTATAAATGAGTGGTAGGTAGACATTTCAGGGATGACATCTTCAAGAGCCTCTTGAGGATGCCTGCAAGTACATTGCTTCAATTGTTTTGATTTGCAAAATTTTTTTTATATGGACATTTGAAAGGAATGCCCAGTGTCCTCAATGTGCACAACAAAACTCAAAGGACATATTTGAAAATGTGAAGGGGATGCTCTCGATTTCTTGACCACAGTCCTCCTGCTACTGTTGTGCAAGACAGAGTTGTATAGTTCAAGCAATCATGCAGAAAAGGCGTTGTACTTGGAAGAAGTTCTTTGAGAGAGGCTCCTGTATACACTGAAACAACTTCAAAGCTGATGCAAGATAAACAAAGTCTTGCTGTATCATCTTGCAATGTTATGAGATAATGACTCTGCCAACAAGGCAGTCAGCACCAGCCCCAGTGGAAGAAACAGCTTGGTGACACCCAGTGCGAGGCAGTAAAGCAAATCTTAGATGGGGATTTGAGGAAGACAGCCTGGGATTCAGATGCTCTGGTGATGTATGGAATGAACAAATTTGAGAGAATAAATGAAATGGGTAAGTCAGCTTCAGAGTTCAACCCATGGTAACTCCAGTATTTTGCTTAACACAGCATAGGCTCGTAATAACATGAAAGTCTCTTCAGCAGGAATAAACACCACGTTTTATTTTCTAAGTGTGAAATCCCAAAAGAGACTCAAAAAGGTTTTATATTATTACTTGGGTGAGGAACATGATATGGGTGTCTTTGGTTTACCTGTAATAGTTTTAGATATGCTTGCACTCCATTGCACTTAATATATCAGTTTGTTCTTTGATTTATAATCTCGTTTTACACAGAAAGTGTGCCAGAAACATAAAACTGAAAGAATGGGATGAGCCTGGTTTTGGAATGTCCCCAGATTTCTTTTTCATTAAGGGTTTCATAATGTTACTTCTTTTTTATTCTAATTCAGCAAGCTCCTTCTTGGGACCAAAACCTGTTGACTCGGAGGTTCCTTTAACTAAGAGGTGATTATGTAGGCTTGAACATGCCTACTTACTGTAAAGAAATCAATTTATCCAGCCTAGTTGCCTCCCAATTTCAGATTACTTACCAGTTTGATCTACCATCTTGCACAGGAGCTTCCATGTCTCCCTGTAGGGAAGTATTCCATCTTTTGATAGTTTTCACTATCACATAGACTTTCCTGTCACCCAGCCTAATTTCTTTTCCTTGATTTTGTGTTTTGCATTTTATACCCTCAAAGGACTCACAGCTGTGTCTGGGTTTGAATTTCCTTCTGTAATTTCTTATGGAATTTCTGTTCTTTCAATATTTCTTTGTAGGTTGTTCTGCATCCTCCATGACACTGGCAATAGCAGCTCTGACTGTTCTATCACCTTAAAGCTCATAGCTTTAGAGCAGAGGTCCTCAAACTATGGCCTGCAGGCCAGATACGGCCCCCCAGAGTCCTCAATCCAGCCCCCAGTATTTACAGAACACCCCCGCCCCGCCCCGGCACCACCACCACCACCACCCCCGCCCCCCGCCGGGGGCTGGGGGGGGAAACCAAGCAGCTGCAGATGACCTCCTGCCACTTCATCCGTGCGCCGGCCCCCTGGTTAAAAAGTTTGAGGACCCCTGCTCTAGACCATCCCAGTACCTTCCACCTTCCAACTGAATATATGATCCCATTTATAATCATCCCGTTTCATGGGCCTTCTGCCAGTTTTCAGGTCATACGCCAATTTCTTAAGGAAAGCCATTTCAATTAACTTTTTGTAGTTATGTTATTGCTGTTCTTATTTTTTGGAAAAACAACTTTAACGAGAAAAAAGGGGTCTGATTCTACTTTGATACATGCAGAATCACATTTCCTGTATCTGTTATGAGTATGAACAAGAATAGAAAATAAATGGGCAGGTATTAGGAAACTCTGCTTTGGCCAGCAGTGGGTCTCTTCTGGGGCTGGCTGGAGCTGGGTCTGTCCAACATGGGGGCAGGCCCTGCTCTGTTCTCACAGAGTCCACCTCTGCAACCTCCCCTCTACCAAAACCTTGCCATAGAAACCCAACACAACGTCTCGGTACAGTGTTGACAACATTTTGATTGTCAATAGAACACCAGGGGAATGAGGAGGATTCAGTAGGGTGATCCTAGTATCCCAGACCTTCAAAAGATAATCTTCCTAACTCAGGCTGTAAAAGAAGTTACAAAATGCAAAAAGAGTTACAAAATATTTGTTTTGTTGGGTTCCTTTTTCTGTACTCATATTTTCCCTGGAAAACCATAATGAACGTGATGACAGCATTTGTTTTCATTTGTTTATTTGCAGTGTATAGTGTTGTGCACTGCTAAAAGGTTGCGGCTGTGCAGCAGAAAGAAGGCTGTCATGTTCTGGGCTGTAGTGTGGAAGAATAAGGAACCCTTCCAAGAGACAAAAGGTTGAAACTGGAAATATCTGAGGGCTGACAGAAAATTCAAGGGAGGACAGGGACAAAAAAAGTAACTGAGACCCACCAAGATGAAAGGCTTATTCTATATTCTGTTGAACTGGGTTTTTCTGGCAAGGTTATGAGGGTGGCCTCCGTGAGAAGAGGCCAGGGGTTGCCCTATGCTGTACACAGTTGGGTCCAGCCATCTCCACTACAGACCCACTGCAGGACACAGCTAAGCCCGTCATGAAGCCTGTGGCACCTCTGTGAAAACATACATAAGAAAGAGGATGGAATGCCAGAGGGAGAAAGCCTTGACACTGTGCAAGCACTGGGGATGGGAAGTAAGCAAGCAGTGGGGTAGGTGATTGGCTGCAAACCAAGTCCAGCCCAACTGATCTGTAAAACTGAAGAGAAGGCAGCATAGATTTATGCCTTCTTAGTCTTTTGGGGTGCTTGCTCTTGGCAGATCCATCTTAGTGCCTGAGGTCTTATCATCACTAAACAATGTGGATGACTCCTGGCTGCTTTTGCACATCCTGACGAAGCCAAAATTTACTCATTGAAAAGAGAATCTCTTCTGTCGATAGTTTGGACAGATTTCATAAGGCAAAAGGAAAGACACAGTAGAAGGACACAGTTTTAAATTGCCATCTCTATTTTTTCCTTTAAATCCTTGAAATTTGCCTTGCTATTATATGTCCCATTTGTTTTTAACCCTTAGAGGTAGTACTCCCTGACAGACTCGTGTTCTGAGCCTGACTTTTCTCACTTGTTGACTCCAATTGCCCATACATGGACATTTAAGATAATTTGAGAATTTCTAGGGTGTCCTGTCTGGCTTCCAGCTGCCAGACCAGTAGTGTTTCTCTAGGTCTTGTATTTACTTGATGCTGTGCAAATACCTCAATAAATCTAGGACACTGCAAATGGCACTAGGCACCCATATTTGGGAACCAAGTGAGGCTTTGAGTGTCCATTTTAGGATAGTTCATTAAATTATGTGAGTTCACTGTTGAAAATAGAAGGTAACATTGGAAATAAAATAAATTGCAGCAGTGCAATAATGCAGTAGATCCCAAACCCCATTGCATGTCTTGCTATATGTAATTGCATAGTACTCTGGGGTTTTGAGTCTCCATCTATGAGTTAAACAAGGTGCAGTCCATGTGATCCAAGGTAAATAACTGCAACGCAGAGAGCTACATTTGAACCAGTGAGCACAGGCTGTATTACCAAAAAAGAGGTACAGGTACTCACTATCCTAAAAGATTACTTTTAATCTTCCTAAAATATACATCAGGAATTAATCCCATGAAGTACACATTAAAGTCTCAATAGTCACTACTGAAAGCAACTATTACATAGGCAACAGACTGACCATAAAGGGAGTCTAGGGTAACAATTCACTGTCAGTGTTTAAAGTTAGGTGGGATGAATGTCTCATCTAAAGTCTCTGTAAAATGATAGCTCACTGTCTTAAGGATCTATGCAGATGCAAGATCCTATGGCTGATTTATTCTAACAAGGAGGGCAGCTCTCAGTGATCATGGTTTATTGATCTCGTTTGCTCTGTAATTTTTCAAAATGAGATAAAAAAATGAGAAAAACAGATCTTGTCTACCAGTACTTCATGATCTAATGTAAAGTGCTCAGGGAAGGAATATGATAAATATAGAGAAGCCAATGGCCAAGTTGAGTTCCCAAGATAAGATTAAAATTCAGAAATTTGAGTTCTTGGTATTAAGCTCTGAAAGATGCCAAACATAATTCCAACAGAAAACACCAAGGGATAAGAATTTACTCAAGATTTTATATTAAAGTTTCAAGAGATGTCATTTCACTAGCACTGGAACATTTTTCATTGACAAGTTGGTAAGAAAAACATTGGCCTCTTTTTCTTGACTCTGAACTGCTTATGTACATATTACACTGGCCTTTAGAAAAAGTAAAGCTATCTGCTCAGGACATTTTGCTCAGGACTTTTCTCAGACCTATACTAAAAAGCTTCAAAAACCTACTAAAACCATTATATTCCAGCTATAGTAAATTGGTGGAAAGGATTGGGGCCAATATGTTAGAAAGTTATAGCACAAGGCATTTGAATATTATGGCAACAATGGATATTTTCTGTATCCATAAAATATTTTTTAAAATAATAACAAAATATGAATATTCTGTTTGTCTTCAGGCTGATTAGACTTCAAGTTCATTAAAGAAATAGACAAATGTCATACACAAGATTATTACTTCTGAATGCAGAAAGCATTTCTTTCTGTGCCTATGAGGTAAATTGTGGAAAACACAGTTTGGTTTTATGAGGAAACTTTCCATAGCTCATTCCACCCTCAGGACAATTTCAGCATCTCTGCTGCAGTCACTGGCACCTTAAATTTTTATTAAATAATTTACCACTTATAGATGTTTCATCAGACTTGAACAAAATAAATCTAATTCTTGCTCACATTAGCTTTACCGTGTGTCTACATTTGGGTGCAATTCTTTATATCTGCCCCAGAATTTTCTGCCTAATGGTATGTAAGCCTGAGTAAGCACTTGGGAATGAGGAATGCGCTGTTTGCAGCAATTTTATATTCAAGAACTTCACTCACCCCTCAAGTTACATGTGCCAATGAATTTCATTCTTTGGATTGCTTAATATAGACATAATTAATAGTGTTAAACAGTATTTGGGCTGTAACTGGTTATCTATCAGATGGATTGCTGGCTTGAATTTTACAGCCTGCTACTTCCCTCAATGTGATCCATTTAATCTTAAACCAGGTATGATTTTCTGATTCTAGACCCAATTCAGTGAAATACATAAGAACAGATTTAATGTAAGTATGCAAATGTTTCCACAGACTCCAAGTTAAGCACATATTTAAGTGTTCTGCTGTCTCTGAGCCTAAGTAAATCTTGATTCCCGATCTAAAATTTGATTTTCATAAACATGTGTGAGCTTAAATTTATACAATTGTTAAAGAATAAAAAGTTCGGCTACAAAAGTTACCAACAAAAGGAAATTCTGTTTGAAATTCACCGATATGTTTGCTAATCATTTTTTCAGTATTTGCCCATGTCTGTTCAAATGTCTGGGTTTTGGTTTTTCATCTATTTCAGGAACATTTTAAGCAAGTTATGCAAAAATCTTCCTTTGTGCTAGTTTGGCACATTGCAGGAAGGTTAAAGGTTTTTCTTTTTTCTTTTTTTTTTTCTTTTTTTTCTTTTTTTTTATGCCTTCGTGTAGACTGTGAAAAGCTTAAAGCTTAAATCACTTACACTTCTTTCTAGGAGTCTCTGTTTTTCAAAGAGTTCATTCAAATGTAGCATATATTTTGAGGATGTTATGAGCAAAGATGCCTTTATTCATATAAATGTCACTACTTTACTAGACCTGGGAAATCTTTAGCTGTTTATATTTCTTTTAACATGAGTAGCTAGAGGCTTTCCATCCCAACATTACTTAATGAGCTGTTCAGTGTCTTTGCCTTACTAGAATACAAGCACCTTCAACATTAATTGGGGGAGAAATGGCATGTGTGTAGAAGCATACATGACAATCACAAAGCTTAAGTTTTTTTCATGTTTTTGGAATAGCTAATCAGCCCTGGCTTCAGATCAAAATACTACCATTAAATGACTATGGCCTTCAAAGGTTATATAATTTAATCTAAGTATTCTACCCACTTGAAATGAAACAACTGTAAAGACTCACTGGTGATTGGCCCACAATTCCATTTCCAGGACTATATCTGAGGACAGATAAAACGACCTCTACCTGAAAGGGAAATGAAATGCAGCAGAAAAACAAATTAGCAAATATGAAATATTTGTTACTGAACAGGAAAAATCTTCCCTTTTAAAATGTACAAATTGGCATAAATGAAATATCTAATTCTCTTTGTGTTTGACTGGAGAACTAATAAACAACAGAGAAGATCAGCACAAAGCATTTCAAGCTACTGTATGAACAGGTTAATACCACTACTGCCTACTCTTAATAATTAACCTGAGATGTGATTATTTAACTTTTCCACTTTTTTCTATTGGTTTACAATGCAAAGTTTTACAATCCAAGCATACTCTTAATAGAGTACTACAGAAATCTATCACAAGGATTGTCAGCTACGCAGAAACCAGGGAGCCTTTAGAAATGTCCATCATATGAAATGTGATTGCTCTAGTTCTGTTACACAAAAAGGGCAAGAGGAACTTCTTTATTTTTCTTAAACCATTCATTGATTTATATAATTCTATCATGACCTTTTTCACTCCTGTTTTCTCCAGACTAAACAAACTCCTTTTTTTCAATTCTTCCTCCACAGAACTTTGTTGCCCTTGAATCATTTTGTCACTGGCCTCCATTTATTTCTGCTGTATTTTTTTGTTTCACTAATATGACCAGAAGACTACAGTATCCAAGATGAGGACAAGCATGGTTTATAGAATGGTGTAACATTATCTTCAGAACTGTTTTATATCTTAGTCCTTACCATAGCACAACATGCGGTATTTTGCTTTGGCTACTCCTCCGCTCAACAGATCTCCCCACACTTCAGGATAGCAAGAGTTTGCTACCATGGCTTTCCCCTCCTGCTCTCACTTCAGCAGTTTCAGCTGATTGCTGCTCTCCTATATCCTTTAATTATTCGGCTTTCCCAGTAAACAGTGAGAGAAGAACCAGGATGGAGAAAAAAACCAGCAGCAGCCTCCCAATACAGCTGTCCCACCACCTCTTGCCTCCTCTACTTGATGCGTGGCCAACCCAGTCACACACCTTGGGTCTGTCCCACAGCTCACTGCATTAACTCAGCTCCAGTGGCCAGGAGAGGTACAAGGCAGCAACGGTATGTTAAGCAGAGAGAAGGAAGAAAAAATCATGTGTGTTGGAAATAGGAGGTGGAGAGAAGTAGAGGGAGAGAATAATGGAGTTTTTTGGAGTGGTGGAAGTCTGATGGGCACTTGGAGAAACACAGTAAGATGATTGTTCCAGGTCTGGTTGTGAATCAAAGAGCTGCAGAAATGACAGAAGGTTTAGTTGTTTGGGGAGTTAGAGTTTATTTTTAACCCATACGTTATTCTTTTTTTTTCAATTGGAATTGAAATTTAATTTACATTTGTAATACCTAAGCAAACACTTCTGAACACTGAATTCTTCATTCCTCTCCAGTGAAATAATTGCATCACACTGAAGTGTTATCATCTCACACAGTTCATCCCTCCTCTAGCTCATTAATAACTGCTTTATTGAGCTATGCAGAACATGGTGTTTTTCATCAGGTGCCTCTGTATTGAATGGCAGGGATGAAGTTTACCTCATGAATTGTTTTTGCTGTCTGAAAGTAGAATATATAGTCCAAACCAGTCACCAAGGCTCCCTTGAGAGAGTGGGTTACCATGAAGCACTCCCACAAGGTGAGTCATCTCATCTAGGTGAGATCGTTTGCCCCTTGTTCTCTGTCACTTTAGCAGTTTCTGGTACATAAGAGCAATTCATCTCTAATGTATTAGGGCTACTTAATTTCCTTGAAAGCCTACTTCAAGGGGTTTCATAAAATGCCTGTTGAAATCTAAATTAGTTATAATAACTGCCTTCTTGTACCTATGATTCAGTTCAAATACTCAGAAGTTAGAGATGTGTGATTTTCTTTTATGGCAGGCAGCCATATTTTTTCAGCTTTACCATTTGATACCAATCAAGGTGTTCTGTAAACAAAATAAATCTTCATTTATAATTCAAATTTATTTTTTTTCATACTGAAGCAAAACTGAAATCTACAATTTCTAACACTTTTTAAAATGGTGATTATACTGTCTGCCATCAAACTCCTCAGGTGGGGTTGATTAATTTAATGAGGGATTACATCTATTTTGACATAATTTTCTTTAAATTCCTTCAGCATGTCATCCAGTCTTGATACCTTGTCACCATCCAGCACCTTTCCAGAACTTTAACCACTGCTACTGCTTCCTTGTGTTGACTCCAAAAGTTATTTTAGGATACATATTTTTCCATCATGCTTAGTGAGAAAGACAGTCTGAAAGAAATGTAATTATTTCTTGACACCGCTACCATATTTAAACACATTAATTTGTGACAGTGGGTATTATAGTGCATTGCAAGTTGTGGAGTAGGAAAGGAAGCAGGAATCCAGATCCATTCATCTTGAGAATTTGAAGCTATACTGGAACTGTAAAGCCATGTTTACAGCACTGAAGGGAACAGAGCCAAAGACCTGAAATCAGCAAAGACCAACCTCGTCCACATAGTACTTGGCTGTGGGACACAAATGGTACTCAGTGGTTCAAAAATATAACAATTATTTTGTGATTTTTTTTTTTCAGTTTAAAGTGCATGAAATAACATGCGGTCTGCATAGCTGCCCAGAGCAGTTCTTGTATGCCCTGTGATGCTGCACAGAAGTATTTTGGGGTGCTTGCACATCCATGCTGTCCCCACAGCTTGCAAAGAAGAGACTTGAAAGGCCCTGTACAGTGCAGAATGCCAAAACTGGATAGTCAAATCATTGCAATATGCCATTATTTAGGAAGAAGCAGGGTGCATCAGGATCTGGCAAATAAGGGCAGCCTAAGAATACACCCATTGTGCTAATTTCCAATTGAGATAAAGGAGTGCAAAGAACCAAATCTACTTTTATTTGACAGATATTGAAGTGGAATATGGGGGTTTTCTTCATGTCATTACCACACATCACCAATTTAATTCGAGACTAATTAAGGAGAATCTCCCATGTTGTCATTTATTGACATTTTCCCCACTGTATTCCTAATTCACATTTCTACTGTTCCCTTGTCATTTTTCATTACATTTTTTTCATTCATTTTACTAGCAGACAACCTTGGATTTCAAAAGGAGCTCTGCTTTGAAATAGAAATTAACAGTTCAATGTGATGCCTCCAACTCAGGATATATGAGTAAGAAGACCATGTGTGCATTTAGTATTTTCATGGATAAAAGCAAAATACTGCAAAGCAACTTCCCTCACATTTTTCTAACACCTACTCAATTAGCCTCATTGATTTGAAGGTGAATGTCCAAAATAAACATCTCTCATTTTATGCAAGAGTTAAACTTTCAGGCTAAAATACAATCTGTCCACGGTCAGCTTAAATTAAAAGATACTACAGCAACCTCAGGACGTTTAGTAGAATTGAAGAGAAAAGAAAATACAGCCTAAGTTAAGTTTTATAAAGCTTTATCAGCTCTCAGGGCTTTTTTTTTCTTTCTCCTCCTTCTTCTTTTTTAATCCTTACAATAAAGGAGATCCTCTAACTATGGAAAGAGATTTATCACAGATGACAAAACTATGAAAGGCGACCATAATTTCTGACACTTCATTCCCCTTTCCTTCCTCTTACTCCTAACATAAAATTTCCAGACAAGTTTTGTAATGACCTAGCAGATGCTGGTTGTGCAGCTCCAGGTAGTGTCACAATTCAGACCCACAATGAACTGATAGCTTTCCACCAAGAGTTATAACATTACTTGGGTGACAAGCCGAGATTTGCAGTCTGACATTGCTCTATGTGTTTTTACAATAATGCTTCATAAATACATTGCTGTCTCAGCATCTGATAACTGAACCATTCCCCATAGGTGCATTATGGAAAATATTTCATGTTAAAATTATTGTGAAATATTGTCCCTTCTTATCTCCCAGATACATTATCCCCACAAATACTGTAAACGCTGTAGAAAAAGCTTTATCTGTTCTAATTAGCATGTATGGAGGAATGAAAACCTGCATAATTGCATTTTGTTCCTCCTGAGCATTTAATTCACTATCTGTCCACTAGAAAAGGAAAAAAAAAAAATATTTAGCCTGGAAATTATCAGAATGGTGATCAATTCACATTTTTAAAGATTAAAAGTAGGGGTGGGAAGAGCTGATTAGCCAAGGAAATGTTTAGTAGGATACAGATCCTTGTGGATTCAAACACAGTTTGTTAATGGAATCTGAACCGTTTATCAGAATCACAGCTTTCAAGACCAAAATATACCTTTTAATCAAATAATATCCTGATTTTACATAAAAATTACCTCTTTATCCCTGCACTATGAATACCTCTTATTTGATCAAATTCTATGCCTCAGAAATGCATGAAAACATTCAATGGCTCAGAGACCCAGAGAACCCAACCTTGCCAGAAATTTATTTCAGTCAAGAACAGCTACCCCTCTCTCTCTCTCTCTTTCTCTCTCTCTCTCTCTCTCTCATTGTTTTGGTGGGGTTTGGGTTGTTTTTTTTTTGGGGGGGGGGGATGTGTTTGGGTTTTTTTTTATTAAGAACCACTGGGCCTGTAACATCAGGCATTCCCTTTGCATTGCTGGACTTGCACAGCACCGTCCACTGTGCAAATAAACCTCATAAACTACACCAGCTGCCTTTTCACCTCAGTTTTTTGGATCTGTTCTATATTGTTTTAGTTTTTCAACATCCTCTTAAAAACAGACACATCAGCTGCACACAGTGTTTCCAATATTGGTCCTCCTCCCCACTCCCAATCATTTTTTCACTATTTATGCACAAAGAGTTACACTACTGCTTTTTAAAACAGAATGCTGTTAAGGGCTTCTGTTGACTTCTTTGTTCTCTAGTTCTCTTTTCAGTATCCTTATTTTTTTGGGACCCATGGGTTAACAATGGTCAATACTCTAAGAATGAGGTCTCAGTTACCTAAAGCTCATCAAGAGCATGACAGCTACCAAGTACAGTTCATTTCCTGAGCTTTCTAATCCACAGGCAATGAAATTCACCAGTGCTCTCCCTGACTGGCTTGGAAGGCCCCTGGGTAATGAACTTTTTTCACCCATACATGCTCAAAAGTGTTTGTTCATTGGTTCACCCAATGGTCCACCACTTGTCTTACAACCCTTTGGGTAAGTGGTGAAAGTGTCCCCTCAATTTTAGAAGGAGATGCATGCATTCATTGTTCTAACACAGCATTTTCACAGCAGTATGTTATTATTCACTTATTTTTTCTACAGCATTTTTCCTAAACAGCTGTTCTCCATGTCATATTTTTTCAGTTGATTGTCCTCCACCTTAAATACATAGTAAAAATGGTGATTTATAATAAATCATATTTTTATGGTATTATTGATTGATATGGTATAGGCCTATATTTATCACTTGTATTACACTAATGCACAGCCTCAGGGTGAGGAATCAGGACCCTTCTGTTCTGGATGCCTGCCACATATTTAATAAAAAATGTAATTCCCTGCCCCAGAGAGACTACTTTCTAAACATAGAGTTGGATAGAACAGGTGGAAAAAACCAGAAGTAGACAAGGCAATAGTGAAACAATCATTTTTCATCTTGCAAAATTGTAACTGTTATACTACACAGCAATTTAAATCTGTTTTCCCTTGTACCAAAGGCAATCTATTTTCTAGTTTCAATAACTATCTCATCTCCCATTAGTTAAAAATATTTATATCAATCTTATTTCATTTGATTTAATCATTTTAAAATCACTTTCACTGAAGTATAGAGAGCTGTTGAGCTCCTTTGTTTAAATATGAAACATAACAATAATCACTCCTTGGTATTACTCTAATTAGCTAGATCTCCTCATGGAGGATAACAAATGCATACTAACTGAGGACAATTAGAAAGATTTTAATAAATGCAACATCATGGTTCCTCACAGAATGCAAAACTAGCACCAATATGTAACCAAGCAGTTTGCAAAGAAAATTACCACATTTCAGGAGCTAGAACTTAAAGCTCTCATTGGAATGATTTCAGGAGACAAGGACTCATTATGCTTATCAGTCTGTATTCATACAGTTACATTTTGGTCCTTTCAGTTGATGCTAGACTGAGAGAAAATGAAAGTTATCAATACTCAAAACAAAGGCAAGCTGTTGAATCAGGAAATTTGAAAGTGCTGGGAGCAATTCATAGCTAAGAAAATGCAGCAAAAATCCTCACACTTCCATGGAATTTCAATATCTTCTACTGTCAATGTTTGTAATATATTTGACACTTGAGTGTGAGATAAGCTAGTAAAAAGTCTGGAAATGAGAAAGAAAAACACGTAACATTTGATGGGAGGGTAGATTGTTTCATTTTGTTTGTTTGCTTCTTCCCAAGATCAGTTTTGTTTTAAAGAACTGTAATGTTGAGGACATCCCAAGGAGGAGAACACTGGTGACATATGTCTCACAGAAGTTCAGTTGTCCCTTCTGTGCCCAGTTTAAGACACTGTACACAACGGAGCAGGGAGCTCCTCAAGGCTTGCCCTATCCTCTACAAACCAGAAAGTATCCATGATATAGCCGACAAAATCCAATAGAAATCATTCTTCAGGCCTCAATATGCCTTGGATCAGACCACAAGAAATAATCCCACTGAAGATATTTTTTAAAAATATGAGAGTTTAAATTATGCTATTTGTGCGTGATTCCAGAGAAGCCCTACCTCATCAAAAGATACCTGCTAAATTCAGCATGAATCCCTCTTTCGCTAGTTATATCCAAAGAGCAAAGGCAACAGTTCTGCTGGATTTCAAAATTAAGCCCTTGGGACCAAACTTTGCTTTCTTTCTCCATGAGAAGTCCCCATGGCTTACAGTACATCATCATGTCCAATACCCAAGACAAGCAATTAAGAACTCGAAACAGTCTAAAACTAAGGCACAAGTTATAAAACTGCAGTATACCTTTGAGATCCAGGCAAAATATTTGCTCTTGTAACTTCCCCATCTTGCCAAAATATTTGTTATCTCAGAGGCAGAATTTTTCAGGTCCACACTCAATGGCATCTATAAGGTAGCCCCACTGGTGTCAAGCTCGCACCACAGTAACAAGTGCAGTAACACTCTGGGAATCTAGAATAGGACTACAATAAACACGTAGTCCCAGAACACTACAAAACCAAGAAGAGCTCCAGGTGGTGCTAAGAAATACATATTTACGTTACAAATATAAGGCCTGATCTCATTGTCTTCCCTCAAGTTAAAAAAACCAACAAAACAAACAGATTTTTCATGTAATACAACACATTTTCTAATCACAGTGGTATTTTTGATTGCAAAAATAATTTAATCCTTAATTTTCATTACCATCTTATGAATAATAGAGTTATTGTTCTAGCAATTCTTTCTTACACTAAAGACTGGCATACCAAAATAATCCCAGTTATTTCAGTAAGAGTCTTTATGGATATATGGACTCATTAACATAAGGCTTGAAGAACCAGGGCCCATCTTACATGAAATTGTTATGGGAGCATATTCCTATTAACCTGACAATGTAAGGACAAGTTTGAATCATAAAGAGGGTAGCTTAGGACAGGAGGCGAGGCAGCTCTGATTTTGTGTGCAGCATAGCATCTCAGGTGTCCAAAGCAATCACTTCTCTTTTTTGTTTGAAGGCAACAGAAAAACTCTGCTTTCAGAAATGGTACATGCAAATTTAAGGAAGTGACTTACCCATTTATTTGCATCACTGGCTAAAAAGCAGTTTTCCCTGCAGGCTATAAAACCATACATTTGCATCTTCGCTACGATCCCATCACTTTCTACCTACCGACAAACCAGCATGGAAGAAGGTGTCCTTGAGTGTCAGAGCAAGGTAGCCTTCCTCATCCTGTGTCTCACCTGTGGAGAAGAGAAGAGATATGCGCAGAAATTAAAGGTGCTATGAAAATTTCCCCAGAAAGAGTTCTGGAGTGGCTTCTGTTGTACTTCCTCTCCTTCATTTTGTACCAGCACCGATCAATGGACTCATTGCCTGCTGTAATTCCCTGCAGTCATTGCTTTACAGGTGAGTAATTTATGTCTTTGTAAAGGGCTCTGGGATGTTTGATTATGTCAAAGGTGTTATTGAAGTTCAGATTGTAGTTGTATCCTAAATAGGACGAGATTACCGCTGGGATTTATATCATTACATTCGCTAATTATTTACAACATGGTGCCAATCACACTGTAGGCATACTTGCAGCAAAAGAAGAGATAGTTCTGTGTAGGTGAACACAAACCCTATTAGGTGATAAACTATCCAAAGCAGTGCATGGCATTGACCTCCAGTGGCAGGAGCAATGACAAGCAGGACCAGGAAATCCAGCATCAAAGACATTAAACAGAGCTTTCAACTGGAAAGGTTAATTTCCAGTGTGCAAATTTCTCAGTCCTCGTCTGACCCAACTTCCCTTTCTCATCACAGTGTGGGGTAAGGAATGGGACAGACTGCTCCAGAGACACATCGTCAAAGGGCTACTGGAGAATAACTTCAGAACTACTGTGTAAATGTCTGCCTATGGGGACAACAGCAGTAGTTGTAGGTGGAAGTCTCCCACTTAAGGAGAAGGGCAGAAATTTCAGTGTCTCCCAGCTAAAATGCAAGAAAAAGGAAAATGAGACGTGATTATTCCCCAAAGGATCCAAGTTCTTATCCCTGCAGAGTCTTCAGTCAGAGTAGGAAAGCTCATACTGAACAGTAATAGTTTTCCAATGTGTCTGTAAGCGGGCTGGGTCCCTGGGGATTACAAGTGCAACAGCATCCTTAGATCCAGCCCCAATGACAGAGACAGGGGAAAGCAGTAAAATTTTCCTTTTAGTGGCAGATACTATAATGACGTAAGAACTTCTTTCCCTCAGAGGGCTCACATTAGCATTTTCTCTCAGTCCTGAGAGTAAATCATGCCATTTAGCCACAGTCTATAGCAAGACACAAACATCCCCTTTCTGAGCTCTCACACCCTCACCTTCACCTTCCCTGTCTGATGACAGCATCCCAGCTTTGTTAAGTAAGACAGAAACTCATGTTCACTCTTTTCAGTGGACCTTCCTGTTTCTGCTAGGCCCACAGAATTCAACTTTTAGGAAGCTTCTATTTCTATTTTGATGGAGGGACATAGTACAAATCAGTATTCAAAGGGGCCTTCAGCAACAGTGCCATCAATGGGGGCAGATTCACAAAGTCATTTAAACATTATCACACCAACACTGCATTATTTAATAGTCAGACACTGTGCTCCTAGACTCACCAGAGCTTAAGGAATGTCTTAATCTTCCCTTTCATTATTTAGCAAATAACCATTTGATATTTGGTACCTCACGATTCGCAGAAAACAAATCCCTCCAGTGAGTGTGTTGGGGGGGAGGAATTCTGCTGTGTTTATTCTGCATCTTGCCTAGCCTCTAGTTTCAATTGTGGGAACATGTTTCAAGGGATTAGTTGCTGGATTTGGAAGAATTATGGTTTCAACTTTCTGACTGAAGAAAAGGATAGTCTTCTAGCCTACTAAAAATTAGAGGGTAATGTTGAACGTACAAGGCAGGACTTCTGTGCCAAAATGTAACCACAGAGGGTATTGGCAATTACATTATAGTCTCTGTGCAGAATTGGATGTGAAGAATTGGAATGGAACACATTGGATTTTTGGTATTATTTCCCAGTGATAAATATTCCTTACTTTCCTAACAATCTATGTCTTCCTGCACATTGGGCAAATACCTTAATTTCTGTCCTACAATTACAGAACTATACTTGAGGAGACTGTGGAGTTCCAGGCCGGAATGTGAAATGCCTCAACAATGTCCTTGGATGGTCAAGAACCCACAAGTAAAGAATGAAAAACCAAACCTGAATGATGTATGATGAAGGAGTTTTTAAGGCACGCTACACAGCAGCATCAATGAAATACAGAGGTAGAAAAAAGCATTCTGTGTTGGGTTTTTTTTTTCAGGAAAGACAACAATTTGACCAGTTACATTTGTCTTGGCTGTCAGATCTGAGTACTGATTATCATTTGACTAATAAACATCAGCTTATTTGGGAAAGTGCATGTCCACTGCTAGCAATTACAAGTGGATGCACTAATGAACCAGGAGACTGACACTCCTTCCAGACTTTAGCCAAGGGAAAATCATAAGTAAAATAAGACATGAACAACTGGAACAGAGATCAAGGAGCTATCAGGTCACAGAAAAGGGCAAAGGAGCAGAAACATATTTTCCAGGGGAACAAATCCATACCTATCAAACAGGTTCTGAACAATGCCTGGGGCCACTTTCAAGAGAGCACTATGATAAGAAAGGTAGAGCTTGGGGAAAAGAAAACAACTTTGATAAATTAGTGGACACTAGTCAAAATAAACAGTGATTTCAAAAATTATACTTTATTATTAAACCTTACAAAATCCATGTGTCTATTTTCTTCCAAGACCATTTGTCCCGAAATTGATCTTTTTTTTTTTTTTTTTTTTTTTTTTTCAGAACCAAGGAACTCAAAATTATTATACTTAAACAACTTCCATGTTCAGGGATCCAAAAATCACCCCAGAGGCCTCATGAAGTAAAACTGATAAAATACATAGAAGAACAAAGCCTCCCAGGAGGACTGGCCTCAGAGACAATGGGGAAGGAAAACCCAGGAGAGTGAGAATTGCACTGGGAGATAAACACAGCAGCCCATTGAACTATTCGCCACCAGACTTGTGTGACTAGTATAGAGCTGGCACGATACTGGGTTAACTGACCAAAAAGGAACCAAAACCGAGAAATTTCAAAATGAAACCCTGTTACAAAGATGTGTTCCTCCTCTCCCATGGTCATGACTATTGCTGTATTTACTGAATCTTATATGCTTTTTGTTATTATGGTGATTTATCACAGAAAAGCTGAATTTTAAAAAGTCTGAAATGAAAATCATGTGAAAACACATAATCAAAAAACTCAAGTAACTAAATCCTAGACTTGGCAAAGGTTCTGGATTACATCGCTATTTCCCAAGTACTGGTGACATCAATTTATGCTTGTTTGTTCACTTGAACAGCAATAACAGCGAATTACCAGTATCTACAAGAGAATAAAATAGTAAAGGTTAATCTTTTCTTTCATTAGCCAGACATGGGCTATGTCTACACAACATTTTCCTGGCAGAAGCCATCTCATTCTAACCACCCCCTGACCCAGCTCTTATTTGGGAGCCAGAAGGCATATTTATCACCCAGTCGAGCCTGAGATAATGTACCCTGCCTCCCTGAAAGCCTTAGCCTGAGCACACCCCACCTCAACCATGGCTGCACCACTGCATCCTGCTACCTCTGGGCACAAGCAGAGACCATCCATGTCCTCCTGCAAAACTCTCACAGATGCATTTACTAAGATCCTTGCACAGAAAGATAACAAACAGTAGGTAACTAACAGAAGTATTGCTGAAGGAAAAAGTTTGGCCAGCTGGCATAGCACTAGGATCTAATTTTCTAGCTGGCCATTCAGTGCTTGTACAGATCTGAGAGGCAGGGAGGAATGATAGGGGAGCCAAAAAAGCAAGACTGCAATTTTGATACCATTGTGTATTAGATAGTGCTATGACTAGAAACATCATATCCCTCTCAAATGCTGACAATAACAGGCTGAACGGATCCAGTAATTCATCTCAACGTCATTTGCTGCTCTGCCTAAAGTTGTAACAGGGCAAACAGTAAAAATAATGATATATTCCAGCCAATCTCATAGAGCTGTGCTTATAAAGGATCAATGTTCCATCATCAAAAAACTATTTCTATGCCAGTCTTGGAAGGCTCAGTAACAGCTAGGAAAAAGGTGGAGGGGACTGTGAATTGTTTTGATTCAGAGTCGCAGAATCTTGAAAGATTATGGATAACCAGAGAAAAATTACTGATAGGTGTACATTTTTACCCAGCCTCCCTAAACTCCTCTCTTGAGGATGTAGAAAGAAAGACTGCTTTATGAAGAGTGACTTTAACTTAAGGGCTCTTTGCTGGACAACTGGTTCAGTTTGTTACTGAAAACAAAAGGTGGGAGTTATACACCATAACACAGATGTCTAAAACTCAGTAACATTCAAGGCTAACATGGGTACCTCAGGGGAGTAGTAAGAAGTTCCAATGGGCAGTTCATCCCATCCTAAAATAGATGTCTGAGATAAATCAATTGAATCACCCCCTAGAAGTGCTTATTTCTCTCTATAAAAATATCAGAGCGTTTAGCTGGAATTTAGGTATCTAATTCTGAAAAATCTAAAAGGAGAGATGAACCCCACTCATGGTTCCTTAAAATGATTCTACAGGTCAAGAAAGTTTCTTTCTTACAAGAAGGTTGGTGTTTTAAAATGAGATTTGAAGTAACAATAAATTATGCATAACATGGGTAAATGGGAAATAAATGAATGGTGTACAATTTAAAAAATAGGTGACTCCTGAGAAAGTTAGTTGAATGAATTTAATATTAGGCATAGCTAGGGCTTCAGGAGATGAGAGTTAATGTTCACATGTATTAGGAAGAACTGTCATTTTAGGTCAGCTCTAAGTCTTCTTTCAGGAGATGTAGATGGAATAATTCTAAACAGTGATATAGAAAAGTGAAACATTTGCTATAAATATGTCTTGATACCTGAAAAAACAAAGTGATATTTACCCCTTCTATCTAAACACCATCTTTATCAAAAGAATAGCATGACGTAACATCTGCAAAAAATAAAAACTTTCAGATTAACTCATAAATTAGATCCAAACATTTTCTTGGAAGGGCTGAAGAATGGTTTTAGTCACTTTTTTAATTTTAATTTTTAACAGATCTTAGAAGGCTGGGATATTAAAATGGCTTGGAAAACTGCCAAAGTAATTCCAATGTTTAATAAGGGTAAAAGAGATAACCTAGGAACCATAGAAAAATTGCATTGATGTGTATTCCAGAAAAAATAATGGAACAGTTAAATCAGGATTCTATCAACAAACAGTGGCTAAACATATAATTAATGCCAGTCAACACAATTTTGTAGAAAGTAAATCTTGTCAAACAAACCTATTGTTTTTTTATGACAGGATTACAGGTCCCATTGATAAAGGTGACCGTGTTGGCACAGCTTTCTTCATTTTTTACACGGCATCTGACTTAGTGTCACAAAACACTTCAGTTTAAAAACAAATTGGAATTGTGCAGAATTAACAGTGTACATTAGATAAAAAAATATTTCACAGAGTTCAAAAAGTAGTAATTAAGAAATCAGTGAGCACAGCTGCTTCTACAAGGTTCCCCCAAACAGTCATTGCTCCATATATATAAGGAGCAATGAACCAGAAAGAGCATATGCACAAAGCATAGCAGGGCAGCAAATCACAGAGATGAGGCTCTGCTGCAGAAATACCTGAAATGTCTGCTAAAACAATTAAATTTCAACAAAATAACTTTAAGGACACCTAAATGTAGAACAATACATTTGAGGCCCAGAAATGCAAATTATAGGTACAGAAAAAGAGGCTCTCACTTGGAAAGCAGTAGCTCAGAATAGGACTTGAGAGTCATTGTAGATAATCACCTCAAAAGAATCTCTCAAAGTAGTGCTTTGGCTAAATGGCTAATATGATCCTTGGCTATATAAAAGGTGATTATCAAATAGAAGTAGGGAAGCGTTACTGCTGCTCTACTTTGCTTTGATAAAACTGCTACTACAATAAGACACCCAGGTCTTTAGCCAGATCTTCCAGAAGAACACGGAAATCACAGAGAAAGTTAAAAAAGAAAACCAGGCCAGAGCCTGGAAAACAAATTTAAAGATGTGAAGCTTAAAGAGCTCAACTTAATTTATCACAGAAGGTTGAAAGCTGACTCAACTCATGCATATAGATTCTTGCACATAAAAAAAACATCCAGAAGGATGGTTTTCAAACCTGCTGACAAAATCATAATTAGACATAATGACTGGAAGCTGGAGTTAGAAAATTTAACCTTGAAATAATACACAACATAGAAAATGAAATTTTATGAGAGACGTGGCAACTCACCATTAGTCTGAGTTGTTAAGGTGGGTTTAGATAGCTTTCTGAAATAGATGGTATAAGTCAGTTTTTCAAAGAAATTACGTCTCCACTGTGAGAAAGAGTTTAGATTAGACAGTCACAGGCCACCCTTCTGGCCTTGAAATCTGTCAGACCATGAATACCATCTTCTCTACCCTCAGTATTTATGTGCCACAGGATAACCAGAATTACCTACATTACTCAGCATAATCATTACATGGGTAGACATGCATGTAGACAATGACTGTACTCCAATATCATACCTCAGAGCGTCAGCCAGCTCTCCAATGGGATCCAGAAACATTTATTTAAGTAATGCTACACCGGTTAGATGTGAGCTGTTTGCACTGGGTGGAAGGGGAAGTTTGATTTTGTGTCTGTGTGTTTAACAGCAAAACAGTTGCCTTTCTTTGTACAGCTCGACAGACTACAAGTCACCTATTTTCTTTACTCTTCTGCTTACCTTCTAGGGCATTCAACTCCTTCTGAAAGTCATAGTGCTTTTCAATCATTAGGTAAACGTCTATGTGTTTGAGTTTATTTTTAACAAGTAAAACTATGCCAAAATGTCCTTCTCTTGTGACATAATCATCTGCCTTACCCAAGAACAGTGAACATATAGATGTTGTGTTGCAAAACTTGTAGTTTAGCTCATCCCCATGTAGAAGCATAAGCATAGTAATTTTATTTTTATGAAATTCTGGAAATGAAAATATACTGGAAGGTCTCAGAACAGTGATTTTATCTTTGTATCCTTCACCACCACAGAGGACATCCAGACTGAATTGGCACTCCAGCAGGCACCTCTGCTGTTTGCAGGCTGTGCCTACATAGATACCTGTGCAGAACCATTGCTTTCCATGTGCTAGCACAGGTGCCTTGTTGTTGGAATACCATTCACATTAGCAGAAAAGGGATGCCACCCGTCATCTCTCAGTTGGCTCTGCAAGACTAATAGGCATACAACTTTTATTTAAACACTCTAGTCAGCAGACATGACTCTAAATACACACAGCAGGCAGAAAAATTGGGTAGGAAGGTGCCATTTTCAGCCATTCTTCAGTGAAACACCATCTGTTGCAACATATGCAAGTGCAGTTACACATCCGGTTATAGGAGGTGAGAAGGGTAATTTTCTACCTGAGAAGCGTGATTTCTGATCATCTCCCTTCACCATGCCTCAGCCATTAGCACCAGAGACAAAAAGAAAGAAATATCACCATTTTTCTGTCTCCCTCTAATGGAAAAATAGATTCAAATCCCTTTCTCTGTACTGGAGTAATGACACAGGTCATTTCTATAGGTAGATCAGAAAGGTTCATTTCAAAAGTCCCTAATAACTGGAAGAATTTGACAGTAAGAGAAATTTAAAACGAGACTACAATCAGCAAAAATAAAATTAATATCTAGAATTTACAGATAAAAATTTAATGAGCCTGAGTTTCCAGTTTCCTTTATGTGAATATTTTGGCAGATACATTATTAACGCTAACCTTATTTTCGTAGCTGAAAAATTAACATAAACAGAAACACAAAAATTATGATGTGCCAAAAAAAAAAACAAAACAAAACAGAAGAGTTATGGCTTGAAGACCCTTTCTTTGTATGGAAACACTAGATTCTAATTTAATTCAGAAAACCTAGTTTTCTGCAGCCTGACAAATCTCCTCCAAAAATTATTTCCTCACTGATTACAGAAGCAGACAATTGGTGCCCAAACAATCAAAGAAGGTTATATTGTCAGCATGTTAATCATAGTGTTTCTTAGCAACCATATTTTATTTACAAGTAACAATACGTCTTCAGAAGCCTGTCACATTTAATGACAAGAAGCTGTGGGGGAAGGGCGGAAAAATGTATGCGCAGCTCACACCTTTGATGATAAGCAGTTTGTGAAGAGGACAGAGCAATGCATTTGCTGATAACCAGGCACTGATGGCATTAGAAAGAGAAGCCTCTGAGGAGTGAACCTGTAGGGCAAAGAGCCTGCACAAAACAGGGGCCTGCCCTGCTAGTCTTCTGCACCCACACAGGTTAGTGATTTCAATCATGTGAGTCTGCAGGTACCTCTACCTTGGCCTCCTTGGTGCCGTGAATTTTTCAAAAATTCACGAGGCAGCCAAGGAGCTTTGGGATGACAAACTTCCTGTTTCTTTGCCTATGACGATCCCAAAGGACTGGTCTCTGCTTCCAGTACCTTCTTCTCAGTGGCAAGGTGACAGTTCTGCATCTTCCATGCTCTCACATCACTGCCAGTGGCAACCACCAGTGCTCACATCTATCACCCTGTTAAACATAAAAGATAGCACTGAAAAAGTCTATTTGAATCAGTTTTCTTCTGTAGTTGTTAAACAGTGCCTACTTATCATCCTCATGTTAAATACTAATACTTTGGGGTGCTTTTAGAGCTAGTTTCTAGATAGAAGGTGCAATGATCAGAGAGGGAGAAATATAAAACACTTTGTTGTTCACTGCGAAAACAGCTTGCAGCAAAATTGTATGCTGGATGGGACAGTAGAGGTACCAAAGGGTTCTCTTCAACTTTCTTTGTGATCAGCCACAGTGACAGGAAGGACTGCACCATCGAGTAAAAGCCACCTCATGTTGATGTGTTACAATATCCTGTCTCTATTCATGACCATCACAGGATGTTTCAGAAAGCTTTGAGAAAAGATAAAAATAATCTGCTTCCATAAAGATCTCATCCTAATCCTTTGGAGTTCATTAGCCTTAACTCCTTAAGCATGAGCTTTAATTTTTCTTCCAGAAATGTTGGTAGTATGAGTTTGTATTCTAGATATCCTTGTAATCTATCAAATTGCCCAACCTTTTTAAAATTCCAGGAGTTTCACACTCAAACATTGGGTTGCTTGGCCCTTCCCTTCTTTTATCCATTTTGAAATACTCACCTTTATGTTTCAATAAATGTCTTCTTATTCCAGAGACATGAAGAATAACAGGCAGGTTGAAGAATCACATGATAGTATATACCTGTGGACTATGAAATGTTTGAAGATCTTATGTATGATAGACATGGCAGAAGGACATCACCACAGCAAGAGTCTTATAGATAGAGTTGAAACCTCGAGCTAAAGTGGAGTCCAAATAGCTCTCCTGATCACAAAAACTTTTGCAGACTTTCAGAGACATACCACATTTACTAAAAAGAAGTTTGGAAGAAGGAGAGAGCAGGCTAATTTTGGATCATATTTTGTTGTCTGAACTTGCCATTTTTTTCAGTTATTGTGTTCTTTCATGATATAATAAAAGCAGAAGTAGGAATAAAATTTAGGGATTGGTCCAAATCAAAACAATGGATCATAACTCTGGGAACTCTGGCTCATCCTTAAAAGAATTTCCAAAATTACAAACTGCTACTTCAAACCCACATAAGATCTTTGTGGTTTAGGCCTGCCCTAATAAACACACTACACATACTTCTAAGCTTTCAGTAACAGCTGGAAAAGGAAAGACATTCCATGTAAAACATAAGCACTTGTAAAACTGTCTGTGGTGCCTTGCCCTGCTTGAATTAGTAAGCACTAATTACAAAAAAAGTGTGGTAGCTAAAACAGTTCTGAGAATTCACCTTTGCAAAGCAACATATGGGAACCATCCCTACAGAAAGACTTCAGAATTGTCAGATGATCTCTTTCATTACCCAGAAAGCTGTGGTATCAGCAGTGAAGGAAAGGGCAGGCAATGGCAGAAGATTTCTGAGGAACCTAGGAACCTATGAGACCTTCTTTAGCCTTGGTCCCATCATGGAACCTCTCATCTCTTCATTGATTCCCCAGCCAGCGGAGCTCTTTGTGGCTCCACACGATGACACAGACATCTATTTTCACCATACTCCATCATCCACTGGGGAAAAGTGCCAAATCATAGCTGCAGGTCCCACCTGTTTTTAAAGAATGCAGCTAGGCAGCAGTCTCTGCAATATGCTGTATACAAAGAATTCAGCTATACCTGGCCCTCGTACATTCCATCAAAGACAAATAACAAGCCCATTTCACCCTCTCCATCACAGATCTAAATGGAAACTAATTTGGAACAGAGTTTATTTTCCAGCTGCCAGCGACTCACCTCTGGAGGATCCTCCCGGCCACCAGTACTCCTGCACTGGACCTAGAATATTTATTCCAGAGCAACACCAACACCTGGCAGGGGTTAGTGTCTACTCTCTAATAGGTTTTTTGGCTGTGTTAATGGTAATGCTATGGTGAAATAACCAAATGAAAAAAAAAAAAACAAAAACAAAACCACCACCATTTCAAAGCAGTAATAGTGAGTGCTATTGCCAAATAAATTCAAAAAAACATACTGAACAAACCTGACTGTGGAATGTTTAAATAAAATTGAAAGCATCAGGAAGCTTTGAAGTCTTCTAAGCATACAGCAAAATCAGTTATTTACTACTGCAGCATCAAAAGAGAGATCCACCAATACACTGTACAGACATCAGGAGGAAAGAATGTCATGGTCTTTCTTTGCAGTTTGCTTGTTTTTCTTCAAATCTGTCCTAAAGGAAGATTCATGACTTTTTATGATATCGCACAGCCCTCATGTTTATTCCTAATACTTTTGCTTTGAAGATCATTTGGGAACAAGAGTTCTTACATTGACTGCAGCCACAGATGAGGTTAATCTCTTCCTGTTTTTACAAAAATGGCAGGAGCAACATGACCACAAATGACAAGAAATATAACAAATATTTTTTTGACATTTTGTTGTACATTGGCTTTTTAAAATATCAGCTCTTATTGAACATAAGCAACTGCTTTAATAAAAATAATTTATCCCTTTAAAGACTATTAAATGTTTCTGGAGAAGAATCTAATCTGCAGAAGTCCCAAGGGTTTGAATTTCACAGTAATTCCAGTAGAAGCCACAGTTGTTCAACCTTTGGGAAAATTGGAACATTTATGTAGGTGTTTGAATAAACGGTTAGCTTCATTAACCATTGACAAAACCAAATATAGAATCATACAATCATAGAATTGTTTAGGTTGGAAAATATCCTTAAGATCATCAAGTCCAACCATTAACCTAACAGTGCCATGTCCACCACTAAACCATATCCCTAACTGCCACCTCTACAGGTCTTTCAAATACCTCCAGGGATGGTGACTCAACCACTTCCCTGGGCACCCTGTTCCAGTGCTTGACAACCCTTTCAGTGAAGAAGTGTTTCCTAATACGGAATTTAAACCTCCCCTGGCACAACTTGAGGCCATTTCTTCTCATCCTATCACTTGGGAGCTACTTGAGAGAAGACAGAAACACCTGCCTTGCTACAACCTCCTTTCAGGTAGTCGTAGAGAATGATAAGATGTCAACCTAAGCCTTCTTTTCTCTACACCAGGGGTCCTCAAACTATGGCCTGTGGGCCAGATACAGCCCCCCAGGGTCCTCAATCCAGCCCCCAGTATTTACAGAACCCACCCACCCCCCCTCCCCCCCTGCCAGGGGCTGGGGGGGGAAACCAAGCAGCTGCAGATGACCTCCTGCCACTTCATCCATGCACCGGCCCCCTGTTTAAAAAGTTTGAGGACCCCTGCTCTAGACTAAAGAACCCCATTTCCCTCAGCCACTTCTCATAAAGTTTGTTCTCCAGACCCTTCACCAGCTTTGTTGCCATTCTCTGGATGTGCTCCAGCACCTCGATGTCTTTCTTGTAGTGAGGGGCCCAAAATCAAACACAATATTTGAGGTGCGGCCTCACCAGTGCCCAGTACAGGGGTATGATCACGGCCCTAGTCCTCTGGCCACACTGTTTTGGACACAAGCCAGGATGCTATTGGCCTTCTTGGCCACCTGGGCACACAGCTGGCTCATGTTCAGCCAGCTGTCAGCCAGCACCCCCAGGTCCTTTCCCACCCTGCAGCTTTCCAGCCATCCTGCCCCCAGCCTGTAGCACTGTGTGGGGTTCTTGTGACCCAGGGGCAAGACCCAGCACTGAGCCTTGTTGAACCTCACACAACTGGCCTTGGCCCATGGATCCAGCTTGTCCAGATCCCTCTGCAGAGCCTTCCTGCCCTCAAGGAGATCAACACTCCCAGCTTGGTGTCATCTATCTATATATATTAAACATATTATTAATTGCTGTTATCACTTAAAAAGATTGCTTATCACCATTACAGAGAAGTCACTGCAACTGCCCTTATGCTGGACCTCACAGACACCTGCAGGGGAGAAAGGATGGGGCAGATAAGAACATGGGGAGGCAGCTCCCTGTTACACCTTCTTTCCCTGTGCCAGGCCTAGGTATACCACAAAACTGCACAAATGCAAAAGGGTTAGAAGGGACTTAAAAGGGATGATCTGATTCATTCTTCTCACTATAACAAAAACTACTGTAGCAGTCATATCTTCAAACGCTCTTATTCTTGTTTGCTTAACCTGTTCTTTAATACCTCTAATGATGAACATGGTGCATGCTCTTAAACAACCACACTGCCTAACAATTCCTAACATTAGAAAAACATTCCTAAAGTTTAAACATCTCTTTCTGCAGTTTGAGCTATTATTTGTTGCTTTACCCTTCATGGTCATAGGAAACACTCTCAGCGCAGCTCCTTTACTTATTCAGACACTTATAAACTCTTCTCTCTATTTTGTGTCTTCTAAGGTGACCAAACACCCCATTCTTTGTAGACCCCCAGACTTTCCTCATAGCCTTCCCCCATACTCCCTCCAGCTGGTTCACATCTTAAAACCATAACAATGTTTTAAAGAAGAATTCCGTTACAAATTTATGGACTATGCTGTTTACAAATCCCAACGCAGTGTTTGACGTCTGTGCAACAGTGTGGTGGGTTGACCCTGGCTGGATGCCAGGTGTACAGCAAGGCTGCTCTGTCCTTCCCCTCCTCAGCTGGGCAGGGGAGAGAAAATATCAGGAAAGGCTCCTGGGCTGAGATAAGCGCAGGGAGCGATCGCTCACCAGTCACTGTCACAGGCAAAACAGACTTGACTTGGAGAAATTAGCTTATTACCAACCAAATCAGAGTAGAATAATGAGAAAATAAAAACCAAATCTCAAGGCACCGTCCCGCAAACCCCCCCCTCCCCGTCTCCCCCCGCGGTCCCTCCCCGCTCCCCGGCCGCGGCGCAGGGCGGGCCCGGGGCTGGGTCAGTCCCTCCCGCGCTGTCCCTGCCGCTCCTGCCCCTCCGGGGGAGGCTCCTCACACCCTGCCCTGCCCCAGCGCGGGGCCCTGCCAGGGCAGGGGGCCCTCCACGGGCTGCCCCAGCCTGGGGCCCTGCCGGGCTGCAGTTCCCCACGCCCGGCCCCGCCGGGGGTCCCCCCGCGGGGCGCAGCCCCTCAGGCCCGGCCGGCCCCGGCGCGGGTCCCCGCGGGGGCACCGGCCCTGCCCGCAGCCCGGCCCCGGCCCGGGCTCCTCTCCCCGCGGGGCCACGGGCCCTGCCCGGAGCTGCTCCAGCGCGGGCTGCCCGCGGGTCACAGCCTCCCTCGGGCACCCCCTGCCCCGGCGTGGGGCCCTGCCGGGCTGCGGGGGGGGAGCTGCCCCCCGGGGGCTCCGTGGGCTGGGGGCACAGCCTGCCCCGCCGGGGGCTGCGCCGCGGGCTGGGGGGAGCCTCTGCCGCGGCGCCGGGAGCCCCCCGGCCCTGCCCTGTCCTGCCCTGGCCTGGGGGCTGCAGGGCTGCGGCTCTCACATGCTCTTACGCTCCTGTCTTATGACTACTGCTGGTGTTGCAGAGGTTTGGGGGGTTTTCCCCTTCTAAAATATGTTGCCCAGAGGTGCTACCACTGTTGCTGCTGGGCGGCCTTGGCCAGTAGCGGGTCCATCTTGTAGCTGGCTGGCATTGTCTCTGTTGGACATGGTGGAAGCTTCTAGCAGCTTCTCACAGAAGCCACACTTGTAGCCCCCCTGCTACAAAACCTTGCATGAAAACCCAATACAAACAGCGTAATAGTCTTAACCTACATTGTTTGTGACTAGCTGTAACCTCCAAATACTTCTTTGCAAGACTGTTACCTATCCTATCTCAGCTTTTCTCATTGTATTTTCTCAACTTATCATTGTCCAAGTGCAGAACATGTATTTGTTCTAATTATATTCTATGTTGTTTTCAAGACTATTTCTCTAAATTGTTGTGATCATATTGAATTAATTCTTTATCTTTCAATCTGTTTGCAGCCTCTTTCAGATTCATTTCATTTGCAGATTTAATAACCATATTCTAACAACCTGGTGTTGTATTATAATGAAAACATTGAATATACTAAGCATGGGATGGATCCTTGTGGAGCCCTCCTCAATTCATCTTAGCAGTTTGACAGTGAAGTGCTGGCAACTGCTCTGTACATAGCATCCCCAGACACTTTTGTCCCCACTTTACAATAATCCCAACTTGCTCATGTAATGTGAGACAATGTAAGAAGTCTGAACAAAGCCTAGCTATATGATGTCTATACCCTTAAGGCATGCTACTTCACATAAAAAGATTTTGAATTGATCTGATACAATTTAATCCTGACAAATGAGTTAACACTCACTGCATTTGCTGCCTACTCATTTACTACTTACTCATCTGGTGTTCTTTCAGGTCCCCTACAAAAAGACCGTTGGATTTTTTGATCTAGTATGATCCCACAAAAGGAATTGGCCTATTATTCTACAATCTTTGCTTTTGCCTTTTTGTTAAGTCTCCTGTTTGCCCTTTTTCAGTCTTGCAGAACCTCCAGAACGTCTACACGTTCTCAAATGTATTGAGAGGCTGCAGAGATTGTTTCAGCCATGGCTTTCACAAACCCGAGGAGGATTTCATTAGATTTGGAGAACCAGAAATACTTGAAGCAGGTGTCTTTCTTCTTCCTCTTTGTTATTGATTTTAATTGTGATAGCAGTTTGAACACCATTGACTACATAACATACAGTACAGTAGAGATGTTGTATAGTCCCTGCAGCCCTCTCTTGGGAAAGGCAATAGATCAGGGGTCCTCAAACTTTTTAACCAGGGGGCCGGCGTGCGGATGAAGTGGCAGGAGGTCATCTGCAGCTGCTTGGTTTCCCCCCCCAGCCCCCGGCGGGGGGGGGGGGGGGGGGGGGGCGGGGGGGGTCTGTAAATACCGGGGGCTGGATTGAGGACCCTGGGGGGCCATATCTGGCCCGCGGGCCGTAGTTTGAGGACCCCTGCAATAGATGGTCAAACTAAGCTTCCCACAAAGCTTCTAAAGTCAGCGCATAGAAACTTTGTCTCAGCTCTTTCAATTCCCAAGGTACCAAGACAGACCTAAACCAGACTCCAACAATAATCTTCAACTCATGGAAGCTATTTCCAGAAGTGGGAATCATATTTTCCCTGAACTCTTCCTTTTGCTCAGAATGTGAAATAACAAACATGCTTAGCTAGCCTTTTAGCTCATGTGGAAAAATCAGGCAGTGCTGAAGGCTTGTAACTCAAACTTGGCTAAAAAAGTTGTTCAGTTTCCACATAAAGATGTTTTTCTATCTTTGAAGATGTCCAAAAAATACATTCAAACTTGTCTATTTAAAGGCTAAAATACATTGAAAAAATCAAATAGTCCAAACTTCAGAAGTATTGGATTTGTGCTTTTCTATGTCATTTTCATCTGTGCATAAGAATGATTATTTTTAGTGTGTGATCATTTTTCAGAAGACCTCAGCCTCACTGATTGTGGATGAGTCAAATGATACCTCCAAAACCTATGTTAAATCTGGTAGTACTTAACTACTTCAATCTAAATATTTTGTAACATACTTTTGAAAATACAGTGACTGTATTCTGATCACACCTACAGGGAGGAATTGCATGCTCTTTGCATTCCGGTTTGACAGATATCCTCCAGTGGCATATCGGCAAAATTCCCATTGTCTTTAATGAGGGTAAAGCACAAATGTTTTAAAAGACAAAGCAACCTCATTTGTTTTCCAAAAGGTATGGCAACAGGTGAGAAGTCTGAAAAGTGTTCTTCAGCTACATCCAGCTTCAAATTTTCATAATAATATGAAAAGACAGCAAATGGAGTGGGTGATCCTTTACATCACTACAGATTGAGCCAAAGGACTCATTACCGCCACTTGTTAGGCCAGCCTAAAAAGTCAATTTGTAATTCTCTCACTATGAATAAAGTTCTGTGAAATGCAGCCAAGTAAGCTATAGAATTTGTGAAGAACAACCTGAGACACATTTGAAAAAGAAAATAAAAACCTAACTAGACACAGAAGTTTTAGAGCTTAATGTACATGGACTCATCAAATAAATAAAGATATTGAAAGAATTAATTATAGCACTCAGGTTCTTACATTCAGGGACACAGTGAAAAAACTTCCTAATTTCATAACTTGTTCAGTTACCTAAACTATTTAGTAAAAACATTTCTTTGTAACTTTAAGCTCTGTGGCTGGACAGGTATTCTGTACAACTGAAGCTGGAGTTTAGTGACTTGCCAATTAACATATTTGTCCAAGAAACAGCAGAATTGAGATCAGCTCTATCTCTGCTCCCACCATAAGCAGAGTGCTCTAACCAGAGGTGACAGGGTGTCCCAAGCGGGTGCATGCTCTCACCCTGCTGTTGCAGACAGAATTCTCTGTAGCTGTGATGGCAAAATGAGCAGTGTCAGAGTGAGAGCAGGCAATGAGCCTGACAGCAACCCAGCAGTGAGAGGGCAGACCTGGTATTCAGGTGTCCTCCTCCCGACAGCTGTATTTTTATCACTGTATACAATGCAGTATACTTCTTCCAGACATTCCCTTCCCTTCGCTAGATTTCATTAGTTGACTTTGGTGCCCCGGTGCTCCCCTTGCTGGCTATGCCTATCTGAGTTTCTTAGCATTTTCCCATTTAATCCATATGATGCAAAGTCTGACTTAGGGTGGGGTGGGAGGGGTGGGGGGGGGGTGAGGGGGCACAAGATGGATAAAAGAAGTACCAAGGTGAGAGCACAGGGTCAAGCACTGCCCTGTGACCATCCATACAGGTCAAGTGTCAGTGCTGTCCCTGATACAGCCTTTGCCAACTCGTTGTCCCCTTGACGATGCCTGACCATCATTCCAGCGATATCACAGTGCAAGGATGATCCCAGTAAGAAGTTCGAATGTAGAAATCTTATATGAACCGGGAAGGATTGTGTTTAACTGAGTATTAAAGTGTGTTTCTCTGAGCAAAGCAATCTGTTTCATGGCGTCATGGACAGAGGATGGCCTCTACTCTAGTATAACCTAAGAGGACATTGCCATTCTGCGCGTGACCATGTCTAACCCCCCTCTTCATACCAGCCCTAAATATTTGGTGAGATTTCTATGAAGCAGCACTTAAAACCATGTATACATACGTGCAGAAAATTCAAATTTTCCTTTGACACTGTAACAAAACTACAAGAAATGTACCATAAAAAGCTATTGTACTTTGCTTCATAGGAAACATGCAATTAATTCTTCTGGCAAAAGAAGGGGGTGGGGGGGAACTTGTCGAATTTGCTTCTTGCTGTCTCTCATTTTTTGGGTTCAATACAATCAAAGAGATTTTATAACAGGAAGAAGTCTCTTCATCCTTTTCTGTCATGCAAGTTCATGATGTAGAATGACGGGGAGGTTTCTTTACACTCCACAACTGAAATTATATGAAAAGGTCATTCCATGTATAACAATACATCAGGAAGACATGCTAGTGGTTGGCAAAAATTTGAAAATTACATATGCAGAAATCTTTTATGGAGTATGCACAGGTATTCACTTTGGCAGCAGACACAGTCTTTCATACCTTGCATTTTCCACATCTGATCCTCATCCTTTCAGCAGAATCAGTAGCTCAGGAATGGCATTTGTAAAGCTCCAAAGCAGAGTAAGTATCTATTCAATAGCATCAAAGGAACTGATAAGGAATTGGGAACTTCAGGACATTTTATAAAATGGTTTTACTTGCCTTTTGCTTATCTGGGTTGGGTTTTTTTTTTCCTAATTAAGATTTTATTGAGTTTTCCATAATGGAAGACTATAACCAATCAGCAAAAGTATTATCATATGAATTTTACTTTCGTAATTTACTTTAGCCAATTCATTTCTTTTTCTAACAGGCCAAGTAGCTGTAATGTCAGGTGCAGTCAATCACATCTTTGGGAACATTAAAACAGAGGAAGGTAGAAATGAGAAGCACCGGAATAAATTGGATAAAAATCCTAAACAAAGGCTGAAGGGAAAGCCAAATCCAGTTTACCAGCAAAATCTGATGTGCTATATACATGGCAATTTGAAACATTAGAAGAATTCATGAGTCAGCCATTCAGGGAAACATATCACAAATCTAATGAGTTTATTCTCACATGAGACCCATGAGAAATTGTTCTGTGAAAGCAATTCCAGAAAGCCAAGCATACTTTAAAACACTTCCAGCCAACCCATCAGCTCTTCCCGAGAGGAATTAGGAACAGCTGTTCCAGGGGTAAAGGCTGATTGGCATGCTGGTCAGGTAGCCTGGTGCATCCCCACCACCTAACCCAGTGGAGAGCACCCACAGCCTGTGGTTGCTTTGGTATTACAATAGCTTCCCTGCAACACCTGCAAAAACCTCTACACAGAGGTCCACCCCAGCACTGCAAGGGTTGGGCTGTCTTGGGTTAGCATATTTCTGCACATCCAACTGCATGTATTCATTCAAATGGATGCATTCTGCCTTTCACACCTGCTGTCAATGCAACCAAGCTTTTGCATATAAAGGTATATGAAAGGGGGTGTTCAGAAATATTTTTTTAGAATGAGGCATTCCTGACTGAAAACAAGATGTCACAAGAAACTAGGAATGAGATGGCAGCCTGCCCCAGGCCCAACACGGGAACTGGGAGATATTGCTTTCTCTGTGTCCAGCTACACAAAATAAACCAGTCAGCCCAAGTCCTGGTGTGTCTCAGTAGGAATTATCTGACCAAATGTCTAGGCTTGTCCCTTTCTTATCAGGGAAAATAAAATGCTGTTCAGCAGCCCTATTTTAGATGTCTATTTTAATATGAGATTAATTACACGTTTGAGAGTGCTTATTTCTTTCTACCAACTCTAGAGAGATCTTAAGGTAACTAATTCACCTTACACATCACCACCAAACACTGAAGGGAAGCTAAGAGGAATCCAAGCTGTATGTCCATGACACCAAAAAACCTGCAATTAATGACAGACAGGGAGGGTGGGTTGGCCAGTTCTGACAAGGAGCTACTCTTAACTATTCTCTCTTCTTTAGAAAAAGAGCATGAAGAAGTTTGCAGTGGTGACCATCCAGCATCAGGCCATACTGGCAGGTTTCTTGTATGGAGTTCTTGGTTGAACATCTTTCACAAAAATATATTTTTATATATATATACACACACACACACACATATGTGTGTATGTATAAAGAATTAAATATAATTTATTAATAATAATAATGAAAAATAAATTAATATATTCCTTGATCTGGATTTTAGAAATCTGCATGTGGGGAATATTTATTATTTTCTGGAATACATAAGAATTTAGATTTGACTGAAGATGAATAATAACAGAGGAAAATAAAGGTTTTAATTAATCACCGAGTGCTTGTCATTTTGACAACTAAGGAATCAGGAAGCTGTAAAGAACCAAAGTGAAACAACATCAATCATCCAGCTACAATAAATTATTTAATAAAAAATCACTGGTAACTACAAGGTTTAAGGAGGTAAAATAAAAAAAGACAGAAAAGAAAAACAGGAGCATCAGACAGACTGCGTACAGCTGACCCTATTTATATTAATATTACATAACACTGGCAATCTCCAACACATCCTGTGCCATGCAAAATAAAACATCATATTCATTTGCCTAGGAGATGAGCATCACAGCTTTATAGAAAGCAGAATAGGACAGGTTTTCAATGACATTAATATATTATTTTATCATGTTTTGTATGAAGCTAATTACTCTCATCTGCAAACAGAGAAAAAAAGCCCTGAATAATTTAGTTACCATCATGCAGCATTGCAGGCAGGTCCAGCACCCCTCTTGGTGCCTGTCTCACAGAACCTGCGATCAACCAAAGCCAACAACAGGGAGCACAGACAAAATGAAGAGTTAACAAATGCCAAGCAATGAGCACAGTGAGGAACATGTCTACATCACCAGCGGTGACTCACACTGGATAGTTTTCTGAAAACTTCAGCAGCGGGCAGAATGATAAACAGACTATTAAGAATTAGCAGCATAAGGCAAAGGGTAAAATGGAAAACAACATTACGCTGTTGTAGAAGTCCACTGTGTAGACAACAAACCTATCCATAAGTAGCTGTAACAGAGCATCATTAGGGCAGCACCAGGGCAGCTGAGCCTCTGCTCTGACACTGTGGAGCAGTTTTTGCATTCTGTAGGATTTATTTGGATAGAACATAGACTTAAAGCAAGAGTAAACTGTACATGTTTTATTTCCTATCTAAGGGCTTAGGGGACACGATTGCGCCATGATGGAATGGAAAGGAAGATGAATAAAATGAATGAAAATTCAAATGAAAAAACCCAGATAACATTCTTTCGCCTGTTTTCACTAGGTTAAAAAAAATACATGCCACCTCACCACCCCTGGTAGACACTCACACAATATCATTTCCTCTCCCTTCTCCTTATGGAGCAGAGGGGTTCACATCTAACCAAGCAGAGAAAAAGCCCCATCACTTTTCCAGAAGACAAGGACGCTATCAACAGTGTTGCCACACAAGACTCCAGCAAGGCAGTGGAGTGGCAGGACAAACTTCCGTCAAGCACTGGTACAGAGATCAGGAAGATCTGAATACGTGGGGTTTTTTCCTCCTTGAGGAGCTTTCACAGTAAAACACTGAAATTGTTCAAAAGTATGGTGTGTTGCAGTCCTGCAGTCAGCTAGCGGCCTTCTCCACAAGAGCTCTTCACTAGGATTTCAAACACTCGGCTACCAGCGAGCTTTCAGCAGGCTGCAACATCTGCTGCTCTCAATTTTCTGCTCCAAGTCTGCAGGTGAACTGGCGTCTGGTCTGGCATGGTAGATAGGAGGGGGTGGCTGTGAAGGAGGAGTCCTTCTACCCCAGCTGGTTTCTCCAGGGGTGGTGTCAGCAGAGCACTCATACCTGCAGAGACCTTTCTGAAGTTAGTATTATGCACCCCTTCATAAATTGAAGCCTTCTCCATCTAATCTAGCCTATTCTCTTCAGTTGGGATATTTTTCCCCTTTTAGCCTATGGTCCCTCTTTGTTTAAACATGGCATGTGATGCAACATGCCTTCCAGCTTTTCTGGGGGTTACCAGGAGATGGCCCATGATGGTTGCTCTGGCAGGGTTGGGGCTGCAGAGCCAGACCGGGGAGCAGAGCACATACCTTGAACTGCAACGAGGGACAGCAGGGATCAGGAGGGAGGGAGCTGCAGGTGCCAGCACTGCAGCTGAAAGGCACAGAGAGCTGAAGGCACTGGTGTGATGCTGGGGAGGGATGGGATTGCGAGGGGATGTTGTTGCCACTGGCAGAGATCACAGGTGGGCACAATAAATGCTGTGTTAAAAGATTTTCTAGCCTAATTGTCATCTCGTTTCTGCTAATTACACCTCCTCAAATTGCAGGCTACAGCACCCCTGCCTGCCACCCCAGCAGCTCTAAGGCATCCCTCACTCTGCTCCACACTGAGCATGCTGCACAGATTCACTTGTTTGGCCGTCTGCTCATACATCAAGCCCTGTAGTCCATTAGTCATTTTAACCACTCTTCACTCTGCAAAATAACATAATAGACTCCTAAAAATGAGAGATGAAAAAGGCCAGCAAAACCATCCAGTCCCTCCCCCAGCCAGCATGGGACTCTTCCCAGGGAATATTTCCCCAGTATATTTTTCTTGCCTCTTCTTTGACGTCTCGAGTTTAGGCCAACAATTCTTCTGTCAGTTCTTCCACTTTGTTAATGATGGGATGACAGATAGTAGGTTTTGTTTCTGAAACCTCTCCACTTTCTTCAGGAAGACTTTTTGCAGCAATCCCATCAGGATTTCTTTCAAGTTTATTTTCGAGGGTTGGCAGTGGTGAACAGTAAGTCTTCTCATTCATATTCTCATGCCACGTTAAACACGCAATGCTTCAGCAGTTTAGTTTCCCCACATGAGCTTTCAGCTGCCCTCTGTGCTACGTTGGAGGAACTAAGCCCTCAGGGTAAAAAGTTGTTTCTTTTCCTCACCATACTGACACTGGGCTTTTCCAAAGCTGTTGTCACTGGTGCCCAAATTTGACAAATTATGTGTAGATAATTTTCTGATATACCCATCTATCTCCTTAAGTGTAGTGAGACCACTGAAGGGAAGTAATGTGTGATTGACCTCAAAGATTTTGGAAGTTATTCCTACCTTTTCACATATATCCCTATAAAAAAAGATTATTTTAAAAGTTGGTAGGACAAAACTACAACCTCAGTTTCCCATCTTTTTTGTGTGTATTTATTGCCTGCTTAATAAAATGATCATAACATCCACGTGACTGTGAGCACATTTACATACGGAGATTATTAAAAGAATACATTTTTCCCTGCCTGGGACATGCAAAAATCAGTAGCTGCTTAACAACCATTCCTATTCCAGGAAAAACTTGGATTTAGGAGAAATACCTCTTCACAATAATGTTAATAGTGAAACAGTGTGCAATCTTTAAGACTGGTATTTTCAGATGAGTTTAATCAGTTTAGATATGTTAACCCTCTTGAGTCTCAGGAACAGCTGCATTTAACACCTGCTAGTTACCCAAAACCTGCTACAGGTCATGCCCTGTGTGGTGAAAGTGCACGTGCTTTGGCTTTCTCAGAGGATGGTACAGAGCAGGTCCCAACTCCTTCACTAGCTTCTCCCCACATCATCATGCTGATATACCCTGGTTTTTTCCTTTTCATTTTATGAATGGGATAACCAAGATGAAGCTACTTGAGCAGAAAGCAGATCCATGGCAGTTTCATGTTCCATGTATAGGAGCAGTTTTCCCCAGAATCTTGCAAAATAAGTCTATATTCAACATTGACCACGAGTAACTGTACCCCTTCATGTTCAAGATTTTTACTGAAAATACAACAGAAATTACAGGAATTTTTTGAGCAGCTGTGGGCCCACAGCTCCACAGCCTACCGGTACGGTTCACAAACTGGTTCAGGAGTTGCTTTTCAAAACCAGTGTCAGCACTTTACTAGGAAATCGTAGCTTTAATTCTTTCAGCCTGGCTCATCTTGAGTTCCCTCTGCCTCACCATTTACTCTAATTGCAGGTTTGGGTTCAAGAAAAATGTTTGCTTGTCATAATTTTTAATTTTACTTTATTTCAGGGGAACTGTGTGGTTTGTTGTTTTTATAAAGATATCTAATAAATATTTGAATAAATTACATATAGTTATATTGTAACATTTAATTATTCATTATATCATGTATATTGTGTTACATTTATTATAAAATTGCAGTATTATAAAGCAGAGAAGTTAAAATTATGTGTATGTCCTTAAAAATATCCTACTAAACATTTTCCAGTAAAGGCTTTTAATATACCATCACCTGCTAGTCTAAGTGCATTTTAACATTTAAAGACCCCTTCAAAACCCAGATAACTGACAAAACTGCATTTGAGATAAACATCCACTCTCTGCTTTCCTGCCTGGTATAAATCATAATATCCCAGAAATGTCTTTCACTGTAAATGTATAAACAACAGACCACCACAAAAATGTAAGTAAGACAAAAGAGTCAAACTTGGATGCCTTAAGTTTAATATCAGCATCCACATTTAAGTAAATGGACCATAATACTCAGAGGTGCAAAACGACTGCAGCTCCTACTGCCTGCTATCAGCAGAGGGAGAGAGGCAAGGGCAGGAATCAAAGGAGAGAAAGAAAAGACAGGTATATGAGGTTGGCAGAGAGAGGTTAGATTTATGAACATAGTTATTACAGTATAGTAAATAAGGCCCTACTGTGTGATTTTGTTGTGTCTGTACAATCTAGTTGTCCTCTTTTAAAATGTGCTAAATATAGAGTAAATGTACCAGCAAAGAGAAAATGAATTGATAGGCAAATAAGCACAGCAGTAGCTTGCAAGGAATGTAAAAAATAAAACTCTTTAAGAGCTGTTGAAAACATATTGCTGTTTTTTTCTCACTCGCTCAGCTCACCAGGGATCAGAAGGGAAGTGCAAAGGGGATCGTGAAATTTGTGTCAGCCTGAGATCAGCACGAACATTTCCCGTATGTATTCTGCTGTAACCGAGCAGGAGCCTGACTTCAGCCCAGTCTCACGCTTGCAGCTCCAAGGCGGACTTGCCTTCTATAACCCCAGGCATGCGGATGACTTTGTACCACGTTACAGTGTGAAGTGACCTGAGTACAAACAAAACAGATCAGTAGAAGGGCTCCTGCAGCTCTGCATGAGGGCTTGGCCAGCAGTGGCAAGGTGCTGATTTGCCGTACATTTATTTATTTTTATTTATCTTATCACATTTGTTGTGCTCACCTACCAAAGGGGATGCAGCTTTTATCAGTTAAATAGGCTTTTCTCTCACTTCGCAGAAGGATGCTACAACAGAAACCTGGAGTGCCCATGTCACTGACTCACAGTTAGGTCCAATCGCTGGGTTGGCCCGAGGGATTTCAGTTCAGTGCCTCATGCGGAAGGAGTGCAGTGGCAAGCCACTCAGCCTCCCCAAAGCCTGGAAGGTCTTTGGACTGAAGAAGTGGTAAAATTTAAGACAGATGGCAGGAGCTAGGTATCACCTGTAAATCCTTATTATTCTGATCACTTCTCAGGACCTGTATTGCCTCCCAGCAGTTGTGTAACTTATCCATTGCATCACTTACAAAGTAAAAAAGGAATATCTGAATTATTGGTGCTCAGGCACGGATAGCAAGAAAACAGAGCACTTACTTGAAAATCTTCTAAAATCCCAGACTAAAAATTTGCTGTCTCATCCACAAAAAACACTATTTTCCAACTGCAGAAAGCTTGTAATAAAAATTCACATTCACACATCAGTTCCTAACTTCCTCCAAATCTGGACTCAGGCTTCTGAGACCAAATACAGCTCTGAGTGCTAGGGATAACTGTCCACATTATACTGTATTAATTGATTTTGATGACCAATAGACTAACATCAGCCTTCCTTTAGGGAATATCTTTGCTAGGACACTATAAGGTAGCTTTAATTTCCACCACTTGTGTTAAACAGCCCTGAAGTTCCTCAGTCTCCAGAGCTATAAAAATGGAGCCAGAAAAGCTCACTTTCTGCTTTCATTAATAAAATGAAGATGCATTTCTGTTCTTATTCATGCAGTGATACCTTGCCACCCGTATCAGCCGTTAGTACAAATGACAATGGCAACATGTCACCACAATTTAGAAAGGTAGAGATCGTTGTTCTCCTGAGATGAAATTCACTGCTATGAAAGCCCTTCAGCCATCAATAACAGAGAAAGAAAACAGTGAGATTCTGTAATTATACTCAGAAAATCAAAGAGCAGACCCTTTAACAAATCAATGCCACATAACCCGTCAACAGTCATTTGCATGTAATCCTATTCTTCCCAAGCTCACAGAGGTCTGAGGGAAATACATCAGTGTAGCCAGGATCTCTTCTGCAATATGTCTAACACTCACGATTCTCAAAGTGTACCTGTGAAAATAAATTCCATTACCATAAGGTAAACAAAATGTAATTGTACCAGCCAATTGTAACATCATACAACACCACAACATTTCATTTTTATCCTTCTTATTAGAGCTCTTTCCAAAAGACTCCCTCTCACCTTCAGTCCTCCAGCCCAGTCCCTATTATTATTATTTATGAATTGTACTGCAGTAACAGAGATACAGGACTATTCAAACTGTTCCTGCTTTTCAATTATGAATGTGTGTCACTTTTGCCAATAAGAAAGGCATTTGTGTAACTAGCTTCTGGAACTAGGAATTGCCACTCAGGCTTATAACGAACTTAATGCTATAAGGCACCAGAAGGAGAGCTGCAGTCTAACAGCTCTTTGAAGCAACCCAGGCATACACAGTATGTGCAGGTCACAAGATACACGAGAAAGGTCAATGAAAGTAGGGCACCTTGTTCTCAGATTGATGGGTCTTCAAGGAGCTGTGGACAACAGCAAGGATCACTGTGCTGTCGGTAAGCTGCACACAGAGATTCGCTTTCAAAGTGGAGACATTTCTGGACCTTCTCCTTGCTGATTTTTTTCTCCTTGTACTTTCCTTGGTCCTTTGGAAATTGCAAACAAGACCACTACTGCTGCTTTCAATATAAACATGGAGAAGTCGCAATGCCTGAAGCATTTCCATAATAACACAATCGAAGTTGAGGATGGGAGGTTGTGCATGGGTATGCTAGGTCAGCACTTGGGTGAGCACACCAACAGTTTTTACAGAGGGGAAACAGGATGATAAGGGTATAGCAGGACTTCAGAACTTAGTGCCAAGGCTCCCAAATTTCCACTTTCATAACAGATGATGATAGTGTTATTTCTGACCTAAGACAACACTTTTGCAGACAGCACTGTATCAACTACTAGGAAGAAAATTAACTCTGTCCCAGCTGAAACCAGGACACATCTAGAAAGCAATACAGTAAAAATAAAACTCCCCTTAAGTGATACCATAAAAGGGTTTTTTTTAATGAGACCTGGATAAACAGACACATATCATTAGAAATAAACCAAAGATATGCAAAGGCACAAGTTGTAACAAAGGAAATTCTGATTATACATTAATGTTTTTCACCGTGATAGTCAAACACCAGAGCAGGTCTCCCAGAAAGGCTGCAAAATTCTGATCTTTGTAGACAGTCAAAACTCAGCTGAACACCGCCCTGTTCTAAGCAACCTGATCTGAGCTGGGATTTCCAGTGGTGCCTTCAAACCTAAATCATGCTACAATCCTAAAGACCAGTTATAAAAGTTTATCATGGAAACATTTCATGTATCTCTCTGATTCACCACTGTGAGCCCCTTACAGGCAGGTCAGATGCAAGTATACAGCTACAGAAAGTGCCTCACGTCTTTGATCTCCAGGAAGGTCCTAGTCCTGCCATCTAGGCTAAAACCATTGCCTTTAAGAAGTCCAGCACATTGAACATCATCTTTTTGCAGGTGTCTGATCCATTTGTGCAATCTTTGGCCCAAAAGAGGAGTAGCCCACAGCAGGGAATGATGCTCTAGATGGGAAAAATAATCCAAAATAGACAAATAATTGGAACTGCATCAAGGCCTTGTAGCACTATTCTTAACCCTATTTCCCACGCGGGCTGCCTAACCTCTGAATTGCAAGCAGCAGATGACAGCTTTGTCATTCGTGTTTTGAACAGGGACAAGACGGGGGCGGGGGGGTGTGCGCTCAGGCATTGCTAGGAGGCTAGATTCTGCTTTTGGTTAGCTGTAAGGGACAGCTCATCCCCCATACACTTTGGCACAGCACTTCAAAGGTTAATCCCTGCCTTAGGTGCAGATGGGTACCAGGGACCTAACTCATCCAGGCAGCTGGAGTAAATCACCTTATCCTTAGGCACAACAGTGCCTGCTTTGTGGGCAACCTCACAGGCAGTATGAATCCCAGAAGGCTTGTAAGACAAATGATATCAAAGCTGTTGTTCTGCATGTTCGGGGTGGGGGGAATAAAAATAAAGAAATAAATAAAGGCTTGAGCATACAGATATAAGCAGGAGCAACAGCAAGAAATTAAACAAAAGGAAGATTAGGCTGAATATCATGGAAAAACCTATAGTAAGAACTGCTAGAGTGTGGCACAGCCTCCCATGGGGATGGTCTACTACTTCCAATTCTTAAAACTAGATGGAACAAAGAAATATAATTCAGGGACCAACCCTGCGCTAAAAAAGGAACAGACTGCTTTGTCTGACATGTCTTCGCCATGTCTAATTTTGGTGGCTATAGGGTAGCATTATGTATAATTTAGGATCCCTTTTCAAGTCGAAATGTGTTTGTCACTGGCTTTCTGTCCACTTATTAATTCATTCATCCTTTTGTTCACCTAAAGCTTTTTGAAAGCATTAACTACCCAAACCAAAACACCCAGTTTACATTTACAGGTCTGACATTTCAACAACCATCTGCAAATATTAGTTATTTCACATACTATTTCTCTCCATTTGACTACGAGTAAGAATAATTCCTTCAAAAACATTTAAGATATATATTTCAGTGTTGCATTATGTATCAAAAAAGTAGGGGAAGAGAGAGAGAAAATGACCTTCAGCGACAGGTAATTTGCTGGCTACTTGCCTGGAATTCACATGCTACATTTGATAATGTTCATTTTAGGTCACAGTAAGCGGCACATCTTTTCCTGGGAAAGTTGAGTTTAAATATGAGAGGTATTCGATTTTATTATGACATTAGAAAATAAGTACAATGATGTTTAGAAAAAGTAAACAGCCTTGAAAATTTGAGTGGCTGAATATTTTAGTGTATTATTTTGTAAGTTATGTAACATTTAAAAACTGGTGCAGTGTTTCTTTCTTTTCTTCACCCTGCTCCTCTCTCCCCCCTCCAAATGGAATACCAATTCAATAGAATTTAAAGACCTTTTCTTGTGATGTAAGAATGGCATGCTGAAGAGGAACAGATTTCCTTGACAATCACAGCTCCACAAAGGAGCCTTTCACAAGTGGCACAGAAAAAGTGGAAAAATTTCCATACAGGGAAACAGAAACACCACCTAATGGTTCCCCTGAGCTTGCTTTGGTTTGCATCAGCACCACCCCTGAGCCACATACCCAGGTGACACACACACTGTCTGCCCTCTCCTTATCCTGCTGAACAGATGTTATTGCCAAAGGCAGCTTGAAGATGGCTGCACCAGTGCAAACCAGCAAGGCATTTCCTGCAGGAGGTGGATGCCAGCAAAGCAGATCAGGCGAGGGTATTCCTGAACCTCCCTGCAGCTACTCCCTGCTGCTAAAATGACCCTATGGAGCTGTCATGCATAAGGCAGGATAGACCCTAAAGATTCTGCAAGCTCCAGAGATCGAAGTGGATCCTGGCAGAACAAGAAATTGGTAAAGTGAGGGTAAAGAAACTATTTTTTGCTTCTCTTTTGGTGACTAAACCCACTGTGGCATAAAGGATGAGTTTAGCTGTAAATATATCATTCCTATTGCAAGGACAGGAACAGAAGAAAATTTGCTTCCGCTAGCCTGGAAATGTAATGCTGGTCTGTCTCACTTAGAGTTTCTACAGCTCCTTCCAGCTCTTTCTTTTTTCTGTTCAACTGCCAGACAGAGAGGGAAAGATCACTAATGAACCACAGCTTCTGTTCAGGTCATTAGCTGTACCAGAGAGAAAGTTAATGAACCCTAGTATATAAAGACAAAATCAGGTTTTCTTTAATAGTTTTCATACCAAGAGCATCATTTTCTGTTAGTGTAATCCCTGGATGATTTAGTTTGAGTCCCCTTTTTTTTTCCTTTTTCTTTTTTTTTTTTTTTTTTCCTTCCAGCCTAGTTTTGGAGGAACAGTGCGACAGAGAACATCTGGTCATTAAGTGCATACAGATGATGTTCAGATGCTGTGGAGGAAACGCCAGAGGTAGCCAGAGAGGGAGGCGAAGATAAGCCACCTTGTACAAGAAAGTCTTTGGGGGAAATCAGAAATAAAAAGTGACAACTTGCTGAAGCATTGTCCCACAGACTAATTTCAGCATCAAAAATAAAACTATTAGTCACCTGCTGAACCCCTGCCATTCACTGGGGCAATCTCTTTTCCCTCTTTGGTCTTCCCCATCATTGTAGACAAATATTCAGAAATCAAAGACTTGTGTTCTCTTTTGCTTTATCTGAGTGATTTAAAGACTTCAGTGTACTTACCTCTTATAGTGGCCCATGGGGATAAGCAAATCATGGTCTGGCAGCATGTATTTTCTCCTAACTCTCCAGCACTGTAAACAGAGGAACAGCCCTTCACTTCTTCACAGCTCCATAAGGACGAAAGGAATGTACCGCATCCCAGAAGAACACCCACTCCTAGAAATTTTTTGCTTTAGATAAAAATGTGCTTCAGAAATTATATAAATCAAAGGTGTGATGGTAAGACAATTCAAAAGAAGCAAAACCAACTGCAAAGGTCCTATGAAAGCTTGTATACATCAAAATCAAAGCCTAAGAACATGGGCCAGGAAGTTCCTCCCAGGTTCAGTAAGTCTTGTCCCTTGGTGTCTGATGTAACTGTACCAACTGAACCCTTTCTGGAGGGTTTTATCTGACAGCTCTTGTACCCAGCAGTCCTACTGGGACAGTGTCTGGACTGTTTTCTACTTCGTGGTCACAAGCCCTATGTTATCTTTTAGATTTATTCACGGACCAGTCTGTACAATTTACATTCCACACTACAACCAGCCAGTGTGTATGAAGAAATAAGATGCCATATAATGTAAGAAATGTGGACTGATACTGTCCAATGTATTCTGCTTCCATTAAAATTTTCAGGTTCTTCTGTTATTCCATTCCCAAGGAGCTCCTTCATGCAGCCCAGTTTTGAGGCAAATAGAAAACAACAGCAAGGCTCACATCCAAATGAAACTTTCTCAATCTTTTAGATAGATGCTGATCTCAAAGCAAGTTACTCCACAACCAGAAACAGCTATGTTGCCCATCTCAGTGGATAGTAAGCACACTGTCCACAAATCCTAATCTCCTGTTACCTGTGTGTTGTGTTAAAATTTGCCAGTACTGAGCATGGAGAGGTTACATCTAGTTTTGTATCAAACATAGGACCAGATTCATTGTTCCAGCCTGCATCTTTGTGCTAGAGAAATGGATGCAGCCCAGCAAACAGAAATGCTTCATCCCTCCCCCAGTTTTCCCTCACTAGCGAGTAGCTTTGAATTATGGTGGAAGAATCAGTGTTGTTTCCCAACTTGTTCCAGCCCTGAAATGCTGCAGCCTCACTCACAGTCCAATGGGCATTGTGAAGAAATAACCTGGTTTCCTTTTTTTCCTCCATTTTCCAACCATTTACTTCCCAGCTACTTTTGATAATAATGAGCAAAAAGATCAACAAAGACTTGGAAAAGCCTAGCTGATGGTGTTTGCATGCAAGCATCTTTCCACTAGCATTAGTTTTTCATCAGTATTTCTCTAGAGTAGCTAAGCACGGTATTTTTATCCAAAGGCAATTTGCTGGTATAGAAAAAGTACAGCAGACAATGCATTCCTACTCTATTATGCATGAACACCCGGTATGTACTCAACTTTCCTCTCTATCTTATTTATCGCACTGTCATTAAACCTGTGTCACTATTACTGTTCTCTAATACACGTCACAATAATGTGCTCTTATCAGGTCCTGTCTCTCATCTACTATTCTAATAATATACTACCTCAACATTTTGGTGGTTTTAACACAAACAAACAAACAAAGATTCAGGCACAATATACTTGGGAAAGTAATGCTCATGTTTCAGCATAAACAAAAGCCTTCCTTTTTTTTCAAGTCAACTTAATGGTTCAGCACTGCTGACAGAATCATTCAATGATGCCCAAGCAAGGGAGATGCAAGCTAATTAAAACTCGTGGTTACGGAGGCCTGGTTGGCAAATATTTGTGAATATTTATGGGGTTTTAGCAAGAACCGCTGTACTCAATCACATGAAAAATTGTTTTGAGTCACAAGCAAGCGGGTTATGTTTAGAGTAGCTCTCTGAGAGCAGTACCTCCAGACTCTGTCTGACCTGGTACTCTGAAAGTCCCAGGGAGCCCCCCAAGGACACTGAAACCCAACTGACCAGACAGTGAAATTGCCAGGTTGGTCCCTGGCTCAGGCTGGCAAACAGCCTCCCGAACAGAGCCTGGCAGAAACAGGAGGAACCATTCCTGATGTGTGGTCCAGATGCAAACCCTCGTGTTTTGGAGGGACAGCAAGTTCAATGGCACTTCCACGCCCTTGGCCGCTGCACCCAAGAACAGTCCCCGGTATGTTTAATTTATTAATATAAACAATACCTGGTAGTCTCTGGCTCCTCTTTTGTCAGGTAAGATGATGTTTGTCAGACCTGCCTGAATTTGCTTCAAAACATTACTTAATGTCAGGGCTGCACAACAACCAAAATTGTGTCAGGCATCTGAAGACAAAAGGGACGCGGGGTTCTGGTGATGTGTTCAAATAGGGCTCACCACACTGTTTTATCATTTTATCATTTGTCAGTGCAGAAGAGGAATTAGCATGAACAAGGCAGCTCATAATCCAATTGGAGAAGGTGATTATATATCATACTCAGCTAAAGAGAAAACACAGGCAGGAAGGACCCGTTGTGGAAACACAAACTCCTCTCCTTAAAAGAAAACCGGTGGCAGAAAAATTATTTCAGAACAGCATTTTATTAGCAGAATTTGCCTTAACTAAACTCTAATAGATCTAATCAGTGCAGGAGACGAGGACAGGCACGATGTTGTTATTTTACAGGATGGTGAAAGTATTGTAAACAAGGGGAGTGATTGAGTATTTTTCACCTTGTTAAGCCCCTTAACAAGCTAGCTGATTATATACTGTACCTTGAAAAAGCAGAAGATAGGGACACAGTATAGTAGGTGAAAAATAACCAGTGGAGGTTACATTAACTTTAGGGACGTTTGCAGGTATGTGGCAAAAGTGCCAGCTCTGACTGCTTTTCAAATGTGAACTGTGGCCTTAGTTACAAAAGTGATACTGTATTAAACCTTTAAGGCACCAGATGAAGCAAATCTCTAGAGCAATATATCAATAAAAATGGGAATTTCAGTTGAGAATATACTTTGCAACACCTATCCAACACCAGTTTGATCTTCTGCTTGGCCTTCATTTTTCCAAAAGTTACATTTATTTTAGCATTTCAGTATTACTTGAAGAGCCCCGATTCATTCATTGGCATAGATGATACTGGTTTCTTGTGATTACTGAAAGTGTTAATTCATATAACCATTAGTAATTCTACTAATATTAACAACCATGTACCATCATTACCATCATGGCAGTGTTCAAATGTCAGCGGTGATTGGACTGCAGTCTGACGTGCACTGTTTAATGGGCGTTGAACCAGACAGTCTTGTGCTTAGCTGTTAGCTATCTAAAAGAAAAGGTAACAATAAAGGCAGGTTATCCTGTTATTTTCATTGTTTGGCCAGAAGACCTCTTCAGGTGAATGTTATGATAGTGCTTATATACAGATAGACAGATAGATAGATATCTCAAAGGCCCAATTCCTTCAAACAGCTGCACATTGTCACAATTCTGCAATATGAGCTCCTCTGGACCTCAGTCTGTGCATTTCATACAGTCCTTGGTACTTTTGCAAAGAGATTTCTGCCTAACTTCCCTAGATGTAACAGTAAAAGCAAAATACACATGATGTGTTACATGGAATGAGTATTATCAGCAAAAATTAAGATGGTTCAATTTCATTCAGGCATCCTACTAAGTAATGGCTTTTTAAAATTCCTGAATTATGACAAGGTCCGTACTTTTTATCAGAAGCCAGAGCCAAATTCTCAAGGGGATTGCAGCCAGGAGCTTCTGTTAGATTCAGCAGAAAGTGTATTTGTTTGCTGGGTAAGGATTTGGCTTTATATATTAAAGATATAATAATATTTAGTTGAAAAGGTTTCACGAATCTTGAAATGTTTCCAACCATAAGCTCTCTAAAATCATGAGTCAAGCCATGAAAACCATGAGATTGGCTTTAAAATTATGTTCTCTGGGTTTTTGCAACTCAGTAAACATAGTTCTCTTCCCTCCCTCACAAGTTCCTTTACAAGAAGCAGGGTTATAAACATACTGTATTTTAAAATTAAATCTGAGTCTCTCATACAACCTCCTGATTCCTATGTCTGTCTGAAAAATCATTATCATAATCAGTAAAGTCTACCTTTACCCCCAAAAAACAGAGTCATCATGTTCAACTGCCTGTCAGGTTTAGCCCTGGTCTGTGCTATGTGCCAAATTGTTCACAGACTTTTTTTGGAGAGTGTTTATTTGAAGCAGTATTCACTGCTTCAAAATTGAGTATTTGAATAAGACAGATAAGCCTTAGCTCATGATGGATGTACTACTTTATACTACTTTGACGAGTAGTCCTTTTGGCTACTTCTATACAGGTAAGGAAGGGGCATCCTGAATTTGAGTTCAAGCACTGCCCTACACCTGTCCTTCCATGGTTCTTGATAGGTATCTCACACCGTGCCGTGGTTTTGGCCCGTGCCAACTAACATTCTCACAGACAATTTCTGGGCACAGTCTGGGGAACAGCACAGACCAGGAATGTTTCCTAACAGGCAGATTGGGCGTAGCCAAACTATTTTTTTTCTGATGAGAAGAGGTTTTTCTCAGTGTGGACATGAGCCAGACCAAGCCAGTAGGTCTGAGAGTCACAATTTGCCACATGTTCTCTTTAGCAGTGTAATGGTAGTCATTGAGACAAATAAACTATCCAGTGACAAAGGGAAAAATACAAACACCGTGAGTATTGACATTACTATGCACCCAAATGCTGGAGCACTAAAAAATACCCTTAAAGATTCTTATGTTGGCATCTTTACAGTAGTTAGTACAAAATTCATCTGTTTCCAATTCATTCCAACATTTCCGTGAATTAATTTCCACACATAGGAAAGTCTCACACTGGAGAAGAGCTCTGCCTAAATACCTGCAATTCTCTGCTTCTTAACTCCTCAGTTCTTCAGATGTCAAGAAAAAACTTGTAACCATGAGTCTGAAAATAGGAATATATCATCCTGAATCTTCAGTGGTGTGGAGGGTCCACCACCTTCATTGGTAATGTCCTCCCACATACAGCTTATCTTTGAAGATAGGACACGTCCTCCTAAGGACTGTTGCTGCAATTCTCATTCAGTATTTCTTATTCTACCTACTGTGGACACATGGAACTGTTTATTTCATTTCATCTTTGTAGCTACCTTTTATATATTGGAAGGTTGTTTTCAGATCATCTCTTTAGCCTCTATCAGTCTTTTCAAGATAAGGCAAACCCATTTTTCCAAGCTTGCAGGCTTATTTTAAAATTTTCATTTCTTTCTTCTGGATATTCTTTAATAGATCCACATCTTGCCTAAAGAGAGGTGTCCCGCTGAAAGCTTATCAGCCCTGAGGAGAAGATTACAGCTTGGACACAACATTCCCATTTACAGAGCTCAGAGTAATAGTTGCTTTACTGTAGCAAGTTAAACTTTTCCTACTGAATTATTTTACATGATCATTCTATTTTCAATGTACTTAGAGAATGTGCCTGGTTATTTTCCCCTGCCTGTGTCCTAAACTTTCTGATTTTGTTCCCACCTGCATTGTGCTATTGTATTTGTTCCTAATAACTGAGGGTGTTTTTTCTTCTGTATGATGCCTGCTAATCGTTCATGTTTTGAAGGATATCATAATCTTGCTAAGTTACTATCCCTACCTTTCAGTGCTGCTGTTCATGACAGAACAACTATTTCATTAAAATACTTCCAGACCACTTTTTTATTACGCTTACTTTCCAGCAGACTGTTCTGAACAGTCATTTGAAGACTTATTTCCTGAAACCTTATTTTATCACTCTCCCTCCTGGTACCCCTGTAAATCAAGATTTTAGTATATAATGCTTTTGGTCACACAGGTTGCCTTCCACTTTCCTGTTCCCAAGTAGTTCTTCTCCATTAATCAGGATCCAGTCTACAAGAGTCTTCCTCCTGCTTTCTCTGCTTTTAGTATCAGCTGTTGTTACCAATAAGTTTCAGTAAGCCTTTCTCCTTTTACGTTCCTATATTGACTGACGGATGGGTAGTTTAAGTAAGTACCCCATCAATACTAATTACTGTGCATAGGACAACTCTATGAGTTAAAAGCTCAGGTCTCGGGGTTTTGTTCTGGCACACAGCTTGCTTCCAGAAACATCAGAGCCCAGTGGCAGCTGGATACTGCTAGCCATCCCAAAAAAAGAGTCACTAAGTACTCTCTTCTTTGTTTTCTGTAGGAAAAGGTGAACTTGCAAGACTTTAGGCATCAGACATTCTTCTTCATTTATATGAGCTCCCTTGCTGAAGGTAAAAGTGTAACAGGGAACCGAGTATGGTGTGCTGACATTTTCATTGGAAGTACCTCAGCCGGATGCTTCAGGATAAAGACAGCACAAAGGAGTGAAAGGTATAAAAGGACAGAAACAGAGGCAATGGAAGAAGAAACAGAAAACAGAAGTGGGGGGTGGGGGGGAGGGGGGGTGGGGTGGGGAAAGCAGAAACAAAGGGAAAGGATTGAGATCAAAAGATAAAAAAGGGGGATACTAAGCATTTCCTTCATAAAAATATTAATATCAATAGAATTGTTCAAATGTAGGATCCTTGATTCAGTTCCAAATGACCCATGCAATGCAGCTTTTCCCTCTGACTTCTGTCCTTTTTGTGTGGGCACACCACTGATACCTCAGCACCCAGCTTTCAAATGGTTTGTATCAAGCATCTTTTGAGATTCCTAGAAATAAGTAACTTCTCTCCTTCATTCTTTTTCCACAGCTCTCAGATAAATTAAGTTATGCTCCTGTTAATATTTTTAAATAGTTGGCATCCATAAACATCTGAGTCTGAATCTTCACTCACCAGCTTGCTGCAGTCTCGATAGTCTGACATATGGCTGGAAAGAAGTCCTTAACAAAAGGAGGCTAAAACTCATCTAAATATAATTTTGTTGCAGAGTACTGTTCATTGTGTGTGGAGCTGAAGAAACAAGCCTACAAGCAGGTCATCCATATCAAATTATCTGTGTAGGCTTACATAATTCTGCTCAAAACTATGCAGAAACATAGGAAATAGTATCTAAAAGGCCACTGTATATGTTTCTGTGCAGAAATTTTACAAGTCTGGTCGCTAACATGTGACTACAAGTTGTTCCAATACGTATGGCAAGAATGAGCAGGATCATATGGTTTGTTTCTCATGTACTTAAAATGCAATTATTTTAATTAATTACAGTATTGTAATTTCTCCAGAGGTATACAAACAATGTGGAAGAAATAAGCAGTGTATACTTATGCCAAATGGAAAACAAGGTAATAGAAGGAAGATTAAAAATGCACAGAAGGGAAATTTAAGCACACAAAAACAGAGAGTAGAAATAATAGAGCTGGCAATGAGCAAGGAAGGCAGCAAAGGGAGACAGAATATTTTTGGTTAGAATAGCTCTGTCTTTCTAGTGTCAGCGTCTCACATCTGCTGTCATACACTAATGAGAGCTGAGGCTGCTATAATGCTGACCCAGTCATAGGTAGATGATTCATAACAAAATTGTATCTGCATATGGAAAGGTGTCATAGCTAAATCTTCATGGTAAAACAACTTAGGATCCTGTGCTTCAAGAAATGAGGCCCTCCATCCTGAAACAAGAAAATTGTTATTAATGGTAGGACTGACTAAAATGGAACAGAAAAATATATTTTAAACTCCATCCCATCTCACCACCAAAAAAATGCATATTTGCCTGTTATTTAGAAGTTGGAGCTCTAGTGTCCCAAAATAAGCGCTACGTAAGAAGTATATAACTCCCAGATATACAAAATAAGAGGATGGAGCAGAATCCATAACACTCCCTGATGGTGTTTTGCTTTCTTTACCTGCTAGGCTCATTCTTGTCTGAGTTGTAAGTCTTCGTGGCTTTTTTCCAGACATGACCACTAACAAGATCTACAAACTGGTACTTTTCTTTCAGTTTGTAGCTATTATTAGGGGCACAAAAAATCTAATAAACTGGCATGGAGACAAGGATATTTTCTTCGAGATGTGACTGGCTCCAGACAGAATGCAAGTGCCTTGTAGGGACACCTGCAGTACAGTTTCATCCATTAGATGAGAGCTGGGAAGCAGTTTAGACATGTTATCCCTACCTGATCTAAAACACCCCATCACAGCAGTGGGCTAACAGCCTTGTCACATCCAGTCCCACACACTTTTGCACATAGACCTTTTCTAAGTAGCTCAGTGCTCAGAACTACTGTTCCAGCCCTGAGGAATAATTAAACTGAAATGTTCGAGTTCTAAGTAGCTCTTGCTGTACTTAAAAAAGCTAAACAATTCCTCTGTTTTTTAATTTTCAGAGAATGCTGGAATTTGAGAAACAAAACACACCCTAAGAGGAGCCAATATAGCCCAGGAGAGTATTCCAGGTATATCCAAGTTTCATCATTACTTATGACAACCGGAAAATGCCAAATTCTAGCTCAACAGTCCTAAAGTATCCATTATTTGAAAAATTAACACAGAATTATGGCATGATGCAGCATCTGTAGGGTTTTAAATTCCAGGTCTTTAATAACAAAGAATTCCTTGCTTGTTGTAGAGGAAAAATAGTATTAAACTAAATCTACACTAGTAAATTGATGAGTGGCATGGAGTACTCCTGGAATTTGCTCATACAGGCTGTTAAATTGCTAGAATGGTCCCTGGGACAGTTGTGGCTTGTGCCAACTAGCCAAACTCTAACAAATTCGCAGATGTAGTCTGGCAGTTAGATGAGTGTGGGAAGCAGTTCCAATAGATAAGGTAGATGTCACCACCCTGTTCTGGAGGCTAAGAGGATGTAATGACACAAACGTTGCCGAAGCAAGCCAGCTGGCCAACCAGTGAGAGAATGGCCCTACATGCACTTGCTGGAATAGAAGCAGCTTTGGCTGGGTTTTCCCACTGATATAGCTGCTAAAGCAGGAGGCAACTCAAAACCTGCCAGTGCCTAGGATGATGTTTGAAACTTATTCTTTTTTATATCCTTGCTTAAAAAACCATGAGGCATCCAGCCAAAGAGCAGGAAAATCTTTGTCACCATAGCACAAAAACAGTGAATAAAAAACAATGAAGAGTTGATGAGTTTGTCAATAGTCTATTACCTGGGGAAATTTTGTCTAACTGATTCAGCAAATATTTACCACAAATTTCCTCTGCATCTTCTCTCAAGTTTCTTCCCAGTTTTATTTCCTTTCCTAACTTCCAAACTATTTTCCACCACTGGACATTCTGTTTCCTCAGCTCCCTCCAGTCCTCTCCCTAGAGGATGTAAAGAGACAAAGTGATATTGTGGTATGATGGGAGGCAGAGGAAGGGGCAGCAAGAGCTGGGTGAGAGGGAGGGGGATTGGGAGGGGAAGGAGAAGGGGGAAAATCCATCTTTTGACCAGTCTTAGTTTTAAATGGGTGCTTGAAAGTGAGCAGTGGAGTGATTTTGCAGATGTGGACAGGAACATTTGATCTTAAACACAGGGGCAAGGAACAGGAAGGAAACTGAATGAATGGAAGACAAAAAGGTAATGGACAAGTGTAAGACACCTGGCAGAAATTTTTTGTGTTTAGTCAGAAGGATTTATATGGAGCCTTGTAGGTTTTCTTGAGATCTACCAACAGACTTTACAGTCCTGAGAGGTTATATGTAAATTACTTGCTATCCGGTGATGTGGTGTCTCTACAGTTTCCTCCAACTGGGAAGTAAATACTGCAATGGAAAATGTTGGTCTGAATGAAGTAACCACCGTTGGTCTTTTTCTTACTCCTAATGCATCCCTATTTGTAGCATCTGCAATGCCTCGATACAATCTAGCAAAATGAAAGCAACATGAGAAGGGGAAATAAATCTATAATACCTGCTGTGAGTTACTGAAGTGGAAAGAAAACCCTCTTCATCTGCTTTCCTCCTGAAGTGTGTGCATCTTCTCATTCGTGTAACAGATGAGTCTGAACTGTGCTCTCACCTCACCAGAAGCACAGGCTGCTTCAGGCAGCAGGAAATGATTTTTGCAGCCCTCGCTAAGCATTGGCAGATCCTTTGTCAAACACCACAGGAAAAAAATGCCGTTACTGTAAAGGACACACATACAACAATTACCTTTAAAATAGCCATTTCCCTCTCCTTTTTCTTTTTTTTTTTTTTTTGTTAATTCCTAAAATTGAAAATCACGGACACTTCAGGGAGATCCCTGAAGGGCATTCTTCATGGTTTCTTTCATTCTTGTACTTCTTCCTCCAGCCCTCACATCCAATAACTGTTGTCCACAACTCAGGTCTTCCAAGAGCTCATCTTTTCAGCCTGATTTCTTCTTTCTTCTTCTTCATGAAAATATTCAAAATTATTTTGTTTATGAAGTGAAAAAAATTAGACCTGCCCCCAGGGGAAAGGCTGCTGGTCTGACAGCACTCCAGAAGGGAACTGTCTGGGACCAGCTTCGGAAGTGAGCATGGCCAGCACTGGAGTGGTGGTCACAGGCAGCTGCTCTTCTCTGGGATATTAAAGTGCTGGGCTTCTTTCTCTGGGTCAGTGCTAAAACAGGACCTCAGCACAAGACATAGTCCTGCTGGAGTTGGTCCGGAGGAGAGCCACAAAAATGGTCAAGAGGACTGGAGCACCTCTCCTGTGAAGAAAGTCTGAGAGGGTTGGGTTGTTCAGCCTGGAGAAGAGAAGGATCTGGGACACCTCATTGCAGACTTTCAGTATTAAAAAGGGACTTATAATAAATGCAGAGATACCTTTTACAAGGGCCTGCAGTGACAAAAGAAGGAACAACAGTTTTAAACAGAAAGGCAATAGGTTTGAATCAGACAGAAGGAATTATTTACAATGAGGGTGGTGAGACACTGGCACAGGCTGCCCAGAGCAGCTGTGGGTGCCCCATCCCTGGCAGTGTCCAAGGCCAGGTTGGTTGGAGCTTTGAGCAACCTGGTCTAGTGGAGGTGTCCCTGCCCGTGGCAGGGGGGTTGGAACTAGATGATCTTTAAGGTCCCTTCCAACCCAACCCATTCTGTGATTCTATGATTCTGTGATCCTGGTTCAGTTTCTTGTGACCAGGTTTGTCCATATCTCAGGATGAAATGCAGAGGTGGAAATGCACATAGTATATAACATTTCCCTCATTATGAAATGCCAAGCTCCATCACAACTCAAAAATGCTTTTCTGCAGAAAAGGGACAACCAGAACATTGACAATCTTTGCTAAATAAGTAACTGGTAATTGACCAAAACTGACTGCAGAAATTCAGTATTTAAAAATAGGAACAAAAGAAATATTCAATATGCAAACAGACTTTTGTGGAGGAGTATCAGCAAGTCTGTGAACTCTTCAGACTTCATTATTCAGGAGAAAAAGTTCTATCTAAAACTAGGTCTGTAAGTAACAGACTAAAGTTTGGGGATGATGTTTTTTTTATTGAAAGTACTTAATTTACAAAAATTAAAATTATGATCTTGATGTAACTGGACTCTGAGTAAATTATAAACTGAGTAAAATTGTCAAATGTTCTTAAAAGATTTAGGTATTTTTTATTGACTCTCAAACAGCATTTAGGTTCTTTTGAAAGTTCTAGACATGATCTTCAATAAATATAACAACTAAAACTAGTAACTGCCCAATTTTAGGACTACTGTGAAATGAGTGAAACTCATTAGGCAAATAGGTATTTTTCAAACTGCTAACTACCCTCTGGCAACACATTCATTAAGAAAGTAGTAGGGGAGGACAGAGAATGTGTGTAATGAGTAATAAGTGCCTAAAGTTTTATTTATCCTTCAATTTACAAAAATAAAAATACTTTTAGAGAGATTTCTTGCCCTATCCATCTTTCCCCAAGTGTGCAAGGTGCTTTACAAACAAATGTTTCCATACCATTTAAAGCAGTGTCATGTGGAGATATTCATGTGAACTGTGAACAAAACAGCAGCAGTTTTGCTGTACTAGTGCAGGGTTAATTGGTGCATGTAGAGCACTGTGCCAATGCCATTAATGTCTTTGTACAGCTCTGGTGCTGGAAGTAGCATGTTCAGACCTAACATGAGTTTCCACACAAAACTGCACTCCTTTGGCACATGTCCTGCCCAAAGAAAGCAATCAGACTGAGCTGGATAAGCCATCATACATTAAGACACATTATGTGCTGTTTCCATTATATTCACTTGTCATAGACAAAGGATGCAACCCTGTACCCAGTTTCTTAGAGAAGGTCTAGGGGAGAGCAAAACAAATGGATATATTAAAAAAAAAAAATCAAAGGCTGGAAAGCAAGACTATTGAAGCAAGCCTGAATTTACTGAACTTGCTTAATACAAAGCAGAGGCTGCGGAAGGTAGACATGGTAAGTTTTAGACTATGTAAACAGATGGTTCAAAAAAGAAATTAATCAGGTCATTTCTATGTCCACTAGAAATAGGACAAGAATTAATTGACTTAAATAGCAGCAAGGGGCATAAGATATTAGGAAGAACTCTAACTGAAAGAATAGTTACATATTCTAACAGATCATTGAAGACAGCCTTCAACTCTCTCTCACTGGAACAAACTAGGTAAACATCCATCAGGGCTGACTGAAAAGCAGATGGCTTGGTATTGGACTGAAATAGTCTAACAAGACATCACGCATCCATTCTTAGATTGAACTGAATGCTTTTGAAAAAGAGTGAAGCAGTGACTTCCCTGAATCATCAGAAAAATTGCTGGCTACAAACCCTGACTGGTTTAACATAAACAATTGCATAAACAGTTTGGTGTAAGGTGTTCTGTAGTTGCCACAGGTAGCAAAATGCCATTGCTACTTATTCATAGAGCTCCTTTTTAAGCACTCACATAACATTTGGGCTTTTTCTTAAGAACTGGAAAACCTCAGTGAGCTTTTGATGAGCTCTAGATACCATAAGTCTTGGGTCCTAGATACTACTGATGATCTGTGTTTGGTGTTTATAAAAGGGAGAGAGCTTAAAAGCAAGACAGGGAGCAGCAGTTGTGAGAAGCAGACAGCTGTTTTAACATTTCAACAAGAATCTTTTTTCTTTTTCATTAGTTAGCATTAATTTTCTTCCATATCACAAGCATATTTAAAACCCAATCAATCCCTGTCTTGCATATAGCAGACATTTTGAAAGACCATACCTGCTAAAGCCTCCAAATATGCTGCCTACATTGCTCTTCCCAAATGCATGCATGTGCATGAGAAGGCTCTTGGTTTTGCATATATTGACAGATTAGTATACTGCTGGTGGCTCACTTATTTACCCATTTTGCCATTTTTACATGCACCCATGTACGCTGTGATTTTATGAATAATGCTGTGACTTCAAGACCCGGTCCTCAGGACAATTAAGAGCTAACATCGACTGACTCCATGCCCACAATCATCAAGGGAATAAGGACTTAATGCAGCAGAATAACTCATCGGAAGCAATTTTCATTCCATCTAAACATAGATGAAAAATATAAAAAGATTTTGTTTCTCTCCTTTAGATAACACATGTAAACTAAGAATAATCTAATGATACTTTCAGAAAAAGTAGTGCCATCTCATAAGTATTTGGTTAGTTTCGGAGGGATGCTAAACTGTTGAAAGTACTATTCAGTGAGAATACAGTTATCCCAAATGATCACTGAAATAGTCAGGCTGCATTAATATAAATGTAATATCAATGTATAAATGCTCTCTTATGTGAACGAGCAAAAGCATAAGCAAAACATCACCTGTTTTCCATTAAGTCTTAGACTTCATGTTAACAAAATCTGACTTGTCAGCACTTGAATCTGAATTCCCGTACTTAGTCATACACCAGGTTTAATTTCCTTCTGTAAGTACATTTCCAAGAAGCAAGTTGCTGAAACTATGATAAAAGGCTATCTTCATGCACATTTAACATATGAATACCTGAGCTGAAATCAGCTCAGCCAGAAACAAAAATTAGATCTTAACATCAAATTTGGACATAAGAACTGAAAAGCTTACCTTTTATCATTAATAATTCTTCTTCGTTTCTTACTTTTTTAATGTGTTCCTATTTACTTCCCTACTTTGACATAGCCTGTTTCACTTTCTCCTCCCTTTCTCTCATTTCTTCCCATTTCCCTTTCCTCTGTGTTTTGTTTTCATTCCCTTATTCCTCCTTCATCACCTTAGTCCTTCTCATTTAAAAAGCATACTCCATTTTACACTTATACCATTATGTAAACCAGACCAATAAGCAGGAGACCGGGCTAGAAATACAACATGGAAATCCCTGATAAGGCAGGCTAGAATGAACATTTATATTACATTAATGAATTTTGTATTATAATAAGAAAAAATATCTTATTATGTTACTGAGTACAATGCACAGTATTTTGCTAATGTACTACACTGGTCACTAATCCGATGTGAAGGTCATATACACTTCATCTATTAGCTTTCACTATTGCTTTCTGTATTATATTGATAACCCAGCTTCTGAACCAACCTTTTAGTTCCTTATTCAGTTTATATTGTAATTGAGGGTTTTTTTGAAAAGGAAAAAAAAAAATAAAGAAAAGAAAGAAAGAAAGGAGAAAGACGAATTAATGCCAATGAGAGTCTTTTCTTCCCCCTGTGTCTATGCAGTCTGATTTATTGCAAAGTATTTGCCATTCCATATCCTATTGTTTCTTCAGGTATTGAAATTTTGCTGTATCATTTTTCAAGGGTTTTAAAATTGCATTTGCAAATTAAAAAATGGAACCAATAACAATGAATTTCAGCTGTACAACTGTCAAAGAGACACTGTATATTCCAGGACAGTCAGGAATAATAACACTCCGGGAATGTATGATCACCTTTAATTTGGAAAGCTGTCTGAAATTAAACACATTAAAGACAGAATTCTGACCTAGTTTTATCATGCTGAAATGATTCAATGTTCACTGCTTTCCTTTGTAATATCAACCTTTCTAGATATTTTCCACTACAAAAACAATTTCTGTGCAAGAAAAATGCTGAGTTTAAGCAATGGTTAAGGAGCCTTGGCAGAAATAATTACCTTAGTAAAATTACACTTTATTCACTATTGGTCCAATCCTGTTCAATGTTGGCAATAAAGGATGCCCAGCTCCTATCAAAAAGCATACACAGATTGCTTCCAAAGAATAAACGCTTATGTACAATCATTATTACCAATGCCCTGAGAAATTAACTCTTGCTGTTATAGTATAGAAATATTTTCCAAAGTTTTATTTCTGTCCTTTACTTCAAAAATGCTTTAGGTCCTATAGTAATGCTTCTTTTCAAGCCCTTGTTTTTACTTTAGTATCTCAAGAGAGGTGTTGAACTAATTGGGTGTTTGTGTGCTGAATTACTTTTGACACACAAAAAGTCTGAAAGTAGTGGCATATGACACCTGAGTTCTGTAATGAATATATTTAATGCTTACACAACACCAGATGTGGGACCACCAAGTTTAGTGAACATGGTATCCAACTTGATCTCAAAGCCATATTTTCAAGGCTAGTATAATTTAAGTTGTAAAAAAATAAGGTGACGTGCGACTTGTATTCAACAAATACCTAGCCAGTCTAGGTCACCTATGCTGCTTTGTCTTGGTAACCTAAACAAAGAAGAGGCATTAGCTTTAATCCATTTGGAGTTCAGTAAAATACTGATGTCATGTAAATGTGACAAATACAGTAAATACAATGTCATTTGAAGAAGTGTTAATAATGGTTAGGAAAATAGTAATTAATTCTATAACTGTGAGATGAGTAAAAAATTGGCTAGTAAAGGAATATTGAAAGAGAATAATCTAGTCTGATGAGGGGTAAACAAATGGTTGGCCTTGGACCAATCTTGTTAACTTTTGCATAAATAACCTTGGCTTAAAAAAAAAAAAAAAGTATTTTTAAGATGAAAAGCTAAAAGGCATTGTCAATACTGAAGAGGATTAGGGTATTTCACAAAAAGAACTGAGGATGGGAGTAAGCATAATTAAATTAAATTAATAATAAAAAGAGGAAGGTCATTGGGGACTGTGAATGAGAATTTCTGCTGTTGACTAGGAACTTGTCAGTTACAAGTGACTGGGAAGAGAGAGACACAGATAGATGTGCAAGCTGATCACAGGATGACTGTGAGCTAGTGAGGGATGGCAAGCGTGGAAAAACCCTCAAACACCATCCTGCAATACATCAGCTAAGGTGTTTCCAGCTGAGATAGAAAGGCATTAATTCCACTATACTAAGCCCTGATGAAACTTAATTTGTAATAGCATGTACAGTTTGAGCCATTTCTTTTTAAAGGAGATATGCAATTGGAATAGGCATAGAGAAGGGTCACTAGGATAAAGAGGTGAACTGAGAGCTTACCAAATAAGAATTCACCTTGTAACCCAAAGGAATGTGCCTAGTGCCTATACATAAACTCATGTACAAACATAGGGAAAGAAAATAGTTATTTAAACTCAAGGAGAGTATTTACACAGTAATAAAGGGTCATAAACTGGCTATTTGTAGGGGAATGAAGGCAGTGGGGTGATCAGCACTGATAACATGCAGCTGTGGCCTTGCCTTGAAGGCAGTGGGTTGGTTGACATGGATGATGTGCAGCTGTAGCTCGCTCCTGCTAAGTGGTTAAATAGCTCCAAGGAGGATGAGAGAGAGAGACAATCTTGGAGAGTTTGGAATCTGGATGTAGCAGAGGCAAAGAGTAGTGTAGTCTGGCCTTTGGAGAATGTAGAAACAGCATGGACAGTAGAATCTGACCAACAGTTAAGCCTTTTGCTGTTTGTTTGTGCTGTGATAATTGCTGCCCTGTGTGAGGCAAACTGATTTGGACTCAAACTGCAACAAATAGCACCCAATGTGGGGCAAACTGATTTGGATATTTGAAGTTTATATGAGACTGGGGGTAACAAGCAGTGATGATGGTGCCTAATATAGCTGAGACAGGTGGTGAGAGCCTGCAATCCAGATCATGTAGCAGACACTGTGAGAGGTGAGCTGTTGATGACTAATTGATATGAATGTGTTGCAATATTTGCTGTCCACTGTAAGCTGTTTCCCTTCTGGGTGGTAGGGGGACCCAACTGTTGCCCCATTGCCTGCCTGTGATCCCAAGCCACCTCAGATTTATTGTAGGAGACCTCAGGTCATGTTCAACAACTGTTCCAAGTTAAAGCACTGGGACCAGATCCTGCCAGATTCTGGAGAAAGATGCGGGAGCATGTGCTTGCAGAAGGGGATATCAATGCCATAACTGCTATGGGGGGTGGGGTGTTAACCTGCCCAGTGCTTCAAGGGGATGGTAGTGCTCCCCCCGAGTGGGAGCCTTTCACCTGGGGGATGATAAAAGAGTTAAGAGCATCCTGTATGTGGCACGGAGTAGGCTCTCCCTATGCTCAATCGTTGTTACATAGTCTTCACAGTAGAGCTTACTGCTCATGGTTGCTGTGCAATTGCACAAGTTATTTTGATGACTATGCAAATGTTACTTTTTGAGTCAAATTGGAGGTGCTTGGCAAACAAGCAATCACTGATGATATTTAGAATACCTGCAGGATGACCCATGTTTTGGGGCAAGGATTCCACAATTGATGGGGGAGACTCCAGTTAACTCTCCTCAGTTACAAGCTCACTTACATCCTTTAGTTCTGCAGCAGGGAAAAGAGTTAGCTCTCCAAGATTTATTGCAGATCCCAGATCCTGATGCTTCACAACAACCATGGACCACAATAAAACAAGTCCAAATGAAGGATATGTGTCGTTCCTGGATAGGTTGAGAGATGCCTTGGACAAGCAAATACAAAATGGGGCAGCTAAGGAAGAATTGTTACTCCAGTTAGCTAAGGACAATGTAAATTATGATTGTAGGAAGGTTATTGATTCACCATGCCTGCACAGTCCCACCTTAGTAGAATTAATGGATGTGTTCGGGAAGGTAGGAACCACTGCCTTCCAAATTGAGCATCTGGCAAAAACCTGTGCTGACACAGTTAGGGTCACCTGTTGCTGTTACAAATATGGGCAAGAAGGTCACTTAAGAAGGACTGTTCAAAGAGATCGAAGCCAGGAAGAGCTGATGCCTCTGTTTTAGTATGCCTTCAATGTAACAGATTGGGGCATTTTGCAAAACAATGTAAATCAAAGATAGTTATTTACAGGTGGCAACAGAGGGCAGGGAATGGGGGGAGGAACACACGGAATCGTGTGAATCCCCCACAACAACTCCAGGCTTACGCAGCTAACTCACAGCCTGAACTACAAGAAGCACTGGATTGGATGTCACCACAGCAATAAATTGAGCACACTGTTGTTTGGATGTCCTAGTGTAACTTTACAGGGGCCTCACAATGGATGTTAAACATGGCCTTTTTGGATAAAAACAAAAAGGGGGAATTGTAGAGGAATGAAGGCAGTGGGTTGATTAACATTGATAATATGCAGCTGTAGCTCGTTCCTGCTAAGTGGTTAAATAGCCCTGAGGAGTGTGGGAGAGAGAGGTTGGATGGAGGAGGAGTCCAGAGGAGGAAGAACCTAGACATAGCAGAGACAAGAAGCAGTGTGGTCCGGCCTCTGGAGGATGGAGAAGTAGCATGGACAGTAGAATCTGACCAACGGTAAAGCCTTTTGCCACTTGATAGTTTGTTTGTGCTGTGACAATTGGTGCCCTATGTGAGGCAAACTGATTTGGACTCAAACTGCAACAGCTGTTAATGCAGTAAGATACAGAGCAAGGGAGATACTGAAATCACCTTCCAGGTAAGGTACAAGGAGAAAAAGTCTAACTACTATTAATATACTGAAACGTTTATGAAAGTAAACATATGACACCATGTCTATAATGTCAAGGGGTTGCATTTGAAGACCAAAAAGCCATTTCCAATTCTGTATTTCCAGGATTCCAAGCTTTAGCCCTTTCCAAGGTTTCTAATACTACCTGCGAGGGCATGAGAATTTCAAGAATAAGATATTGGATATGATTTGTTAAGTTTACAAATGTAAAAGAGAAGAGAGAGAATTGGTATGAAATGTGCAGGTCACCTTCTAAACAATGCTTAGGCTGCCTAAATTGTTCAAATTGTCTAAACTGAACCATCGCTAGGGACAATGGTCTCTGAGAATTTACGGCAGTCTTCAAGGGGTTCCCTATCTTGCAGGTTTATGTCAGCTACACTCCTCCAGACCTCACTGCAGTTCACAGAAGTCCTTCAGATTTCAGAGAGCTTTGAATCAGGCTGTACATGTATCAATAAATATGTTCTTTTAAGATCAGAAAAATTAATTCAGTCAAAGTTTAAGTTAATGAAAGAGAGAGAGATCATAACTTTTTGCGCTGCCTTAATTATATTTAAACTCAAGCAAATGAAAGCCAAGTATTCCAGCATGTCATTCATGGAGAAAATCTTATTCACAAGGCTGCTCTATTCATGATGGAGTCTTGCACGTATTCAAATTCTTCATAATTTTCTTAGTCTGAGGTTCTTATTTTCATGGAATAAATTCATAATTAACATTTCAGCAGAGGGGCACCTGTTGGCACACTAGAAAAGTATTACAACTAAGCAGGATTTAAGAATAAATGAAGATATTTTTAAGTGGAAGTAGCTCTTTATTCCTTTTGAAATAATATTCACACTATCACAAAGTTACAGTGCATGGACATCCTTAAGCTTCCAACATGTGCACACGCACACATTAATAAATTTTTAAAAAAAGTAAAATAGACTTTTGGGTGTTAGAAGCACTTGTGAAGTAGTAAATGAAGAAATAGGTACAAAAGTGGTTTGTAAATACAAGTAATGGGTATTTATGTTGTGTTTGGAGCTGAATGCTTGAATTCTACACTGCTGTGAGCAAACAAGATTAACCTGCCTCAGTGCCTTACCTCTGGTGGCCTCTTCCCGCGTCAATTATTTCTCTAAAATCGGTTCTAGAGCAACTGACGGAAAAAAGGCCCTTTGTTTTGAAAATAAATTATTATTACATATTCATTGCAGCTGAGTACATTTTTGTTTAGACTAGAAATATGTTAGTTTCTCTCCTAGATAAATTTTAGTCACAGTTCATTCAGAAATATTACAGTGCAAAACACTGCTTGGATACTAGTTTATCACTGTTGGAGGCTGAAAGATTATTATAATCTTCTACCAGACCATTGCCAGGAAGGTCAAGTAGCTAAACAGTTATCTCCCCTCGCTGTTAGAAAAGGCTTGACCACACAGATAGTATAAACTGTCAAAGGGAGTTTTCTAACAGTCTTCAATGTAAAAGTGAAGCTAGACTGAAGACATTACAATTAAAACAATAGTGTCTCCCTCTGCATTCCCCTCTCAGTTCTCATATCCAAAATTTAGTCACAATTTCTCTGAAAGTGTTTTTAGCCCTGTTGTGGAGATCATGGATGATGATGATAATAATAATAAACAATGAAAACTTAACATGCCTGATTAGAAAGGGGAGAGGAAATAAAGTTGAGCAAAAAATACATAGCTTCTGACATAAGAAACCTTGCTTAAGTGCCTGAAAATGGATTCAGGCCCTAATCAACATTAAAACACTGCTCTCCTGCTATCTGGGCTTATTTAAATACAGACCCACCCATAATAACATAGTATATTAGTACTCTTGTAAGTGTTAAAAGTAATGATTTGGCTAAATTAAAAGGCAGAAAACAAGACTTAGGACTGCCAGATTTATGACAGTGTTATTGCTGCTGGCAGATTACTTTTCTTTTTAACCTGCAGCATGTACCAAGTGGAGCTGAAGCATTGCTGCAGTGGACTCTGTTGCACAGATATTAGCAAATGACAGTAATTTATCAGGAAACATCCCAGGTCTCTGCTGAATCAGGGCTCTGTCACATTATGAGCCCTTCACATCACTGTTGCTCACCTGGTGAATTATAAGGTCTAAATCCTGGTCATTTGTGGTCTGCAAAGAAGTCATTGACATTCTTGTGTCTAGCATCTAGGTCAAACTGGAACTGGGATAATTACACTATGAAGTATATATCCTGTTGTTGGCTATTAGTAAAATTTTCTGTGTTCATTAACAATCAGCCATTTTGTGTTCAGTTCAGTATTCATGCCTATGCTTTTTCTTTCAGTCAAAACCAGGGCTTATCGTAACAAAAAATATTAATTTATTCCCTGGGTATGAAAGGATATAAATGCAGTTATTTATTGGTATATTTTTAGCTGGATTTAACTGAAGTGCTTACATTGTTAACTATCATATTATTGCAACGCCTCACAACACTCAGGCTCTTGCAGTTTTGTTTTCACAGCTATGCAAGTTTATTTTTGTAACTCTGCAAAAAGAAAGGACAGGTAAATACTAGAAAGGAAAAATAAAATGACCTAACAGTGGCGAACTCAGCAACATAACTCTCAATTCTGATCTGCTGTAAGTGGAATATCCTCCATAAGAACACATCCATGTAAGATGAAATACATCCCAATCATGTGTGAGCCTATTTACGTCAGCAGAGTGAGGCAGGGCTTCTTGTAATGCAAGCCCAATATACACCTCCACGATATCTTTTGCCTCTGTCTGAAATGTGGATTCACGAGCACTTCTGAACACCGAAATCTGTGCATATACCTTTGCAGCATCACAGTCGGGGTGAAACAGAGTACAAAGCACAGGTCATAGATGTAAAATTTCAGTGCATCCCATGGATGGCAAATTTCACATGCTATGGTCAGGTGTTAATTTGAGCAGTGTGAATCTGCCTTTCAAACCAGAGTCAGCACGTGAATCTGTGTTCCCCTAACAGCTATGCCTGGTTTTCCCTCCTTTATGTCTGAAAGGCACTGACATAATTTACAGTTGCAGTCAGGCACATATCCAGTCAGACAGGTGGTACTAATTAAATATCGGACATCACAGTTATCTATTTAACAACAAATATAATTACGGTCTATCTGCTGGTGCATAGAAACAGGAGTCTTTTGAAACTTGGTTGAGGCAGGCATATTTTAAAGGAAAGAGCAAATAACTTATCAGAGGCTCTTCCTCTCTAGAGCAGTCCTCAGTGAGATTCAAAAATCGAATAAATGAGATCTTGCTCACCAGGTGGGTTTTTGCAGGCTGTGATGTTGGTTCTTATAGTTCTAAAAAGGAAGTGATAAGCCTTCTGTATTGAATGTGAGTGCTCTACAGACAGGATAGAGGACTGAAAAGAGAAATCCCCACAGTGAGGGATTTGAGAGATTTAGCAGAAAATCTGCATCACAATACTGTGTTATTTCCCACAGGGAAGGAACCCAGAGAATTTCTCAGGAGAAAGGCACTATTCCACCATTGCTGCTTTACAAGTGACAGACAGGAGACAAATCGGGTACCAGCGTAGGCAGATATCTTCTTTATTGTGTTCCTCGACACAGGAAAATCTGAAAGGTCTAAGATACCAACTTCAGCCCCATTGCACTTAAGGTTTATATGCAGAATAAAACTGCAAGTTGGAGGTATCTTGGAAAAATCCATAGGGTGAGCAGAGCTCACTTATTTTCAGAACTGTCTAGCAGCTTGCCAGACTTGCAAGCTTAGCACAAGTCTGTAGAAGCAAAAAATAAAGCCATCACAAAAGGCTATATTTTGGGACTTACAAATGGAAGCCGAGATATTTTAACTATTCAATTAACTGGGGCTGCAGGATTTGCTTTGTGAGCATTTTATTTCTTAATCTACACTGCCCTTCTCTCACCTCTGAATAACTTTTTTACTCTCCTCCTTTTTATCTGTCACTGACTTAAGAAAGGAAGCAGAAGACTGTGAGCTGCAGGACCACCTCTGTTGCCACTGAGAGCCGTTACGTGTGGTGAGAGCATTAGAGATTCAGAAGTAAATTGCAAAGTTGGTTTGGAGCACAGTGAAGCATTTAGTTGCAACTCAGTTGGGTGGAAAAAAGAAGTCACACTCCAAAAGAGACAGAGAGCTTTTTCTGCTTGAAATTATTGAATAATTTATTCAAAACACAAATCAGACTATTAGAATGAAGGTGATGGTCTTCAGACAGAGGTCATGCAGAAAAGTACAGGGCCAATAACTTCCTTTTTTCCTCTTTTATTGGCTATCAAAATATCTGGTTCTTTTAAAAGAGAAGCCAGTCATAGTCAATCATTTTTATATCACCTTCATTGTAGATTATTTCTACTCAGTATAACTGGGTTTGAAAAGTGCTATCACATAGAAGCTACAAGTCGTGCAAAATGTCTCTTAAATAATGAAGCCAAAATGAAGATGTATCATGTAAGTCTATCGAAAACTCCATTTCCTTTGAGTGTGTTGTGAAAAGCAAGTTTTTATAGTACGTATTCTGCTTTACTACACAAACAGCTGCCTGACAGAGCCCAGAGCAATGCAGCCACTGTGCAGCAGCTAACATGCAGCTATAAAGTAAAAAATTAGCTTTCAAACAGTCAGTGCAGATCATTCTCAAAGGTATTTTATGTAGGCACCCATTAACCCCCCAAATGGGAGCTAAACACACAGTACAGCCAAGAAGTCATGAAGGGAAATGGCTCTCCCCGTTCTTACTCTCAAGCTGTGCCAATCCTCCTCCTCCTCTCCTGCTCTTCATGTTCTTCTCTAGTACTTTAACCAGTGGATTTTTTTTCTCCACCCTGAGCAACCCCTTCTACAAAGACCAAACCTCACTTACTCACAATGCAGAAGCAAACACCCCAAACACCTTCCAAGTCTTTGTGCTTTCTGCATCACTATTTTTGATAGCTACCCAAACAGCTACGGACTGCAGAATTACCCTGCCAAATTCAATGGTGCTAGCTGATAGAGGCTTAAAATGCTTAATCCGATGCTTGTCTGTGGTAAGCCTTTGTTATTAGCCTTGGGAAGGATCCTTATCAGTCAGCAATCTGATTTAGCTCTTATTCCCAACTTCTTTGGGTGTTTTTCACCTTGTGGGAAACAATTGGTTGAAGTTGTTAAGCTTCTTTTACACAGGGTTAATAAGCATTTGGATGTCTAGTTGTCCTTTTTGAAAAATCTGTTGTGGATCAACACAATCCTATTCTTGTATGAAGCACCAAGGCCTCTCTGTCAGAGGAAGAATTATACTTCTTGCATCATTTTTTTTTTTTTAATGGAGCAAAGATAAAATCCTGTACCTCCTTTCTGTTTTCACTTAGTGAACAGCATAATTTTCTCATTGGTTTCCAGAAACCAAAGCCTAAAAATTTTATAACACAAATATAGCAGAATGTAGAGCATTATATAGTCAGAGATACATAAATTCTGATTTACTGTCTGTAGTCTGGCATTTGATATTAACTCTTTGTAGTATCACAAGCCAGACGTTCATATATTCAGGAATTTTCAAAGCATTATAAAGGATTAGTTCATGCAAATTTCTGATAAGGACATGTTAATAATTCTGAGAAAAGAACATATTAGCTTCAGTAAAGCAAATATTTAAGGCATCCCTAAAACCTTGAACCAGTCTGAAACACAGTAAACAAACACTATTAAGCAGTAAATTTGCTATTAACAACAGACTTCCACATCTTGCTGATATTATGTATATTCAAATGCAAGCATTCCAAACAACACATATGCTGTACTTTAGCAGAAATATACACGTATTCCCTTCTTAGCCAAAGGTGACAGTAATATGCAGCGTGTCCTTTGTACCCCTCAGAGTTTGGGGAGAATTGTAACGTTTCTGGTCTTTTGTATCCTAACTGCTAACAAGCAATATGGCACAGGTCTGTAGTTAACAGGCAATCAGTCCTCAGCTTTCAGCCAAACATTTCCAAGTGCTGTCCTCAGCAGGCACATCTCAGCCTGTGTCAGGGAGCTGCTCAAGTCCCACAGTTGCCTTTCACATCTTCATTTGTAAGTTTGTACCCTGACTGACTCAGCTGATAGAGCATAAATAGATGTGAATTGCCAGGCAGATGCCTCCCAGAAAACCTTATCAATAAAAGCTATTGAGCATGTCTGATAGTTGAAACATTTTCTTCTTGGTGTTTCAGGATGTTCCTAGTTGAGTTGGCATGTCCTGCTCTTTGCACAGGTGGCAATATCTGCAGTATTTCTAATACCTATCTTGTCTTCCTTTGCCTCTGTTTTGGGATATCCTCTACCTAACCAGAAGCTTTCAGTAGTTCAAGAAACCAAAGTTTACCTGTTGCAAATATGGTTTTCTGAAGTTTTTCTGTGTGGACATCAACAGAAAACACAGTCACAAAGTTTTACAGCTGAAAGCACTGTAACTCCCTTTGAAGAGCTCTGCATTTTGTTTCATGTTGCTAGTTCTCAGAAAGCAGTTTGATTTCCTTGCAGAAAGAGCCATTTTAAAGATTTCTTGCTCTTTGATACTATTATGAACTTATTAATTAGTCTACTCTTGAGTCAATTTTCAGCAGTTGTAAACTGGATCAAGACCTGTGGGATTAAAAAACTAGATAAATATTGAGCCAGTGGGGCCAGATTTTAATGCCTGTACTTGTGCTGCTTTCTCCAAAAGAAACCTTCTTAGACTTCAGTAGTCATTTTGTGGGTTAAGGTGCTACTCAGTGAAACTAAGGAGATCAATACTGGACTCTCAGTTACCTCCAGCTAATACTTTATGAGACTGGAATTATTTATGTGTATTCTAAACATTTCCAACTTTGTACGTAGGTAGTGCTGACACACTTAGGAATTTCCACAGTGGATCAAAGCCCAAGAGACTGTAGCCCTGTATTTACCCTTCACTGATGAGCAGTACCAGAAGTTTCAGAAATCTGCAGCGTCCCAGATGGGCAGGACCAGAAGAAACCTCAAGACATCATTTCATTCAGACCTTTCTGTTTGGAAAATACAGGTGTAAGTTTCTCTCTTTCCCAAGGTAGATCCAATTTTCATTGCTGACAGATAATTTTAAAACTTCAAATGTGAGATTTAATATCCCCTACAGATACTTGGGCACTTTTGTTATACCAGCATGCTCTGGACTACTTGGTTCTCCAACTTTGGCTAGACTTCCTTTGAAGACCTCTTCTTTATACTTCCGTCTTAAAATATCCGTTGAATACTTCAACTGGTCTTTGATATAATAGAGATAGCTGTGATAGCTTTGTTCTTTGCCTGTTAAGCAAGTTCATTAATCAACATTTCTTATTTAAAATAAAAAATACTTTCTCTTGAAACTTTATGGTTATGGTTACCTAGCAACAGAATTTCCTTTTAAGAAGCTACTTGTCTTTCAAACAGTCCATGCCTGGAACATATCTGACAGCACTTTTAAAAAAAAAAATTTAATCAACTGATTTCTCAATATAAGTTGAATAATTTTTTTCATAGAGTTGGCAAAAGTATCAAGTGTTACAACTTTAAATCATTATTGAAAACAGATCACATAAAGTAAGTTTGTTACCCATAAAAATAGCATCTAATTATTATTAATGCTTATTATAAGTGTTGCTGTCACACACCAAGACATCACTGGTCAAAGTGCTGTACAAAGAGAAAAAGAATATACTTGCCTCATTTAGCTTACAGATTTTCATGGTTTCTTTCAATATTTCTGAGGTGTAAGGAGGAACAAGAAGATTCTGGTTTCAATCAAGGAAATCAACTTTCTTACTAGGTCTCTGAACCTTACGAATGGTTCTAACATGTTTATTATGAATAAAAGCTAATTTATTGAACAGATACTCAACATCACTTCAAAAAGTCATGCTAAATGCAAATGCTAGACTTAGAAATGTAAGACCACATTGTTCTGCTGTCACAGCCCTACTGTATTCCCCTCCAACTCTTTTCCGTTAGTATTTTCTGATGATAATTGAATGACTTGTAAAATCATTCAGTTTGTAAAGTGATCATCTGCTATTGTTCCTGCACAACATCCTTGTCTCTAAACTGAAGAGACATAGATTTGCCAGATGGACTATTCAGTGGATAAGGATTTGGCTGAGTGGTCCCATTCAAAGAGTTGCAGTCAATGGCTAGATGTCCAAGTGGAGATTGATGACAAGTAGCATTCCTCAGGGCTCTGTACTGGAACCAGTGCTATTCAACATCTTTGTTAGAGACATGGACACTGAGATCAAGTGCACCCTCAGCAAGTTTGTCAACAGCACCAAGCTGAGTGGTGTGGTTGGCACACTGGAGGGAAGGGATGTCATCCAGAGGGATCTGACAGCCTTGAGAGGTGGTCATGTGCAAACCTCATGAAGTTCAACAGGGCCAAGTGCAAGGTCCTGCACATAGGTCAGGGCAATCCCAAGCACAAATACAGGCTGGGTGGAGAATGGATACAAAGCAGCCCTAAGGAGAAGGAAAATCACCTGCAAAAGAGCAGTTTTAGAAGCATTTTGTTTGAAGGGATCCAGATCTGTTGGAGGTCCAAAGATCAGAAAGAGGAAACCATGATGTGGCTGTGACAGGCTGTGATTTTAGCTGTGGTGGAGCAAATATTCCTGAAGGAGGGGATGGAGATAGGCGAGTGAGTCAAAGCGAAGAAACCAGTGGCCAGAAGTCATTGGCATGAGAAGACATAGAAGAAGGAGGATGTGAATTTTGTTCTTGTGACAATGAGAACAAGGGACAGACCATAAACAAGGCAGACAGGAGATAAAGTGTGCCCCAGAAAGATTAATAAAACAGGAAAAATATATCATGGGATACGATGGGTAGAGGGATAGACAGATGTTATGAGTCAGAATAGAAGTGTGGGGTATGAACGGTGATGATGGGAAAACAGTCCAGGTGAAAATGAAAAACGTTGCTTTTCTACTGCGACTCCACAAGATGACAACTGAACTAGTGAGTCTATTGAGGACTATCTAAATTAAACAAAATGCCATATCACAAATGTTTCACCACCTTCACTGAAATAAAAGCCTGTGTAGACTGGTGTAACATTTCTCCCTGGTACCTCTTTCACAGTCCTGCCCTACTGTTTAGCAAATAGCAGCTACTGTGTATGAAATGCAGGTGATGGTACCAAACACTTAGCTGATCTGCTCACCACATTGGCCTGGATGTCAAGTGTCTTTCCAAAATGAGCAGTATGATAGCAAGCCCATCCCATAAGCTACTACTGTTGCTATTTCAAACAGCAGTCCCCAAAGCCTTGGGGACATTTTTCCATACTGGTCCCCTTCAATCTGCCAGAAAAGCTGTTGAGAAGCAGACAACTTCAATGCTCCCTCAAGGTATACATGTCTGAAATGTAAATAATCCATTTCCAGTACTTCCTGAGAACCAGGAGAATTCAACTGATCCCCTGAGGAATGCAAAAATCTTACAGTATTATGCTGTAATAGCAGAATGTCAGCAAATACTAAGGAAACCACAAAGGGTGATTCCTGCTTCTCACAGCAGTGTATAGTGTATTGAGCATGTATAGAATAGAAAATGTAATCAATACAGATACTGAGACAAATAAGGAAGAACCTGTAACAGCATATACTGTCTGGAACCAGAGGAATTGATCTTTTGGTTCAACAAGGAATAAGAAAGTTCTATCCCTATAGTGAATCAGTCATAAATTAGAATTTTAGCAGCTATTTTTTGTGTCCCTGTAACATACTTGAAGGCCTTCGCATGCTGAAAGATTTCTTGGCAACCAAAGGTGTTTTTTAAGTCTTCATTTTTTTTTAGTAGGGTTTCTGTTCAGAATTTTTTAAATACCCAGATATTTCTGTTCTGTCTTTGTTTATACCCTTTCCACCTGACATACAATCAGTTTAATTTTTTCCATTGAGCTGAGTGGCTGCTAAATGCTTGATAGATGAATGATCATTGCTCAAGTGATTTTCTACCAGACTCATATAAGAAGCAATTTTGACCTCAAATTCTTCATACTTTTGCTTTTCATGTAAATCCTCATCTTGTTGACCCAGCTGATCCATTATCACATCACCACCTGTTCAATCATCAGCCTATCTTGCAAAGATGAACCTTTGATAGGAAGACATGGGTTGAGGTGTTTTGTTCAATATTGCAGGGCATTTACTGCTCTGCAATAGAATTTTTATATGAACTTTAAAGAAGCATTCACTGCTTTGTTGATATATGTCTTGTTTCAAATACATATAACCAAAAAAGATTTTTTTTCCCCTCTTGCAAAGAGATAAAGCACCTGAAAAGACAAGAAACTATTCTGATAAGATACCCAAGTCACAGCTTCAGTCTGAATAAATAAAATGCCTCTCTTAAATACCATTTTATCTTCAATTACGCTAAATCTTTACTTCAATATTTATCAATACTTGTTTAATGAATTGAAATAAATAAAAAAAATCCATCATAACACTAGGATATAGAACCAAACCTTATTGGCAAAATTATTCTGGATCAGTTATGTCTGATCATAGTTTAGACTTCTACAAAATGAAAACTTGCAGTTATCCAAGGCTACTTTTATAGCTAATGGAGAAAAATAGCCATTTCTAGGACATGATTACTGTCTCCCTAAAGTGGACATCTAGAACAGGTTAGATAGACCCTGAAATTTCCCATTTCACACCAGTGACTGTTCAGGGATCACTGGGAGGCTAGCTAGATGTGGATATCTAGACACATGACAAATAAAAAAACTGTGGGACTTCAATCCCATCTTCTGTGCTTCATTTTGGTAAATCAGTTCAAAATTTAAAATTCTTGTAGATCTCATGCACTCTTTAATTTCTTTTTAACAGTCTTCTGTTTGTGTGAAACCACATATAAGTACTTTGGATGTGAATCTTTCAAACACAAGATGGAATTGAAAGGACAACCAGGATCATCAAGTCTGGTTTCTTGCTGTCCAAGGCAGCAAACTGAGTAACATGTACCTTGAAACCCCTCAAGACTCTTCATCCACTCTTCAGATGGTAAAAAACATTCTCTGATTTCCAACCCAGATGTATTCATGGTCCGTTTATAACTGTTTGACTATATACCAGCACTTCATTTCACCATTAAAAACTTCCCTTGTTCTCATATACAGAAAGTGAGCCAGCTGATTTAACTGCAAAATCAGAATGGAACAGCTTAGACTTGGTGTCACCCCATCACCAAATAGTTCTTTTCTCTCTTTCCACACCGTTTGATGGTGACAAACCTCCCCTTCTGGCTGCCCAGGAGCTCTCTTCTTCTCTAAAAAATAAACTGTTTCTTCTGAAATGCATACCAGATATCCACTTACAGTGATACCAAGGTTGAGTAGCAGCTAGACAGTACTTAATTTTTGTTACGTTTACATAACAAAAACACCTCTATGAAAGTTTTGAGGGGTCTGAACAATTTATTAAGCTTAAAATAACATAATGACCACCATACAAGACCATTAGTTATTCATATCCAGGAAACACATTAACTGAGCCAACAACATTAAATAACAATGTGCAGGTGACAAACTAACTGTACCAATCAATATATCAAAGTATTTTAAAAGCACTTTTGCCACCTTCAGAAACATACTCTTATTCAAAAATACTTTCAATAAATTAAATACTCAATTAATTGTCTTTTAGTAGACTTTCAAGAGTTTTTGTGCCATCAGGGAATGCACTAATTCATCTATATGACCTTACTACAATTAGTTCTGTTCACCCTGGTGCTTATTATATCGCTATATTTTGCCTGAAACAGGTTTAGTGGGTAACATTTCCACACAAGGGTTACATCTTCTTGGGGGTCTGTTCACTGGTAGAATCCTCATTAGGGCTTTCAGACCTGTACCTTACTACCTCCTGTAGAAGTTAAGAATGATCCCAAAACAACCAGGAAAGGTGACACTAGTTTCAGCATTTTTTTCATGTGCGTCTGCTTGGGCAGAAGGATTGGGGAGGGGGGGGAGGGAGAAGGGGAGTGGAAGGAGAAGGAAGTAGGGAGTTTGTTTCTTTTCCTGATGCATCATTAAGAGGAAAGTTTTTTAAGACCAAGGAACAGATTTCTAGCCAGTTCCTTGTCTCCAGTCTTGACCTAGAGTCCCTGGTGCAGGTGACCATCTCCAGCATGATATCCTGCTGACAAATATCATAAAATGAATATCAATGTCCAAAGTGCTGTCTTGTAGAACTGGACCAACAGTGCTGGCCAAGACTGAAATCTCCACCATTTCTGCTGCCAGCTTGGGCACTGGAGACAGCACGTGCAACACACCCTTCTCTTTGTCTCACCTTTCCTCCAAGTCTCTACTCTTTACGGACCATTTATGGAATTGCCACCATCGTTCAGTTCTCTTATTCATTTCAGCCCTCTTCACTGATGCCAATTACAGCTTGTGGTGACAAGTTATGATCTGGACACCCCTGTGCCAGAAAACAGCTTTGGTTTACTGCTTTGTTCAGTGGCCACACAAATTTGAAGTATTTCATTAACATTAAAAATGCCTTTCATATGGAATTTCACACTCTGTCCCAGATGCCCCCCAGTGTTATTTCCAATAAGCAGGTAATGATTCACCACAACACAGCTCCAAGATAACCATCCTAAAAGCCAGGTACCAGTGACAAATCTCAAAAACACTCATATGTGTTCCTTGATGGGAACACAGAAACATTTAATTGGGAAAAATGCTGCTTGTTTGATTTTTTTGTTAGTATTTTTGGATGCACAATTAAAGATTTTTCTTGCTTCAGCAGTTTTCCCTGCTGATTTGTGGGGGCTCACAGACTTTGCTGCCTCAGCAACACCTGAGACCAGAGGTAAAGCTGCTTTAAACTACTTGGCCTATAGAAAAACAATTTGAGCATTGAAGCTGAAATTGCACTAAATTTTCTCAGCTGTCTGTAACCACACAGATTGGTTGTATATGGACTACACTGTGGGCAGAAAAAGAGAAAAAAACAGCCATGGAGAGTGCGTTTTGATAGGTTTCTTACTAGAGGGTGCACACGGCTGATTTTAAAATGCTGTAACAAGCTCTACATTGTTTAATCTCAGGCTGAATGTTTTTGTTGTTATTTTTCTTTGCCCAGCTCTCACCATACTGATTAAGGCCAGTCTGATACCATTTACTCCCACTGATTAGGATCTTCCTTCATGATTACTACCATTTAAATTACAAGGCCGCTCAAGGACTCTCATATTCTCTAAAATGAGTAAAGCAACTCAGTTTGAGACATTCAGAAACAAAAAGGCAGATGTCTTCCTGTGCAGCAGAATGAGAATGACCTGTTCACATATATACTAATGTCACCTTTCATTCATTCTCTGTACAGGGGAGTCAGATTTGTCCTCCCTTGGGCAGCCCACACAAAAAGTTTCATCTCTTTTAAGCAAGTGAGTGGACAGTTCCTTGAATCAACTGTGAGGATTCAAGAGGCGCTGCCAATCCATGAAGCCATGGGCATGTCCTCCTGGTGTTGGTCCTAGACCTTCTGTTCAGGACAGGAGGCTACAGGGCCTCTAACCCCAAGCCATACTTCTGCCATACTCCTCAAGATTTTCATTAGATAACAGCAGGTTTTCACACCACTTATTTTATGTGTGGATAGCCACTCTTGCCTCCCAAAATAGTTGACTGAAAGGGTATTCTTCTTAGCATAATACGCTAGAGCACATACTTCGGCTGCCTAAGCAACAGACCCTCTGGAAAGGGACCAAACCCCTCCACTGAACAACAGCTCAGAGACACTGGTCACTTAAATTAGATGCCTGAGACAGATGGTATGTAGTGCACCAAAGATGGTGTGGAAACTACCCAGAGTTTCCAAAACCTTGGTTTTGTTCTATGTCCTGTTGGGAAATGTGGAATGCTGGAAAAGAATTGTATTGGATTAACACTGTAGGCAGTGCAATACAGAAAAAACCAGACCCAAGGTGGTAGGTATCTACTCCTATACAAAGTTTCACTGAAGTTATACATGGTACATATACAAATAAGTACTTTATTGAGTATAAGTTGTACCGCTGGCCCTAAATGAGGGTCAAATGTGCATGAAACCGAAAGACTAAAGTTTACCTCTTACAGTTACTACAGCACTCCTTCTTTCCCCAGACATATTAATCAGAACATAGCACTACAGTATCACTCACCATATGCACAAAATACAAACTATTAAGTTTGTGCATCTGTAGTTATAAAAAGTTTCATTTTGTGAACACAACTTATATACCAATTTTTAACTCACAATGTAGTTCTGATAAATAGTAATTTCTTCTTATATGTTTACAAAATTGTTATTAGTCCTGGGAGGGTAGACTGGAACAGACTATCTACCAGCAAGAAACTGCTGTTTGAAGAGCTGGGAATCACCCGATGAAACCTGCTGGAAATGTGTTCAAAGCCAACAGATAGACATAGTTATTCCCAGAGGTATCACCTGCTTTGAAATTGCCCAAAATTTCTTAGTTGTATGTATGTGGGTCCAAGGGAAGGCTCCACTAAGAGTTTCTAAATAGACAAATCATACTGAGCTCAAGAAATTACATTAACTTAAATACCTAGAGGCTGGGTGATCAATAGGGGGAAATAGCAAATAGATTTGGCCTCTTCTTACCTTTCTTTTCTGTGTGGAGACATTGCTATGATAAACCTAAATGTATTTCTTGAGTAGCGAGGGTTAGAACTGACCTTCTCCTTGCATAAATGTATTGTTTCTCTTTAACTTCCTTTCTAAGAGGAGGATTTCAGTAAATATTTCCATCACTAGAATACCTAAACTCATTTGCATGCATAGCCCAAGAAAGCAAAAGAATGCTATCAAACCTCCCGCATACGTTCTGAGCAAAGTAACCTCTGGCTTAGCACAGCATGCACGTTTTTAGCCCATAATATAATTGTTTTGCAAGGCAGTAGCTGCCAATAAAAATGTATAAATGAAAAAATATACTCTCAAATACACTATCAATAAAAAATACTTAATGTATAAATGTATTCAGGTAAAGCAAAAAAATTTACATATAGTGTTAACACTCTACAACCCAGAAGATATATTCAAGCACAGAAAAAAAGAAAAAAAAAAAAAAGAAAAAAAAAAAAGAAAAAAGAAAAATGAGAGAAAGCCCTTCCAGCAAGAAAGTGACACTGTAAAAAAAAAGCTTTCTTCTCTCCTGAACTGTAGAGCATTGTGGTTCTTCAGTCAGTATTGCAGATTTGAGGCTTCTTTCAGACCTTTAAGAACTGTCTTACTGTCCAAAAGACAATGTAGTTCCCCATGCACTGCAGTATTAGGTGCAACTCTTAACTTCATAAATACATCAGGTGCAGCAACACCTACCTTTCATGGCATATTAAATCAGGCCAAATAAAAATTTTCAGCCCCACCTTTGAAATCTGTCCTCCACTAATCTGCATTTGCTCACAGGAAATATTGGTAGACTCCTCTGAAGCTGTAGGTAACCTTCAAATAGGCAAAGCTCAGAGGCAGCAGGTGATGCTGCGGTACAATTCCAGAGGAAGATAGAGGGAATAATACCCTCTTCCTGAATGTTTTATGATTATTACAGCTAATATTTCAAAGGTAACTTCCTTCCCACAAAGCAGAATACGCATTTCTACTGCAAGACTACATGCACACCAGGTCTGATATTTTTAAACAAGACTGAGTTACCCAAGCATGAAATAGCTGAAACAATTTTCTTAACAACTGAAAAACACTTGGCTAACTCAAAAATAGCTGAACCAATTTTCCTCAAACTTTCCAGTGCAGTACACCTTTGGACTAACACTATACCTGCTAAATTTCTTCCCTTCACATGTGTCTTTGCTCTTACCTAGTGACTAACAAGACCATAAAATAAGGATCAAAGATCTAAACCTGCACATACACAAGTACATGATTAGAATTACTAGCACAATATCGAGGCAATGTTGGCAGGGTCAAACCCTAAGAATGTTTGCATCATTTGAACTTCATAACAGTGCTATATTGACACTATAGCTCATAAATATGTAATAAAGTCCACTATATTTTATAAGGCTGTAACTTTTTGTGGGGTTCTCATTTCATTCTCAATAACACTCCAGGGCAAATCTAGTTGGCTGAATTTTCAGAGATTGCTTTCTAAATCTGCTCATGGCTGCTATTTCACATCAGTTGTGCATGTAAATTGGAAATGTTTTTATAAGAACAAATCATGTGACAAGTATGAATCAAAACAGGACACATTTTTGCCTGCAATCATGCTCTGAAATGCACAAAAATGCTCACAAGTCAAACAATAGCATTTACCTTTTTTTAAATCCAAGGGAAAGTTTTAATACACAGCCTGTCAAACTTTCTTCCAAATCAGTTGCAGGTATCATTCCTAGTTTATGCTCTTACCTATGATAACTGAACTATGTTCCCCTATATATTTCCCTCGCTCTAAAAAACATGGTCGTCTACTCCTTGTAGATCCAGTAGTGCCAAACATATGTAGACCCTTGCACCCTAATCACTCTGCTGGAATTTTACTAAAGTCAGAATATATGGATTATTATGTAAGAATTTAATTTGAAAGTCATTATTTTCTTTTCTCTGTATTCCTCATCAGTTCCACCCAGCTTCTAAGAACAACTTAAGTCCACTTAGTAATCATGTCAGTGAAGCGCATCTGTTGTTCTCAAAACATAGGGATAACACTGGAAATCTCTAATTGGATATACACATGCAAATTAATCTCGACGTCCAGTATTGCTTTTTCCTGAGCTTGGCCAAGCACAGAATGTCCAACAAAATGAATTACATCTTGTACATCAGTAGAGTATGCAATGAACTGGTCCTTATCCACCTAAAGAAAACTGCCACTTACACTGACTTCACCAATTAATTGGTCTTCATAATCTGCACTAGCTCTCCTCTGTTGTTTTAAGGTGTAAACATTGTGGTGCGTTTTACTCTGAAAGACTGACCTTCCTTTGCAGACATGCCTAGATTATGCCTAAACCAGATGGCCAGTCTAGTGTAAACTCTATACCTCTACCCAGTATTCCCCCATATAGGCAATCCAGGCTTTGCATTGAGATCTGTACTGCCGTGACTCCCAGAACCATGTGAATTCCTTCCTCACCTTTCACATCATGGAAGCCTCCTAGGGATTTAATAAAAGTTAAGAATTCCACTGATTCTTCTACAAAATGACATTGAAAACAAAAGGAAAAGTATTACAGTATGTTTAATATTATTGCTTTTTATAGTTCTCCCATAAGTGATAAATGTTCAACATAGGCACAGGTATATTCCAGGTTCTCCCTCAAGCAAAGGTTTAAGCATAATGTGCAAAGGAATCTGCTGAATCTCTGAAATAAAATAAATTCCATTGTAAACCCCTGTGTGTTTTAATTCGGAATGATATGATTTCATTCAGGTGGTGCATTTGCATAAAAATTGGTGTTATCATTTTGTGTCTTAAAAGATCCATAGTCAATTCAGATTGCTTAAACATTCATGGGATCTTTTTGATACACTCCTGATTTTTTTTTTAGCATATTCCTATGGGAAACTTACCCAGATTTATTAACTGATTTTACATACTTTTCTCTATAATTCAGAAAACACTCCTTTTAAAAGACACAGATTTAATCTCTTCTGCAAGGTCAAGTTGTATGTGCCAAATAAGCTAAAATTCAATTTATGATCAGCTTCAACTGACTAAAATACACTATTTTCAGTTTGCAAAAATTTCATAAAAAGCCCTTCACTGTGTCATTTCACATAATTCTCTATTAACTGCTTGCTTTTATTGGCAGTTTCAATAAAATAACTGTTAAGTCTCAGGAAAACATTTACGTCTCAGTCTAAAGCCCATTTCCTCTCAAGCGCTGGGTCCATTAGAGAATCAAGTCACAGTTACTTAAAAAAGTCTGCTGAGCTTCTATAGAATTTTTAACAACAATTGTTCAGTTTCAAAGGCATCACAAAATCTGGAGTACTAATATTTCATGCAAATCTGAGATCTGCTACCATAGTATTAGTGAGTGTTTTCCAGTTTATGAAACTATATTTCTTACATGGAAAAAATCTAATACAGGAAATGTTCATGTTAAACTCATCCATAGTGTCATAGCTGTCTGAACAGATTTAGATTGTAAACAGAAAATTTTAAAACTGCATTTTATCAAATAAGATTGTTCACAGTTTATTGTTTATAGCTGAACCTGAAGTCTTAGATCAATGGGACTAGAAGGGATCTGAATGGATCTTGTAATCCCTCTCCTTTTCCTGGATAGGATCAGACATAGGGAAAGTTTCTAGCAACTTAGAATCATAGAATCATGGTTTAGGCTGGAATGGACCTTAAAGATAATCTAGTTCCAGCTCCCCTGCCGTGGGCAGAGACACCTTCCACTAGACTTGGTGACTTCCCTGATACAAGCCCCCGGTGAGCAGCACACCTCCCTAGGGAGTGCGTCAGGCCGGCACATGGGTGCCTCCGTACCTCTCAGAGGAGAGTCGCCTTCTGCTGTCACCCGTCGCTTTTTCTTAGTTGTGCTGGTTGTTACACGGGGAGCAGACCAGGCTGCCCTGCTCAGCCCCAGCATCTCTCCTGACATGACAGGTCTTTCCTCAACAGTCTGCAGAGTGGTGAAGCAGTTCTGCAAGGGCACTCCGGCTTCAGGGGAAGTCTCTTCCTCATGTGTAGAGGAATGTTAAAAAGGAGAAAAAAAAAGGGGGGGGAGGGGGAAGTGTAGAGTAATGAAGCTGGGTTAATTAACATTGATAATATACAACTGTGGGTTGGCTGATGTAGACAAGGTGCAGCTGTGGCTGTTCTGTTAAGTGGTTGGGCAGCTAACATAGAGATGAGGAAGAAGCAGAGAGAGAACATGTGCCCTGGGTGAGGAGAGATGAGGTGAAGGCAGCAGAGGGACTGGTATGAAGAATATGATGGCATGAGATGGTAAAAGACCTTTTTGCAGCTTGATAGTTTGGAGCGTGCTGAGACACTCCTGCAGCTCCTGGCTATTGTAGGCTTCCATTCTCTGTGTTACTGGCCTCCCTCCTTTCTGTGAGTTTGGCCATGGCTGTGGGGCTGCTGCAGACTGCTTGGAACCAGCTATCCAACCCCTTCTCAGCCTCCCTGATGCCACGCAGCTTTCTCACCACCTCCTGCAGCTCAGCCACCTGCTGCAGGAGGTCCTTCACCTGGGCCCAGCTTTTGCAGGCAGGTCCGCTGCCTGTCCCCGTCCCAGGGGAAATGTCTGGGCACATCCCACAGCCTGAGGCCTGCACTGCAGCCTCTCCCCTCAGTGACTCTGTATGGGCAGGGGTATTGGCCACCACCAGGGTAGATGTTGAGACCCCCCCGGCCAGAGCTGCAGCCTTTGCTCTTGGATGAGTGCCAGCCATTCTGCCATGGATGTTGGGTAGGATGAATGCCCTTGACCTGTGCAGATAGTCACAGAGTGCTGGCCGGTTGCCAGGCTGTGTGGACTTCAAACCACCAGCTGCTGTCCCAGGCCCTGGCTGCTGTCCCACTGCTTGGCTGCTCGCCCTGCTGGCAGTAACCCAAGGGCACCCTTTGCTACCCCTGCCCCCCTCATGCCTTGCCAACCACTCTCCAGCGAGCTGCCAGCCCCTGGCAGGTCTCAGTGCTCCTCTGGGATCTCCCTGGCCCTGGAACACCCTGCACACCCCGGTCCCCCACGCTGCTGTGGAATGTGCCTACTCCGGAGCTGGTCACCTCAGCAGGTGACAGGAGCTTCTCGCAGACCACCCCTGTAGATCCCACGCTGCCAAAACCTTGCCATGCAAACCAAATGCAACATCTTAAGACAAAACTCATTATTTTTATCCCTTCTTTCTTCTTTGGTCATGTCTGCAGGCTTCTGATCCCTCTTGTACTGTGTTCAGATGGCTCAACTCTTGTTTGAACTTCAGTGTTCAAACTGGACAAAGTCTCTCATCTAAATTTTAATAGACTTGAGTAGAGACAAAGAATTATGTCAGATTGTTTCTAAGCTGTATTTCAGCTTCTACATTTTTTTAAAAAACTTCAAAATATATGAAAATGCACCTTAAGCCCTCAATCCTTTTTCATTTTATGCAGATCCGCTACCAAGAAGCGCTTCTACCTAGGCAGTGACATCTATTTTTCCTGTGTGCAGCGCTTTGCTTCTATTCAACAAGATGTATCTTTCAGTACTGCACCCAGGTTTGCCAGTACCATTTTAATTTGCAAGCCTCTCCTGTAACACACCAGCAGCACAATGCCATCTGAAAAAAACTAACAAGAATATCTTCTACTCCATCATGCAATATATTAATGAAAATATAGTATTGGAGCCAAGACAGCCTCCTATCATGGCGAAAGTAATTTGAGTATTAAATTGAATTAATTCTTCTGCACCCTTAGTATTAGAAAGATGCTTTCTGCAGGTAGTGAGGAATAGAAGACAAAACTGGAGTAATCCAGGCATACACAGGTGGGCTTCTCATCAAAACCCTGATAGTTTAAAAGCATCAAGAAGAAGCATAAGCTCACCATGTGGTATGTTACTTTTTCCCATTTTTCTCAGTATTCTGACTGCACAGAAACAAAACTTGATAAAGTATATCCCAAAGCAGATCTTGTATGACAGTGAGTCAGTCAGTGTTATATTCATTATTGGCCTGAAATTACTTGAAACAGAACGTGCTTTTGAAGAAAGCAAAAAGAATAGGAAAAGGAAATGAATGATTCAGTATATTATCTCCTCAGGCTGTAATATACAAAGCTGGCAGCTTCAGCTTTACAAGCACTTTAATTTCAAGAGACAAAGGTCTCATTTCTATTATTATTCCACTCACTAAAATTTACATTTTAACCAAGAAAGACCCTCTGTGCCAACTGATGTCAGAAGTGACCAATTTATATCCATTAAAAAAAAATATTAAGAATAACAGTTGAAATTCTGTCCCAGTTCAGGTCAATGGCAGCTGTAGTCTCAAAGTGAGCAGAGTACACACAAAGGATTTGGTATTTTGGTTACACAATTAGACCAATTAAATTCTGCTCTTCTGCTAACAGCAGTTAATCTTCTAGTGAATACATAGAGGTAGAGCTCCAAAAAACCATATTCATATACTGCTCATCCATTAATGTGCAGCTTATGATTATTCCAGAACCTTTTTCCCAACAGCTAGGTTCTTATCAGCTTTCTCATATCAATATATTTTTCTCTACTTATATACAATGATTTAAATAGGACCTCTGGTGGCATAAGGTAAATATGATAGGACATTTACCACTGGTGACAATATCTGAGCTTCATCCCTCAGTTTCCCTGGTAGCTGAGATGTAGGAAGTGACATTGCACAGAACAGCTTTTAGCAAGATCATAATATGTACAAACCTTTGCAGTTTTTTGGGGCAGGAGAATACTGTCCAGACTGCATATCATAAATTAAAGTACCTATAAATTGGTTAGAGGGTGAAATCCTACTAGTGAAGAGAAGATGGAAGAAATTGTAGGTTTCCATCTGAAGGCCCTAATGAGGCAGTCTCATTTTGTCAGTCATCAAAGTAGGAAGGTACTACAAAACAGGAGTGTTCTGCACCTTCACATCAGAATCAACATGGTCTATATCACATCAGAGAAGCCCAACATCAGATTTAGTGAGCATCATCTGAAAGCTGTTGAAGTTTTTGCAACTTTCCTTCATTTTAGGCACAAATTCTTCTCTAGCTCATGCAACCTGCTATCACCTACTTCTGCACCAATAATAGGGAACCTCCCCTTCCCCTTTTAATCTCCTGCTTTAACTATGTGACCACTGTAGCATACTGTTTACATATCTTAAAGCTCTTCTCCTTAGAGTACCACTCTGAAATACAGAAGGTCTTTAATTTACATTTTACAGATTAAAATTGAGAACAAAGGTGAAGACATTTACCTGGTGTCCAAAACCAAAATATTCCTTTGCCCTTTGGAGCATGCACTAAATCTATGGCATGTAAATCTTCCTACATCAGTGCTTTTCCTGCATCACTCACATGATATAAGCACATTGGCTGGTATGCATCTATTTCTTCATGTCTTCAAGAAAAGCCATCACCTGGAAGTAGGATTTGGCTCTCTAAATCTATAGATCTATCTCCCATCCAGCTGAAGGTACAACAAGGATGCAAATAATGGAAAAAATCTGGTATTTCAATTATGGGAAAAGCAAGCCATTCCAAAAGTTAGTAGAGGGCTTTAAATGAGTCTATAAAGCAAACATAAGTTTTTAAGATAGTGCAAATTTGTCCCATGATTAGGGGTGCTTGAAAAGGCAGGAATCTTTCCTGAACTGAGTAGAAAGAAGGTAAAGCATTCTCTTCCCTTCTCCTAACTGTGCATTAGTGGACTTGGTGTAGCCGTACAGCTCCCTCAACCCCCTTTTGCAGACCTAAAATTCAGGGAATAAGGGTATTCCTCTAGCAGATGGCAAAAATACAACCATAACCCAGTAGCATGGAGAGAGTCCTGCACAAATCTGGGGCAGTAATTGCATATTCTGTCTGATGTGAAAAGCTGAGATTTAAGAAATTAATATGAAGGTGAAGCCAGCACTGAAACTACTCTAAATATTGGAGTCTTTTGAAATCTAGCTCCAGGTCTAACCAATGCAGATCAAGCCAATCCGGCCTAAGAGTTTGATGCCTGGGAAATTTTTGTGATGTAGTTAATCATTTGGTTCCAGATGTGACTCAAACACAGCATGGTATCAGCATAGTATAAACACTTGTGCAGTTACTCTGGACATCCACCCATTTTCAGTCCTGCAGGCACCTAACAAGGATCTTAGGAAGCTGGCTAAATCAACTTCAACAAAAGCATTGCATTAAAAAAACTAATAGGAATAAAATCCTCACTGTTCATCCTAACCAAATTATAATACATCATGTTTGCGTTTTATGCATTTGTGATAACTGGCCTGAACAGCATACACGGAAAATGAGCTTTCTATGTACAGTATATTCATATTGAAGAAGTCTGAATTATTTATAACAATGGGCCTACCAATACTCTGCATACAAATCTGTTTTGGTTCAGGTTTCTTTCATAGTGAGACCTGGATATCGCTTTAGAACATTTTCTGAGTAGCCCTGCAGAAACTGTTGATCATTTCAATATACTAAATTACATTTGTAAACTTTATACATAAGTAACATGTTTTCAGATTTGCACAGGCAAAACTACCATCATTATAAGCTCTCTGGGGAGGGATCTATCATTTCTGTATGTTTATATGATGGTTAGAACAATCCAGTGTAGAATAAAAGCACTCAAATACTAATATTTGTAATAATAGGTCAAGATTTTCATTGACTTCTGTGTGTGGCTAATCAGAGCTCAGCGTCTTTGAAAGATAAGACCACTTTTATATCAGTGCAGACAAAAAAATTCAGTTTCCTACATCTGAAAGCAATGCTCCCAGTTATACACAGCTTATGACTCAGTTATGGCCTGGATTTTCAAAAGAGTCTAAAAAAGTCATGCAGCTTAATCCCATCCCATTTCAATAGATTTGGGTGCCTGTATCCTGTGTGCAGACAAGGTAATACTATGCAGGTTTGAAAAGCAAGAAGTCTAGCTGTCTTCACTGTGATCTAAATGTGCTAGAACTAATAACTAGGTAAGATGCACTCACACAATCTGAAAAATTGCTTAGTTGCACATATGACTAAGCAGGATACTCAGCAAGGGATACTGGGCTCAGTCTTATATCAGTCAGAGAAAATGTATGTCACAGAGAAGAAAACATTAGCTGAGAAACATCCAAACACAGAATTCAAAGTTAAATGGCCTAGTGTCTGACACAGGGGAAGTCAACAATGATTAGCTTTGAGTGCTAAATGCTTCAGTACTTAAGTGAAGTAATTAACTAATCACAGAACACAGGAGAGACACATGATAGAAGGTTGATAACCAAAGGATTACCATGTGATCAAATATATAAAACCAGTGGAAGAGGTAAGTATAGCAGCTTGCAGTAACTTGACTTGGCTTTCTGGACATCTGGGCTTCATTAACATCTTGCCTCTCATTCATAGACTTATGCTTGCTGTCTCCAGCCTCAAGTGTAGTCTGATACCTCATCTTAGTCTATCTTCTGGGGTTTGGAAGGCAGCCTCATTCTGCTAACAGCCTGTTCTAAGCATGTACTTGGGAGTACATGCATCCTATACTTATCCAAAGCCTTTGTGGGGGCAAGGCACCTTGACCCTGCTAGGCATGCTTCACTGCTAGGCATGCTTCACTGCTAGGCACCCTTCAAAGGGAAACAGATGAAAGCTATATGTACTTAAGTTTAAGGTAAATATCTGTGGGCAGTAGCAGTCAGAAACGAGAGAATGCAAGTGCTAAAACTTGTGTATATAAATACATATAGAAAAGAAATTCTACCCTATCCTTAACAACACCGTATCTGGCTAGGAGTACTAGAGTATCTCAGCTGAAATACAGAATCTCAGACTCCTGTGTTTATAGCAACCCAGACTCTGATTGCAGATAAACTTCTTTCTCTTAATACGCTAGTCTAAGTAGTCTTGATTTAGTGCAAAACAAATGAAGAATCAATGGCTTGTCTAGAGTCATTGCCCTCTTTGTTATTAAAAGACTTCCTGGGTTTCACACTCCTCCCCTTTGTATCACATATTTCTGGCAAGAAATCTTTTTATTCTAGCTGCAGCCAACTCATCTCAGCACATGCTACCTAATACACATTTTAAAAGCTTTTCAGGTTTTGTAATATGTTGTATAGCATCCATCATAAAAGCAATGCAGGATGATATAGGCAGGGTGGTGAACCCACAGCCTCACTATAGTGATTTGACCTACGTTTGATAGAAACCAGAGCACTTTGGAGCACATTACCAGAAAGACCCTAGCCGCAAGAATAAAGTATTCCCAGACAGACCTAGAAAGCAAGCATCTTTCCTTCACCTTCTGCTAATCTTTATTCCCAGCTGAGTCCATCCAGAATCTCTGAGGGACACAGTACTGCTAAGGATTAATTTCCTACAGTATTACAGACCCTGAGTTACAAATGCTTCCTGTCACATTTACCACCACCTTTCACCACTCCCTTTCCTTATTTATTTATTCACTATCTTTCTCAAAAAGGGGAGAAACAGAGAAAGAACTAGAACATAACTTAGCTGGGTTTTTTTCCTCTTTAGCTCTAGACAAAATGGCCAGGAAAAGCGTGATGACAAGGAAAAGCAGAGCATTTTTCAGGGACTACTGCCATCCTGCACCACAAAGACATCTTTGTCCTATTAATACCAAAAGCAATTGACCATGAAAATGCTATGCAAATCTTGTACCCAAGAAGAATTCATTGTTTTAGTAAGCAAGTTATGCACAAAGAGATGTAGATCCTGTGGAAGTTTTATTACTCTGAGATATGAGTCCAAAGGAAAATATGAAGAATGCTTGGAGAACTATGACTTTATTTTCACTGCTTTCAACAATCTAACTTCAGTAAATCAACAGCAGAAAAAGAGCTACTTCAAATCGAGTATTTTAAAAAATTAGTATAAGTACCTTTGTATCCTTTTTCCCCTTTGTTTTTAACTTCTTGCATGAATCTCACGAGGTCTGCATTTGTGGAGCCCCCTGAATCTATAAATTTGACTTCTGAGCTATGCATTGGCAGAAAATAATGTATTTTGCAAATAATACTCTGCCAATATTTATCTGCAGAGTGCAGTGCAACTCAATTATAAAGACCTAGATATAGGGTGCAGTAGTTATCAGATGTGCTCTGCAGGTTGTTAGGGTTTTTTTTTTAATTTAAGTTCTATGGGGAATTTTAATTGATAGATGTATTTTCAGCAGAGTGGGGAGGTAGCTGCAAGACTCATGGGGAATAGGTGGCTTTGTAGGGCCAATGGATCCTGAAAAAATTGAACCCCAGTACCCAATTTTTTCTACTGAAAAACATTTTATAAATCATAAGGCCTTTGCTCTCACTACATACTGTTTGTTCAGTCACAGCAAGGGCTATGGACCTAAAGGGAGAAAAATGCAAAGGGTGCGCTCTGAGTCAGATGCAATGTCAGGACCAAAGAAACCAATGTCTGCATCAGCCAAAGGACAAGATCAAAAGTCTTCTAGGATTTAATAGATAGAAATGTGGAATCAAGAACAAGAAAATCAGGAGTGAAGACACAGACATAAACTTTAGCCAGCTGGTAATTTTTTTTATTATTATTTTTACCCTTATAATATGGCTCCTTATCAGGGTTTCTGCAAACCCAGAGCTGGGCATGCTTTTCAGGCCTAAAGCTGTCAAGGGAACTCTTATTGCCAACCTTGATTGTAGCTGCAAAGCAGTCACAGAGGAAAAGCTTTCTATGAGGATCACCAGTTGATATAAGCTACATTTCATTGTTTTATTTTCTGTGTTTTCCTTGGAATGCCTGTCAATGTGGCATGAGAGGGAGTGCTTTCTCCAACTAGGGAACCATATCCCTGAGGCACTCAGCCCTCACAGTGCCCTCTGGACTGCTTCCTCATTCAGCTGAGATGTCACCCAGAGCTTCTCTAACTGAATAGCTGTAAATCAGCCCAGCTACATGAGCCAAATTTCCCTCATTCAGAGCCCTTCTTCAGAATTTCCATTAGACAAACAGAAAAAGAACTTTCACATTTATACTTTGATAGCCTTTCACATCCATAATATGACAGCACCACTCTAGCAAAGGCCTAGTCCCTGTAAGAGTCAGTCTAAAGAGAACAATATTGTCTCAACATTGCCAACAGAGACCTGGAGATGGAATGTGGTCCTCATGAACACCAAGACACAAAGACCCTGGGAAAGAGAACTGCACGGTACAAGGAGTACTATGCCATTCCCTGCCACCTGGGATTGAAAGGAACAACTACAATAAGGTCGCATAACAGCTGTCCAGGAGATGGATCACAACCATGGTCATAACAACAAACCAGAAAACAATACAAAAACACGCCGCCTGGTCTGAAGCTCCCCGCATCTAAGGCAAACCACGCCTCGGGCACTCATCTTTGGACATGCATGATAACCTGGCTTGAGAAGGCGGAGACTGGCAGGAGTCCATGGACCAGAGGAGGAGCAAGGTGTGTTGCTTGGCATAAAAAGATGCCTTCTTAGCAACTGAACTTTGGAGATCTTCCCCACCAAGGATCACGATGATCGGAAGGACTGGCAGGATGCTGCCTGGATCTGGGACCATAGGGACACCTTGGACCCGTGGTGGTAGCTATAATCCTCTTTCCTTTTCTTTTTACTTTACCTTTTATTCACTTTCTGTCTTTCTACCTATTGCATGCTGCCTTACAGGCAAACAATAAAATCGTGCTGTTTAATTGAAGCATAACCCCTTGGCATGGTCGCCTTGATTTTTGCCTTCAAGATCATAGTTAACGAACCATCACGAGTCCACTGAGTGGACCGTGACAGTCCCCTGTGTATTTATCTTTGTAGACAGAAGTTGCGTGTAAGTGGAATATCTGCAACATTTCCCAAAATCTACACCTACAGATGTAGATTGCTGCCTGACAAATTACAGGAAGACTAGAAAACTGCAAAAATAAGGGCAAAAAAGTTGAAGGAGGCCAATAAGTCAGCAATGGCAATCTGAGGCAGGTGAGAAGGGAGTAAAACACTCCTGCCTCAGAAATGAAGTGTTTCAAAAGTCATCACCTGAGGGATGGTAACAAGTTCTCTCTATAAGATGGGGGAAAAGGAAAGAGACAAAAGTAAAATTGTATTAGCTTCTGCCTCTGGGGATATCACAACAGAGGGCAATGCCAAGGTAATTGACACTTTACAGGTGACCATGGCCATGACACCAGCCCAGCAAGAACATTAGCTAATGCCTTTTCCTCCATGTGCCTAGACTCATCACACGGCTAAGGAGGGCAGATGCTTGAGAAGTCCCATCCTCACAGGAGTGATTTAACCAGGATGCTTTTAACAGCCAAAGCAGAACTGTATTTATGTTCTCTGTCAATTACTCCAGGAAACCTGACACAAACCACTGTCTAAAGGGGTGTGTTTAATCTCAGCAGGTTCTGAGGGATTCCAGATGGCCCCAGGAAACAAACAGGTCCTCTATGAAAATATTTTCTTAACTGTGATTTACAAATAACATGGTCTGGGTCCTCTAAGAGCAGCTGCCCTTCCTGTTCAAACTCTTGGTTATTAGCCTCCTGGTGTAGCAGTCAGTCCCTGGGGTGCTCTTAGGTAGCCCCTAGATTTCAAGGCTTACCCATAACCTGGATAACCTGCCTCAATACTCAACGTATTTTGCTTGCAGGTGCTATGAATAAATAGTTTTGACACTCAGCAATGGAGAAGTATTTATGTGCTTAGTACTGTGCATCTGGTTTTGGGGCTCAGTGTATGCTAGGAGGGCCTATAGTTCTATCACTCCTTTTTCTCATTCACTGTAGTCTAGCAGGGTAAAAATACCAAATGGTCATAACTTTTACATCCTAGGAAAAACAGATTCTGAAAGGAAAATGTCATATATGTGGGAGATACTTTAAGGAGAATACAGGCTGGAGCACTGGGATCTGGCTTTGGGATATTAGCAGTCCTGAAGCAGAGGAAGTGTGAATTGACTGTGGGAAGTGGTGGACAGCCCTGCCTCACCTTGAGTCTGAAATAAATGGCACTGAAGTCTGTTCTCCTATTCTTTGTCCTTGGGCAGGAGCAGCAGCTAAAGCATGAAATGCAAGGGTAGAGACAAGTGTGATGTTTAGCATTTATATATGGTGTTTCCTTACCAGCCTGGCCCCAGGATATGACTAAGTGGTTGGTGTGTGTCCTTGGATAGTATGTTGTGGAAGGGGTCTTAACAAGAGATCTCTGAATCCCTCATTGTCCTGCAAATGAATTGCAAAGTGCAAAACAGGTAACAAAAATGGTCTCCATGCTAATGTCAAACCAGACAAACAAGCAGGGTCAGATGATCTTGACTCAACTAAGGGCACATGTAGGGGAAACATGGTTATCACAGTAGGACCACAGCATCATGGCAGCAGATGATAATCAGCGGGCAGCACCAGAAATAGTGGTAGGTGCTCTCATGCCATCCCTACCAATTATATGCACAAAGAACAGAGGGGAAACCTGCCTTAGGAGTTAGATATCAGAACTGTGAAGCATGGAAATAACATGATCACAATCTTGGCATGATACCAGTCAGTCCTAAAGAAGGAAGGAAATTGTTCCTCTTCTGATCATAGTAATTGTCTTCCCTCTTAAATGTTCTTGTACTGTCCTAGATGTCTTATGTGGCAATAGCACAGATATACCAGCCAGTACATTTACAGATCATGCTACTAATTACGACTTGTCATCAGCAACTTGTGACACTACTATGGCTTATCAGCATAGCTCCTGTGCGGTGACTTGATAAAAGCTTAACATAATACACTTCCAGAAGGCAGCATCTATGTGGTGGGCTAAGCTGGGGTACCAACAGTACAACCATCTTGACAGTGTATTAAAAGAAGTTCAACATAGTTGTGTCAGTTCAGCATAGTTGTGTCTGTAGCCATCCATTGCAGCCCTGAGATAAGATCTCATCACCTGGTGCCGTGTGGTTAGAAGGCTTAAGAGAACAAGAAGCACTGGTGGGTGAGAAAAGCTGCACAGTGGATCAGTGTTATGAACAGTACAGAGGTCAATAGCAAGCCAACAAACGAGTTTTACCAGCAGTTTTAAAGAGCTGGTGAGATGGGGGTGATGACCGAATAAAACTATGGCCTTTGTGAGAAACTGTACGATGTGCAACCTGGAAGTACTACAGCTGAGGGAGCTCTCATTAAGTGTTTGATAGAAGAGTCCTGGTAGACCTTACAGATTAGTGTGGGCATAAGCGAGTACCACTTTCTGTTTTAAAATAATATTGTCAGCTTCTTACAAAAATTACATGTGTTTGCTAAGAAATTCTTCAGTAATCTACCTTTGAAAGTGCCTAAAAATGGATGCCCTTTATTCAGGGTTTTGTATGTAATGGACACAGTGTTTATTCCCTGAAATGTTTGTTAAAAAGACAGAAATTCTTTTTTGTGCTTTAGAGTGGCCATAAACTGAAGATGAAAGACAAAACCGTCACAGCATTTTTCTGACTGCTTCTTTAATAGTGTGATAATAGCATAAGAAATCACAGCCAATTCCAGGCTTAAAAAACAGGAGCATGTGAGCTATGGAGAGAGTTAACCAAAGGCTAATAGGAAGATTTGAGAAGAGAGAAAAGAAAGTCAGAGATCTGCCTGAAATTCTGAGGTGCCTCCCTGCAATACAGCATTTGCAAGAGACCATTTGTCTGTGCCTGCAGGAGGAAAATATTCCTTAAAATTCAGTATCTAGGGCTGTCAGCTTCACTTTTGATGCCTGTAGCTCAACAAGAGACATCCGCCAACCTCCCAGTTCCTGCAGATGGTACCTTCGTATAATGTTTTATCTGTAAAGGTCTGCCACTCACATAAGTTTAGTGACAAAGTCAAAAATCATTCAGCAAAGCAATCTTCTCCAAGTTTTCTCTTCTCCCTATCTTTCTTTCAGTTCTTATTCAATAGAAATGCAGTTTCCTTTGAAACATTACTTGCACCAGTCTTGTCTTTGGGAATTAGACATTAAAATACAACTATAAAATGACATGTTATCTAAGAGTTCTTTGCAATTCAGAGAATTACCTTTGTTATTGGAACATTTTTAAGGTTCTTTTAATTGAACTGCAAAAAATATTAATCTTTCCTACATTCCACCATGCCCATGATCTTCAGAATGTTTTAGCTTTGAATAAGGGTGACACATAAAATCCCATTTTGTTTTTAAGGGAGTAGACCATCCCAGTACCAAATTTAATTTTTTTTTCAAAGCCAAAAAAACCTACCACTCAACAATAACAAAACAAACAAACAAAACTAATGTAACTTGATGTTGAGGAATTAGGAAATCATCTAAAAAAGCCTTGATAAAGTTCTCAAAATTTACAGGAAAACAAGGCAGCTGACTTTCGGCTTTTTGAAAATCTCAAAAATAAAAAATAATTTTCCTGTTACATGAAATCTCCTAGTAAATGATGTCTGATGTGGTGTTTTTTCCTGTATTTAGCACCTGAAGTATGACAGAGAATATTTTGCAGACTAACTTCTAAACTATTGTCCTGTGGCTACTCCTTCATTTTAGTGTGTTCTTGACCTTATTTGTCGTAGTCATTATGTAGATTGTTTTGCCCAGCATCCCTATATTCTTTTGCCCAGTGCTGTCATCACTGTTGACATACTTTACATGTGACTCTCAGTTTTTCCTTTCCATTCTCCAGTGTCAAGGGGAATGATGTCATCAGCAGGACAGCTGTCCCTTCCCATCTGGAATTCATAAATGGATAATATTCTATTTCTACAAAAATATTTCTGTGCTGCCTGGTTGCTTGGGTTTATATGAAAGTCAGAGGGTTTTGCCTCCATACACATTCTGGCAGGCCTCTGTTGATTTCCATAGTGTCAGCCCCGTGAAACGTCCTTCCCCAACCCTGTCTGCAGGAAATACAAACTGCAGCGATCTACCAGCTTCTTTGTGTTTTCTTACTGGGTTGGATGAAGTATTAATAGTTTGGGTTTATGGACAGAAGAGTTTGAAATCTGAATTCTTTGTCTGCATTAGTATTGAAATGACAATGACTGCCATAGGTTTGACTGTGTCCTTTGCATTGTTCCTGGCTCTCAGAACTCTGGGAAGGGCACAGCTCTAAGGCAAGGTAATGATCGCTCAGTGCGTACCTGACAATGGCTGGGGTTGCCTAGCTTTTTTTAGTTTTAAAATTTGCAGAAGTTCTTTTTTTTTTTTTTTTTTTTAATGCAGAATCAGGTTTTGTTATATTTTATTGCAGTCAACCCTGTTTGAAGTGAGTGGGGGAATTGTATCAACAGCTTGGGAATTTTTCAGATTTACAATCTTCTTCCACAATAACTTACATCACTCACAATTTCTACAGCAGAGGTAGAAATTAGGCTAAAAACAAATTTGTGCATATATTTAGCATCTTTGAGACTACCAGAGACTCTGTAGTTAAGCCCACACACAAAACAGATACAAAGTTGGGGGTTTTGACACTGTTGTTCTGTTCCTAGTGAAAACATGCAGCTTTCAAATGCCATGAAAAAAATGCCATTGTTTGCTATTACCCACAACTTCAGTAAGCCGGGGCAAAATTCAACAATCTGTGAGATCATATTAGACCACATTGTTCTCCTGCAATGAGTGGCAGCCCTTCTAAAACATGGACAAATCCACCTGGTAGAGCGAGGTGAGAAAAATTGTATGCTGTCATTGCCTTTTGCCATCACACCTTTCAAAAACAAAACTTCCCCACAGAAAATTGTAACATCTCAAATAAAGCTGGTAGTTTGTATAAATATATATATAAAAATTACGAGAAAAGTAAAAGCTGAAATAAAACCCCAGAGAAATACAGTGCATAGCACAACTATAATTTTAAACAGATGAGGAACTACTTGCATTTTTAAAAGCTATGTTGAATCAGAGCCTGAGTTATTATGTGAATTGGATGGAAAGGTACTCCATATTTTGGAGGGCTTTGAATGAACTTAGACACAGTTCATAAGCTGCCTCACTTAGGTGTTAAAAATTGTTCTTCCACATCTGTGCTTCTCCCAAAGGAAACAGCAAAGTCAATGGCTTTCTTGTACTTTTTTTCTCCCGAACGATTGAGACAACAGAGTAGGATTTTAATGGATATAGCACTTATTTTTTCATCTCCCTAAATGAGCAGCTAAATTTGGTATAAAATGACCTATCCTTTTTGCTATGTTTATAATGCTTGTTTATGAAATGATGCCAGATTGTCTGCCCTTGAACAACACTATTTCCATGCATGTAAAAAAAAAAATCATAGGCAGCAGTAATGAAAGATTCCACAGAGGTCTCCACCAAAATGCTGTAATATTGACATAAAAGAACAATTTACATGGATAGAAGCATTAATATGTTCACCAGACCAGCTGCAATGACATTTTTTTTTGCTGTTACGAGGCCTTTCTGCTAATCATCAGGCTAATTTCAAACATTTCAGAAAATATCAGATCATATCAAGCTTAAGTTACTTCTGACTTGAACAGAATGAATAGCTGCAGCTGAGGCCAGGTCTGGATGAGGATAACAGCTTATGTCTTCAAAAGTTTCAACACCAGACTAGGTAATTAAAATAAAACTTTTCACCCAGTATTCCCTTGCACTCAAGGGAATCTGTGGTAAGGACATGCCCCATTATTTTTTGTAGTCCAGATTCAGCCAACAAGACATAAGAGAAGTATCTCAAACATCTGGGAAGGCTACCTCTTCTTCAAGACTGCTCAAAATGATTTCCACTCTGTTGCCATCAGGAAAATGAGGAAGAGAAGTCTTCAATCTTTTGAACTATTTAAAGGAACATAGAGAAGAGTCATTTTGATTTGTACATCATATGATTCGAACCTTCAGAGGAATTTATTAGTTGCAATACTTCATCTCCTTTTGACTATGTCTGTGTGTGCATATACATACTCATCATACTCCATATATATATATATATATATATACGTGCTTCAACCTCAGGTATTTCAAGAGAATTTGGAAATGTCCCATTAGTAATTAGTAAATTAGTAAAAAACCGTAACATAAACAGACATGGATATTTGTCATAAAAGCTTTTATGTTCAAAAGGTACAAATTATTTTTGTACCATAACTCCCCCTGCAAACATCTGACCACATAATCTTTTCAATCTCTTCTTCAGAATACAGCCTAAAATCATCACAGAGACTCCCAAGCAGATGGCACAAGTATTCCAGAAGATACTGGTTTTTTTCCAAAGAGCTTAATTTTATTATCACAAGAGAATGAAATATTTCCTTTTTAAGCAGCTGCTGCATCTTCTCTGTTTACAGTCCTCTTTCACTATTGGTGTAAGCCACCCAACCAGTTAAACACCAGCTACCGTTTTCTTTACAAGTGGTAAGGAAACTAATTAAACCTAATGAAAGCAATCAGTCTGCAAGTGTGAGAATGTTCTTTTTTTCCATTTCTGAATATAGGTATAATGCTACCAACCCTTGGTGGTGGCAAGGCACTCAAACACTGTGCTAATGTATAAATTAAACAAGGCATGAGCTGTAGATTAAAAATCTTAAGTGCCAATTCCAAGTCAATACCACAGACCTGCCAATTTTCTTTTTCTGGCATAAAAGCTTACTGTTTCCCCTTAAACTTTTATTACAAGGTATGAAATCAGTACTACGTAGAGGTTAAATCTTTTCACTTGACTACAGTGTCTCCAAGATTAAATTATGTTAATTTAACACAAAAAGCTAGCAATTGAAAAAAGAGCAATATATCCTAAAAAAAAAAAACATTTCTTAAAAAAGATTTTGGGACTGGATTTTCAAACTCTATATTTGAGTTGTATTACTAAGTAGTCAAGTAGGGGAAAATGCCAGTGTGGAACTCTGTACTCTGTTCAGCATGGCAATGTGACCCTCTTCTGCATGTATTCAACTATAAGGACATTTTTAGGAACCCTTATTGCCTCAAAGAGGAAAAATTATACTCTTTCTTTACGAACTTGAAAATACTATGGACTTTTGCAATAAAACATTTATCTGTTGTATCAGTCACTTTTCCAAATTGCCATTGTTGGATACTTGTTGGGAAAAAAAAAAGATATAAAAAATCATTTTTACATTTTGTTTTATTTTAAGTTACAGAAATTTTAAGTTTAAATTGCAATGAAAAACATTCGGTGGTTTGAGTCACCATAGTTTTCATACAAAACAGGGCACCCTTTCCATATGTTTAATTCCTCAGTCTCAAAAACTATCCATCTTCAGAACAAAGAAAATCCAGGCTGATTGTACTAATTGATTTCCTAGGAACAAGTGATTGCATAGCACAGCTAGCTGCTAAGTAAAGACTCAAGCTTAAAAAAACCTAAAGCCATGTGCTTTAGTTACAAAATTGATTTATGGAAGCAACTTTCCAAGTCTCTCATTGCTGTGTAACATTCCAGGTGTATCGGGAAAATTCAGCATCTGTGCTGCCTGATGTTTTTTTGCTGGTTTGACACATCCTAATGTGTGCTGGTGACTGTGATGGAACGTTGGAATGTCAGAGGAGCATTGCTCCAAGGAATGTCACAGAGTGGATACCACAGTGAAAAAACAGCAGGGGGACAGATGGAAAAAAAATTGTGAAAATTTTAAAAAGTGGCAACAGCTTAGCCCATTCTTCTGAAGACCAGACCACAATAGGGCAGGTCTGCATTACAGTTTTGTAATGTGTGTTGTTGGGGTACACTTTTAGTCTGACCTTCCAGCATGAGATGCAATATGAGAACTCAGACCCTTGAGTAATGTTAATTCCAGTGCATTTTAGTAAAAATTTTCCATGAAAAGGCTTCATCCTTAATGTTCAGACTCTTTCATCTTTAGGGCTTTATTTAGAGCTTTCAAAATCATTCTCTTTCCTTATTCTAACTGGCTCTGTACTGTTGACTAAAACTGCTAAATGCAGTTCATTACAGAATAGAATAAATACTATAGCATTATTACAGAAAGTAAATACCTCTTTTATATGGGAATGTGCATTTTTAAGGGACTGTGCAATCCCACTCCTGTAGAAATGAAGGATGGAAACAGAAAATGCTGCAGGATACTGCCAACATTCTGTAAGCTACTGCACTGCTTCTAGACCACCAAGATATCTGGCCACAACCATTTGAAGCTGCTCCTTGTGTTTCTGTTAAAAGTATTCCGTGATTCTATGGTTCTGTTTTAAAAGAAAACCATGGTACTCATGGTAATCATTCCAATTAACGTACTGATTTTTCCAGAGTTGTATCTGGGAGTCAACCACTGCGAGGTTATAAAGTCTTACAGTGGTGAGCCCTTTTTTTGGTCATCAAAGAAATGCCAAGAACACACATGTTGTATCTTATGCATAAGCAATATTGTTTGATTTCGATTATTCAAAATTCAGTGAGCACACCTAATACTTACACTATACCAGCTTCCTTTCAGCATTCTAAGATCCAGAATTTAAGGCTCAACTTATGCGTAAAGACTCTTTTAAAAACCTGTTCTGGCACTGGGACAATAACTGAAATTACTGGAAAACCATGTAATTTTGATTTTGCTGGTTCTAACTGAATTATATACAAATAAGCTAAATAAATGTAAGAGGAAGTTATTTTTTTTTGAATGAAAATTGTACTTTTTTTGTCTTCTTCAGTGCTCTGGATGTGACTATTCATATAAGTAAAATGAGGAAAATTCCTAGGGTCTTTCTCATAAGCCTAGATAAAAAGTAAATAATAAATATACTTGGTTATAAAATTATATCTTCTCAAGGAGGAAAACAGTGTAAATGATAACTAGCTTGGAAGAAGGAAGTTGGAGGAACTGTTTTCACAATGTTGCTGTGTCAGGTCCTATAGCTACTTGGTCATATCAGACACAAAGAGGTATCTGGTGGAAGAGGGCAAAAGGGAATCTTTCCAGAAAGCAATCTTGTAATCAATTAGTTATAGAGATATGAGAACCGCTAGGTAAGGACTTCTATTATGTTGTACACATAGGCCCAAACTCATCCCACCTAGATGAAGGCATACAGCAGATTTGGGAGGTGGGATAATTTTTGCTGTAGGCTCCCTTTAAGGTCAATATAAAGCAACTTCTTCAAAGAGCAATTTGGCTCACCTGAGATTTGATTCAGACCAGAGTGTCAGCTACTCTTCATTTAGTAGCCAGAAAGATAAGGCAGACATATCTAGAACATGCTTATAATTAAGTGGGATAAATCTAGTTTCTAAAATAACAGTATCTAAAATCACCCTAATCTGATTTTTTAATAACTTTTTAGCTTTGTGACTGATAGCAACAAGAATCCAAAATTAACAGTTATAAGACCAAAATTCAGGCCTTTATTTCACTGTTAAAGGTAAATTTTTAAAACTGATTCAACTGACTAGATTTCAGGCACTTCTTGGAGGAATATCTTCAAAGAAACCATCTTTGTTTATTATTGGAAGGAATCAAAGATTTAAGTCCTCTTAAGAGTGATAGAATTTACAGCCACATTCATATTATTTTAGCTTCATGCCTTTAAAAAGGAAAGAGATCAAAACACTTGAAATTCTAGTAGCTTGTCAGAAAAATGTACCATTGGTTGGGTCACATCTCCTGCTATCATTAAGCAGAATGTCATAGGCAGAACACTTTGAAACTATAATAAACCGCTACTGCAATACTTAGGAAACTGAGAAGAGAAAAAATGTTTCAGGATAAATGAGAATTCAGGATTATAATGGGCCTAATTCTCTCACATATAATTTACAAAAAATCTCATCATAACATTACTAATTCAAAGGCTTTGTAAATAACTTGACATCTGGAAAAGATGAACAACAAGAGGAAAGTGGCCTTTTCACTTTAATGCTCAATGAAGTAATTATGGGTGAGAAAAAGAAGATGAGTTCTCACTGACAGATAAGTCAAATAATTATGGTGAGTATGATAGGTGAAAAAGGGTCACTGAACCAAAGAGCAGGAAACTGCACAAACAGATAAATTCAGATTTGAGGTTCAATGAGGAAGAAAAGACAGTTTATTCATTTGGAAAATGACTCCAGTATTGAATATGTGTAGTCAAAATCTTTTTATTAAAAAAAAAAGTGACTGAGGAATTTAGTGCATCTTGAATGAAATGGAACATCAAATGCAAGAATCTACTACACTACTGGGAACATACTATAGTTGGATTTTTGACTCTGCTAACTAACTTAGAAACAGCAAATTGCAGTAGAAATAAAGAAGACCTTGAGGTGACATCAAGTAAGAAGATTCTCTAATTGGTTTCCTCTTCCAGACTAGTTATCTAGCAAAAATTGCAATGTGGAACAAAAATGATATCATTAAATAACTTTACCTGTTTGAAAGATTGTGACAATGCAATAGCACTGTGTGGTGTTAAATTGTGGGAGCTGGTCCAAAATTCACTGAAGTCAGAAGAAATTTCTTTATTTACAACATTTGGTATTATTTAGTCCCTGCAGAGTTTAATGGCAAGATTTTGAAGTATTTCCTGCAGGTCAGTAGATGTGATTAATAATTGTTCCCCACTAAATTTGAGTATTGATGAAATTTATGCACTCCCAATATGCTGACATTCTGAACAGTCTATGCCTTCACAGAAAACAAAGCCAAGGTAAACCATTAGGTCACCTAATCTGGCTTCAGGTCTATCAGAAAAAAACTTCATTTTAATTACAATTAAATATGTAGGCTATTGAGATAATGTTTCAGTCCTCAAAAACCTGAGAGGTATGACAATATAGAGATCAAGATGTCCAAGTTCCATATGAAAGAAGAAAACTGGTTATGTGTCAGTTAAAGACATCTACCTGCAGCTGAAGAAGAAAATGAAAAGCAAAAGGCCCTATCAGAATAATCTAGGATAAAATTTCTTCTCAACTACATATCTCAAAACAAATATGACTAAGTGTGAGAACATACAACACTCAGACACCTGTGAGAATTCTCTCTACCAAATCGGTGACCTATTCAATATCCAGCTGCTGCTTATTTCTGTTAATTCAGGAGGGGAAGAAAAGAAAAAAAAAAACTAAAAACTTGACAGCAGGGGACAAATTCCTCCTTGACTGTTATAGATAATCACATAAAGTCCAAAAGTCATCAGCTTTGATTGCAATCATTGTCTTAATACAGTTCTACACAGGCCTACAAATAAACCTTCATCAGGGAATGCAAATCCTTCTCCCAGCTGTCACTCACCAAGTCAAAGAACTTCAAACAGCTAAAGCAAAACATGTTTTTCAGCAAGCCATCTAGTTTTGCCTTAGAAACACCTAAGGATTCTTCCCTGTTATTTTGTTACTCTACCAATCACATATTTCATATCATAGCCTAGATAATGAATAAATAATGTTGAATAACCTTTTAGCAAAAGGTTGTGTTTAGGGGCAATTCCAATGAAAACAACTCCTCTCATGAATATTTTCGTAAGAGCTACTGCACTGTTAGATTTCAGTGAGACAGAGTTTAACTGAGCTCCTATGCACTCTTATTACTGCCACATAATGTAAGCTTTTGAGTCAAAATGTCATGAGGTTTAGTCAAGTGCCTTTGAGAAAAGATATTTGAGGTATGATTGAAGACCATTTAAAAGTATTACCAAGACTACCTCTGTATCTTCCTGTAGTGTAGAGTCATGTAGCCAGCTCTTTTGTATAAATGTCTGCAAGAAATGTTTATAAAGGGGAAAGCTCAGTTTCTCTTCCCTCCAATCTCCTACTAAAAAGTTGTTAGGTTTCACTTTAAGACTGGCCTACTTAGGCAAACAGTCCACTGACCACCAGGAGTAATGAAGCCTCATAAGAAGCAAGCGGGGTTGCAAGACAGCAAGGTGGTCAGATGGGTACAGGAGTGGGAGAAAAACTTGGTGTGACATCATGTAGCAGGGAGCGTGAGTTAAGCCTATTAGCATAGTTGTTAGCACTTTAACCAGTGCTTTGTTTTAGTAGAAGTGAACAAACTTGAACCAAACTTTTGTTTAAGTAGATGAAATATCACCAACTTCTTGTTCCACAAAACAGAATAGCTTTTGTGTGCTCAGATAGCCAAACCATTCAAGCAACCTGTTGATAGTCAAGTGCAACCACGTTCAGAGCAAGCAGCTTGTGAGCACTAACAACAGTTAAATAAACCGTTTACTGGCAGCAAGTCAAATTTCAGCAATGTTTTCTGAACAGACCAGTCAATGGAGAGGTACTCTCCACTCAAATAAATATTCAAGAGGGACGCAGGCAGCCACAGAGACTCTGAGTGGCCCCATAACCCTGAGGTGGGGATTTGGGACTGTTCCTCCAACTCCAGGAGAAGCCAAGGATCTGAAGAGACCCCAGGTTGATGCATAACACAGCTAGAACCACTACACTAATGCCTCCAACATTTCTCCTTGACCACATCACCTCTCCCACATCATAGGGAAGTCGTGTAATTATTAAAATTGCTTATCTCTGGTGATTAAAGTGTTTTGGTATCCAAATCCATTTAGTCTCCACACTGGCATTCACTCTTTTGCCTGTACATCTCAAAGGGATGTAGTATGAGCTCAGCTATTCTTACACATGAGAGAATCAGAGAAAACAGACATTGAAAGAAAGTCTCAGCGTCTGTATTTTGCCACATTTAGATCATCCCTACTGTACCTAGCTATTCGAAGAGGGTCCCTCCTGGAGAGTTGGCCAAGTCACGACAATCACACCAGTATGGCTACATGCCGTGCTCACTTTATTAAACAAACAGGTCATATTTATAACTTAAACCAGCCGCTCACACGACTTTACACACAGGTGATTGGGTAAAAGTTTCTGGCCATGTGGCCGTCCGTGTTGCTGGCTGGTGGGCACGCTGCAGGCAGCGGATCAGAGTGTCCCGATGAGAGTGTGCTGATTCCGCTGTTCCCAGGACTTGCTCTGCACCTGGCTTCTTTTTTGTGCATAGCTTGTCTTCTTTCTCACCCTGCTTGTTCCAAGGACAATTTAAAGTCTCTCTGCAGCTTCAACTAACGGGCCTGCGTTGTCCAACCCCGACAATGGTAACATATGTCCTCGGTCCTTTAAAAATCCCTCTACATATCCCCTTTTTCTTTTTGGACAACCCATGTCTGTTTCACAATAGATGTTAAACCTTTCTTCAAACAAGAAAATAAACAGCTAAAACCTAAAAACATTACAACAATGATTATAACAAAGCGTATTCCTTCCATCAATAACGTCTTTAACCAACTTGTTATCCCCAATCCTCTCAACCATTCATCGAAGGGATTATCATCAGCAAGAATATGCTTCATGTTTCCCTGCAGTCGTGACAACTTCTTGTGCATCGATATGGAATGATCGGAGAGGTTCATACAACACATCCCTTCAAAATCCTCACAACCGTGTCCATGTGCTAATAACAAAAAATCTATTGCAGCTCTATTTTGTAATGTAGCATGCCTAACACTGTCTACATCAAGCAATAACAAACTTAAAATCTGTGACGTAAGATTAAATTTTCTCTCTCCCCAGCACGCTAACCTTCGTATATTCTTAGCATTTAATGCTGCCATTGCCCCCGGCATAAGTATGGAGGCTAGGACATTTGCTGTTACTGAATGTAGATCGACTCGGTCATTACATGTTTCATCAAAGGTGCGCAGTGTCCTCCGTGATCTATGAGATTGTTGAGTCATTTTTAGTAAGTCTTTCATACGTGGAGCAAACAAAGTCAAATACCCTAAATAACATGGTCCACCGACAGGATACAAAGGAATCCCTTTGTCCATGCTCTGTCCCCACATATCAAAAAGACTCCTGGTAGCAACTGATAATCCCCTGATACATCTATATGGAAACCCCCAGTTTTCAATTCACCCCAAACAGGTGAACCGGATAGATTTTGAAACCCTGTATAAAACCCCCGTTCACCTTGACATGTTAGCCATAACTGCCATGGGTCACCAAACCAAATTACTCCAGTGCCATTCACGGGTTGAAGTGGTGATGACATGTGGGTACAGTCTGCCATATCAGTTGCAGTAACATTAACATATTCAACAGGTACAACGCTAGCCAATAGGTCTAACTCCTGCAAAGGTAAATGATGTGGCTGATTTAAATTCTCAATAACCGTCTTCTGCCACGCTGCATTACGCAGAGAAGGCCAAACATATTGCCCATTTGGACTCATACACGTACCATTCTGATTGGAAGTCAGATCCACTGTTTTAACATTCCAAAAAACATCAAAATTGTTTCATTCTCTTGCAGGGGAATACCAATTAAACAAATTCTAAAGGGGTTGTCTGCCTGTTGCAGACTTAAACAAAAGTCTGTTACTCCTGTGATATTTACCCATATCACCCATAAGTTTGTCCTAGGCAAGATGTCAAAAATACTTTGGCCAATGGGTAAAAAATTCATCAAGACCGTAAACCAAGTCCACCACTCAAACATGTTTAGTCCTACAATTTCCACAATTTTATTTATTTATTTATTTTACATATTCCACCCCACAAATCTGTGCTTTCACAGATTCTGATGATGTATACTGTCTCCAATCAGCATGGTATTACACTAGTCATATGTTTTCTCTTGCTTCATGCCTGGTTACTAGTCAAACACACACAGTTTTTACACCATTTACATTTAAGCTTTGGCTTACAGAACCGTTTTACCCCACATAGCATACATTGGCACAATACCCGCAGGTTACATCCCTTACAACATAGACAGTTTATCTGTCTGCTCGCTCTGAGTCTTCTCTTCCGTCTTCTGATCTTGACATACAGGTCACACAAACTTGCTAGGGACCCATATAGGTCCCTTATCTGTGGAGATACAAAAATAACCTCTACCGATAAATAACACCGGATTAGGTCCTTCCCATACACCTGAAGCCATATTTTTATACAAAACATTCAAACCAGGAACTGTAGTTGTTTGGTTCCTTCGCGCTGTTTGGTGGTGTATAACAGGTGGTCCCTCTCTATCCTCCATAAGGGAGAGATAGTTTAAGGTAAACAACACCTTAGTCAACCGTTTAGTTACATCTGTGTCCTGCAATACTTTCTGTCTCTGAAGATAATCCTTCAGGGTACAGTTTGCCCTTTCAACAACTGCTTGCTCCATTGGGGAGTGAGGAATCCCTTTAACGTGTTTAATTCCCCAAGTTGTCATAAACCTAGCGACTCCTTGACTACTATACGCTGGACCATTGTCTGTCTTTATTTCTACAGGTACTTCCATGACAGCAAAACAAGACATTAAGTGTCTCTCCACATGTAATGCCTTTTCATTGGTTTGTGCAGTGGCCCATATAAAATGAGAATAGGTGTCAATCGTGACATGCACATACTTAAGCTTCCCAAAGTCAGGTACATGTGTTACATTCATTTGCCAAACCTGAGGTGCCTTCAGACCTTTTGGGTTAGTGCCCACCCCTAAACCAGGTCCATGATGACTACATTGAGGACAGGAATGAACAATACTCTTTGCATCTGCTATGGGTATTTGATGCTGTTGATGTAAAGACTTTGCATTTTGATGAAACATGTCATGGTTGTCACAAGCTTCATCAAACTTATTTAGTGGAGGAGTTATTGCCAGACAGCTGACTGCTTCATCAGCTCTAGCATTACCTTCGCCCAAACCGATAGTCCACTGATGACTTCTAATATGCATAATACAAAATTCATGTTTTCTCTGTCGAAGAGTACTACGCAGTTGTACAAACATTTAACCAAGATGTTGGTTCTTTGTCTCTCTCAACAAGGCGTCTTCAATGTGCTGTACTACAGCTACGTACAATGAGTCTGATACTATGTTTACAGGTGTATTGTCCCAGCTTCCCAATGCCCAACACACTGCTTTCAGTTCTAAGGTCTGAAGGTTTTCCTGTGGTTCACCGGTGATCACATGTTTCTGCCACTGATTATCAGGTTGCCAGATACACGCAGCCTTCTTCATCTTTTGTCCTGCATCTGTGAACACCGTTGGCCCTTCAACTGGTCTTTTTGAGCATAACTGTCTCGCAATCCACTGGTAATGTTCTAACATCTTCCAGAGAGGTCCTTTTGGCCCGTTGTTGTGTACAACACCTGTATAACCCATCAAGGCTTCCTGTATGGCTGTTGAATGTCTCAGGAGCCACTCATAATCATCACCACGGACTGGAAGACCAATATCTGCCGGTTCAGTCCCATCAATTTCAACAATCCTGTCTCTTCCTTTTCTCACCAAGGCCGCTATTGCTTCAGGACAACTTAAAATACGATGTCTGTGTTGCCATGGCAAAAACAGCCACTCTAAAACAATCGCTGTATTTTCCCCCTTTTTCTTTTGCCATTGTAAAATAAGGGCAAAAGGGGAAGTGGCAACATTACCAACCAAAAAAGATAATGGATGATTCGCCATTCGGCGACCACACCAGCCAGTCTGAATCTTGTGAGACACAACTTCCAGGGCAGCCCACTGTTCTGGTGAACAAGTTCGAGGACTGTGGCTTCGGTGCCATGCAACCAGGATCGGAACGGTTGCAAATCATCATTAGTGAGGCCAACTGTATTACAAGCCCACTGTAGGTCTCCTAAAAGCCTTTGAGCATCATGCAGATTAGTTACTTGTGTAGTAAGAGTTACCTTCTGTGGTCGGATCTGAGCATCCGATACGAGCCAGCCTAGATATTTCCATGGGGCTGAACACTGAACCTTCTCAGGCACCACAATCAAACCACATGATAGAAGGTGGTCAACAAGGCATTTCATTTGATCATGTGAAATCCCCTGTTCAGCAGCCAATATTGTCCATATAATGATAGATCAGGACGTGAGGCCAATGTTATTGTACCGGAACAAGTGTCCAATCTACAAAAGTCTGACACATCGTATGAAAGTTCTTCATTCCTTGTGGTAAGACAATCCATTCATACTGTTTGGCCGGAGCGGCACAGTTTATTGATGGCAGAATGAATGCAAATCTTTGCGTGTCGTCAGGATGTAAGGGAATCATAAAGAAACAGTCTTTCAAGTCTATCACAATAATTTTGCCAATTCTGAGGGATCATCATAGAAGTTGAAAGACCAGGTTGCAACACTCCCATTGCTAAAATCTGATCATTAACCTTCCATAAATCATGTCCCAGTTATGTGCATCAAGATTATTAACCACTACTGGACAAGTTAATGGGCTAGTCACCTGCCAGTCACCTTCCAAAATAGCATCACAAACAACACCGGACCAACGCTGTAGAATTGGATCTTTTCTTGATTTCAGCATCGGAGGGGTAGTTGGGCTAACTGGAGGAATTACAGGTATTGAAGTAGTAGGCAGGTTCATTTCAACTCACTTTTCCAGGTTTCTTAATTATGTATTACCTCCTGTAAGGATTTCTCTGTACTGTTGTCACAAAGCTTCTCCCCGCCTTCCTCCTCAAATTTGTCCAATGATGTTTCAGGAAGAGGCGGATATGACATCGGACAGCACTTTTGCCCCCCCTGACGTGACCTACGAGCTGTAGCCACCCTCCGTTTCGGCCTTGCTCCACCCACAGCTCCAGCTGGTGCAGCATGACCCGCTGCTCCGCCTTCCTGGGGAGGCTCAACAGCCTCTTCCGGTTTCGGCTCGGTTACAACAGACCCCCGAGGAGTAACTTCCGGTTTGTCCGCTGTCTTATCTAAAAACTCCTGTACTGTTGAACACGCAGGGGCTGACATACCCTTCATAGGACAAGTATGCCCAATTCCAAAAAATGTAGCCAAGAGAGAAGGCTTAGGTGAATCACCCTTCTGCTCTACTGGCTTTTCTACCACATCTCCTCCCAACACTTCTATAGCTGCCGCTGCTACTTTTTTTTCCGCCTTCATAGTTTCCAGAGTGTTAATTATAGACCGCCACATAGCTCCTAACACTTTAGCTTCTTTTCCTTCTTTACCTCCCTCAATCGTAGTATCCCACAGGCAACTTCCCACTTCATTCCATAATACTAAACAATAACACGGGTTTGGGAATCTTTTCCTTTTTTCATGCCCAGTGAACTAAAGCCTCCACTTCTGTTTCTTTAATGCTTTCACCTCTCTTAAAGGGGATGCTAGTTAACAGTTTAATTGCTGCATCTAATTCCATCGCGGTCTTCCTCAGAGCTCCCCCCTCTCACAGAAAGGATATCAGCGGGGAGCCCCGCCGCTCTCGTCGCAGTCTTCCGTAGTGCTCCCCTCTCTCACAGAGAGGAAATCAGTGGGGAGCCCTGCCACACTTTACTCATCATAGTCTTACCTCCGGCGGGGGTGCGATCTGCAGCTCTACACCGAACTCTGGACTCAGCTTCTCACCTTCCAGGTTCCGCCCGCCTCCGACCTCCAGCTCCCTAATCGGACAATTTCCCTTCGGGTCCGATGCATGGAGACTTCCGCATTTAAGCTAAGCCGCATTTAAGTGAACAAATGGGTCCCTGTTCGGGCACCAGACGAAGAGGGTCCCCTGTGGAGAGTCAGCCAAGTCATGACAACCACACCAATATGGCTACATGCCGTGCTCACTTTATTAAACAAACAGGTCATATTTATAACTTAAACCGCTCACACGACTTTACACACAGGTGTTTGGATAAAAGTCTCTGGCCATGCAGGCGTCCATGTTGCTGACTGGTGGGCACGCGGCAGGCACCAGATCAGAGTGTGCTGATGAGAGTGTGTTGATTTCACAGTTCCCAGGACTTGCTCTGCACCTGGCTTCTTGTTTGTGCATAGCTTGTCTTCTTTCTCACACTGCTTGTTCCAAGGACAATTTAAAGTCGCTCTGCAGCTTCAACTAACAGGCCTGGGTTGTTCAACCCAGACAACGGTAACATATGTCCTCGGTCCTTTAAAAATCCCTCTACAGCCATTGACCATGTAAGTTGACTTTTCATTCAATGTATCAACCCTACGTGGATTCTTTAGCTTTTAACAAGCTAGGAAGACTGGTTAAAGCTTTTCTGGAAATGGGGTATCCATAGTGTTTCCCACCTGTCTGCGTTGCTGCCTGGTAAGAGCCAAGACCATATGACAGCCCCCATCCCAGAAGGAACACTACCTTCTTATTCACGTAGAGTTTTCAGGAAGTTAAGGTGAGTCCAGTCTCGACATCCACACCCGGGCTCATCATCTAGCTCATTTCTCTATATGACCAATGGAGAGAAATAGACATTTCTATAGGAAGATTTGCTTCATCCTGCAATAAAGGGCTAAAATAGACTCCATAAATTACAATATACAGTGACCATTACCCTCCACTGCCTGCAAAGGGAGCATGTGGTGTTGAGTTCAAATGGACATACCCACACTTTCAACCATCCAAAGTTACATGAGATTACCATCAACCTTAAAATCTTTGAGACTTCTTTCCATACAAATGCAGTTGAAATTGTCCAGTGAGCCTAATTTAATACCTACGCACATACACAGCATGATCACATAAGCATTGATTTCTTAGGAAACCAGTTTAAAAATAGGAGGTAATAAATCAGTGAACTGTGTTCATTTCTTATCCTAAGTCCCATTACTTCTTTATGGTCTCTGAGACTGCATGGGCTAGAAATTCACAGAACTTCAACATTATCCTGGATATTGTTATATAATTTAAAGATAATTATGACAATATTTGGAACTTGCAATCATTTGTTTCTGTATGAGGAACACTTAAATGGTGACAGCTTTGGTCGAACAGAATATACTACATTGTAGTTGAGAAATGCTTTGTTTGCATGTAATAATAAAAGACAACTGTCATTTACTGCATGTATTTGAGCTCTTTTGGGTCTTCATATTTTCTTCACAGCTACTTGCTCATTCATAGCTTCAAGCCAGCCTCTTATTTGGGAAGTAGGAAGGCCCAATCTCAAAAAAACTAATTGACACCATTTCAGTAATTAGTGGGAACTAGGTGGAATTACACCTTCTGCAAGGCTCGTTTACACTGTAATTTATTAGCGTAAATGAATATTATATATGAAGTGTTACATTTCTAGATTATTACTTTTTTTCTGGAGTTCTTCAAGGACACCTTTCTTTTGGCATTTAAATCTCTTACTAATGCTAGATTTCCCAGAGCAGTAAGCTTTATCTCCTCAGGAAGCTGAAAACCTACAACCTCTTCTTGAATATTTTCCCAGGTGGTAGCATTTATTTTTTAATTATTTCTAGGTTTATTCTGGCATTTTCATATCACCTGCAATAAAGCATCTTTTACTTTCTCTCTTCTTTCCATTTTGTCACCAGCCACTTTCATTACCGGGGTTAAAAGCAGCAGTTTCCAGAGCTTTACCTCACCCAACACAGACAAAGAAGAATGTCTGAATAGAAGTCTTCAGAGACAGGCACCTCCAGAAGGTGATTCATCTGCCCTATCTTAGATACCTCTCTTAGGAAAAGATGAATAGAATTCTGTCAGTGAAAAGTTTCATATAAATATCTTTCAGAAGTGTTTTTAACAGAATATTTTTTATCTAAGGAATATAAATTGTTTCTATACTTACCAGCTGATGTATCTGGCTGTCACAGTACTATCCAAACTATCAAGCTACAACAAGGTCTTTTACCATCTCATACCAACACACTCTTCATACCAGTCCCTCTGCTGCCTTCTCCTTGTCTCACCTCTTCCAGAGCACATGTTCTGTCTTCTCTTACTTCTTCCTCTTCTTCCTCAGCTGCTCTCCCTTCATTGGCTCTCAACCACTTACACCAGCCACACCTGCACCTTATCTACATCAGCCAACCCACCGCCCCCAAAGCCAGCCCCCAGTTGTAGATTATCAACACTCATTAACCCAGCTTCATTCCTCTACATCTGGCTAGCTATGAAAAATGTTTGCTTATCTTACTCCAGCACCCACTGTATTCAAATACTACCCCTGCCATTGGTTCGTATTACCCCTACCTCGTTAGCACTCCATGGAAGAATAAAGAATGGAGGAATAAACATTGTTCTCATCGTCTGTTACTCCCTCCATGTCGAAGATGAATTTTGAAAGGATAGTTATGTGAGACTACTGCTGTGTGAAAAATATCTCTTAATTTTAGTAATCTAAAAATAAAAATAAGAAATAAAAATACGAAATAAGAAATCTGCTTAAAACTAGTTATCCAAGTTGCTTGTATGCTCACTGAGGGCAGACTCCCACCTTGAGGGTCATCTTTCCTGATTCGAGGCACCTATTTTAACTCAAGATGATTCACCTTATATAGGCAATTCTCTTTATTGGCTAGGCAGTGGCCTAGACAGCTAGGTTACAATAGGCATTTTCCTTTAAAATAATTAAAGTTAATTCAGAGCAGTCCCTTGTAAAATTTACTGCCCATTCTACGGATTTATAGAGACCCAGATAACGAGAATTACATCCTGATAACATTGAAGCTATGGGAGTAGGAGAATCAGACAGACAGACGCTTAGATCTGGAGCACCTTGGTGAGGTTAACTACCAAGCCTCTGTCTTAGGGAATGGGCTTGGAAGGTTTGCTGTGAGCCTGCTTGGAAGTGAGCTTACCAATAGCACGTGTGTCTCTTTTCTAGCTGTCACTTGCTCACCTTTGCAGGCAAAATTCTTCTCTTAGAAACACACACACAAAAGATCTTCTCGCCATTTCCTGAACTTTCAGCACCACCACGTTCTGCTAACTTATCTTGACAAATCTGGCTCCTCAAGGGCATCACTTAGAGTTGAGGGCCAACATTTGTTTAAAAAAGAGAAACAGAGCCTGCATAATTATGAAACTACCTACTGGCCCCAGCAGTGAGAATATTTACAAAAAAATTAAACCACTGAGGGAGGGAAGGAGAGAACAGCAGAAATTAAGCAGTGAACCCTAAGGTCAGGTCCAGTATTTGTGTGGGTCTGGTGTGCTAATTCCAGTGTTTGACCACGAGGACAGATTATAGGTGTTCCCAGAGCTTGCAGCCCAGCAGAGACTCCACAAATGTTCTGTGAATTCCCCCAGATATCTTGACCAGAAAACACCAACCCAGCACAAATGAGCAGCTCTCCAACTAGTGCTTATTTGGGATAGCTCTGAGGGTTCCCCTGGGGAATTGCTTCTGCTTTGTGTTAGGATCTATATTCAGATCTATATTCCTTCTGCACAGGGACAGCAGATACTCCTCATCCAGAGGAGCAGGCCATGAAGAGGAACAACCACCTGGCCATAGTGATTGGTAGTGATTGGCAATGTACAAGGGGACAGCTTTTACTATTTTTTTTTCTTTTTTCCTAGCTATCATTAGGCTCCAGGATCAGTTTGCCCTGCACTGGAGTTGCCCAAGCTGTTCACCTTGTACAGTCAGAAACAAAGGCTAACAAAAGGGGAGACAAGTTCTGTGATGGTCAAGAGGAGAAGGACTTGGGGGAAGAAGCATTCTTTCCCAGCTTAGTCAGACTTTGTTCACAGGGAGAGAGTGAAGAATACAGCAAACAGATGACAGAAATTCCCAGAAAGCAAAACTGCTTTATTTCACAGAGCCTAAAGTCCCATCCCTCACAATAATATATTCCAGATTTCCTTCCACATTATCTCATGTGGACCTCCTCAAAATGGCTTAACATGGCATGAAAGAATGTAACATATTACTGTGTGACACTTCTGAGTAAAGTGGAATATATAAAAATTATTTAAAATATCATCTCTGCTAGCAGAAGGACCTGAATCATCTACCTTCATTTCTGATCTGTGCATAATTCCCAACTGCAACTTAAGTTTAATCAACCTCATAACTTCTTCAGTTTTCTTCCACAGAGACAACCCAATGCATAAACATAAAGCACCTCCTCCTGTTATTCCTCCTCAAGGGTATCTTTACATGTGAGCAGACATTACATGCTCAGCTCCATGAAAAGTACTAGAATTAGATTTCTACAATATTTTTTATGGCAGAATCTGCCTTTGCATTCTGAAAGGTTCTATGCTTTTATTTTTATCAGCATAATAGAAGCTTTTTGTGTTGGCTGTGTTGCTCTAATTTAATTCCCCATCATAGTCACTGCTCCATAGTCACAATCGGTGTCTAACTGAAGGCAACGATTTTTAATTCATTACATGTGTGCTTTTAACTTGCGTATATGTATGGCTAACTTTCCTTTTTGACTGTTTCTCAAAAGCAGAAATTAGATCATCAATGCTAGATGCATAAAATGTTTTTATATGGTTCTATGTTTCAGATTAATTTGCAAGTCAGAAGTTTCCAGTACGTTGTGCTAAACAACAGCCATGTATTTATCTTGAGAAATGATGCAGGAAAAACTAATAACAATGAGGCACATAGAGAACCTTTCATCCAAAGTTCCCAGGACACCCAACAAACTTTACATGCTGATGATAGTCTGCACTCAGTATTGTTCAAGCTTTTCATCAGCTTTAATGGGCATAAATGTAAATAGAAAACTATGCACACATAACTGCAGTCACTGGCATACATCTAGGTCTAGGGTAGGAAGTGCAAACAAGCAATTCTACCACATAGTACAACCGGGGCATGAGGAATGTTCTGGGCAGGTAATAGCGGGGCAGCAACTTTAATTACTCAGTGTAAGCCGTGAGTTGTTTTCTCACTTTCTTCTCAGCAACTTTCTGAGTAAGAACCAAATAAAAACCAAGCAAGGGTCAAAAGAAGTACTTGGAAGGTGCTCTGACTATGATTTTGACTTATGTTATTTTAGGGCAAGAGCAGTGAATTATGGCCTAAAAGTTGGGGGTTTTTTTGCTGCCTCAGGACATCGTTACTTGGGAGGTTTTAAAGTTTGAAGAGCCTTCTCTTTATATTTCCTGTCCTACTGATGTTCAGTCTCCTGTGCCTGCGTGGGTTTTAAGGAATTTAAGCTGGGCCAAACCCCAGAATCTTATATATAAAAGTATGTGAGGTCTTTCCAGATCACCATGAGTTGAAAAAGCTATACGGCTTTTATCTGTTGGCTGACTCTGTGGGACTGAAAAGGTTTGCTGTATTCAATAATGTTCTTTTTTTCCTAATAATTCCTGACGCTCTAGTAGTAAAAGCGCCCATTTGCTCAGTATCCTACTGGCAGTTCCCTGTGTCCCTGAATAGGTGATACTGGCAACGAGAGTTCATGAAAGAGATCCTGCAGGAGAAGAGAGATTTGTTTTTATAGTCATTACAAAGAAGTAGTCAGCACAGCCCCAGCAGCCACTTTGTCTGCAGTTTCTACCATTGGGGAGTCATGGTGTTGGAGTTCAGAGGAGTTAGGTTGACCTTGTCCAGTTTTTGGAAGGTGCTTCAAACCTCAGCTGCTCCCTTATCACATTCCTCTGCTGCATCCCACAGAATGGATTCTTCCTCTCCAGTGCTCAATAGAACCAGATATAACCAACACCTGCTTATATTATATTATACAACTTTATTAAATATAATATGCCAGATGAGTAAAACTCACAGTGGAATGGGTCACATCTGTAGGATATTTTCTCAAGTGCTGCAATTACTGTGGTTAGGATGGGTTACTAGAGGCACAAGGGCTAGAAGAAATTGATGTTTATGAATACCTGGCTTGTTAATAGATGACTTCCTGGAGGAAGCCCTTGACCTTCTAAAAAAGAGCAATGTGGATGTAGCTACTCACACGTAAGTGGGCAGAATGACACTGAACAAAAAAGCATAAAATCTATGATAACATGTCCAGCCGTGTGTGTAGAATTTATTTTAGTTAAGCTCAGATATTTAATGGACAGACCTGAAAGTATGGGGGGATTTATCAAGTCAGAGCACAAACTGAAGAAACAGGAACAAGAGATAGGGAACTAGAACCTAATTTTTAAAAATCTGGTATGGTTGGAATGTCATTTTATTTGGGGTCCTGCAATCATTCATTTGTTGGGTTTTTTTAGTTTGGTTTTTTTTTTTGAAAGGGGGTGAAATTAACAAAACGAAAGAAAATGCATTTGACTAAACCAAAATACTTTTTCTACAGTCATTACAGTTATTTAACTTTATAATTTTTCCCCCTATTTAATTGATTTATAAACAAGCAATAGTTGGACACTCACAGACAGAATTTTAAAAAAGAATCTTAAACCATCAGGACAGTTACACAGGGTAATGTTCGTGAGGGGAATCAAACGTCTCAAACAGGATAGTTGGTCATTGCCTGGATGGTGATGAGAGACTTTCAAGGGTCCTTGCAATGGCACCTTTAACTCTTCAGAGTGAGACTCTCCAAACCTCTGTTCTTATACTCAGTTCTTACACCCACCTGGCCTCTGATCCTACTACATAGAAATTACATAGAAAACATCACCTAACTATTTTAGCCACATACAAAAGACTGTCCTACCTGACCATTTCTGCACCCACCGAAGGAGTTTGTAGTGACTATTTAAAATGTCTTACTTATGTCCAGTTTGATCAATTCTGCAACAGGAATCTCCTTGGGAAGCCTGAGGGGTGACCAGATTCTCCACCCTTGATGTTAATCAACATATTTGAGCATAGGGATTGGTCTAGGCACAGTTTGAGCTGCTGGGCAAAAGCTTCAAGACAGGCTGAAATTCCCACCTGGAGAGCTGCTGTACCAATTAATCAAATGCTTTCTGGGGAAGCAGGCTAGGGGTTAAGTTCACCTTGTCTCAAGTCTCTCCACAGATTCAGATCAGTCTATTATCTTATCTATACAGCTAGATGAGGAGTTCCTGGGACACCCAGGGAACTCATGTCTAAAGTGCGCTGGGTTTGCAGACAGAGACAGACCTGAGCTGCACCATGGTTATACAATGAACTTGAGCTTCATATTTATAACTAAAATTCCATCGGTCTTGTCACACAATGCTTTAAAAAAATGTAGGGGAAAAAAAAAAAAGGGTTTTGTCCTTTCCACAAGGAGATATTCTATTTCAAAACAGCAGGGTAAAACGTTTCACCAGGTTTAATTTTCTCCGTTCTTTTCAGCTGAAGGCAATCAACAAATTTTATCTGGTTAGACGAATATTTCAGTCTCTCACAAATACCATTTTCCAGCAGATTTACTACTCATTGAAAAACTAGTCTGGAATTACTTTGCTTTGTCTTATTATTCAAAACTGCCTGCGAAGTAGATCATGTGCTGTTGGTCTGTTTCTCAAGTGTCAGAAAGCATAGTGCTTTAAATAAAGTATTCACTGTCATCCCTATTTCAAGAATTTATGGTGTGGACACTTTCTCTGACCGCCTCATTTCACTGCACCACACTTACAAAACGAATATCTAAAACGTATAACCAAACTTTCCTGTGTATTTATACTACAGCGAACTATTGAGGATATACTCTGACTCTGCCAGTGCTATTAGGATTCTGACTCTAGAAAAGCCCTGTGTTAATATTGTATGTGTTTTCTGGCTTGAGTACGTGTCCATTTTGTTCGTAGTTAGAGCACAGTTTCACTTGCTATATTGAACATAGGTTTTTTATCACTTCATTTGTAAAAAATTTTCTTCTTTTTTCATTTAATGTTTTTTGCTATCCCAGTTTTATCAATTAGAGTAATCTTGATATTTGGCCTGAAGCATTCAAATCTTAAAATGAAATGTTTCACTTCTTTTCAACACTGTGCCCATGCACAACGTGTGTGACTGGAAAGATGGATGCTCTTCATCTATCCTGAGGCTTCAGGAATGGGCTACTGCAACTTCACTGCTTGTTTATGCTGCAGAGTGTCACTTATCCAGAAAAGGCAGATAGGATGCTCTACCATTACCATGTCTGAAATTTTTAAAAAGTTTTATGCAGATACACACCCTGGAAACAGGCTTGTCCATTAGCCACCTTCTGCCTCTCTTCCTTTGCTGCTCTCCAAGCAAAAGTCACAATTTCCACAAGTCAGTTCTTGCAATTCCTTAACCCATTTTGATCAAAATAAACTGGGTTAGCCATGACCTATTCCCATTACTTAAGCTAATATGAGTTTGTGTCACTGAAATGGGTGAAGAAGCACACACACTATCGGTTCTGCTGGAAAATAAGAGCAAGTCAGCACTGATGCACAGTAATCTCCTCATAAGCAGAGCTGGGCTGAGAAAAGCACATCTGTTCCCAGCCTGAGTTACGCTCCACAAAGCCCCATCCACAAAATTAGCCATGCTCTGCTATACATTGCTATACAAGAGTTTCAGCTTACTTTTGTATTATTCTGAAACTAGTAATCGCCATGACTGTGAAAACATGAGAGAGTGAAATGTGGGGCATTGCAAAGATAAACACCTGAAATTACAGCTCTGAGGATATGGCTTTTCCCTTACTTTCCAAAATAATGTTAAGTCTAAAACCTAACTACCACCATTTCAATGGGGGCATTGTTAGCTATTTTTCTGCTGAACATTGTAACAAATCCAACTAACTCATGTACTAAAATTCCAGAAATGCTCAAAATCATCTGTGTCCTGAGATGGCTGTTAAGGGAAAGCCATCAAGCTATTGGAGTCTGTGTCATATCCTTGGCATGAGAAAAATGGGAAATGGGCTGAGCATAAAATAGAGTTCTCCAAGAAAGCAGATGATATTATTTAGAATTATGTCTGCAAGTATTTTTCTTCTTACATAACTTACTGCAACATATCTTAAATTTAGTTCCTGTTAAAGCACATCAGATTTTGTACCAACCTAGCAAAACTCTGGTTTTCCTTGCCATAGGCTTTGGGTCTAGTCAGCCAGAGCATACACAAGGAGATGATCTCGTGCCAGCACTGTTAGCAGCTACCTATCCTTGCTCGGTTTGCATCCTTAGGAACTGCACCAACATTTAATCTTGGGGAGGATGTATTCTGCTGTTTCGCAGTTGATGCAGTGTGTTTTTACCACTAGCAATACAGCACATAGCAGCAGCCAGAAGCCAGATTCTTTGGGCTACAGTTTGTGGCACCACTCCACTCCGCAGCATTTAAAAAACAGTATAGAAAAGATTTAGGACTTCAAGTTTGCCAGCTGTAAATGCATTGTTTATTAGGGAAGGTTCTTTCAAGTGGAGTTAATAATCACTTGCCTGTTAGATGTTTTTTCATGTTTAAATCTGTATAAATGTACAGAAAGACAAAATGTAAAAAGAGAACCTTTTCCATACAGAAATATAATACAAACTGCTCTGATCGTAACAGCTTTCTCAATTAAAGCTAGTTCCGTACTACCTATATTAGTACAAGCCCATTTTCTTGTTCATGCAGCTTAATGAAAGTAACGTGTACACCACCGTGGGAACACTCTCAAAAAATCAATTTCTAAGCAATGAGTAAGTATATAATGGAGTTACAGCTTACAGGTTTCAGAGAGGACATGGGACCAAACGTTTTGGAGAACCCATTGGGAAGGTAAAACAGCCTAGGACCAGTGGTGTTTTTGGATAAACCTACCTTTAATTGCATAGATGCTGCCCTTGGAGGCTGTGGGAGGAAAAGATCTAATTTTAACTGGGAGAAAGTGAGCAACCTAGTGAGTAAAATCTGAGTGAGTCGTCCTAGGCTGTATTAATGTTTCTCTGAGATACAACCTTGGAAATGAGAGACTCCTCATCAATACACCATGAAACAAGCTAATAGCCATTATGTCTTTTCTCCTTCCTTCTCAAAACGAATGTCCCTTAATAGAGAGCTCAAGGCTCATTCTGTTTATAGGAAATGACTTTCACATACAGTACAAGAAGATGTTATCCCTAAATTGCTGAAACAGATGTAGGAGCAAGCTGAACAGTTACAGGCTCATGTTAAACCAACATGAGTGACTACAAACAGATTACCAGCAACTTATTTAAAGCATTAGAAAAGCTATTCAGTTTGATTTATATGAATATAGGATTGAGTTATTTTTCATATGAACTCTGTATAATGTATACCATGTCTGGGGAAAAGGAGAGGGATGGGGGCATGGAAAGAAACATGCAAGCAGAGAAAATCATGAACTTGAAAGTATTTGGCTTGCTAATGAGTCACTGTTTGTTAACTGGTCTCTTAGGCCAGTTTCTTGCTTGTTATCAGAACTAGCTTTGGGTTTCTGTGCATTTCCAAGAGCAGTTTTATTACACTCCACTTGTGTGTGTACCATTCTGCCTTTATGCAAAAATATTTACAAAGAATTATTCCATTGAATTATGTTCTACTTTCATAAGGAAGAATCATCCATCAGTCATTGTGCTCACCTATGCTGCCTAGAATAATGTTTTCGAAAACAGGAAAAGGTGGTTTATTGTTTCTTCACTATATGCAAACTTGAGTATTTGCTATAGTTTATGTACCCCTCCCAGACAACCCTATAGAAATCAATATATTTAGAAGACTAATTAAATTAATTTTCTTTAAACAAAAACTGAGAAAATTACCAAAATTTTCATTAGGCATTGATGTTTTATATCATCATAATAGCTATAACCTAACAATAATATCATACTAGTTGACATTGTCTCTAAACTTTTCTTGCAGATAACCTAAATTAGCCTTTCTTGCAAAATTCTGGGCATTACATTTCTCATCCTTGTCTCAAACAGGCAGGACTTAGTTGTGTGCAAAGTGGGAGGAGTCTGAACAGGAGTGACTCTATGATTTCTGAAAAGTATGAGTCTTAGAAAGAACAAACCTATAGTCATAGTCTGAAAAGAAAAATATCAAAACTCCAGTCTCTAATAATTGGGGCTTGAATCTAGTTAGCAAAAATAAAGTCTCCAGAATGCATAGAAAAGCCTAATTAACACACTCTGAAGCTGAATGAAGCAACAAATATTCTAGTCTCCCCCACCCCCCTTCCCCCCTTTTTCTCAGCAGAAGAGAACGTGCAGCCAAAAATCAAAGCATGTCAAAGCGTTCTTGGATTTTAGGTGGCAATTGCTGAGACACCCCCAAATGAGTTATTTAAAGACATGCTCTAAAGTCAGAGGGCTTTGAAAGGAACCTTGCCATCAACTGGTCCAGTGCCTTACAACCTTTTTAGCTCACATTTTATTTTGTGCCTCATTTCAAGTGTGTGACTTCTGGGACAGCAAGGTGCTTCGTGCCTCATTGGCTGCAGTAACGCTTTCACCAGAAAGGAACATATCTCTAGCTGAGAATTTTGTCTTATCCAGCACTGTCCCAAAGTCAAGATCTGCTATATCTAAATCATTCCAGACAAAGACTTGTTCTATCATTACTGTGACATGCTTTTCCCTCATGTCTTACTTCAATAACCCATGCTGCATTTTAAGCTGTTATTTTGTGTCATGTCTGTGGACACAGGGGACTGATTCTTTCTTTCCTTTTGCTGGCAATCCTTTATACCACTGCTACCATGTCCTCTTCGGTCTTCTTACCTTTAGCCTAAGCAAAACAAATTCCTGCAGTCTCACCTTAAAGGTCATGTTTTCTACATCTGTGGATTATCTGCGCTCTCTCTGCGGAACTCTGTCCAACTGGCCCATCTGTTACAGTGCATTGCCCAAAACTGGGAATAGGACAAGGTCTTATGAATGCTGAATAAAGCAGAAGGAGTAAAACTTACAGCATGTCTGCCATATACCCTAGTATGTGGTTTACTTTTCACAGCGTGGGATTCTTCACTCACATTCAGTCAGTGATTCAGTGGCGTCTGTTTAACTTCTGCTTTGCCAAGAGTGCTCTCTTTCTTACATGTATGCAATTAATTATTCCTCTAGGGTAGTGTTCTGCACCTCTCCTTACTGAGTTGTCTCCTATTTTTACCCCAGATCTCTTCTTCAGCTTGTCAAGACAACCATGAATCTTTTTTAATCTTGTTTTCAGTTTCTCAGATTTTTCCTCTTGAGAGCTTGCAATCCCCTTCCAGATTGGAATTTCTGCAAATATTACAGCTGTACTCCCTCTTCCATCTTCCAGGAAGATTAATGAAACTAATCCATAACCTCCAAGCCAGGAGAATTCCTACATCAAGCACTCCTTCTTTCACTTTGAGAATGGGTCCTTAATCTCTTCATAACATTTTTTTCCCCAGTACTGTTGCACTCACCTTATGGTGAGTTTATAAGCACAATTTACTGATAAGAGCATCCTATTAGAGAAAATCAGTATTTTATGAGAGTCAAGTTATATGACATCTTCTCCTTTTCTGGTCACTGGGGTTTTTTTCATAATTATAGGTGTAAATTAGTCTTGTCTGACATAATTTGATCTCAAATTACACTGATCTGGTGTTTATCATATCATATTTTAGATTCCTAGATTCACTAGTTTCACCAGCATCTTTCTGGTAATGGATGATCATCTGACTGGTTTATAATTTACCCATTCTCCAGCAGTTTTCAGAGGTCACTCTGAAAACAGCCACTTCGTTAGGTCTTACACAGAGAATTTTATCAAGAACCACTGATCTGCAAACATCTAACTTGAGTGGCCTCTAAATTGTCATTTTGCATTCCCAAACAAGTTCTTCCCCTTAGCTATGTTAATTTGCTAGCCATCTCATGATGGATAATCTTCATGGAGACTGATGCAAAAACTGCACAAAATCCTAAATCTTTATATTAAGAGCTACTATTATCTGTGTCTACCTACTGGTAAACCAACATTTATGGTGTTCTTCCCTTCTGCAGAAGGGTCAGGTCTTGAAAAGTCAAACCTCCAACGAGACTTCAATCCATCTTAAGAAGGTACCTACTGCTTGTACATGGAAAAGTTGCTTAGACAAGTCTGAAGACACTGTAGGAGTATGTACACTCAAAAGGCTGAACAAGACCTCCTAAGCGACATAAACCCTGCAAACAGGGAAAGGAAAACCTTTATAATGTCTTTTAATAGGAACAGCGTTGAAGACAGCTTCCTCAAAGAATAACCTACACAATTGGCTGGGAATCACCAGTGCAGATAAATAATGTAGATTTATTACTTAGCTCATAATTCAAGTAGAATAAACTGAATTACAAAATTAATGTCTCAAAAGACTTTTCTCAACCAAACTGTTGTAAATTCAAAGCATGTACTCCAAGGAATAAAGTGCATTTATGGTTGATAGAACATAGCTTACAGCTTTGAAGGTATGAGAAGGTGAATAAACTGGAAATGCAGTTCTCTGTGCTCTCAAAAAATAGCCATGCAGAGTAAACAGTCTTAAATACCAGAAATTCATCTGTCCCCTGAGATGAAAATACTGATCATGGTAATAGGAGCACTATAGAAGACGTAATGTAAAGGATGACAGAAGAGAAATTAATCAGTCCATTACTGTCATTGGCTTAAAAACCAAAGAGCTACTGCAATTTCTACAGATAAAGAAGACAAAGTTGCTGGAAAAGCACCCTTTGAGGGCAGCTATCTGCAACTCAGATCTGAGACAGCTGTGGAAGAGAGAAAGGCCTCTGAATGAACAATCACGGTCACCTGTCAGCCAAGTTTTCATTCTTTCTGGATCCAGGTAAATACTATTGCCAAATGGCTTGAAGTATTAGCAAAACATCCAAACGCTTAGATCGAGGCACTCTTACAGTAGCTTTCCACCAATACAAGTTGATGTAAACCCCCCCCGGGACACAATTCTGATCTACTCAAAATGTTTCTGTGATTGGAGTAACTTTTGAAAACTGTTCAGGAGTGCCAAAGACAACTTGGAGATTAATTCCTGTTTTCAGTAGGAATTCAGGCAAACAGGAGATTGTATATTACAAATTTTTCATGAAGCTTCCACTCCTAAATTTCTAACATGAAGCAGGCACCCTGAGACCACTGGGGTTTGTCTAAGAGCAAGGATGACAACTCAGTAAGAGATTCTTCCCTTTTGGGGAAAAGGGAATTTCCTTAAATTGGAGCCTCCCAGCTGCCCACTCCTGAGGCTGGATCCAGCCTCCTCCTGCACGGCTGCATGCCCACACAGCCTGCCTATGTGCACACATCATTCTGGGGAGAAAGATAACTGGCACACCGGGGAGTCCCTCCAGTAGCATCTGCTCACAAATTCAGAAAGTTTGGATAGTTCTGATTTCAAACCATGTGACAAGCCACTCTAAGGGGAAAGTAAACTGCACTCACCCAAATTAATTCAAATATAAGAAAATTATATTTCCCTAAGGGAATGTGTTCATAACAGCTACGGTAATTAAAATTCCTTAGAGCTGAGGTGACAACTGACCAAGCAAAGCAACCTGACATGCATCAGAAGTAGTTTTTAAGAAATCTCTCATCTCTGCCTTGATTAGCTGTCAGCAAACACTTCTGACAGTAATTTTTCAACAGCACAGGAATGCAGTCAATGGCTGTTCTCAGCCCACCAAAGAACAAATCTATTTCTAGAAGGGAAAATAGAGGGGAAAAAGAGGGGGGGAAAGGGGGGAGGGAACCCAACAACCAGCAACCCTCGACTTCAAGGATGTATGGGCTTCCCTGGGAAGTTTGCTTAAGCAAATACTTCAGGGTAATTGCATGCACCACAGAGCACCACTGAACAAAAGGCAAACAAACAAGATCCACCCTCTCCCAGAAGAAGGAGGCTCCGCTGACTGCCAGTACCGTGATGGGGGGGAGGGGGGGGCAGGGGGCACAGCAAGTATTTCGCTGAGTGAAAAGTGTTACCGGCATCTGACTGTTAACAGCTATTTAATGTTCCCGCTTGAACCAAGTAGGTATTTGCAAATTCCCATACTTTATACCCCAAACTGCTACACAAGTTCAAGTTCAGGTAACTCATTGACTTATGTAGGTTTGCCCCAGCTCCACACCAGCCTGCTGAGGACAATAATGTTAAAAGCCATTTGTGGCTGTAGTCGCTTGCTACAGCAGTTCAAGAAATTTTGATGAAAACCTGCCCCTAGGCAAAGACTACACAAGTGTTGAAATACAGAGATACAGAAAACACATCATAGGCCTTACAAGTACATGAACTTTGGAAAAAGCAACTTGTTAGGGTCTAACATGCATTACTGTGCACTGAGGAAACAGAAGATCTGGAGGGTTTTTTGGTTTGTTTTAGGAGTAAAATAAAGTAAAAAAACCCCGACAAAACAACAACCGTAAAATACAAAATGTCATGTCATAGAAACATAATGTTTAAAAACAAATCAGAAAAATTGTATTTCAGATAATGTATACTCTTGTTGGGTTGGCGCTTTACTCTTTGATTTGAAGTAAATTTAAATGATCAAAGTTTGCTACTTTTCTAATTGAAATGTCATTTTGAAATGGAAAATCACAATTTTTTTTCAGTGTTGAAATATTTTTACTCTTTCAAAAATTGCTTTAGTTTATCAGCTGAACTTAAGTTTACAAATACTTCTGTGTGATCCAAGCATTGTTTACCATAGAATGGCACAATTTTGACAGAAGAAAATTGTCCATTTGCATTAGTTTGCCTTATACACTCTGCAGGGGCACTAAGAGGCACTTTCACAACCACTGAGAGAGGAGAAAAGTCTCTAGGGTGGTGGGGTTATACCTCAGCTTGAGTTGTAACTCAAGCAAAGAGCAGTTTGTGTAAACAGGAGATGCTGGCTTTTTCACTCAGCGAGAGGGGGATTCATCTCCATCTCAGCTGGTCACTGGCTTCATTTACAGTCAATGGAGAAAAATGGATAGTTTTAGGACAGAATTCACAGAATCTTTCAAATGTCTACATGAGTATGAGATTAACTGCCTCCTAAAACAAGCTGCTTTCTCCCCCAGCCATGAAAACAAGCTGCTTTTCCCCCCTGACTATAAAGCCTGGGTAAGCTATAGCTCAGATGCAGATATCGACATTTAGACCAAAAAATCCCATCCACCAAAGCTGAGCCAAAGCCCAGTGAAATCACTATGGCCCTCTACTGAATTCACTGGGCATCAAAAAAGAATCAGGCCCATTAAGGAAGCATTTAGCTGCATCTATTACTCACAGATCATGAGTGTATTTGTTTTGGTTTGCTTTTAATACCAGGTCAATGGGTTTTGCAGGTTGACAATTACATAGCATTACTTCTTAATGGCATTTGCACAGATATAATACTTAAGCAACCAGTCATAATAGATCACACATGTTTCCTACTGAAAAATCAGATCTTTCTTTCATTGTTGACTGTGAGGACACTATGGGCCTGATCCAGTACCCTGCAAATTCAGCAGTAAAGTCCCTTGTGATTTCAGCCAGTGCTGCAGCAGACTATAAAAGTGTGGGTGGGGGTAAAAACCCACCAATTTTCTGTTTTGCAAAGCATTCCAGAAACAAATTCACTACTTATACTCAAATCTTTTGTTTTTCCCCAGAGCTCAGACAACCCTCCCACTCAGAAATAATTATTAGCTGGAAGCACATTCTGGCTTTTACCATTCCAAATGAACCTGACAAGCAATTTCCAAAGGAATTTATGTGCTGTTGTATTTCCCTAGGCTATGTTTTAAAAGTGTGATCCCCTTTATTGCCATTTGAGAGAGTTTAAGCAACTTTACAATTCCCTTTAGGGAATATTGGAGGACACTTTGTGAACAGAACAAGAAGCTATACCATCTTTTCTGCAGGAATTCTCATGACTTTGCCCCACTCATTAGAGCAGTGAAAAAAAGGATATTTGTGAAAGTTCTTTTGAATAATCACCAATTTAAGTTAACAACATTGTATTTGCTTTCCAGATGTTATTTAAAATAATACTGTCATAGTAAGAGTAATGTGAATACTTAAAAAATACATATAAAATGCAATTTACTACAAAATTTGCTGTGCCACAAATGATACCTTCTATTTCTTTTTAGTTAATTCATACAAATGCAAAGTAGAAATAAAGCCATACAACATAAGTGACCAGACTATCCAAGTTAAAGAAGTGAAATATCTAAAGCTGCCTGTGACTTGAACAGTTCAGAAACAAACCTGTAGGCTCATGTATGTTCATACGAAACCTTCACTAAATATTTTCAGTTAACAAAACAATGTATTTTGGCCTCTTCAAAAATAAAAATTAAAAGACTAAATTTGCCCAATGAATTATTTCCTGAGAACAGATCAAGCCAGGTAAGCATGGATGGTATTTGGATCTGCTCCATGGGCAGGCATGTCTGTATGGAACACAGAAGAGAGTTATCACTTGAAATAAATAATTGGAGAAAACAATAATCACACTGAGCATCTATTTAAAATGACAGTGTATTCCAAGTGTCATACCTAATCTTATATATCTTTAAACATATGTGCATATATATGTTTGTACATACCTGTGAAATACATTAGTTTCAGTTATGAAAATTTTGCAGAGGAAGTCAACTAACAAAGAGTTGAAGTGACCTGGCCAAAGCCAAAAAGCAGCAGCTGATGAGAATTCAGACTTGGTAGGTGAAGTCCTGGCCCTGAGTGATATGGACAACAATATTTCTGTTGAAATGACTGTATATGTTACTACTACACTAAACTAAAGCAGGTCCTGGAACCCATCTAACAAGGTCTGGCAACCCCTATACCATTAAACCCTCTTATTTTCAAAAAACTGACAGCAAAACACATACCATGGGGGCAATAATGCTTGCCCGGTTCTAAAAATTGACCATATAATTGTTAGCAAAAGCAGTGGTTGGTCCAGGCCAAAAGTGGGCAGCCAGGGACCATTTAACAGCATGGGTAACCAAGTGTAGTGCTTAGGTTTGTGCTCCACTATGCTTAATTAGCTAGTAAAGAAATAATCAGTAGGACCAGGCCACATCTCCATGAGTTCCAGCATTGAACTCTACCTCCAGCCATCCTGTTCTGCCTTATTTCAGTATGTTATCCTCCATCCAAGCGCTGTTATTTGTTGCCATTTGATCCACAAAGAATATTTTTACTATAGCCACTTCCAGGATGCTTAGTCCTTTAGTTCAAGCAACAGAGGTTCTGTCTTTTGCATTTGACATCCAAGGCACACTCTTCAGTGATGACATAGATACCAGGGCTACACAGAGATCACAATTGCATGCGGAGTTAGGCATCCTATGGAGACATCACTTGTTTCCCCAGGCAAGAAAGTATTACACGTATAAACGAAAAATGCCTTCAATTGAAAAGACATTTCACACTTTTCCCAAGTGCATGAGGGACAGAACTCACAGCAACATAATTTAATAGGATTTTTTAATGAGTCCTATGATAAATGTTTTATGGCCAAAAGAGAAAGTAAAAGCCCGTTGTACTTTCCAAAGACGCCAAAGAACATGTGAGCTCCCAAGTTAATTCATAGGTCTCCCTTGAAGAGCAATTCTTAATGCCCTCTATTAAATTACATCTCTTTATTTTGAGAAAATGGATTTACTTATTTCCTTTGCTAGAAACCTGAGAATAGCATCACCAATCACTTTGTGTGACATCTACATACCAGTGACATTGGGTTATATAGTGACTGACAACTGAGACTTCTGATATACCTCAAAAGAGCTTAATAAAATTGACTTAACAGGTATGTTTTATTATTCCCAAGAACAGGGTTGATAATGAGATTTTTTAGCTAACCACACTTCACTTGACAAATTATGAAGAGATCAGTTTTTTTCCCATTAGTCTCACCCTCATCAATGGCTCAGCTGAGGTCAACTAGCCCTTCACTTGTAGTTAATGGTATACAACCCTTCTCTACGGATTTTTCTTTATCAAAGCCTAACAGAGGAAAATTCAATGGCTCTTATTTCAAATTCAAAGTAATTTCTTTTTATTTTAATTAAAAACTCTCACTTGAAAGACACAACAAATATGTTGGGGGGTGGGGAGTATGCCTTAGTCTAGTATGATGACAACTCAATGCAAAGGCTAAAGGCCATAAGCTGAGTGATGCTGGGCATTTGGAAATCCCATAGTCCAAAATCTTATTTCACAGAGAATATTTTTGGTAATTTCAATGAGGTCTGAATGTCATCTTTGGATTAAACAAGGAGAGGTATGTACTCGGTAGCAGTTTCTATTAACACAGTATCTAGAAGACTTGTTCCAAATCATATAATGTTTTAAATTATGATTACTTAATTGTCTTTCTTTATTGCTGTACAAGGTACAGAGTGCATTTTAAGTCCATCTCCATTCCCCTGCCTGCCTAGAAACCCACCATTACCACAGTGCAGATTGTGACTTTTAATAGAAATATGTATATGCAAGCTGAGTCCCACAGTCACATTTTCAGGCACTCTATCTTTCTGTCATGTTTTCAAAAAACATTTTAATAATGTTATAATAGGGATCACCTTCTTCTGGGAAGCTGATCATATTTTTGCACTGTTGTTGGCTTAGGTGGGGATTTAGCTACCTCTCTAGCCAGGGGTGTTAGCCATTAGCTGATTATATGAATCTGGCCTGGATTATGATTTATCTTTCCAAGCTGTAGTCCACAGTAACTTAAAAGGACAATTTGAATCTCTGAAGGGTGGGATCAGCCCAACAGCCTTTCCATTTACTATAGCCAAAACCTAGGCTGGTCTAATAGGGTTCCTAAAAGGTTACCAAAGGTTAGATTGGAGGAATCTACATCTCTGTACACTGGATGGCTCTGAAAGGAGCACAGAGGTATCTTGCCTTAATTTAGCATTAGGTATCTGTTAGCACAGCAGTGTCATAGCCAAAAGAGGAACACAAGCATTTCCACCAGGCAATTTTTACTGACCTAGATGTGTTCCCTGCCTCTCTGTGTGGATACACAGAGACACTAGTACAAACAGCCTGCTGCTCCTCCTTTACGAGGTTATAGTTCCCTTCCTGGGAACACACTTACCAGGTAAAATGGTCCTTATACTAGGACAAACCTAAAATTTAAGGAACTAATATGAGAATTTAGATTTGCATTCTTGAAGTTGCAGAGAGATTTGTATGTTCAGCCTGAGCATCTTTGCAGATCTAGCCAAAGGGTGTACTCTTTTAATGTCTGCATCAACTGCATTCAAATAAAACTAAGACTCAGGGGTTCTTCCTCTGGAGTTTTACTCAGCTGCGTCCATTTAAGCTCACACACCCTATCTGCAAGATTCTTTCAGACTTCAAAAGATGCTGAAACTTTAACTGATAATTTACACAAGAAAGGTCTATAAGAGCTGCATGTAATAAGGGCAATACAGATATAAAAAAACAGCAAAAATGTTGGCAGCCAAATTAATAACTGGTAGAAGTCTTCAAAAATGCCTAAGGCTTTTTAGAACCACAAGTTCTTTTCCACAGTTTGTCCTTTACATTTTCTGCATGCATCATGCCTGAAAAAGAAAAATTATAGATAGGACCTAGCTAGTAATAATATCAATGCACTCCTACGGCCACAATGAACACTAATCTTTATTTTATGAATGGATGTCAGGAAGATGTTTGTTTGGGTTAAATGGACCAGTCTTTTTAGTACTTTTGATTTGGGAAGTGTGTTTTGGTCTGACGATAGAAGTTTTTGTTAATCTTCTCCCCAAAATATTAAGACTTCACAGTGCCCATCCTCCTGAAAAAAAGTCAAGGGTGACCATCAGGTATCAGCAAAAGCATGCAAGGACTGTCCCTACTCAAAATAATTTTGGTCCCAACCCAAAGTTCCCATCCAGAAAGTTATTTAGATTTTCCTACTTCAAATTAAATCAATACCAATCAGAAACCTACACAACTGTAGATGTGGTCTCAGGTAGTTACAATATTGTATCAGGAGTCGGACACCAATGTAACAATGTTGAGAGATTACTAGTTCCTATCTTATCTTAGCCTGTTTTAGTGATTTTTTCCCCTGTTTTTTCCGGTTTCATCTCACCTTATAAACCAAGATCAATTAATTCTAGCCCCAATATTGCCAATATTAATACCAAAACTTTTTAGAAATGGGTGGATAGATGGGTAGACGGATGGATGGATATTAGATCTCTTCTTAATGGACTACAAGTACATTGAATACTTAGGGATTTGTTTAACCTCAGATGATCACTACATGAATAAAGTAAATTTTGTGGAGATAATTAATCAGCTTCAGAGAAAAGCTTGCAAACAGGCACCTTTATTCATTAGCTAGCTGGAAAGAGCCAACGAAGCATGAATTGATTACCTGGAATACATTATCTTTTCTAGATGCTGCCAACTGTAGTTCCTTCTTCCTTTCTGCAGTACATTAAGTAGAATCATGACTTCTGTTATTTGGACTAGAAAGACATTGAGTTTGCATTTCAAATTCATGCAAAAATCAATACAACCAAAAGACTTACTAAGTCTGTATCTCAAACTTGTATCATCTGGCTATGCAATAGAAGGATAACCAGTACTAGAACAAGATGAAGGTAAAAGAACTTCAGTCTGGAAAATAATTCTTGATAAATTAACTGAATTTCCCCTACATCCCAGGATGCATGAGAACATGTCTGAAGTAAACTAAAATCCAGGAACTCTGATACATGGATATGTCAAAATATTATTTTTTCTAACCTTTGAATGTAAAACCTGTCAAATATAAGCATGGACATGAGCATCTTTCTCCTTGGCCTATGATGGATTAGCCTTACAGTGAAACACACCCAAGCTGTCAAGCCTTGTGATTGTCTACGGACATGTTAAGCCTTGAAAGAGTTTTTTCAAACAGTTCTTCCCAGTCCAGAAACAAATCACACAATCTTTTAATTTGTTTCAAATTATAAGCTCTACACACTTACTCCCCAATAATCTATGTAGCACTTTCTACTGAAATAGCTGTGGAGCAGAGGCAGAAAGGTAGGTCTGACATCAGTAAGTGAGGTACACGTTGTGCTCCCACAAACAGCAAGTGGCAAAAAACACACGGACCCCAGCCTCTGCATCAGGGGAGGCATGAGACAGGCAGAAATCCCAAGAGTCACAAACAGTGGCATCTTTCTACTGTCCTAAGAGCCAAAGAAAACTCCTGTAAAGCACAGCACTGAAGGGCAGTCGCAGCTGCTGATCCCATAGCACAATGGGAGGATGGGAAGAAGAAAATGGAAAATCATAGGACTGAATCCACCAATCCCCCTTCTTTCCTCCACAAACCTGCATGTGCATATGTGGTAGCCATACAGTAAACTAGTCATTTTACAAGATGTCTAAAACATTAATTCATGTAATCCCAGATATGATTAAAATTATCAATTGTTTCAGAAAAGTACTAGCTATCATAAATAGTCATGGTGGGAAATGCCTAAACCTGGTTTCTTTCAGATCATGGGGCAAGTGAAACAATGTTTCCATTACATTTATTTTTAAAACTATGTACTAATCATTGTACCTAAATCTACATAGCAATACATGTCACAGAGCTAACATTTATTCTCAAAATTGAGGCTATTTCAGAAAGTGACTTTTTAGTTTGTTTCTTTTACAAAATGAATGTTTTCAAAATACACCCTAAAACAGATTGCAGGAGCTCAGACAGGAGAGGAAGGAGCGTGGGAACTGAATATGCATACGGCTAGACGATACCAAAGAGAAAGTAAATTTTTCCTATCATTTATTTCTTGTCCATCACTGTATTCATGATTCAGCATTCACCCTTTTAATTTGTTGGCCTTTTCTATCAAGTAAGACATTGCAAGCTTCTCCAGCAATGTAACATTGGGATCCCTACAGGCAGTAGAGGAACTCCGAGCCCTGCCTACCTGCAGCAGGCAAGTGCTACTCACAGTAGTTACCCTGGGACCACAGTGACCTCGCGCTAATGCCTTCATTTACACAGCTCATTGCAGCCAGCTTCCACCCCCAGTGCTGCTGTAGAGGTTTGCTGGAGGCATTCCCGTTTGGGTAATAAATGGACAGCTTAATCCTTGCTAGTACTATGACTTATGACCTACACTTACCTGCCAAGGAAAGGCTCCATGTCAGAACTGTGTGAATGAATAACCCATGAGAGCAACTGATGGTATACTGGACTCCACCTGATGGTGCTTGCTGATGGACACCATGGTCCAGAGAGGCAATCCCAGCTGAAGAATGCTCTGAAGAGTGCCTCTCTTGTGGCAGAGTACCCACTGGCTGCCAAACCGAGGAAAGATCTGTTTGTGATAGGAGTGGTGCAGATCCAGTGACAGATCCAACAACCACAATGAAGGTTGCTAGGACTTTCTGGCCTTACAGTGCTTTTCTTTCCCTTTAATTGATTATGAACAAGTTACAGGTGCAACTTCAGGTGTGCCCTGAGACCCTGCCACCCACCTGGAAGGGAGACAGCAAGCTGGTTTTCCTCCAGGTCAATCCTACCCTCTCCCAAATTACTAACTTTGGAGCAATTTCTAGCACCCTGCTCCACCACAGTCAACACCAGAACAGCAGGAGTCCCCAGCCCTTCTGATTTTTTTCAGTCCTAAATGTGTCCTGATTATCTGAAACTGAAAGTGAACCACTAATGTTCTGAAGCACCTCTGGATATAAGCATGATTTTGGTGCTGTGTGAGAGCCAAACAGAAGAGCCTCCCATGCGAAGAACAACAGTTTCTCCTTCACACTCCAATGAACAAATTGAAAGAAATAACCCACAAAGGATACAGATATTAAAAGAAGATAACCTACTCAGAGAAATTTTAAGTGTAAGAAAGTTCCCAGAAGGAGAGTCAACAAAAGGGCACGTTGTCCCATGGCTAGGGAATTTCCAAAGGACTGAAAAATGCATGACTGCTCTTTTGCCTTGTACCACTGCTGTTGTTTATTAATTCCCTCAATAGTAAGAAGTGGCTAGAGACATTATTTCCCACATAACCACAGTGTGAAAGCACATGGATAATGCCAGGATTCACCTTCTGTCAGTTTACAGAATCAAGTAAAACAGGCATACCATCCAGGACACCTGTAATGCCAGTCAGTTGGCAAAAATGCCTGAAACCTTTAATTATTTCATGAAAGGACTGATTTCACAAGATGACAGTAATAAGCACAGACACACAGAGACATACATACATTTTAAAGTCCTGCAGCGTATACTTACATGTATATATATGCATGCCAAACTAAACACACAGCAGCCAGTTGTTAAAGGAATTGGTTGATTATTTCCCATTGCCACCAGCTGTCTCCTGCCTCTGCAATGATTGCTCACTGCAAATGAATGACCCTTGTGCTATAAAGAACAATTTCTCGTTTCAAAGTTTGATTTGTCATCTAAGATAATACTGCCTTAGCTTTTGCACTGTCCTCTACAGTGTTCCTACAGAGCTCCTTGGTACCCAGAAAGCAATGAATCAAAATCATTCAGATTCCAGTTCCAGTCCCAGCAATGGCTGCACATCACACAAAATGATGCTTTGGCTGTTGTTTTTTAAAATGTCATATTATACCATAAGAAGAAAAGTTTCTGAAATTTTCAATTCATTTTTCCTCTTCTTTCCTGAACTAACTTGGCAGTTCCAGATTTCTCATCTCATGCTTCACAAATTAAATACAATGAAAAGATGAGAGCCTTTCATTTTAGGAAAGTGATATCATTTATGCTTTTATTTATTTTATTTTATTTTCTCTGCAGTCACAACTTTTTATATTTCCTCTTGTTGCATTTTAGGCTAAAAGAGATAATCTAAGATGACTGTGCTGTTCTCCCAAGCCATAGCCTGTCAGATTGCTGAATTATCAGTACCTAGTCAAGCAGCACAGTATAAACAGATCACATATGCCAATTCCTCCCCACTTGGTAGCCATTTTCCAGTCACTGGAGGAAAGTGTACAGTCCAATCTCTCTTTTGCATGATCAAAGTTAGTTCAACTCTATAGCTTAGCAGATGTCCTTGGGCATCAGGTGGTCCAGTGAATTATATCAGAGAAACCAATAAGTTGTGTACTATTCTGGAGAGTCTTAGCTCTCTAACTTGGTAAAAGAGCACACTCCCTTTTACTTTTCTCCTATTTTAATGAATTTTCAATCAGGCTACCAGCCTTCTTTAAAAGTAGTCTCAACAAAAATACAGCAATGAAACTGCTTTCTAAAAAAAAGTATTTAGAAATCTAACATCAGTTGTTGGCGTCTGGAAGCAGAATGGGGGATGATAAAATACAGTGAAAACATCCCACGAAGATGCACAATGAGATCCCCCTACCCAAGCTACTCTGACTGGAGCTATTCTGACATACACCAACCGGAAATCCTCCCCAGATTTGTCATGTCAACGCAGATCAGAAGGGAGCACAACCTGTGCTGTCAAAAACACTTAGAAACACCCTAAAGACAATGACCACAAAGGTCACATCACATAACTACACAGAGAAGCCACAAATCTTTAATGCATTGTCGAGTTTTTTGTTTTGTTTTCTGCTGAGAAATGAAACAACTGTTGACAATATTTTAGCCATATCCAGCTTCTTCACAATACAACTATGATTCATATTCACTTCAATACCAACCTCAGAGTATCTATTAACAGCCATGCCTCCAGGCACAAGTGATGTTTTATGTTTAACGAAGAGGACAGGGAACCCAGTCATCTGCATTCCATCCCTGTTACCACAAGACTTTCTTTGTGCACTTAGCCAACTTCACCTCCTCTATGTTCCTCCATGATCCCACATGTGACACGAGGATAACAACCTTCCCCTCACTCACCAGGAAGTTGTGAAGCTTAATTTATGTTTAACAAGTTTTAAGGTGCTTGGCTGAAAAAGGAGTGTATATGTAAATGATTTCCTATCTGTATTAGGCTACTGATGCTGAAAAAACCATAATGCAATGTACACAGATGAACATAGATCTTTTTCTGTGTATAGCACTACAGACTCCAAATTCCAGCAGCTGCAAGCATTAACAGAAGAAAGGATGAGTGATCTGCATTTTCTTCTTTAAGGTAAGGGCTGTATATTACAGTCTACTTTAATCAATAATAGAGTCATGCCAGTAAAAATGAGCTAGAAAATAATTTAGGAAAGCAAAGGGATGGAGTCTTAAGGCTCTTTTCTCCCATAATTTAACTTCCCTGTATTTTGGCTCTTGGCATACTGTAAGAAAAAGAAAAGAAAACCACCCCAAAAGCACATTTCTCCAGTCATTCAAAGAGAATAAAGTCTACAGCAAACTATTTCAAAAATCCCCATCCTCAAGGAGGATGGCAGCAGATTTGTATGCAGTGACAGGTTTAACAAATCACCTGATAATTGGGTGTGACCTGCTAGGAAGAACAAATTGAAGCATAAAAATGGAGTCTGCAAACACGTTGCTTTCTTCCCCCATGGATAGCTTTCCTAGCTCATTCAGGGATTATGCATTTACTTGTTGGCAAAAATAAGTTGCTGCTTTTCACTCCTCCTAGCTTTGCAACAGCCACCACAGTAAAAAGAATGCACATGAATCTATTAGTACTTGTACATCATCAATACATTTGTTTACAGAGTTCCTCATGCTTTCAAGACAACCGAGTTGCATGATTAAATGCAAAACCAATACCACAGGGGAAGAGAAGTCAGACACCCAACTGCCTTGCACTTTTCCTTTACTCCATGAAAACTGTGTATAAAAGCTCCCAAGAAAGAATTCCCCACTGGTACATGTGGGTCAGAGGAGAGTTTTACAGCCAGTTTGCAGCCACTGCTCACACAGGTATAAATGACTGCACAGCACTGAAGGCAGCACTGAGCGCATAGTGTTATTATTATATAATGTGTCCTCTAGAGCAGTTATTGCCTTTGATGATGCTCGAGAAACAAAGAAATGAGCTTTGTTCTGAAAACCCGAGCAGCATATGCAGAGCTGGTACCTGGCAGAAAGAAGGCAGGCAGGATAAACTTTGAGCTGTATGATATTTCTGAAGAGATCTTTTCCTGGAACAGTAGCATTCAAAGGGCTTAATTACAGTTCTTGCGCATCATCAGCACCCAAGGAGGGTGTCACTGTGCAGGTGAAACAAAGCACCCCCACAGCACTGGGTAGCACCACAGGCTTCACCCTCACGAGTGTGCGTTTCAGGCAATCCCAAACTGGATTGTCCTAGGGAAGGGGCAGATGCCCAGTGGTGGCATTTGCTTTGTCCCACTGGGGAGCATGTTAGTGCTGGTTTAACTTCTCTCATAGAACAGGACAACATTATGAGAGATTTGAGGCTCGAAAAGCTTCCAGGCCCCTGGGACCAAACCCTAAATGGCTCCTCAGACTGTAGACAGCTTTCAAAAAGATCTTTATGCCCTGTGCATAGAGTAACCTACAGGGAGAAGTATTGAAATAAAGGGCCGAAATTGCAGAGGCCATTCACGCCAGAGAAGAGGTTTCCTTTCTGTTTAAGGTGTTCTGTACCATGATTAGAGTGGCAACCTGGTTAGTAGCAGATGAGTGTCTGCCTGGAAATTATGAGTTATATGGCTGTTTTCACTTTCTAATTAGCAGCAGAGGGTGGCACAGCAGAGCCAACTACTGCCCTTAGATCTACATACATGTAGCCTGGTATTTTCTTCGGTCCAAAAGGGAGAATTTAGCTCTCTTTTATATTATCTCATATTTATGATCAAAATGTCAGCAACTCCTTGCACAAAATTTTCACCCAGAGTATGTAGTCACTGTGACCACAAAGATACCCACACACTTAGCCTGCACTGACATTCTGAAGGGTAAAGAACTGTGCTTTTCATCCTAACCATGAATCTCTTCATCCATGAAATTAAATGTTAAAAATTCCTCAAACCCCCTAGAATCTGATCCTGGCTTTGAAAAAAATGTCATAGGGCAACTCAGAGTAAATTCTGTATGTAATTCAGGCACCTAACCTCAGATGCCCTAGGGTATCTGAGGGATGCTGGCAGGGTGACAGAAATGGCACAGGACCAAAGGCAGAGCCTTTTAGGGCCAACAGGACAATGTGGCAGAGAAACAGCTAGAGGTCAGGTAAAATATCCTTGGTCATCTAAAAGCACACCTGTGTTCAGGCAGTTGAATTCCATTTGGTCAGTCTTTGCACTGATTTCTTCAGTGAGTACTGGATTGGGCGCCTGGGGCTTTATTTGGAGAGGGAGGTGATTATTAAAAATACAGGTAAGAATTCACTGGCATTTTCAAAAAGACAAGGAACTGTTGCTGAAAAATGCACTCACTAGTCCTTGGCTGCACCATTAGACATCCACACAGGTCTGAAAATAGTGGTCAGTCTGCAACTTCTTACAAAGCAAGCAAAAATCCATCTTTTATACAGTGAGAAAACACCGCATTTCCTTTCTGTGGCTTTATATAAGAATAAAACTAATTAATAATTAATCTTATCTTTACATCTGTTGCTCCACCTTCATATCAACATTACCTTACTATAGATAAAAAGACGTTAGTAAAAAAACCCTATGTGCAGCAGTTCTAGGTGAAGTGGCATTCATCACTATCATGTATTTCAAAGCAGATGGGCAGAAATTCACCAGTGGGACAGTTTAAAGAGAGTTTCTTGGCTTATCATTTTCCCCTCCAGTCACATGGCATTACGAAAGATCAAAACAAGGAGCTGTGAAGAATGCAAACCTTCAGAAAGCTACACCAAAGGAAAAGGTGAAATATAATGTGATCTGCCATTACAGCCACAAAGTCACAAAGTACTAAGAGAAAGAACAAAGCTGAGTGTTTAACAGTATCAGATAAGTAGAGGAGGAAAAGGGGGGAGAAAGTACCTGTTAAATTACCCTTATCCAGATGTGGTCACGTTTCTGCAGAGAACATGGAGCTGAAGCTAGTTCAGTTACAGCACTGAAATTACAGTAAATGGGGTTACTAAAGTTCCTGTCTTGTAAAGACTAGTAGAAATGTTCAATGGAGCCCTGAAATTCTGCACTGATGAGGATTTTATTAGTACATGGATGGATAAATGGATGTAAAACCAGATAAGTAAATTTGTACTTAGACAAGAAGGAGGATAATTTGGCTTAATAAAAGAAAAAGAGTTTAGGACTGGGCTCAGTGCCCTGATTTTAAGTCGGATTGATCCAGACACCAAGATTTTCCACTATGTCAAAGAAATGAAAAAGGCTATGGCCCTTTAAAAATAAATGTGTTGCAGGTAATATATGGTGTTGATACCTTTCTATAGAAAAACTTCAGACAGTAGCATATTTCATGACTTAGGAAAGTCAGTGACCAATTATGTCTGCAATTATGTAAGTCTGTTCTATTTTGACTTTAGCCTAGTTTCATTATATTTTAGGTTTTAACCCGAATCATCATAGGTTTTAATGACTTTAGCAGAGATCCTTCTAATTTAAACCAATGTCAGCAAGAGCTAAATCAGGTGCTTTGTGCTCATATGATTAAAAATAGATTTCACAGACCCATTCAAGTATCTTACCTTTATAGCTGAGGAGTAGAGTCAACAGCTTGTACCTAATAAGAATTCATTGGAAATACATTCTTCACCCCATTTTAGATGACTGCTCACAGAAAAAAATAAGGATGTAAGCTTCTTGCTTTCTAATACCTCAGTCACTACAAATAAAACTGCAAGACAAGGATTCCATGAAGTCCAGCCACATGAAAGATATTACCAATGAACTAAGATGAGAAAAATGATACAACTATGATAAAAATCCGCCAGCTGTATTACCACCAGATTTTCAAAGAAAACTAAATGGCTCCACAGCCATCAGCTTATAGGTAGAAAAACCACTGTATTCTGTTAAACAAGAAATCGTCCGTCATTTTGTGAGATGTTGGATTTGCTTGTCCCTGTTCACATCCCCTGCCGACCCACCAGTTTTGACATTTACCCAAAGGGTGCAGTCAGCTCTGTTTTCTGACCACCTGAAATACCCGGTTGTTTCTGTAATCTCAACACACTCTTCATGCCTGAATTTTTTCAAAGGAAAGCTAAGTGGTACACAGCACACACAAATATAAGACAAAGTCCTGCCTGCATCTTCAGCTGACAGAACCATTTTTGTAAAGTCTGCAGAACGAACTTAGGTGCAAAGATTGTTAGCTGGGATCTGGTGCTGCTGTAATCCACAGCTGATAGCTGACTACCAGCAAACTTCCTAATTTGTACCCAACCCTGTATCATAAGGCCAGGAGATAACAGACTACCTATGGCAAACTCTAAATCAATATCTATCTGCAATATCTGTCTCCCTCCTGGAGGCTAAATCACACCAGGAAAGCTGCCCTAAAACCTGAAGCCACAAAAACAAGTTTTCAAAGGCATCTAAATTACTTCAGTTCAGCTTTCTGCCATATTCAGTGACATAACTGGAGCAGCTTAATAAGCTACTAAGCCTCAGTATTCATTGTCCCCTCTAACAGTTGTGATCCTGTCAGTTGAGAATGGACTGAGAGAGTGCTCCTTCTCCCTTTCAAAGCAAAATTAGAACTGCCTAAACCACCCTCCAGACGTGTATGCAGTTCCCAATTGTTAACCCAGATCCACTTTCCAGCATTTTTTCCTAGCATGTTTCTAGCCCATTTGAGACAGAAGAGTTATTTTATTCACCTTTTTTAGTCCTGTTTCAGAGTAGGAGCCATAGCTTTATTCTGTGTGCACAGCATCTATCATAACATGGCACTGCCCCATGTGCTAGTTCCTACTTACTGTCATGATCACGACCTCCAAGCTTTCGCCTTCCATAAGGACACAGTGCCACCAGAGACCTATGTATCCATCATCTACTTAAAAAACCAGTAATATAAGGTCAGTGGGCAGCCACAGCAGAAATGCACTGCAGAAGCACCGGTTTAAGTAACCTGATTTCTGGCTGCAGTCCGAGTGTGATCTCAGTGTTATCAAGTGGTGAGGAGGTGTGCCATATGCCGTACTGTGGTCAACGTGGAGTGCAACAGCATTTGAAAATGACTTGAAGTATGTGGAGAGGGAGCAGCTAAAGTTATCCGTATGCACTAAACCAAGCTGAAAAGTAGAAGGAAACTGGAGTTTCAGCTTTGGAAGTGTTCAGGCAGATGAAAGATTATTGTGTCCGTGTGATCCAATGTCAGTGGACTAGCATTGCAGAAAAAAAAGTTGCAATAAATCTGGAAAAAAACTCATAAATCTCCAAAGCTGAAGTTGTCCTTAATCAAAGGACAATGAACTCAGATTGAACTCTCCACGTGATAATCCAGTGAAGCATAACAGTGAGACACTGCTTAATATGACGGTGCAAAAGTGTTCTCTGGGACATCCCAGGCTGACCCAGTGGTCTGCTGTCCTGGGAAACAGAAATCGGGTTTGACACTAAAGAGCGGGGAAGGATGTGGTTATTCCAGCAAGAATGTCTCAGTAATGCATTAGTTTTTCTGAAGTACTCTGTGCATATATGACGCTGTGCATTTGTTTCTATGGCACCTTTTGCCCTTTTATAATACTGTGTATTGCAGTAAACCACTTAACATACTGATCCTTTTTAAGTCCCCAGTTTCAAGTTCACAGACACTCTTGCTGGCACTTCAGCCCTGTAGGACTGACCAGATCCATCTTTTGTGACTTACCTTGCTTTGTTGTCCATGCAAGGGACAATGCACAACTGTACTAAAGACACGTCTCAGCAGATTACATCCCGCCTAGGGCTGTAAGAACAACCTGTATCAACCTTTAATTTGCCCAGTGCAATATCCAAAGGCAGGCCAAGAAAAAAAAAAATCTCTTCCCATTTCTCAGCTGCTTCTTCCCTGAGGCAAGCAGGAGTTGGCAGTGTCCCTCAAAGTGCAGATGGTGCCAGGACAACACCATCCAGTGCAGGAAAGAAGTCTGATATAGCCTACCTAACAGGTAACGCAACCATACCTACTACATGCACAAAGTAGCCAGTTCTAGTCCTTAGGGACTAGCTAGGGACTTAAATTTCTTTTTGTTTAGACTTGATTTCAGGGACTTATTATCAAGGACTTTCAGAGGATAATCAGAAATTAAGTAGACTTAATTTCGAGGCTTAATATCGAGGATTTAAGCATACTCAATTCAAAAGACTTAAATTGCTTTTGAGTTGAGTATGCTTAAATCCTCGATATTCCACAGCCTTTCTGTGGCAACCCTTGTAAGTGTTTTAGGATAACCTTCAACCTTCATCAGACATCTAGTCTAATACAGGTCTTCAAAATGTCAGTTGTTGGTAGCAGCAGAGGAGGTCCAGGTGGGAGTCTAATCCCTGTGGAGCAAATTCTGGGCAACCCAGGAACTGGAATGGGGCTCTACATTCAGGTCAAGATCCATTTCACAGGCATTAGGTACCGAAGGTTTATCTTCTACGTCCAAGTTGGTCACCATAGACTCCCTGTTTACTGAATGCACCCAGAACAAGTAGTATCAGCATTTGTCTGTGCAAAACATTGTGCAACATTTTAAAATACCAAACAAATGTTTAAACATCACCCTCTGGTTGTAGATATATCAATACAAACAACCATGATACAACTGAGCAAGTAAGTGTTAATCAGTGCCTGATGATTAACTCCTACATAGTTTCCCTGCTTCCCTATGATTTGGTTATTCCTGTGTCTTTTAGACACAGGTTCCTCCACTCAGGGGTGCTTCCATAGGTACATATGCCTACCTATACACACACGAACACACACACGCACACATCTAATTAGCACTAGGCACAGTGGGATCCCAGTTCTGACCAAGACCTTTAATTCACCCATATTATAAATCATGAATAACGAAAATAACAGAAAATCTACAAAGAGGAAAAACCCAAAGGGGATGACAGTTGCCCAGTTGCAGTCTACCCCCAGCTCTAATTAGACCCTAGTAGCTCAGCTTCGTCTGTCAGACTATGCTGCCTCTCACTTCAGTTATGACGAGGCTGGGTGTACAAAACTGGATGAATACACAAAACCTTTTTGTCTTTCTGCGGTCCTGTTGGTTGGTTCAGTCATACTTTGCTGAACACCATAATCCTACAAGCCACCATCCGTAAGAAAAACAAAAAAAAAGAATATTTCAGAGTGCCAAGAACTAAATGACTCAAAGAAAGCCACATCTTTCAGTGGTTTTGTTAGCCATATTTCCTCCCATGACACATTTTTATGCAGCAGAGGGTCCAGAATTCAAAGGATAGGTTTCTCATTATCTCATCCCAACCTGAAAAAGGAAGGAAGATAGAGCAGAAATGAGCTGGAGAGATGTGTTTTTCTCATTATCCTCAACTGCTCTTTACTATTTTGTTTCTTATCCTCCCAATCCTCTGTCAGCTGACACTCCTATTTTGGTAGAAAAGTTGCCTGTGTAAGAACCACGAACTGAAGCTGAATCCCTCCCTAAATTTCCCTGTTATTACCTATTTGTAACAGGGACTACAAAAGACATCTTTCTCACATAAACCTGACAGCCACAAACTGTATGGTTAAGCGTTCTCCCCTCCTCTATGACTTCTTGAAATATCTTCCAGGTGAATTGTAGGAGAAATGATAGCTAGTAATGCTTTGATAATTGTGGAATATTTCCATGCAGTGTATGTCTGAAACAGATATAAAGCCATGGCCTCTTCCATAAATACTGGTGAGAAAAGTATTTTATCTAATGCTAAGTCAATTTACCAGCAACAACAGGAATAAAATATATCTGCACCACCCCAATGTTCTTGTACTGCTGAAGGTTTTATAAGAACAAAAGAGATTTCTATGGCTTGCTGTGTGCATATTTGAATTTGGCTTTGAATGGGAATAAAATTACCAAATTTAAATGTCAGAATCATAATTTAAATATCTGAAGTTAGGCAACTGTGTATCTCATTTTCCAGCCTTCTTATACGTCAATGATGAGAGACAGGTCTAACCATCTCAGACAACTATATTTGCATTATTATTTTTTTAAATTGATTTAGATATCAGTTCTGGACACACAGCAAGTACTGCATTCTTGAGAAACTTAATCCAAAATTCTTTTGAAAAAGATTTCTTCAAGAATCTAAATATAAATAGATTTCATTCTGGCAGCAAAACTTGATAGATTCTACGATGTAGGTGAAATTTTCCTTTTTGAGAGAAGGCCTACACTGATGACCAAATTTTTATATTCTCTAACTTCAACTCTAAAAATGGAAGTGTTTTATGCAGTATAATTTCCAAGAAAAGTGAACTAATTATATTTAGCACATCCTGCTTTGCAGCTCACGCTTCTTTTCTGGAATATTCATGAAGAGGAGGTATGTGCCACAAAATGCTCTTCTCCACAAACTGACTGCATTGTCTAACCTAACAGATGAACGGATGCTCTCCAGAAGCCAGGTTGTCTCCTCTGAACCTCTGTAAAACAGAAATGCCATAACTCCACCTCAAGAAGAATGAATGACAAAGAAGCAATACAAATGGCATCTCAAAGTTATCTGCCCTCTCCAGTGCCACCTAATAGTAAACAGAGACAAAACGCAAGAAGAAAGAGAAACCAGCTTGATAACCTGGTTTGACACAAAGAAGTCAAATATAAACCAATTTAATCCTGAATGCTGCATGTGCGCCCCATGACAAGGAATGGAAACCCACTACCTTGAATGTAAACGCCAGCCCTGCAGATGACAAAGACAACACTCTAAGCTTCTCTTTTACCCATCAAAACATTTAAAATATGTTAAGATATTTCCTCAACAAGCAATACTTGCATATTGGAGCCTCATATCTCTGCTACTTCAAAGCAGAGGGTTTTGAAGCATGTTCTTGGCTCTCGCTGGGAGAAATCACTCATGTAACAAGGACGCACGGTGCAGTTGCAGCAGGTGTCTACACTGCATCATATCTATTCAAATGAATTCAACACCCGCTGAATTACCTTGCATATTAAGTGAATAAAGTTGTCAGTTTTATTTGCCTTTAGCTTTCCCCTGCAGATGATCTAGGGCATTTTCTCTGTCCCCTTTTACAGGAGAACAACGTGGATGCAGGGAGTTTGGTGCCTTCTCTGTGCTTCAAGGATGAAAAGAGGAGACACTACAATCTTTTTGTTCAAAGAAGCTTAAATGATGTTCCCTCTCTGCACCTCTGTCAGTTAAGAAGTTAGCTTCCTCTAAGCCACTCCAAAGAATGTGCCAGTAGTTAATGGAAAGCAGTCCTCAACTTCTCTCAGGATCGCCTCTCCAGTATTACTTCCAGAGAGGTCCACATCTCCTCCAGTGGAGACCAGCTGGTAGGTACCACCATGAAGCCAATACAGCTTGGCCAACCACACAACATACAGTTCATGACAGTACCAATTACTCAGTGCACCTGAAATTAGAAATGTTTGTGTGGAGGCTTACATGAAAGTGTGCATAGGGGCTAATGTCTCCTAATACATTCAGGTGCTAATTTTTGAAATGCTTTAGTAAGACTCCAACTCTGGAATCTCTTGATCCTTCAGAGAAATACAACGAAGAAGGAGATTAGTTTGTTGCTTGTTATGGTTTAACCCCAGAACGCTCACTCCCCCACAGTGGAATGGGGGAGTGAATCGGAAGCATAAAAGTGAGAAATCTCACAGGTTGAGATAAAGACAGTTTAGTAATTAAAAACAAACAAATAAAGAAGAAAAGAAACAAGCACAAGAAAAACAAGTGATGCAAAAAAAAATTCCCACATTGCTCACCACCAATGGATACCCAGCCCCAGACAGCCTCCACACCCACACATCCCTTTGGTCAGCTGGGGTCATCTGTCCCAGCTCTGTCCCCTCCCAGCTTCTTGTGCCCCCCCAGCCCACCTACTGATGCAGTAGGGTGAGAAGCAGGAAAGGACTTGGGTTTGTGTAAGCACTGCTCAGGAATTATTAAAACATCTTCACTTTATCAACACTGTTTTCATCACAAATCCAAAACATATCATCTTAAAACCTTCTATGAAGAAATTCAATTCTATTCCAGCTAAATCCAGTACGTTACTGGCCCATATAACCTGCAGGGATCAGAGGAATAGGGTCTTGAGCATATAGGGAAAAACTACTAGGCTAAAGAGCTTTATTCTGTAAGAACAGCAAATGGGTTTTTAATCCTAATTAACTCCTCTTTACATGAAAATGCTTTTTACATGCAAATATTTTATCTGTAAATGCTAGAAGATAAATGAGGGTGGTACAGGGAATGGGATTACATCTCACTTAAGTTGCCTAAGGATTTGGAGATCCTGTTCAAACTACTTGTCTGAGTTCCTCAATAGCTAAAGGAGAGCGACTGGCAATGGCAGAGGGCAGTTCATCTCACTTCTGTCAAATGCTTACTTGTCTCCATCCTCTGAAAGCCCGACTTTCCCCAGTGACTCCATGAGTAAGCTAGACAGACAGTTTAGACTCAGCTCCTAGGCTTTGGACAGCTAAAGGTAAGTGACTGGAAGCTCAACCACATTTTGGTAACACCATAGGGAAGAGTCATCATAAACAGAGGTCTGGAATGGAAGCACTTCTGTGACACTGATGTGGCATCACCATCTCCACTACAGAGACTGCTTTCCAAATGATGAATACACACCCAGCTCCTCTGATCCCAGCCACAGTTTTCCGGGAAGCAGCAGTTAAGGATCTGAGCCCTACGCATTTCACACCAGTGCTGGCAGAGGAAACAAAGTATTATTTGTGGGGTAAAAAAAGCATTAACTTTTATTGTAAATGAAATATTCTGAAGCATCAGCAGGAGCCTGTGGTTGCTGAATCCTGGCAGTGTAGGCTCCCTTGTGGATTTTGGAATGTAAGTATCTTTGCCAAGCATACAAATGACCTTCAGTTCTGCAAGAAAACACCTATGGGTTTCACTTTTATGATTGTCTTACCACTGTAAATAGACTACAGGTGTGACGATGCACACACACATAAAAGGTACACATCAGTGCATGCATACTGAACTGCTCCCTATATAATGCTATTATGCTGCACTTTCAGCTTTTAAGCGAACACAGAAACTGAGAACTTGACTTTCAGCTGAACTGGAAAAACAGACCGAATGTCATTCGTTTTCGAAATGAAGGAGAAAAATGCACAAAATTCAAGGAAACTGTATTTGATTAATGTATTCTGAGAAATTCATTGTTGATGTAGGTCAGGCAAGATGGTCTATGGATTCTGGAGGAAGAGATTTGAATACACTATTAAATACAAATCAGATAACTTAAAAAATCAATTTTGTTCAAGGGAAAAAGTTCTCTCAAGCCAAAAGAGACTCAACTAATTATATCAAGAAAGTGCATGTAATGCACAGTATATGCACTAGTATAGATTTTTTGTCTGCTCACAGGAACAGGCAGGTAGAAAACTGTGGGAGATGAACACAGCCCAGCTCAAAAAATTAATTTTATGGCCTTTTGCAGATATATGACTCTGACCTAAACTGGGGTTTGATCAATTTCCGTATTGTCATCATTCTCCAAAGAAGATGAGAGCAACTATAACTTACAACCTGAGCCCAAAGCAGAAAGCTATCCCTTATCAGATGGAACAGGGACAGCTTGAAAGTGATACCTGATCCTGGAATGAGAAATCATATGGATGTACTTAAGCCTTAATATTAAATACATTAATTTAAGATGTAGCACTTCCCATTTTCTTAAATGTGGCAGTCTCGTTTAAAGTTCACTCTTCTGAGTCTGAGTTTGCTGAACACATTCCCTACCATCATATAAAACTGTAACGAGCAAAAAGGATATTCACCCCAGAATACTTTTCCAGCAACCTAGATCCCAACAAAATGAAATTAAGAGGAAGCATTAATAACTATATCCTGCTACCAAGATCTCATTGCCACTAATTATCAACATAGGCCTCATTAAGGAAGTCATCTACACCTCTGTGTCTTTAAAGATTTAAGACATGACACCTGCATATGGCAGTCTGAAAGGTGCAGCAACAAAGGTCCTGACTTTTGTAGGATCTGTGCCTGTAAACTGTAGATGGCTCTGCAGCCTACACTTTATCTCAGCTATAAGCATCTTGCGTTGCTCAGTATACCTGGAAAATAAATGATCTTTTGATATCACAAGGAACCTCTCATTTTCACAAAAAAATCAGTTTGCTGATGCTTCATTGATTTTAAGCACCTAAGATGTTAAAAACTGAAAATTCATTTCTGGGTCTGGAGCAAGAGCCATGTCTTGGTCTTCCCTTTAATGTCTACCCTGCAGAATACAAATAAAAGCCTAGGATCTGCCATTTACTAGGGAGTGCAGACTTTAGAAACCTAAGGAGTCCTAAAATGACATAAATAAACAGAGAATTCATTTGTTAAGAGGGAAAAAAAGTGCGTAAGAACTCCTTGGTCATCTCCCTCATTGGTATAAAAATGACACTTTGAATGAATGGTCTCTACTATTTATTCTAGGTAGCAGACATATTGATCCACCAGAGACATCTTGCTACTGCTATATAATAGTATTTTAAATCCTTTTATTTCCTTCTTAGGATTCAGCCCTACATAGAAGAGAATATACCCCTAAGGACTGGACAACATCTGGTGTATATATAGGGATGAATCACAAGATGGATATAAAGAAAGAAAGATCTAAAATCCCTTGACAAAGTAGCTGTTTCAATCTTTTAAGAAGCCTACCGAAAGTTTATCTTAAATGTGATTTCAGGAGCCAAAAAGTTTTCTACACAATTTATTTTCTTTACAAAAGAAAAATGTTTTTTTAAAAGCCGAGCTGCCATGTGGACCCCCACAGCAGTATAGCTATTTTCTTTCAAGTTATGGCTGCTTCTTAACACTATAATTAAGTTTGAATAATGCTGCCACAGTAAATCATGCACTTTACACAATTACTGTACAGAATGTAAAAGGGAAATAAAATATGATGTGAGCTTTGTTAAACTTAAAATACACTTGACAATCACTTAACTTAATTAGATACATTTGCCTCCTGAAAAAAGGTACTGTACTAAAGGTGATGTTCACCTTTCCAAGGAAAATAATCCTCTCCCAGAGCCAAAGGTGTATATCCCACCTCTATTTATTATTATTACAGTAACACTTCTGTATGAAGCATCACTAGCCCAGCAGCCAGGGGACACTTTCCTACTCCCAACTCTGTCAATGATCTGCTCTGTGTTCTTGAGCTGGTTATGCCAGCTCAGTGCCTCTGTTTCCAGATCCATTTCTTGCAAGTCTTTTCCTTTTAGAAGTTAATATAATACTATGTAGAGCTAATAGCTAATAATAATTACTGTAATATACATAATTATATTATGTGCCATGTAGAGAATAATAGTTATAGTAAGAAATCCCTAATACTTTAAGGAAATTAACATTTTGTGGTTATAAACTAACCTAGATTTACAATTCCCCCGGTTTCATGAGGTTCCTTTAATATTTTTAAATAGATTTTCTTTTAAAGGACACATAAGTGTTCCTTTTCTCTTTCTTTGTACATTTGCAAGCAGATTGGAATATGCATAGAGCTTAGACAACACTGTCCTTTTGTAGAGCTTGGCAGAGCTCCATTTATTTCCACGGGGTTGCGTCAATTTACATCAGATGAAAATCAAGTTTTTGTTTTCCTCTACCTTTTAGAGGCTGATTTATTTTAAGCACCCATAGTGATAAAACAGAAAGACTCAGCCATTATGGTTTCATATCTGTGAAACTCATTATTCTTCAGGGGAAACCACAGAAAGGAAGTTCTGTCTTAGACGCCAACCAGCACAGTACTGAAGAGTAAGGTAGTGGGCTGGAGCATGATGCCTACGCGTCACACAGCTAAGGAGGAAAATGGGCAACAATGACTCATGTGTGTTTCTCTCCCCCAAGCTCAAGGTCTACTGAAAGGGCACCAGATGTCCATTCAAAACAACCTGAAAGCTCTTTTAGGTCACATTGTCCAAAGCAGCAAAACTATGTGTTCCACCTTGTCTTGTAACATGTGTTTCTCCATCGAGGTTACAAGGTGGCCTAGAGTTGGTGATCCCACCTGCACCACTTGAGGGGTGTCACGTGCCAACAAAAACCTTCCTCGTGTCTCTCAGCACACCTCCCGGCCACTTTCAGTCATCTTAAAATGGCCAAGGTCTGAACTATTCTCAGAACTATTAAAGTCTGTCATAGTCAGCTTTAATATAGGTTGATTGCAGTCAGGAGCATAAGAGTGGCCAAAAATATACCAAAAAGTTTGATGTTATGTGGGTTTCACATCAATTAAATCTTTCATGCTCCTAAGGTTAATTGCTCGTATGTTATTTTCAATTAGAGGGTTGTGTCAAAAAATGGTCAAAACCCAATTTAATTCAGCTTTTCCCCATTTTGTCCATACGTGTGTCTTTTACAAATAGTTCCCTCAGGCTACAGAATCTACATCTTTCAAGACACACCTTTTCTGAAGATTATTTGTTATTTAACAATCTAATGTAATAATTAACAATTGTTTTTAAAGTTAGTTGTTAATATTATGAACACTAAAACTAATAAAGCCTAATTCCTTAAAGGATCATGTCTTACGGTTGTAGCTCCTGATGTGTACTAAATTCTAAGTTCCAACTATGATCCTTGTCCTGGTTTGGAGCACAGAAGATATTCTTCCATGTGGTTTCTCCCGTGACTGAGCTGTAGTCGCTCTAGAGCCTTTCTGTCATTCAGAATCTAATAGTGTCTTACGTGTTTTGAAATTCCCACCACTACTGGTCAGCATTTTCAAATACACTAGAAAATCAGGATAAAGAATGATAAATAAATGACATATCATGGTAATTTAGGGATCCCTTTTCCCAAGAGAGGGCTTTCCTCTCTCTGGAATGTCAGAGCAAGAAGGAAAGGAACGATGAACCAGTTCAGTTCAGGTTAATACACAATTTTTCATACCAGAAGGTAAATCAATAAATGGTTGCCTAGATCAATTTTCTGTCATGTCTATGCAACATACTGAGGAAATGTAGCAAGGGAAGCACTTGAGGATGTGGCAGATAGGAACAGAACTGGCATTTTGATTATTATATCTGGAGAGTTTTGTATTACTAAATTTGGGGAGTGGGGGTGGATATTTTATTTTTTTCACATGAGCCAGAGCTGTGTATTCATTACACGTACACACTACTGCATTGGTTGTTTATGCTCACTGATTAACTGTAAAAAATGTTATACTATTTAAGTGTGAAGGTCTTCACTAAAATTATAGAAATGTATTTATGGGAGACAATACGTACAGCAGTTGTTTATTAAGGTCATTGGTATAAAATATATGATTGATGCAATGACTGTGTATCATTACAGTGCTGAACATAAAATACACCAACAGGGCACCTTGCCAGCTGCAGGCAGCCTCTCCCAGACAGCGCTGAGGCTGATGCTCAGGCAGCATATGTGCTGCAGCCTCTTCCTACGCTGTACCTCTACCGAGCAGAGGTTATGAAAGCGGTGCCCTGCCCAGGCTGAATTCACGAGGTGCCAGCCCCCAGCATTACAGCTGGGAAGTTTTGACTGACCAGGCTCTTAAACCTGCTTTGTACAACTTAGCAGTGCAAAACAGACTTAAGGCCAGCTTATTGGCAAGTGTGCTGGTGTGACAAACCCAGGTGACAATAAGAGCACCTTTTGTATTTGCCCAAGAGCAGAGCATCAGGTTGAGAGAAACTGGACCGTGATTACTGCCTAATTCTGCTCCCCACTTGCCCCTGTAAGAAGAGGCAGCAACTGGGAGCCTGAAACCATTCCTGTCTCTCAGTGGGCTCATGCTGGCTTTCCTTAGTCCCCTGCTATCTCTCCATACTCACCAATGATTTTGGTTGATGATTATGGGTGTATTTTGATAACTATAGCTATGCATTTTAAAATACCTTGTAATTGGTTTCTAAAGGAGTCTGTAATAAAGCTGAAAAAGGAAAGGTAACTAGGTTTTATTTGTGCACTGTGTAAAGCAGCTGCTTTGGACTGCTGCTAAATCCATATGAAATAATCCTGCATTCTGAAATAAAAGCAGACATTCCTGGGTTTGGTTTTTTTTCCCCCAGTGCTGAATAAAGGGAGAGTCCATATGACTGTGGTCCAGGCAAGCTGTTGAAAGTAAGAACTCCTGGAAAAAGATTTCCAGCTTGTACTCTTGATGCCAAATTTTGCAAGCATCCTGTTTACTGACTGGGATATTCAAGTGAAATCAGACCAGTGGGCCATGACCGAAACTAAAAATAAAACTGCAAGAAGACTGTGCAAAGCTACAGCTCTAATCCCCCCAGAAAAATGTATGGCACCTTTTTCAATTTCGTAAGAATTTTAAGAACCCTTCTCTCCTTTTAACTCAGCTTCAGACTTGGAAAAAGTACTTCTTTCAAGAAACTGTCCCACTGTAGCTGGGGCCAGGTACAGATGCAGAGCACAACCCCAGATTCCCTGGCCTGTCACCAAAGACAACGAGTTTATTACAGCACGTGGAGAGAGCGGGGTTTGACAGGCAGCTGGCCATCCGAGCCCTCTATTATTAAAACCTGTGTTCAGCAGGATGCATTGTTTGAAAGCTGTGTTTGCAAAAGCAGTCTCCTACTACTAGCATCCACATTAACTATTAGTTTTATGAAGTACAAACTGCTTTGCAATGTCATTGACACAAAGCAAGCTTAGCCCTGTGCCTACTTGAAGGAGAAAGAAAAAACACCTCCCAGGGTTATTTAATTTTTTTCCAAACATATGTTGTGAAAGGCCTCACGGCAATTTGAGGGAACTCTCAGAGCTACAGCTAGAGGCGTGCTGAGACCTTGTCTTTTGCAAAGAAAAAGCTGCAGCCTTTTTGCTTTCATCAGGGGAAACAATGAGGACAGAGTAGGCTGAGGTACAGGTAAATTTTGTTTTATCTGTGCTGCCATGAAGGACCAGAGAAGGCCTTAGCAGCCTGTTTTGTACTGTCTTGTAGTAGTAAATCCAGGCACAACACACAGGTAGGGGGTTAATACAGGTGTATTACCAGAGCTCTGGTGATCTACTCCACAAGCCAACAGCAAGCATCATCTCCAGATGCTCTGGGGTTGCTAAATTGCAACGCAGCAGCTATGGTGGAAAGTGCCATTAATGGGGCAGAGGAAATACTAAATGTATGTCTAGGTTCCTGCCACAGAGCTTGTATTTCCCTACAGGCTTACCCAAAGCTCTTGGCCATTCAGTTTCTATTATGTAGATTCCCTGGAGCATGCTGTCAAAGCTATAGATATTTGGCCCCCTCCAAGAGGATATTTTTGGCTTTCCCATGCTTAAACCTAGATATTCCTCAGATTCATATGCAGACTTGTAAAGCCTTCATATCTCCATTTCCATGAAGGTATGTTTGGAGCCAACTGAGTCATTGCCAAATATCTCTGTCCTCTATTTGCCAAGGTTACATTTACTTGCCCCTACACACACACATACATACAGCACATACAGCACATAGAATGGGCAGACACAGGCATACCCATGCTCATGTCATACAGGATGAGGGTAAGCAAACGTGCTCATTCATTGGGAAGACTCCCTACCACTTCACATGGAGCTTCCCTGTGCTGGATTAGAAACGTGCAATGAACTGCAAGTAAGAACGGCAAAAGTAGGGAAGGAATCAGAATAAAACGTTGTTTAGATCCAGCCACAAAACACGGCCTTCAGAGCTAGCTTCAGCATTCACACATTTAGTCTTTCAATGGACTATATTCCTGTGCTATCTATAGATAATGAAGAGACAGCAGCTGTACCTAAAACATAGGACCCACAAGTTCTTCACAGATACAGGGCTGGGCACAGGCCACAGCCATGTCCTCACCAAAATTTTGTAATTTTCTCTCCATCCTCTGGCTTCCTCTGGAGAGAATCCTGTGTAGGTTAGATGCACGCCAGAGTGCCTCTGGAATCTAACCCATCTTGTTTATCCTACACGTCTATCTTATGATACAAACCACCCAGCTATATTTCTGTTGACAGCGGATGACTCACTGGACAGCTAAAGTCATATGAAATGAATTCCATCTGAAATGTTCTGCAGGATCAGACTCTATTTTACAATTACATGGTATTGTAGGAGTTTGAAGAGTTTTATTTAAATTAAAAAAAAAAAAAAGCTCAAGGAAAAACTGCAAGAACTTGTACTTCTAAGCTCAAGTCCCTAAACTTATCAAAGCTGTGAATTTTTTCAGTAATCCATTTTCTGCAGTGATAGGAACATGTTGACTTCCTTTATTAAGTATTATAATTGCTAAGAAAAAAAACAGAACAGAAAAAGATCTTTGGCTGCTGTGTTAGCTATCACCTCCAAGAATAATTTTGATCTTGCAATTGTAATAGCCAATCTACAGCACAGAATTTATATAAGACATTTTTTGGCTGGTTTATGAGAGAAAAATCTTGGCACTCTCATAAACATCAATGTATGTGTCTTAAAAGTAATGTTCATAATTTACATAAACTAAATAAGATAAATTGGAAATTTCGACTCTCAGGCAAAAAGTGTGTCTGAAATGCATTTTCAGAATGAATTAAGTGCCAGAAGGACCAATGCCTACTAAAATATTGTCCCTTTCCTCAAAATGATAATACCTCAAAACTGGGCATGCACATGTACACACATACACGTACACACACATATCCCCCAGCACGTGGCACACAGACTCCTGTACCTGTCACCTCCTCTTCAAAGCCAGAGAATTTTGTGCCAATGTACTATTCTTCCTGCAGCCCAAGCATCTTTTCTAGCCTAGTCAGTTTAAAAGCTGGTCTGCCGTCTCTTCCTGCACCTCATTTTGATTTCAGTGACATAAATTGTCAGGCAGACCCATAACAAAAGGTCACACTGTCTAGTGTTTGCAGGGTGGACCCAGCCAGGACCAAACTGCTCCCAGCCACATCTTTCCTCTGGTGACCTCTCAATTACGTTGCTCTAATGCAGTCTGATTCCCAGGTCTTCTTTCAAGCTAACGTTCAAGGTTGGTCACTCACCATTTTTTCTGCCATAGTGTTGCCAAATCTGGGGTATGTAACCCCTCACACACACACACGCGCGCACCCTATTTTTTTTCCCTACATGTGATAATCCTGTGACCAGGCTGATTTTAAAAAAAAAGGAAAAAAAAGTGGTTATGGTTCCAATTCTCTTTTGTCATGTACCCTGTCTGTGCATCTGCAGCCAGATAAAATGAAACCAAATTGGATCAAAAAGATGATTAAACCAAATGTCACCATTTCATACCCACCTTGACATCTCTTCAAAAGGCTGTAAATTATCAAAGGACTCAGCAGGGCAGAACAGAGCCCGGACAATTAAAGATTCACTGTTCAAGTTTCTCAGGTGCCTTATCAAGTTCAGGCTTGGCAAAGGAGAATTATAGAAATTCACAAAATGCGAAAGTGTTTTGAGGGTCATCAATGGGATGTTTTATATTGCTTCAGTAGCTCACGTCTGTTATTGTAAAAATTACAATAAAAGCAAGTAAACACAAGAACAGCATTTAGCTCGAGATTTATCCTTGTTAAGAGTGCAAATGAAATGCACATAGATCACTAAAAACTTACATTGAAAACAATGACTAGAAGTGTTTCAAAACAGATCTTCTTTCATATCCCTGTGCTTATGAAAGTCCATTTACTGCAAATGACAGTTAGTAAAGGTGTGTTTTATTTTGGACTATAAATGGTTGAACTTTGCTAGTTCTCTCAGAGAGACACCATGAGACAGTTGCTTAAATCACACACTCCATGCTAAGGAGCATAAAATACCAAGCCCCCCGCAAAGCAGCTTTCATTTTTTTAAGGGTATTGGGTATTCAGACTACACACAGACTGTGTACCCCTCCTTTTCCTTAAATACAGTGGATCTAATTGCCTGTTCATCCAATAAGAATCATGAATCAAATACATTTGAAATTGAAAATGGGCAAATTGGGTTGAAGCTTAAACTTCAGTTACTCTCTCAAACTCCACCTGTCAGGGCCAAATCCTGAAGTACTGCTGACCAGGAACCAAGAAATATACATTAAGAAAGGAAGAGAAAAAAGACCTTAATCCAGAAACGATAAAAGGGGATTTCAATAATTGTTTTAGTTCTGTCACTTATTTCCCATGTGGTCTTGGTACAGTTGCTTACATTTTTACCATGAGTTTCCTATAAATAAACCAGAACATAATCCCATCTGGTTTCTGAGAGGTTTAGTGTTCATTAAATAGTTAGTACCCAATCAATCATAGATGTTACCAGCCATTATTAGGAGCAACATGAAAAATGAGCAGGAAACCAACTTTTCAATAAATTTGGGTTCTATTTCACCTCCAGTATTTGCTGAATTCCAAAATCTATGGAAATAACTATTCCAGCTAATAAAAACACTGTCCTGGTTTCCATTTCCAATATCAAAGGCACCATTCTGTAAGAAATGAGACAGGCTGGCGAGGAAGCAGCTCACTGTACACCAAGGCATGCTTGGAGAAGCAGATGCTGCCAGTCTAACACAGAAAGAAGGGAGCGGAAAAGTACCAAAGTTCTTGCGTTTAGGAAACAATGTTCCTTGACTAAGTATTTCAAAGGATATAAACCACCTGGTTTTGAAGATACGAGGAAAAAGCACACACAGGTTTCAAGATAGGAGGCAGAATTCTAATATGGAAAATGAGTAAAATTTCTTAGCGAGTCTGATGGCAGCTCCCTGAAGTGGTGGGAAACAACATGAAGCTTCTCACACAGCATGGTTAGGAGGTTATAATTTTTTGAAAATTGAAGTCATAGGGGAATACAAAAGAGGTAAAACATTTGTAGAGACTCTAACATACATCATCAGTGGATGGATGTTTGATGCTGGCACCAAGAGCATGTGAGGGAAGGTGTAACCAGGTAGGACCTGCCTGAACAGTATGTTTTCTCCTTAGGGAACAGGGGTGGTGGGAGCAGCTATCTCAGCTAGTAAACAAGAATCACAGAAACATGGAATGTGCTGAGTTGGAAGGGGCCCGCATGGATCATTGAGTCCAACTCCTGACTCCTTGAGGGTAACCTAAAAGTTAAACCAGATACCTAAAAGCATTGTCCAAACGCTTCTTCCCTGATAATTGTAAAAGGAAGATTTTTATGGCTTCACCTTGTAGCATGAAGTACAGAAGGACACAAAAACTGATGTTTCATAAGACCACACGAACATGACCACAACCACAAGTCATTAGCAGAGCCACTGGGCCAGTGAGAGCCAGGCTCCGTTGCTGCTACACCTAGTGCTATATCAGGAGGGTTAAGACTAAGACCTATGGGAGACCTGCACTATTCCACACCATCAGCTGGAGATGGGCCCTGATATCCTGGGCATCTCTCATATGGCAATAAATATTTATATTTAGGCAATTTCTTCCTTCTATATTTGTGGCAATTTCCACAAAACAGCTAGCGGAAAAAACCTAGAAGAAAAGCTTTCTGAATAACCACTTAAATAATGGAATTAGAGGAAACCTGGAGAGAAAAGACAGATGTCACCTATTTCAGGAACATTGATGACTCAGCCCAAGACTTGCATGGCCACCTTAATTACCTGGAAATTTCTAGCAGGGTACGAGTCTTCTACATAAAAGTTTTTAGAGACTTTTTTCAATAACCTCACAGTAAGTTCACATGTAGCAATAACCGTTTGACCTTAACCCAAAGTTGAAACACACTCAAAATAGATAACTACCTAACCATGATTTTATTTTTAAATTTAAACCATCTTAATAAGTATATTTTCTTTCCACAACACTTCAGTCTTAGTCACAGACAAGAACAAAAGTGTACCAGATACAATTTAAAAGAAGTGAGAAAGCAAGAGTTCTTATGTTAAAGAGGTTATAATCAGAATATAAAACAGGAGACAGCAGATGGGTGTATTTTGATGGAAGGACACAGGGAAATGATGAGGCAGAAGTCAGTCATTGCAAATGGGAATGGAGTTAGTGAATATATATACTAACCATCATCCCCTTTTTTGAGGGCACCAGAGAAAAGACTCTTTTTTTTTTTTTAAAGAGAAGCTTGAAAGCAGGTGATGTGATAATTTTAGATAGATTTCTGTAGAGCTTCCATTACCATGAAAAAGGTAACAAGAAAAAGCATGAGTATACTTGAAAATTCATCAAGTAGAGGATTAAGAATGGCATGAAGGGCCAATTCAAAATGGTTTCAGAAATACCTACGCTAATAGAAAGACTACAGGTGGGATAAGGAGTGAACATGAGGAACAGAGGGCAGATAGCTTGTGGCTGATTTGACAAAAGCTTTCTAGTGGAAATACTTTGAAAGATGGCCCAGCTTTTATATGTTAATTCAGAAGTGAACATTCAACTTTTACAGTAAATAAGGTTGCTTCTCATATAGGATCTTTTTCCTACAACTTCATTTTTTAAAAATAAAATGGATATATTCACCTTTTAGACACTTGACAAATTGTCTTATAATTAAGTTTAATATCACTGAAGTCAAGGGAATCCTCTCCATTTCAGATTTGTGCTTGATTAAAGAACATTTGAATATTTTTTTTAATTCAATACATTACTCAGACTTCTATTGATTTAATTTCTATTTGTCCCAGAGAGCTGCAGTATGAAAAAAATAGGCTTTGGTGATTTTTTTCAAAAGTGTTATTTTCATTGTAATGTCACATCATTTGGCAGGACTGAACTCTTGAGGTAAAACCTGTGGCCCATATTGAAGTTGGTGGGAATTCTTCACATAGAATATAACCTTTCTTCTTGGTCATCCTTGTTCTTTAATATACTTTGGGAGTCAGAAGAAAAACTATATCCCAAAAGTCATGCTATCCATTCTTGGAGTTCTTCCCAGAATAAAACTGTCAGAAAGACCTTACCATTTCTTAGTCCTTTCAAGCACGAGGGGAGCTCATTGCAGAGCACATCTGATCCCACCACAGTCTGTAAAGAGCTGCAAGGCTTGCAATGCTTGTGAAACCACAAGTCTGCAAAAACTGCACACACCTGGTTTAAAAGGTTTTAAGCCCTGCATTTCAGAAGTTTGCAGTAAACTTCCCTGAATTGTCAACAAAACTAGGGGCTATCATGAATTCCCAGTTACCTTCAGGTGGGTGGTTCCTCTGCCAAGGAAACAACAGCGTGAATGGCAGTCCTGAATGAATGTTTGCTCTAGAATTCCTCCTTTCTTACTACTATCACAATTATTAAAAATTCTAGGTATATTAAAGCAGCAACCAGGTATATTAAAGTAGCATCCAGAAGACAGCCATAACTCCTGAGTATACAAATGCATAGTAAAAATAAAAATACAAGTAGCCTAACCTCAGCCTAAATAGAGAAGATATCCAAAGAGTGAGCAAAGAGATATCCTGAGGATGGGGAACTGAGGCAAAGGGAGTAATTCACTTGCCTGAGGTGGCAGAACTCAGACCTGAAGACAGATTTCCCAGTTCTCACACCAGTGCCTTAACCATAAAGCTAATCCTCTGCAGACCTCTGTTTATATCCTTCATAACTTTTCAAAAAACATTCCTATAGGGCTCCATTTTCTCATTGCTTTGATGGAGCACAAGGGTGAAATACTGGGGGGCAGGCAGGTAGATGAATTGTATTTGAGTTACACTACGGTAGGAAAATATGTTTGTCCTTTAAGAGTGAAAGATGCATTTTTCATTCAGGTAACTCAAAAACAAATTCTTTTTTACTACATATTGAATGTAGCTAATTATACACCTGTGCTCACAGAAAGTAAAGGCAAAGTAATGTGCCCAGCCAGTTCATCTTACGCAGCTTGTTAGGAGCTTCCTCTCTTTGTGTCCTGCTTATGATTCCCTCAAACTTGACCGAGACATTTGTCCTCACTGAGAACAGAGGCCAGACTGGAAATGCAGTGATTTTAAAGACAAGTTTGTGTTGAGTTTTCCAAATGTAACAACACTGAAATATTATATATCCCTGAAATGCAATGCTTTTCACTGCACATTATTAAAAGCAATTCTGTCATGAAGTGACAAGCAAATGTTTTACTCAACCTGTTGGAATTCATTGTTAAATAACAACAATGTTCAACATTTATATCCTTACATCTCTGCACATACATAAACCCCCCAATCTTTCAACATAAGTGGATCAATTTTTCTGTTATTGTTATTAATAGATCTGCTTTATGATGTGCAGTACTGAGGCTCAATTTCCCACCATCCAGGTTCCTCTCAGGCTCATTTACATACATGAAATTAGTTTAAAAAGAGTAAACATAGCAGTGTTCACCCATACTGAACTCACCATACAACAATGCAAAAGACACCATAAAGTAATGAACTATGATTTCAACTCTCACAGGCTTGGGAGTCTGATGGAAGAGCACTATTTGGAGCAGACCAGGATCACTGGGTGGTGGAGCTGGGAGCAGTCCCTGAGGTTCTGTACATTCATCTCACTAGGCCAACAGCTCTGCAGGCAGCTTGTCCACTGCATTTGCAAAGAGGTGCAGATTTATTGCATTGGGCAAAATTAAAGGGATATTAATTTTAAACAGCCCCAGCCTGCCTTGTATGTGCTCCTGTGCCACATGTCAAACTTGCAGTTGTGCATCTCATCTCTGCTCCATCTCTCCGCTGACAATGTCTGCAAAACACTCAGCTCTGCGACCAGTGGGGATGTTTGCTGTAAAGACAGAAACTTTATCTTCATGCACATCCAGCATCCGCTGCTTGGTAAAACTCAGTTTTGCTGGGAATGGGATGTGATCACACCAGATAAAACTCAAGGGAGTGTTTAGGGAGTGAGCAGTCGTATTTTCTGTGAGAATGATGCAAGAGGTGAATTTTAGGTGATATGTTCTTTAAGCCTGGGAAAAAAAAATAGAATTGCCAATACCTGAGTTATCATTAATTATCTGTTGCTGTACTGTTTTGTTCAGTTCTCCTTTTAATCATGTCGGGAACAAAAGGAACCAGATTCTGTCAAGGTTTTGTGTCAAGGGAATGGAGAATATTATTTTGTATCCAAGCGGTTCACATTTCAGGGCATGTGGGCCGATCTCTTGAGAAGAAAAGTGATGGTGAATCACATACCATTTCTGCACTTATATTTTGGGTTGGGTTTTTTTTGTTCCAAAGCTAGCATACAACATACCATTTCCCTGAACAGCTCTGCAGCTCAGTTCCAAACACTTTCTAGACTCTGCCCACAACACCAAGTTTTCTTTTTCTCTTCCCCCCCCCCCCCCCCCCCCCCCCGATCCTTGATCCAAATACTTCCCAGGATGACTTCAGCTCTTCCCTATTATCCTTTCATGGTTCCTCTTTACCCCTTCACACAAACAAATTTTGAATTTGCTTCAAACCATATGATAATTTCTGGTTGTCTTAAATCTCAGCCTATTTCCTCCAAGGTGGTCCCTGGTTTGATGAGAAATCCAATCCAATGCAGCTCTTGGCAGAATTTGCCTCACTGATCCTGCTGCTTTACAGGAGTTATTCCTGTGTCTTTAAAGTCATCATGTGGTTCAGATATCCCAAGAGTTGCTCAACCACCACTATTTATTTGAAATTAGTGTTTCAAGGAAGACACCTCTGTCCACTTGGATTTGCTTTTCCAGCACAAAGCAAACATTTGAGTGGGATCAACTTTGCTACACCTTGCCGCTCAACGATGCATGGGAGCTACAGCCAGGCTTTCTGTGTTGCTGAATTGTTTGTGAGAACCCTGGCATGCTCAGCTGCTGCTCTACAAACAGCTCAGGTTCTGTGCAGCCAGCCTTCCTATTCTGGGGATGAGAGCATCTCGGAGGCAAGGAACAGTACGAATGTGGTCAAACTTTGCCAGTAGCTCTTAGAGGACAGTTAGCCTTGAGGCTCTGGCACTTTTGGGACAACTAGTATAGATGTAGTTTATTATTTATTCTCAGAGAGCAGAATATGAAGCTCTTCGCAAATTTGGAAGCAAGATTATGCAAAGGAAGGGAAGTTCCTTCTAAGCTGTCCCTGTGTCCCTGCTCACATCTCCCCTTGAATTTTCATCTTATTGCACAACTCGTTGCTTCATCTCTCTTCCTTCTGCTCTTTATTTATTTCCAGACAAGTTCCTCCATTACTATTAACTGGAATAAAGCTTCCAAGGCTTAGGTCCCTTGCTAGCAAATCTGCATGCCGGATAGACATCACTTTCCTACTGGAAATGGGCCTTTCCTCGCTCATAGTAAGCGAAGCTGCCAGCACTCACACAGGGTGATGTTAGAAGCACCCTGCTAGGAGCCTGACTAGCTCCTTCTCATTCTTGCATTATTTTTTTTTCAGAGTAGAAGCTAATTTAACTACAGTTTTAGCAGTGCCACTGTTTTCACCAGACAGCTCAACATGCACCGTAAAACCTTCTCTCGATTTTGCCACATTTTGTAAATATCACAAAAATTTTCAATTACATAACAGTTCCGTTATCTCCCAGTCCATAACATTGGCCTAATTTTTAATGAACCACAAGGATACACCATTAACAATGCACTCAGCAGCCTTGTCAAGCAAACACTTTACCCACAACAGCACCTTTTAATACTCAGGGAGCCCTGGTGAGCAGAGCACTATCAAACCATCACCATTTACAGTAAATGTGAGTGTGCAGTGAAAAGCCTCACTACTGTTCCCCACTGATACTGCTCCACATTTGGGTTCTTTTTTGTAGTTTTGGGTGGTTTTTCGGGTTTGGTTTTTGGTTTTTTTTTTTTAAGTAATTCCTATTATTTTTCTTTAGGGTCTGTTCTTTCTAGTTTCAAAGGACTTATTCCAATCCCTACCATAACACCATCACTTTTGTTGTTATTGTTGTGTTCCTAGATCCTGCTGTACCTTGATAACCTGCACATTACAGACTTCAAAAAGTCTGCATCTGAGATAATCGCTCAAGTAAGTCACAAAAGCCGTATACATCAATAGGAAAAAAATGGGGAGGACCCAAATAATGATTTATCCCAAAAGGGGACAGGTTTCTAAAGCAGATAAGAGGACTTGCCTTGTCTTTCCCTTTTGGCTATGAAGCAAGCCTTGGATGACTAGGTCATACTTCACTGGGCACTTTTTAGATACTTAAAAAGTTAGATGAAATGAGCCACAGACCTGCTGTGCAGGAGCCAAAATGAGAGGTTATAACACCATGGTGCTGGGCACTGTCCAAAAATATTTTGGCCAGCCCAGAAAAGTCATCATTTAATCCTATGAACTTTGGAGAATTGGTTTATCTGAAGTTTTCACTGTACAGGAAAGTAGCTTTGCTGGCATGCATGTGTGGGAGCAGTAAGGGAGATGCAGACTTTGAAAAACTGGTGAGGGTCAGTGGGGAAGATACAGTAAGAAATCACCCTTTAACCTACTGGAAAAATTTATGGAACACTCAGTGTGTCCTGGCGATGCAGATCTGCTCACAGAAAGACTAGAGCCACTGTCCCTGAAGAGCAAGCACCTGCATTGCTCCTGCTACATTGGGAACAGCCATTTCCCATTGGAATGGTGTATTTCAGCACAATCCTTCTTGCACCTCTGCTGCCATTCCTCCCTCAGGCTTCACAGCAGTAACAGATCTCTCCTTAAGTTAGTTTCTCCTCAGATAGAGTGAACTGTAAGCAGAAATACTAAGAACAGCAGAAAGTAGAAGGAACAAGCAATGAGAGATTACGACAACAGATACAGGAACTTTATGAAAAGCGATCAAAAATTAAGTGATGAGCAAAGACACTAGGGATGTTAATTAGGAAATAATCATAGAGAAGTGAGATTACTTTCAGACATATTTATAACTGTATAGAAGTACAGGGCCACAAAGCAACAGCGAAGTAGGAACTGTAAAATGTAGCCCTCTACAAGGAAGCAAGAAGTAAAGAGTGCAAGGAGACCCACGGAGTGTGTGCACAAACAATGACAAAGGCATTTGGTGAATTAATGAGCAACAAGAAGATCAGGGAGAACCATCATGTAAAACAAGAAAAGCAAGCAACCGGACACAAAATTTCACACAACTGGTTTCTGACGTACATTAGCCCAATCTTATAAGGACCTTGCAGCATAACAGTTCTTTTGGTGTCGGAGCACAGCTGTCATAGAAGAGGAAAGAACAGGATGGGATAAAACAGAAGAGAAAAAAAAAACAATCTACAGTTCAAACTGTGACTGACATGCAGATAGGAAAAAAAAAGAATTGCCCAGACTGGTATCTGACCAGTACAGCTGTTACCAAGCCCAGCAGGCACGCAGTGTTTGTGTAAGTGGATGTCTATCAGTGAACCTCGCATTTAAAAAGGACTGTGGAATCTGTAAACTCTCCTCCAGTCCTCACCAGCCTCTCTGTGCATCCTCAGCCTGCACTTGGGTTCCTGACTGGGGGCTTGGGCTGTGAGCTGCCCTAAACCTTGCTGTTAAGGGGGGCAGAGGGAGTGTACATCCCCTGCCAGTGCTGCACCAGCCAGACAGCACACATCTGGTGACATTCTGCTGCTAGAGTTTTCAGTGGCATCTTAGACCAAAACAACCTTCAGTTTGAAGCTCCTGTTACATTTGAGCCAGTGACACAAATCTCCTATTCCACTTTTGCTATAGGAGAGCGGTGTGTTTGCATGGCAGGATCCAGCCAGGCTGAACTAGGAGGGGGCTTCCTACACAGTGAATCATTGCTGAGCCTGCACCAGTCCATCACTGCTGGTGAAGAAAACCACTGGGGGCTGCAGATGGCACAGGGACAGAGACAGCTGACAGAGGCCAAAGGGGAGATAGTAAAGAAACTGCAGTGATAGGGAGAGAGCAGTAGAAAGTATTCCTACATCCTCTCCTGGGTTTGCTAGTCTTATTTTCCACCTTTCTCCTTCCTGAGGGCAGTTTGCTCAGGTCCCCTGTTTCTTCAAATTACTTACATCAATAAAACAAGTAGCAACATCTGCTATATCCACTGCAAGGACGTAGCATGCACAATGCCCACAGAAGCCCTTATTCTCCATTCCCCACTGCAGACAGTGTCCAGTGATTGCCAGACTAGCCAACAAGGCTGTCGGAATTTCATAAACACCATTTTGCAGAGAGAGCCTGGCCAAACGTTCAAGATACTAGACAGGGACTCAGGAGAACACAATTAATTCCTATCATGGCTTGGGTCCCCTGGCACATCCCTACCTGTCGCAGCACTCTCTAAACTATCAAGCTGCAACAAGGTCTTTTACCACCACATACCAACATACTCTTCATGCCAGTGCCTCCACTGCCGCCTTCTAGTCTCTCCTCACCCAGGGCACAGGCACACTCCCTCTCTCTCTTCTCTCTGCTTCTTCCTCCTTTCTCTTCCTTGGCTGACCAACCCCTTAACAGAACAGCCACAGCTGCACCTTGTCTACATCAGCCAACCCACCGCCCCTGAAGCCAGCCCACAGTTGTATATTATCAATGCTAATTAACCCAGCTTCATTCCTCTACACCTACCTCAATTTCCTATCTGTAAAATAGGGATAAAAATACATCCTCTGCCTATTTAAGACATGTCTTTTCTTCCTTCTTCATACAGCACCTCACATCATGGGACCACCAATTGCAAGAAGGGCTCTTGGTAAAGTTCAAACAACAAAGATAATATGCCCTAGATTAAATTCTTTGAGGAAAAAGAGGGCTTAATTGTACCAAGATTTCAAAAACTATGTATGCACAAAAGGCTTTTTAAAATAATTGTGTTTATTTTTAATCTTATTTGCCAGTCTTATCTTTCAAGCAGTCAGAGATAGCACCAACATAATCTGGCAAAAGCAACAGTAATTTAATGGAAGAAGTAGATAAAGTGTCCAGATGCATGTCCAGCATGTAAATTGAAAGAGTTGCTCTATTGTACTTGCCAGATTTAGTAAAGAAAAGTGCAAAATATCTTAATGAGACAATTGTTGAAACTTGGAGAGTTGGTAGGTTTCCTGCATGGCTAGAAAAATCAAAGGATACAGACAATAAAGTCTGTATTATTCCAAAGTAATATAGTGACAGGGAGACTTGGGCTAATAAACACTCTGAACTAAGAATGACGTGAGCACCATAAACAAGTCTTTGCCCAGAGAGTGCTCCCAAAGTTTGTAATACATATTCTAAATCAAGAAGCTCATAAAAAATGCTGATAGACAATTCCACTGGGAGAGACAGATCAAGAAGTGCCTGTGGAGCCACCATAAATACAGCTGCTATGGGTAGAGCAGAAACAAACCACCACCATGCACAGTTCAAGACCAAGTGCATTAAATGAAAGACTGAGTTGGGGAAGGAATCCAACAGTAAGAGCAGACATACGGGATCCGGTATTTATTTCTTGTCTTGCTGTCTGACCTTGGAGAAGTTATTTTGGGCTTAGACCTGAAAAGTACTGACCAGTCTGTTCCTGAACTAACAGAGCCTTTAGAAACAGGCCTTGCCAACAATGTTGTTTCTTGCAGGCTTCTCACCCCAGGGCAGAGCCTGCCAAAGCACTCTGTTATGAATTGTAAGGACGGCATCTGTTCTCAAAGCTGTATTTGCACTGGCTGTGAATCACACCATCAGTGCGGGTAGGCACCGGCTGATCACACTCAGAGCTCATCTGCATGCACAGCACTGAAATCCTGGAAGGGGACCAGGCTTCTACAAATCCCTCTGCCAGCTTTGCTTCTGCTTCTCTGCACCCCGCTTGTGGATTTCCTATCCCAACTCCTGGTCCCTTTTGAGGGCTTGCAAGTACCCAAGCTGTATGCAGAGGGCTGGTTGGAGCACCTCTGCTAAGCGTGAGTGTGCCTCCATTCACCAGGAACTCTGCAGGAGCTGTCTATCCCTCAGGCCTCAGTCATATGGGCTCTTCCAGACTTCAGTAGACCCCACCACCAAGACATCCTCCATGAAACCCTCACCCCTATTCATCTCTCAAAGTCCCATGAAGGAAATGCACATCTAAGCAGAGTTAAGCTCAGGCTGTATATCTTCCGGACTGGACTCTTCTGTGACTCATATCAATTCTACTGCAGGATAACACTATTGATTTTAGTGGAGGTACTGCTGATTTACACAAGGTTGAATAAGAGGAGAGCACTGGTGACCCCTGTAAGATGGGGATAATAATCTTTACCTACAACCCAAGGGAAATGTGAAAGTTAATTAATTAGTATTGTAAATCTCTGTGAGATCCTAGCAGTCTATAAATGAATTCAAATGGCACCAGAGAGAGGGCATAAAATTGTTCTTACAAAAGTTAAAAAACACAGACAAGGAAGAATAAGTGGAGTACAGATCCAAACATTCAGACATTGAGCAGTGTGAGTGCATTTCAAACCCCATTCCAGTAAAAGGGTTTGAGAAATATATAAGACATATAAGATGATTTCACTGCTGAAAGCAAGATTCCCTGACATTTTCTTTAAAAGAAATTGCTGTCAATACACCCCGAAGAGGTTCACAAAAGGGCCTGTTTTAAGTTTAGTCAATTAAAGATGCGAGAAAAAGAACTTTAGACATCATTGACCCAGATATTCTGTGGCATTTATATTCATAAAAGAACAGAATATGGACACAATGAATTGCAAGAAAAATTCCCAATACAGATGGTTAACTTGCCGTTCTGCCCTTCAATAGTGCAGAAGTCGGAAAGGTGATAGAGTCAGATGTAGAGGGCTATTCCCTGATCAAGGGAGGAAAGTGTTCTATTTAATAATAATGAGAAAGGAAAGGAGTATTTTTTTAAAGCTGTTGGAACATCAGAATGATGCTCCAATGGAGCAATATCTGCCAAAGACTACATTCTGTACAGACAATCAAGTCTATTTCTGAAACCCCAGTTTATTTGCACAGCAAAATATTTAAATGTGTGTGGATCACTGGGATTAGCTACTCCTCTTCTACAGAAGTGTGTAAGGACTCCAAGTGGAACGAGGCTTTTTTTTTTTTTTTTTTTTTTTTTTTGTGCTGTACACAAATGGCAGAAAGACCAAAAGCTTAGAAAGTCCTTCTCTCAAGAGAGACTGAGAATGTGTTCAGTCATGGTCTGCAGTCTGTTTCTCTCCACTGACTGCAGAGGAAGCCCTGCGAGACTTGATGAATGATTTGAGCAGCTAAATTAGGCCCCTACAATGGGGCTTTACAGGCCATTCCATGTCCTTAGGAGATCATGTTTGAAAATACTGAAATTTGAAAATTGGTCGGAGTCCTAAATGGGCTAATAAAATCTGACCTGCTGCATTCCTTATGTAGTGGGAGGTTTTTAGTTTTATTTTTGGTTTGATTGTTTGTTTGTTGTCTTTAGGCTTTGTGAAGGTCCAGATTTTGAAAATTTCTGTGGTGGCTCTTGGTACCTCCATTTCATCTGTTATATGTTGGCACGTTATTGTTTCTTATATAGCAATAGTTCCTAGAGGCAAACCAGCTCAGCTTTGGTAAGATATGGAAAATTAGTCTCTGCCCCAGAGCTTAAAACTGTTTATCTTCATTACAGAGCTCTTATGGAGTTTAATGCTTCTGAAGTGCTTAGAAAGACTGCAGTGAAAGGTGGGTTATAAATGCAAGTAGTACCAATGATAATAGATTTCTCTGATGGAGGCAAATTCACCAACAAATATGCAGCATGGTGCATTAAAAGTTAAGAAAACCCCAAGGATTTAGTAATCAGCTATCACCAAAATAAAGAAAAATACCTCTGTCACCAAGGAGTGTGGCTAGAAAGTGATGGGTGGACTTCAGTTCAAAAGTTCAATTATACAATTTCATATTCAAAGGAAACTTCAGCTCAGCTATTGCCTAGCAATACGATTACTGAAACCTTGAAGGAATGAAATTGAGTTTGAGCAGAGTGTAGGAGCAGTAATTTACCAGGTGGAGTATTCAGAAAACATTAACCCTGTAAATGCCATTGGCAAGGGACAATTGATTAATGCAACAGTGGCTCATTCAGTTCCACTGCCCTGTGCAGGTGCTGAAATTCCATGTCTCACTTTGGAATCTCACCACAGCAGTTTGTAAAAAGGAAATGCCAGAACAGATTCTGAATCATAGAATCATAGAATACCAGCTTGGAAGGAACCTCTAGGATCACCTGATCCAGCCTTCCTTGGCAAAAGCATGGTCTAGACAAGATGGCCCAGCATCCTGACCAGCCAAATCTTAAGTGGCCAGTGTTGGGGAAAAACTCTGATTCTGCTTTGCACACGACCTATAGGAGCCCCATTTTTCAAGAGAAGGAGCTGGAAACCAGGCAGAACATACCATAGTCAGTGAAGTCTGAAAACCCTTTTAAGTGCCCAGCCCCTGGGCCACTCAAACATAAATATCTTATGCTATTTCAGGCACCATCAAGTGCCCTCCCTGGGGTCCACTTGCCACTCCAGAAGGACACAGGATTCCTGTAGGTTGCATCACATATGCCAGCCTGTGCAGTAGCTGTGGATGCTGTAGGGCATCTCAGGCGGCATAAGGCACCTCATGCAAGGCAACCAGCTCTATAGGTTAGGATTCAAGTACAATGCATGAACAAACTGTAAAGGGCAACAGACCTGACTGACCACCAACCAAGTAAGCACTTTCACGGGCATTAAGATTTAGTTCTCCCAAAACAAAGAGATGTGGCTGTTCCCATGGGAAGTAGCTGGATGACCCCTTGAAGATGACAGCTTGGAGCAATGACCACACCTTTGATGCCAGAGGATGTGCCAATGCAAATAAATCCTGGACTGTTGGCGAACATGGCACTCGAGGAGAAAAGCTCTTAATCTCACTAGACAGCTGGGATAAACATTTATAAAGGAAACATTTTCAAAAGACTAGGCAGATTATAAAGGCACCAGGAGTCACTGAAATCTTGTTAAACATTGTTCACTGCATTACTTTAGATTTTAGTTTGAACTTACACTGTCAGATAAATTCCATTTATCTCCTGAATGCTGTTCTCACTGTGAGTGTTTGTTGCTATGAATTCACACCTTCAGTGAAGATTTACATTTCGTCCTTGATCGAGACAAAGATAATGCTCAGCTTCAATCATTCTGAGGCACCTTTTTTTTTCCACTTAACTGGGTCAGTGTTTCTTAGTGTGACACTGAAAACACAGGTTACGGTGTTCAACCATTAGTGTAGGAAAGAAGGATGTTCTTACAGGTAAGAGACTGAATTAGTCCCCAGAGACAAAGTCTCTCTCAAATACTTCCACAGACTTCCAGCCCAACCTTGGGAAAACTACATTAGTCCCCCTCTGCATCTATAAAATTGAGAAATAAATGCTTTCTCTTTCCCTCCTGCTGACCTTGCCTTTTGCTACACGCAAGATCAAACTCATTGGGAACAAATTTTAGTCAAGGATTCTGGTCAGTCTTTCAATACAGCCAATGATGACTCAACAACATCATGGTAAATTTGGTGATTTAAGCAATGCATTTGCTCCACTATAATTCAGAAACATAAAGACTTATATGATATTTTTGGAAGAGCTGTGGAAGAATTCCCTTGAGCACTCCCACACTTCCATTTGCTATCCTATCTCACTTGTCATTAATTACAAAACTAATGAGTGCCATTTTCTGTTCTGCATTGATACTTTACTTTCTCCTCCTGTGGGGCTATCAACCAGCATTGAAGGACGTGTCCAGACTGAAAGCATTTATCTATGCCATCTCACGAAGCTCGCCATTTCAGATAAAACAAGACTTTAATATAAAATAACCCCTCTTTCCAAAAACTAATTTCTCTGATAATCCCTTCAGTTTGGCTCAGTCTGTTCTAGGAATTAATTTTACCCACACTGTTGTTTGGATGGTGGTAAGAATGACCACATGCCCCCTGACATTTCCCACTGCCCTCTGTGCTTTTTTCTGATTTGTTAATATCTATTTTGAACCAAACTATCCTTAAGCAACTCAGTTTGGTTTCCTGCATATTTTGCCTCCTTGGCAACACAGAGAAGTTGATTCTGATCCAAGTTCCTTGTTATAAACTGTGTTTGAGGCAATGGAGTGATTTATACTAATAAATCTTGATCATTGTCTCTATGTACTTAATGACTATGTCTAAAATAATTACCTGTGCTACTAAATCTATACTTTTAAATTGTTACACTAGTTGCTGGCTTAGTTTTGGCTTGGGCTAACAAGCTGAAATACTAAGCATGCCAGAATTACTCCTGGCAGTCTGTTTGGACACAATGACCTTATTTTGGGTGGCTAGAAGGTTGGACAGTGCAACCATGGTCTGTTTAGTGTTACCTGGCTGCCAGGCCACAAAAGGGTGCAAGGTGCATCTCCCAGCGTACACAGCTAACAGAGAGCATCAAAGGAGGAATTACTGTGTCTGAAAAGGGAAAATTATATAGTTGTCACTGAAACACACTGTTGTGGGCTGCAGACCTGCAGACTGTATGCCTTGTTACCTGATGACAAAGAGCAAAGATGGTATCTTTTCTACCACCTGGGTGAGGGGAAATGATTGGGGATGCGAGTGATCTCAAGTGCAATCTAAAATAGTCCCATGACTGCCTGGATTGTCCAAGGCTCCTTGTAACCTGCTTAGCAGCCTCACATCTTCATGGGCTCTGAACCTTACAGACAACCTTGAAAGGGAGGGAAGCATCAGCACCTCCTGCTCCTGCACTAGAATTCCTCATTGCCCACTTTGTGACTGAATGAAAGACGACAAGGGGTTGCTAGGGCTCAGACCACAGACTCTTCCTTAACACTAACATGGAAAAGGTAGCTTTTATAAAATCAGAAAGCTTCTCTGTGTTTAAAAAAAAAAAAAGGGGGGGGGGGAGAATTAGAATATCCCAGAAAGTAAAAGTGATTGAAAACTCAGTGGTATAACTTCTTTTCCCAGCAGCAGACATACTGAAGTTATTGGTAAAAGCATTAATTAATCACACAACTTTAAAGATCTATGTCACTGTCAGTAATCAAATAAATACAGGACAGTGCAGTCAGACTATTCCTGAGTATTGGATGTGTTATTACAGTAATTAAGATGAATAGTGATTACCTGTCCTATTCATTGATACTTTCTTGGGCAGATAACTATAGCTACATTAAATGACATTCTAAACATATGCTTGGAGCATCATTCACTGGTGCATTAACCCTTTTTATATGGCAGGCATAAGCCAGATATTAATTGCTAATGTGCAACAATCAACTTAGTTGATCTCCAAGGACCAGTGGTGGGAAAGGCGGTGTTTGCAAACTACAGAGTGAAATTCAGTCCAACCATGTTGTGCCTTTATCACCTGTCTACAAACATGAGATCATTGTTTACCCAAATTCTGAAATATAGGTCTTCTCTGTAAAAATACAGCATATTGATAGAAGTGAGGTTAGGCACATACAGTCTGAGCGTGGGCAGTATCTGGCAGTGGAAAAGATCGGAGACAAGAAGATAAAATGACAGCAGTTTACATTTCCCTCAGGAAAGAGGGAAATTACTGGATTGGAGTCAATTTGAACAAAAATGGACTTTGTAAGCTGGAGAATGAATGTCCCAATTAATTATTCCCAGTTACTCTAGTCCAGTGCATCTTACCATAACCAAGCATTACTTCAGAAAACTGGCATTATTTCAGAATCCTTCATAAGGTTAGCCTCTACCTCCCATTGCTTCAGTATATCATTGTTGCCTCTCTGTCACCTCTCCTCCTCCCAGGCTACTCTGTTCTCTTTCTTACTTCTGCAGCAATAACTGTGTTGTCAGCATCAATAGTGACCAAATATTGTCTGTTTCTCTGGGTGGCTTTGCATCCCATTCCCTTCAAAAGATAGTAATGCGTATACAGTAATTCTTTCTGTTTCTATAGAGTTTCCATCCCAAATTCTTCAGTAACATTGTTCCTAGACAGCCACTTCTTTCCACTTCAAAGGAATCTGCAGTTTGTTGTGTGTTGGGGGAAGAGACAGATTAGATTAGACTGGGTTTGTGAAGCACTTTAATAACCTTTTGGAAACAAGACATTATAAAAATGCAAGGTTCTGTATTATCATTAAAGTGATTAACTGAGTTACCACTAAAATGCAGAAACAATCAAGAGGCTGGGAGTTTGTCTGTTTAGTTGTCAGTTAGAAGAATCCCTATTTTATGGAAGCTGATCTTGAGCCAGTTTTCAAACCTGCAGCTTCAAATGTCCAGCATACATCAAAGAGGTGTAAAGATGATGTTGCCTGCATATGCTGGCATAGGAAAACCAAAAAGGACCTACCTACCTTCTGAGCTGGGAGGAGCACTTAGGTTATATCAAACTTTTAAAACAGAGGGAAGTGGGATCCCAGCACATAAATGCTGACGAGGGCAGGAGCCAGCACAGAGTGCTGAGAAACACCACAGTTTATCTCATCAGTCTCAAACAGAGTATTATCTAAAAAGACCTGAGCACAGGCAAAGGGAAAAGGTTTAAACCACTCAAGTGGAGTAGCAGAAAACCCTATGTATACCTCAGGTTGCTCTATGGTTTTGAGAGACCAGAATAATTCAAACCATTGAACTAAGAGACAGACAGCAGCCTGCACCATGATATGAACAGCAAAGTATTCCAGAGTCCTTTAGAACAGCTGTTGGGGCGGGTGCACAGCACAGGGGAAGAAGGTGCTAGCACATGACCAGGGCATCAGAGGAACTATGAAATGCAGACAGGCTTACATTCTCCACATGCAGAAGCAAGGGATGAGGCAGATCATATCAACTACTCCTGACTAGATGTAATACAAAAGGGAGTCAGGAGGGCTGTGTGGTTCAGGCAGAGTGTGAAAACAAACTCAGAGCTTGTATCAGTAATGCCTAGGTGTGTCAGATCAGTCATTAAAGGACTGGCTTGGAACTCAGGTCCCATCCTGCTTGGTTTGCACATGACCTTGGGCAAGTCGCTCAGATCCTCAGAGCAACATGGGCACCTCATCCCTGCTGATTTAAATAGAAGGTAATATTCTCGAAAGACCAGATATAATCTTCCCAAAATTCATTTCTCCATCTATAAAGCAGGGATTGCAGCACCTCACTCTGCCTGGGTTTTAAGAAGAGAAACACATTAAAGGTGATGAAGAGTTTGCTTACAACGGTAGCAAAGAACATATGAGTAATGAAGGTAAGGTAAACAATCAGACACTAATAACTTGTGTCTTACTTGTTTGTAAATACTGTAGACATTGAGTCCCATTCATTCTTGGTACAATCTCATTAATGAGGCCACATTCTGCATTGTCTGTCTTTACCTTTCTAATGATCCCTATGGAAAACTGAGGCAGAGGAAATGAGAAGCTTTATTGTGCTTAATATCCAAAGTGACAAGTCTTTCGTAAGTGGTAAAATGAGATTCTTCTACAAAGGTATAGTGATGAGGCTTGAAAGAAGCCTGTTGCTGGATTAAACAGGGTAATTGCAGTACAATTAGGTACGAGCACTTAACCCCCCTCTTCCAAATTCTCAATTATAGTAATAAAAATGCTTTTGTTTTGCCTTTTGTGCCTCATGTCTTACAAATGCTCCTGTCTTCTGCAGCTCAAGAGAAAAAAGAGAGAGAAAGAAAGAGCTTTGACACATTTCCAATGCAAGTGGTACAGCGTTCCTCATGATACATTATAGTGATGCTTAAACCTTAACAGCCTTAGTGTAACAGCACAGCTAAGTCTATCACTGTAGTTTTCTGCCTTGTGAAAAGAGCTTTGGATAAGATGCAAGGCAACACTCCTGAAAAACCTTTCACTGGTTTTCAGAATTATCTCTTGGACTCATCTGGTAAATCATCTCCCACTTGCAGAATGCGTGGGAGACAGCTTTGCCCACAAACTGAGAACAGGTTCCTTACAATTTAGTCACTCTTGTGTTTCACAAGCATGGTTCCTAACAGCAGGCAATTAAGCCCTGATTCCTACAAACATATCCATTATTGGCAAATATTCTCTAAGTCACCTCTGTGAAAAAAAATCCCCAAGATGTGGGAAGTTGATTTAGCTCCTTCATTATTTGCATTTCTTTTCTCACAGGATTTGAAGGGCACTTATGTCACTTGACACTGTTTCCTGACTGGATGGCTTGAACTTTTTAAAAAATTTAATTAGGCCAACAAAAAAATAAGCACTGGTGAATAGCAGATATCTTTCTATGTGATTATCTTTCTTTGCATGTGTGGATCTGGGTATTTAAATAAAGGAGGAATGGGGAATTGCCAAGCCATAACCGAACTGGGCTTTGATTTTAACCTGTCCGTTGCACTGTGTGTCACAAATGCCCACCTCCAGTTCCTACCCTCTGCTTTCTTCCTTCTCCTTTTGCTGGTTTATGAGACAGGCCTATCTAGAAATCACGCCTGAATTATACTGAATTATAGTGTGATCCCTCTTGATTCTGGTGGGGTTTTGCACAGTGCACAGCAGACCCCTTCTGTGGCTTGTTCTTCTTCATACCTTTCCAGAATCCAAAAAAGCACCAGAAGGCTCACAAAGCCCTCAGCAGGAAAAGGAATAGAGGGGTACAAAGCAGGGCAGGATCTTTAGAACCTGTAACAGAACAGCATTTTGGTGGTGTCCACAGTTCCTAGCAGGGAAAGAGAAGAGGGCAGTGATGGGTTTCAGACCCAACAAAAGACAGTGGGATTTCCACATTATCACCTTTCCATTTTCCTGTATGGTTAGTATTCAGGCATCCCCAGGCATATTTTATACCTTCGCAACAGTATCTTTTGGAGTGATGCTTGGGGAGGCTGCAGTATGTGGTAAGGCACATGTACATTACTGTCTCAAACATGACTGCTCCAAGTTTTAAGCAGCATCAAGCCCACTGTTTCTAATGAGGCAAGCTCTGTGTGTGTGGACATTCAAGAGATATTTGAGAAACCTGTTCAGCTGTCAAAACCAAAATGAATTCTCAGCCCTTCAAAAAGTATTACTTTTCCTCAAGTGTTTTAGCAAAGGAAATCCCTTTCGCACAAATACGATGGGTGATACTGTGGCCAAGCAGAGCAGATGCTCAAAATCGAAACAAATATTCATGCATATTGGGATTCTGGCTATAGAAGACAGTCCTGAAAAGCACTTATGTTGTCACTTAATTTTATTCATATGAGTAGTCCCGATGACATTAATAGGCATGAGGCTTAAATAATTGCTGGATAAGTGCCCTGAGGTACAGAACAAAAGTGCAAGAAAAGAGAAATGGAAAGAAAAACAATGTAAAGATTAGCTGGGGGGGGTTTACTGTTATTTCACTGGAATTTTTCTTTTGTATTTCATTATGCTAAAATCTATGCATAAATATGTATGCCTGAAGTTTCATTAAGACACATTAATCCTATATTTTATTACCTTGCACATTTCATATGAGTAGGGAAAAAGATTCCTTGACCCAAAGAAAAAATTGATTCTGCCTATAATTTATGTAAAGTTTCAGCATATCTCCTAGATTTGTTGCAAGAGAAGAAAAGATTGTAATTAATTTTAAAGGCCTTTCAAAAATGTTCGCTCAGTTTACTCTGAGAAAGTGCACTTCTAAGCTTCTACTGTTTGACACCTTTCATTCATTCCCTATATTTGATCTTGCTTGCCCACTTTTAGAGACAACCTGGAATAACTGCAGCCTTTCCTGGTCAGTCAGCACTGTAGGTAGGATCCTTCAGTTGTCCATAGCCAGTACCCACTCTCATATAAGTCGCCCTAGGGTTTAATACCTCCAGCTGCAGTTTCAGAAGGGCGCACAAATTCCTCTTTAGGTAGTACAATGGTACTAGAGAGTGACTTAGCACACCCTAAAGCAGGCAGAGGTCCAACTCAGTTGTCTAAACATAGCATCATCTAAGATGTCCCAGGGATTGAACACATCCCGTGCACCAGGGAGCAGCAAGGGCTGATACTGTCCCACAGGTGAAGGGGAGCTGGGAACAAGGATGACAGCAGGGCAGGTAGGGCAAAGACATCACCATCAAAGGGGCAGTCCCACAGTACCCCAGCAAGGTGAGCACAGCAGGTCCAGCAGTGGTAACCAGAGTTAGTCGAGAGACCAGATCACCAGACGAGACCAGAGTGATGAGGTAGATCCAGCACAAGAGCAGGGACTGAACCAACAGATTACATGACCGGTCATAGGCATGGCTGCTCATGGTCATATAGGTCAACACAGGTCAAGCAAGGACTACTTAAATGCAGCTTCCCAAGGAAGAGTGGGGAGTTGCTGCTGCTGCTGCTCCTTATAGCAGGGATTTCTCAGACAACTCTTTGCAGTCCCAGACACTTCATCTAAGTTGGTCAGGACCCACACAACATAAGACTGGTGACAGGATAACAGGAGTTCAGGGTAGCCCACACACCTGAGGTGACACCTGACACCTATGCTTAGGCAGCTGAACACACATATATATTAGCATCTAATGCCATATAAGATACCCTTATTGGGCTGGCCCAGGAACCAAAGTAGTTTCATAGCACTCCTATGCAGGTAAAATACTCTAGGCCATTTCAGATGTCACTGGGTGACTGCATGGATAACCGAATCATTCTTCTAGCTGCCGGGCATCTCAATAGCTCTGTAGGCTGCACTGACAGCATCAATTACTTCTCCTCTGATTATGAGGGTTGGCCTAGTATCTATACATCTGCCTACAGGTGCATAAATTTAGACTCTTAATCTTGAAGTCTGCCCCAACTGTTCAATACAGTCAAAGGAATTTGTTGGGGAAGAGGTAGGCAGTTGGAGAAAATGGTCTCTAGAAACAGTAGTGCCTGTTCTCTGTCAAACAGACAGAGACATAAGGCTTTTGCTCTTATCATTCTTGTGATCTTAGCTGTTGTGAAACAGAGCCATCTGCACTTACCAAATTAAAATCAAAATTAGCTTATATATTTCATGTTTTATATGTATCTCCATATATATATGTACAAAAAGCAGCTAACTATGAAAGAAGAAAAAGCAGAAAATCTTACTGTGTTGGGAGGACTTAACAGTCCCAGCAATCTCATTTTGCAATAGACCCTTCCACATGTCTACCGCAACAAATTTCTTTGTGCATATATCCAGCCTCAGCAGGCTCAGAAGTAGACTTTGCTATGTTCTTTCTGGATATGAGTTTAAAGGTGCTGGGCTAAAGCTTTATTTGAAAAAAAGAAAACTTCTCTTCTAAGAAGTTATCCTCTTCTCCAGGTCATGTTATGGCTACATGAGAAAAGGACAACTTCATGAGAAGAAGATAAATGGGACCTCGAAAGGCTCATGGATGAGGGACACAGGATAAGAAGCATCAGACACCCCATCTGAAGTCACTGCATGGAAATAGCCCCTTCTGTCTGTGTGCTTCATCTGCAGCGATGAGGACAAAAGCCTTTCCCAGGTTTGAAAGGAAAAGAGCATTGAAGATTGTGAAGCATTCATGTGCTTTGATAAGGCAGGTTATATGAGCCATACACAGAAACTTTAACACACACCTCATTAGAGGCTGTTTCAAAGTAACAGACTTTCCCTTAATACAATGTTATGACTTAGAGGGATTGCATTTGCTGGAAATCAAGGACCACTCAATCTAGAAAAAAAAAAAATCCTCCAATATCACATGCCCTCTCTTCCCTTAAGATCATACAGCATTTCTTTTGCATGCCTCTGTCCCTCCTGACTTCTTGTCATGAATCAGAAACAGGTACACTTACTTTTCCTTAAAAGCAATCGAATAACCATGGCATGTGGTGGTCCTACTGCAATGCTTTCTCCTGCCCACCACCTTAGTCCCTTTTGAACTCTATTGTTACGTTTTTCAGAAGATTTGGGAAGCTTCTGTAAAATTTCTGTCCAGAGTACACTACATAGATACTTGTTCTCCCAGACACACTGCCAATGCTGTGTATTAGATCATAAATATGTATTTACATGAGGCTGATGCCGATAACAGCTATGAACCTAATAGAAAATTTTGCATTCAACAAGAGAAAAGATTTTCGTTTTTCATCAGCCTGTAAGTCTTGCTCTCAAATTCATTTCTTTCCACTGGATACAATCTAATATGGTTTGAGAGTATCATAGCAATCTTGATGCAGCACCTGTTGAAATATACATGGCCACCTCCTGGGGTGTGGATAAAACCTCAAAATGGAGAATAAATAACTTATTATAAAGAACTAGATTTCCAGTTGTTATTCACGGTAATATAAAAGAACTCCTACTTTATAATTTAGAAACTCCATCGGGTTCATATCTTTATAGTATTTTGAAGGCACACATCAGGTAGAAGGAAAGAATAAGCATTTACTTTTCCATTAAGAAGGGTAGAAGGAGAGGAGTGCGGTGCTGCTTTATATATAAAGGTGCTAGTCACTGCTGAAAAACTGAAGATGAAAAAGCTACGTACATGCTCATAAAAATAAATATGGAGCTCATTTCTTTAATTTGTGAAAGAAATACGTTAAAGAATGGCTTCTGACATTAAATCTTTAAGGAAAAAAAACCAATCCAAAACAAAACACGAAACCAAACCAAACCAAAAAATACCCCAAAAAAGATGTACTAAGACTTTGTGTCAAAAAATCAGAAGAAATCAGCATGAGAAAAGATTTTTACTCCTGGCCCCAAACCAGGTGGAGAAAGAATTCCTAGTGGGGGTTATGGGTTCCTATTGCATGCAAGGTGGGACATTTGCTACATCAATCAATCACAGTGTCTCAGTGGCAAATCCATGGACCAGTGAGACACCTGACACTGAACTGAGCTTCTTGGCCTCTTGGCCAGAACAAAATCAAATGCCATGATATCACAGCAAGTGGAAATGAAAAATGCAATAGTGAACAATAACACATAAAAAAAAAAAAAAAAAATCAGAAGAAGATTTTAAGATACCCAGAGTAGGCTGACATTTCGATGTTGTATTTCAGTTTCAGAAAAGATGTTTATTATGTGAAAGCTATGAAATGTGGTATTTTTTACCAGCTAGTACTAGGATTCTTGTTATATCTGTTACATACTTTCTCTGCATGTATCTATGCCTGTGTGTGAGCACAAGAGCACATAAGTTTTTTCATTACAACTTTGAACCGCTTGAAGCATAGTGCCGAAAGTCTAAAATTATCTCATCTACTTTCTTTTTCGATTGTTTTTTCTGTCCTAAGAATTGGGTTGGCTTTTCAAAACCACCTGGAGAATATGGATGAATCTCAGCATTCATTCCTTCTGCCATTATCTTGATCTCAAGTACAGAAACCCAACAGGAGCTGTCTGAGGATGGCATATGCATCAGACAAAAAGAACCTACATTTGAGATACCTAGACTCACTCTGTTGGCTACATCTGTATTTCTAAATTAAAGAGTGATGGGGCTTAGGTCCTGGAGCCCAACTGCCTGTCCTGTTAAATGGTTTGAAGAGTGTGTGGCATGCTTTATGCCAAAGCTAACTAGCTTTCTCCCAAAGGAAACCTCACAGACAAAGTTTAGGAGTTAGCATGGGCTATGGTCCATTCCCAATAGGTGCATGGGATGTGGCTACCCTGTATTAAAGAACTGGTATTATCATGCCATATCCATAGCCAAAAGTCTTAGCACTATTTAGTTTGCCATATAGATGTAGCCACTTAATCAAGTCACCATGGCATGACTACAGGCTCCTCTAATGCCTTTTAACACATCATGCACTACAGATACTCGAAGCAAAATAACCAGTAAAATGCAGTGAAAAACAATGATCAATTATGCATACTTTTGACAACAGTTGGGAGCAATTAGAATGCAGCACTTATTTATTTGCATTTGAAAAAAAATAAAAGAGTACTGGGAGTACAGTCTTGTGCCTGACCACAGATCTGGCACGGCAGTGGATTCAGGTCCCAGCTGTGCTGAGTCTTGCTGTGTGACCTTGGGAGTGAGACTTCATATTCTTGAGTCTCAGCTCATCAATAAAACTGCAATGACAAAACATCCTCAGTTCTCGGCTAACATACACAGCTCATCAGGGCAGTGTGTGTACATCTCTTAATATCATTTTGGACAGCACGAAGCTCAAAGGGCTCTCACTCTCAATTTGGGCCTCTAGGCTTCTGGAATACACCAAACAATAAAGTTGTATATTTTGAATAGCTTTAGTAAATCATCTATTAAAAAAAGAGTGTTCACTGAGCTTGCAGTGTGCCTCGTCATGGGATGTACTGCCAAAACTGTAACAATTAGCTGTCTATCTTAGGTACTTCTGTGGTTCCCAGAACCATAGTATATCAGCATATCTCAAAATTTAATGGATTTTTATTTCCCCATACCGCTGTAAGACTGAGAAGGCAGTGTTAGCAACCCCTTTACAGCAACCAGTGAGACCCGTATCTGAACTCGGGGAGCCTGGCAGCTTGAGAAGTACACTGCAGAGTGCCATTGCCACTGTCCCTTCCCTGCTATGTCCTCACCATAAAGGAGGAAGGTGCTATGGCATACCCTATCCAGATCCCACATGTGGGTGGGTGAAGGACCAGGATCACAGGGCGCACTGCAGAGCACATTTCTCTAACTACCTGGAGTTAGCCAGCAAGACTAAGTCATTTGGAAGTCTAAACACCACTGATTTCATTAAGAGTGTTTTTAAATGCACCTATGAACACAGGCTGAGAGACGGAACTATGTACTTAAATTACAGTCAGATCTGACTGTAATGTAAGGTAGCTTACTCACGATAGCTACAAATTGTGCCAGTTTGAGTACAATTGCCTGCATGAGCTGTGGGGCTGGGCTGACAAAGTCCAAGGGGCTGACCAAGGCTACAGAGGATGTTACTGACAGGGAAAGCCATTTCTCCTCCACAAAGTCCAAGGCAGACCCTGCAACCACTAAGCTATTGTTCCTTTTAGATACAACTTCCCTCCTGGGTGGAGGAATCAGAGAATCAGGATTTTGTTTTCCAAGTACCCTTTTCCCATCTTGACGATAGCTGACCTGGCAAGTTATCTTGCAGCTTCTGGAAATAAAGAGGTTACCACAGATTAAGTGTTTTCTCATTTCAGGAATAGGTTTTACTCAAGTAACTTCAAACTGAGTCCATACTTCAGGAATAAGTAGCTTGTAACTGTTGCCTTGATTGTAGAGAGGCCAGGAACTGGAAGGGAACTACCTCTGGGTCAGTAGTGGATCTGACAGGGACAAGGAAATGTGGTCACTGATTTCTTCCCATGCGACCTTGAAACTAGGCAAGGTCCCTGAGTTGTCACCAGTGGTGGAGATGGCCAGAAGGAACTGATGTTTTAAAACCTGTTTTGGAGCTTAAATGAAGCTACAAAAATAATCTGCATTTTTAAAGGGAATTAAGCATTAATTAAAAGCAAGGTATGTTCTTTTCAAGTGATTTTCCCCCAAAAAAAATCTGTAATTTTTCCTCCTGGTAAAGAACTGTAGCTTTCCTGGTTCTTCTGCAATGTATGCCAGCACTGTCATTATTTTGCTAAGGAGATGCACTTGGTGAACAAGACAGAGGTGGAAGCTGAGAAAATGGTTGGTTGAACAAAGCCATCCTTTCTTTTCCTGCTGTTAGGCAGCACTTAAAAGAAACTGAGGTGGAAGCTAGTTTTCTTTTCAGCTTGAGGTTGGAGAACACACAAGATCTTTAAATGCAGGTCAACACCCTAGCCAGTGAGGAAGAAGTAATTAAATTACATTTGTCCAGGCTGGTTGTTAAGTTGTCCTGGGTGGCTGAACAATAGGCTTTTCGGAGCCTGGAGAAAATACATGTTTTTCCAATTAGATGAAGCAACAAGAAGACAAAGAGATATAGGAAGGATGCTCTAAATGACAAGAACTACAGAGACAGAAAATTTCATGTTTGGATTGCTAAGACAGCATGAAAGGGGTTTAAGAAGCCTGTAAAGAAAGAAAGTGAACATAAGTAAGGCAGAAGAAATTCAGAGGCGTACACAGAGACAACACATAAAAGAGATCAAAAATTTGTTATTATATTTGTATTGTATTTTCTCAGTCTGTGATGGAGTTATCTAAATCTGATACCAGTAGCTGCAATATCAATTAAGTATGGAGAACCTGAAAACAGCTCCTACTCCATCTGCCTCTGCTCCAGGCATTCCCCAACTTCAGCCTCCCAGGCTCAGTGTCATAATCTGGTAGAACATTGCTTTGAGAGGTAGTAATTTGAGATTTATGTTCCTCGCCAAAGAATACCGTCTTCTAGGACACAGATTTGCTGTACCTTTTTGGGAACACATACACTTCACTCTGTGTAATATTTGAAGGGAATATAAAAAACAAGTTACATTTATATTCCTAAAAACAGATTTATGTGTTCATTTCAGGCCGTGAGATATGAACATTTTTAAAGTAAGTTACTGTTTTGTAACTCCTATCACCACTGTCTTTTACTTAAGATACTCAAAACTCCATTTGCACTGACTTAAAAATGAATGTTTCCTTTTACTTTGGGGCATGAAGACTCTCAATTTACGTTACTGCAAAACAGTTTTCACAATATGTTGTTCTGAAAACCTTATGTTGTTTTTGTGATGTTACTATTTTTTGTTCCTGCCTTTTTCAGCATCCCATTGCCGGTAGCCTATGACACTGTGAGTGATCATTTGTGTGTTCGCATGTCTGTGCAAGTCAAGGTCTGTGTAAAAGGGAGCAATAATCCCTTGGCACCCACACTTCACACAGAAGGTTTTCTATTTTTATATAGTCTTTTGTCCCACTACTTTACTTCAAGTCTCCTCTCTTCAAAATAGGAACAACTATTGCTTCAATAGTATTTAGGATCCAATATGAGAAATAAGTGTTTATATAGGTGTTCTTATTCATACAAGATGATCCACTCATGTCAGAGAGGCTCTTCTCAGACACGAGGGTGGCCTTTGATTGAAAACAGCATAATTTGTGTCAAAAAAAAGTCATCAGGGAAACAAAACAAAACTCCATGGAAATAAATATGATGTGGTAAATTTGAAACACAGCTGTATCTTCCTTCTAGTGGCTAGCTCAGCTGGGGAAAATCATAATTACCTAGTTTAATGTGGCCATGGGACCACCACAGAGTTGGGGTGTTCTGCAGCTTTCCATTAGGAGAAAACTGAAAGAGTTCCAGAATACACTTTAAGTTGGGCATGGACTTAGCACTCCTACTTATGGTAAGAGAACACCAAGAAGAATGGGATATATTTCATCCTTATGCTTCTGATTTATTTCCTGTCATCTGATGTATTTTTTTAATACTATTAATTTCAATTTAATTGGAAAGGCCTGGCCTCCTTTGCTCTAGACACCATATACATTAATTAAAATACAGAAAGAAAGATTAAAAAGTAATCCAACAATTTTTTTTTTTATTAGACCAAATATCTGGGTCCAGTAGGTCATCTTAAAACATTCCTCAAAAATACCACTCCAGGAACTACAAATTTTGCTCTTTGGCCTCTCCAAGAGAAAGACCACAGTAGAAAGCCAAACAGATTAAGAAATCCCAGCCAAAGAGCAGATTGGAGCATTTCCGACAAAAAACAGCCAGCAGGCTGCTGCTACACCACATCTCAGATGGTGAAGTCCAGGTGGAACTTCAACACTAACCTCAGCTGCCTAGTTCAGGGAAGGTGAGGAGAAAATATTCTCCCAAGGAAACAGGTTACTGGTCTGCTGTTACCACCAGCTTCCTGAATTCTCCGCAGCAGTTAGCAGGCAGACTCGGCGGTCTGCAGGGCAGCGATGTACGTGCTCTCAGCTCAAGGTGTTGGTTGCTAAGTGGACTTGTGCATTTTGCACGAGTTCTCACTCCCAGGTGCTCCCACAGGAGATGCTACAATTGCCCTTTCTTAAGGTGGCTGGCACACAGGACATATCAGATAAATGATCACATTTATCTCATCAGGAATAGATATTATTATCTTGGGCTCTGCTCAAGGCCTCAGCTTTATTGTAGGTGCATTTTGCTTTTTGGGAACCAGTGTTGTAAACTCCCTTTCACACAGATTCTCTCTCTGTACTGATTGACTTTCTGGACAAAGGAGGTTATGGATCAAAACTTTCAGGAATTTTAAGAATAAAGTAGCTGAGCTGGTAGCATAATATACAGTCTTTCTTTCCAGGTAGCTACGCTATTACAGTTTTGTGGGACTGCAGACACTGCCCCCACACTTTAGAAAAGGCTAGACTCATACACTAGAAAGAGTTATATCTTGATAATTTTTTTTAAATAATCATTGCATATAGAATAACATGCTACCTGATAAATCATGATAAGACAATATCTAATTAGCATAAAATATGCAGAGATAAACTATGCCTTACTACTCTATTAACATTCTTTGAATGATAGATTAGCAGGCAATGGAGAAAAGAATCCTTTGATTACACAAAGTTTTTGACAGGGTTGCTAACAACATGTTACTACTGAACTTAGAAAGTCATACAGAGGCAAAGTATCAGTGTGAATGAAGAAATGGCTAAGAGACAGAAAACAAAGTAAGAATTAATGGCCAAGTTAAAAATTTAACAGCAGATGCCTTGAGATTTCACATTGTCACTGGCATTATTTAACACACCTGTTAACACCTGGAACAAGAAGATGAACAGTGAGGCATCTCAATTTGCAGATGACAATATATTATTTACATAACTGATGACTGGGAACCATTTCAGTGACTCTCAAAGAAACTTAACCTATACAGATCTTAGCTTAATGAACACAGTAGCAAAAAAAGTTCACCACTGAAAAATGGAAAGTAATATGCATCAAACTGAAGGAAATTGAGTTACACATGAAACATGCACTGCTTTAAACCATGTTAGGAAAGAGATCAGTTACAATTATGACCATGTAACAAAGACTGCAATTGCAATTAAACAAGCAAATGCAATTTAATAACAAGAAAAGTCATAATACCAGTATATGAAGTAATGATGTACCATTTTAATATTGTATCCAAATAATACCCTGTCATCTCAAAAAAGTTATTAAAAATTACATGTTCAGAGACAGGTTGAAAATCATTAAGAGCATAGAGGTCACTTACATAAAATTAGAATTAAAAGACTGGGATTGTTGACTTTGCAAATTAGAAGACCTAGAAAGTCTACATAAAAGCATATAAAATAATGAATTGCTCAAAAAGGCAGATTTCTGGCTCTGCTCTCCTTTGCCAAGGAGACAGTCAATGAAAATGAAAGATGGTCAATTCAAAGCTGATAGAAAGTAATCACTTTTCATCCAGTGCATGATGAGACTGTGGAACTCAGTGCAGCAAAGCAGTCTTGAGATCAATAGTCCAGTAAAACCCAAAGAGGAACTTCCTTACTGACAACAGAAACATCTCTCCTTTTAACAACAACAACGTAAAAAAGTATGCTGGAAGGAATAAATATTCCAAGGTTTAAGTCAAACTCCGGTGATTATAGACTTCCTTGGACACATTTACAACGTTCCTGCATGTTGACTGACTCAGCTGGCTTTGGCACCTGCCAAAGACAAGGGTGGCCTGAATGGACCAGAAGTCTGGTCCAGTATGGCAGTTCGTTATATTCCCATCGTTTATAAATAAGCTTCAAGAACATGCCTGCACATACATGCCTCAGTACTTGTCAACTAGCAGTTCAGTATTTTGGGGGCAGTTTCCATGACATGGCCTCCCAGATAGCTTGTCCTATAATGCTTCTCTCTTTACATGTCAGGCTGAAGTACCTAATGAAGGCAGAAGCTTATGTATTGTCAAATAGTTCGTAAAGTGGATTTTCCATCTATTCTTTTTCTCGTGATAGATAGCACAACTCTCCTTCCTCTCATTTACAAAGATTTTTCTCAAATGAAGTATGAATAATTAAAATCTAACTCCATTTGTTCTTTTTTTCTTAATTGAAGAAATTAAAGATGTATGTAGTGTGACTTCAAGGACTGCATATGAAAAGATATACATTATTTTATTCAAGTATAGCACTTTAAATGGTACAGCGCACTTTTTTTACTAATTCATGCCTCATTGAAGTTAAATATTTGCGCTATATGTGGCAAATTAAGCTAATAAAAGCAACTTTATTAGACACTGGTGTTTTTGTCACATCTGCAAACTCCCAATTTTTCCATCCTTGTGCTCACTGAGCAGTAAGAGTTTCTTTCCTACACTTTCTTCTCCTTTTCTTTTTTTAAGCCCAACATTGAGTTATTGCATTTATATTATTAATAAGACTGTCCATAGCTAAATGACTGAAATATAGATTCATTATGGACATAAGCCCTCTTGCTGCAGGGCACAAGGATATTGCTGACTATTTGGGGTTAAGAAGAAATCTCCCCAAAGGTCTAATTGTTACAGTTATTCATTAGGAAATTAGTTGCACCCTCCCTAGACATATCTCATTATGATGTCTTCTGGAGACCGGATACTGGAACAGACTAATAATTTAACAGGTTTTGTGCTGCTGTTCCTCTAATCCTAACATGGCACCGTTAGAAAACTTACTGAAGATCATTACTGGAGGCTAAAGAATAAGCAAAACCTAATAGTAAATATTTTCCATATGGAACATTTGCTAATTAATTTCATTAATTCATTTCATGGCTAATGAAAAAAGATAGACTAGTAGAACATTGAATCGTTGTATGAATGTGTTCACAGTGCACTCTTAAAGACCTTTTCTTCATTTTTTTTACAAACAGGAAGGTGTTAAAATTTTGCATCTCATTCTGTTTTGGTGGTCATCCTTCCAACCCATATTTTTAAGCAATCAGGATGGTTTTTATATCTCTATTTAATTATACAAGACAAAACAGAAGGATGAGAAGTTGTCTGATGAATTTTGTTGTATCTTGTTTCTAAAATTCCTCCCATCTGAATACTTGCAGTTCCTCCTCATCTTCTGAACACTACCACTACTACAACTCCCCACTGTTCCTTAAGGCATAAAATCCCTCTCAATTTCCCAAAGTCATCTCCAGACCCTCTTTCTCCACTTTGCTTGCCCGCTAGGCCAGTGAAAGCTTAGGGGGCTGCAGTTAGTTCAGTACTCTTAGTGCTGACCGACTGCTGCATGGGAACTGGCCGGTTGGCCATCACCAAACAGAATAAATATGGGTTGAAACTGCCCTTGACATGACTTCAGCTGGAGCAATGAGATATTCTCTCATCTACCAAGCTGTTGATTTGTGCAAAACTTCTGGGAATGTAATATCTTTGCAACCCTTACTCCTCTGTCAAATAGAGCTGAAATTGGCCCCTAGGTTCAGAAGTTATAAGAAAAGAGCTGACAGACAGCATGACGGCATAAGCCTTGTTTCCTTAGGAAACCTGGCTAAAAATACCAAACCTTAAAAGCAAGAAAATGAAGAGCAAAAGACATCACCAATTCTACAGTGCTCCCATGACAAACAAAAAATACATTATCCTTGCCAAATGCAACGGAATGGGATTTCACCACTGCATAACAGCCTGTGAAGTGCTGACTGCTTGTTGAAGTCAATGGTGCAATAAGAAAGTGACACACTGCAGAGTTAGCAACACACTTAACTCTATTCACTGCCCTCAATTAGTTGTCAGAACTAACATGTCATAAATTAGTGTCTGCATGATCTGACAGGGATTATTATTCTGTGATCCAATGGCTGTCATTACAAATGGGAAATGCAGGTTTGTGGCTCCTCTTTAAGCTTGGACTTAAACACTTGAAGTATTTGGTGATATTCTCCTGGTATGAAGTCAGATAGATATCTTGCTGGATGTGCCCAAGCTAGAAGGCTGGTCATTCTAGTGTCTCACTATTGATGCTGAACAAAGACTGGCTTTTCTGAAGAGGATCTCAAGCTAGCTGCTGTGCTGATTCAGCCTTTGAAGGAGTTTCTAAGTCTCTGATGACCAGCAAAAGAGGCTTATGATATTCAGCTAACATAAGCTCCAAAGACTGGTCTCTAAAGTTAGGCAGAAATACCACCACCCTTTAAAATGCTTGCAGAAATACTAGGTTCTGTTAACGTATTTCCTTTCCATTTCTTCTTCTTTTTAATGGCACATAAAGAAAAAACTCCTCATTTGTTTATTTTCTTCTTTGAACACCAGCATCATACATTCCCTTGCACTAGTCTATGGAGCAGGTATGTTAGTTGGCCACCGTTCCCTTTGCTGGCTCTGTGAAAATGGAGCTCGAACAACTCTGATCCATGCTTCAGGACAGGTAAGGTCTCATATGCATCACTCAGGCTCAGCCTGTATTTGTTGCAGTTTTGATGAAACAACTAAATGTTGGGTGACTAAGAGCCCAGGCTAGAGCAATTAATTTTAACTCATTACCTCTAGGTCCTTCTGTACTGAAATATTTAGGGACAAATGTTGTTTCTGTAACAGTAGCAGTTTCAATAAAATATTCAGACACAGAAGAACATATCTTAGCAGTCTAAAACAACTGAAAGGCACAGTAATTTAAATACATTTTGAGACTAAATCAGCAGACTGTACCAATTAAAGGGACAAGAATAAGAAGACCAATCTGTTGTGGCCTGCCTTCTAGGGTGATTATTGATGTATATGGAGAGGGGCATAGTAGCTGGGCTTCTAGGTGCTATACAGTTTCAGTTCCCTCAGCAAAGTCTAGACATTCCCCAGTACCAAATGTGTGCATACTTTCCAAATGATATCATGCATATGCTAAAAACCTGGTCAACAACTTACTGATTTTCAGGGAAACTGTCCTGACCAACAAGAGTGCAACAAAGTGGGTAATTCTATTCATAGACTCACAAAGGGCTAAACTGTGGCTTCACCAGGAGTTCAGAGGAGGGACGGCAGGATGATTCACTGCCAAGGAGAATGAGAAACAAACAGTGTTTCAGCAGCCACAATCTTCTCCCCATTTCCCTCCAGCACAACCATCCCAGCTTCGTTATTTTGAACAGTTTGTTTCCCCTCAGGCACTTGCAATACCCAAGCCTGCTGGAGGTGCAGAACCATGACCTAATCCATCACCTCCATATGTCCACGGGGAGGTTGCTTCCCCAACGAAGTTGCTCTCTGCAATGCATGGGTCACCCCACATCAGAAAATGGGAGGAATGCTGTACATGTTGCACTGGATGCCATAAATGATGTTGCTTTAGGACAGTGGAAATACAGATGAATGCCCCCCTTTTTGCCTCCATACTATCGAGCAGTTTAGTTTAGGACGAACCAGTCTGATAACCCTCATTGAGGGAAGTCCACAGCCATGCCTGTGCATTTAGACCAGAAACGTTCTTAGAAACCATGCATTCACATCTAATCAAAGCTTTCCAAAAGCCCAGAAGGTACCACCAGGATGCAAGCAAATTTTGGAATTTCTATCTCCCATTAAATTCCTCACTTGGAAATGAAAAACAAGTGAGATTCTCATTTATAGAAAGGTCCCTTTACATTGCAAAGTGGTATGAATGGGAATCAAATATATTGTGTTGCATATATATAGCTAATATGTCTTTGCATGTGTGCAGAGTATCTTGTGTGAAAGGAAGTGCTTCAATATTTGTTCAGTATTTCATCTCCCAATATAATTTCAATATGTAAAACAAATGTTACTTATACAGCACACTCTTGTAAGTCATACAGATGTAGTTTGTTCCACCAGGCAGGATTTATTAGTCACAAATCCTAGCCAGCTTGTTTCTTTTTCTTTTATGTTGTAGTGTTCACAAGACAATTGAGTCTGGGGACTGGAAAACATCCTCATATGCAAATCTGCATATAAAGCATACCTTTTAATTTATTGTTTGGATATTAGGTGCTGTGACAAGATAAGTCATATGATGTGTAATTGGCCCAGAGAGGATTTATTGGTGTTTATAATGTATACACTTTTATTAAAGTACAAGAAGAAAATTACTTTGTCAATCACTTCTAAGAGAAAAGAGGCCTGGAGAAAGCTTTAATTCTTCTGCTCTCACTTTTGGCACTGTAGTCCTTTCCATGCACAGCTACACTTTTAAAAATACTGCTGCTGTACTTCAATCACAAATAATGTTTTCTGTTTTCTGATTTGATGCAAAAGATGGTCAACATGCATGCACATGCACACACAGATCAAGCAACTAATATATAGGTTAATAATTTATAATTAAAAATCCAAACAGATAAACAATGGATGGGAATGATATTGTTGGCCCTGTTTTGTCAGAGGAGAGGTGAACTCCATTTATAGGTATAATCAACGCAAGAAATTTTAACACTTCTAGAACACATTTTATCAATACACAAACCGTTCTGTATTTATGCTGATGTCTTCCACTTTGTTAGAAATAAGAAGACTGATATAATCATCATAGGAAATAAAATATTTCCTTTGCTTTGCTTGTATTTTGGCCTTATCCACAACAATGTTAGTTTGCTCATAAATACCTAAGGAAAGCATAAGAAAAGTAAGGTCTTTCCCCTTGGAGTGTAGACCTGCTGTACAAACACTCAGTTCCACACATCACTGCAAGCAACAAGGTCAAGACTGTCTGCTCCTGCCTCCTTGTTTCATCTCCCGTGTCAACTTTCATTTGATTGTACGCTGTTCTTGGGGACCACAACAAATTTTGTCACAAACCATCCACAAGATAGACTTACACAACAAAGTGGGAAGGCTCTGTCTTTGCAAATCCATGGAACAGATTAGCCCACGACCTGGCTGGAATAGCTGCTGGGATTTTTGTAAAGGAGAAAAAAAACCAACTAACTTGTCCTTCAGCAAAGCTGAAGTCCATCTCTGGCTTCAAAAGCTTCTACATGCAAACTCCTTATAGTTAAAAATATTTGTAAAGTACTGATCACACCACCACATCCACCTCCTGAGCCATCACCTCTTTGGCACTCAAAGCTAGCTCTCCTTAAACTAGATAAACACCCATTTGGGCTACTCAGAGAATTTTAAATATAATAGCTTGCCTCAGAGTTGGCATTTCAATAATATAATGAGCCAAGAGGCTCCTAGGGTAGCAACCCTGTGGGTCACTTCCCAGCCATGTTATTTACATGTACATAGGCGATTGATTGTAGATCTATGTCAAGCCTGGGGAAGGGCTTTGCAGAAGATGCCAAGCCAGTTAGTAAGTAACCAAGTCCCAACCCACTCTCTTATTTACCAGCCACCCATTTTGTAGTCCATTCATTCAGAGCCTGAACTATGCCCTGCCAGGAGACTGTGAGTCCATGCCAGCAATCCCACCAAAAAGCACGCAGCCCAGGGGGCTGCCTGGGTCCGGCTCTGCTCTCGGAGTGAAGAGCTGGTGGCTGACGCTCCTTAATGGGATGTCTCCTGAGGTCTGGAGCTCGCAAAAAAGTAAGCATTGGTCTAACTCTGCTGTCCTAGGGCAGCTCTGACAACTGCAGAGGGGAGAAAGTCAGAGCCATACCAAACAGTCTGGCGTGGCACAGCCTCTTCCATTCCCTCATGCCACATCACCTCAATTCTGTGGCCAAATATTCTTTCGCTTGGGGTTGTTGGTGGTTTGGTTTGATTTTTTTTTCATATGTAACTTCGAAGCATTTATGAACCTGAGCCTTTAAAAGAACACAGCATCACATTGCCTCCTGTCCTCTCTCCCAGGCTGACAGAAACCTCTAGATCTGCTCCACAGAGCCTGCCAGTAGACAGTAGCTGACAGTAGCCACTGTTACGCAACCTCTGAGTGCAGATGTGAGTGGGTATTTTTCCAATGTGGTTTACAACTAAAACCAGATGGATTGGTTCATTTCAAAACAGCTAGCCTTCCCCGTAACCCCAAACCAGGCGGCCTACACCCAAACTGCCTCTTACAAATAGTCTCTGGCACACACTAATGCTGGGACCACGCCTGAGCATCATTTGGGAGTGTGATGATTTATGCAGACCAGAACTGTACCAGGGCCTGTGCTAACAAATATAACAAAATATAGTACTCCAGTGCTGGAACATGTGCCCCGACACTGCCTTACTAATACAGGTGTAACAACAGCCTGTCCTTGTGCAAACACCTGCCCCAGTGCTCCTCTACTGATTCCATGTACTGTTCACACACCTTCCCCCAGTTCTTTACCAGGATTTTTCTGCTTTTCTCCTGCACTTCCAAACCACAGACCCAGCTTTGAGTTCCTGATCCCAACCACTACAGCCATGTCCATTTTCCTCCTGCTGTGCTTCACACCTCAGCGTTGTGTGCTCCTGCTGTCTCCAGTTTGCTTCCTCTTCTCAGGGTGCTATCTGGATTTGAAAACTTTAGGACCTCGAATAACCCTCTAGTGACAAGAAAGCATATAAAGATGTTTCAGATACAAACAGTTTGGCTAAATGGAGGTAGCTGTGTGCAAGGACAGCACTTCCCTGACACACAGGGAATCTACCTGCCAAACTTCAAGTCCTTGCCTGAAATAACAGTTAAAAGCAGAACAGGCAAAAGCTTGTTAATAAACAACTGTTAGAATTTTGTTTTAGTATTGGCAGAAAAACATATTTTCCCTGACCCAGTTTTAAAAAGTGCTGATTCATTTTTCTTTAAAGCTTCCTAAAATATTCAGCTAAACACAGATGCTTTTCACATTTTGGAAAAGTTTTAATCCAAATTATTACAGTCTGGTAAAGTTATAAACCACTGAAAACAGAATTCAACAATGATAAGGGCTGAGCAACCTTAATCACAGACTTTGCTACTGTAGTTAATCCCCAGAGGGGGTTATTACACCAATAATAATTTTAAAGATTATGGATTTACTTAATTTTTGATTTCTTGAATTGCAGAGGTTTCTGTTCTTAACAGTTTTTGATGTCTAATTATGATAGGGGAATACAGCACTAGTAAAAGTTATTGCAGCACACACATCACTCCAGACTGCTAGATTTTGCTAAGAAGAAAAGTTTCTTGGGAGGAGGGGCAAGTGGAATAGTTGAAGAGACCTTACAGCTGTTCCTGAGCCTGGATTTTCTTCCACAGGATAATAAAGTCACTCATAGGCTGGTAACAAATGCACATCTCAGTACTGGAATACCTTATTATCTTTAGACAAGAGAGAGAAAATTCAGGAAAGATATATGCATACATTAATTTTAGTGCTTTTTAAGTGCCATAACACTGTGAATGTAATCCCTGAACTGGCAGAATGGTGGGCTTCCCTGCACCATTTCAAAAGAACACACATTTCAGGACTAGAAAGTAAAAAAAGTGGTAAATCTCTCTTCTGAACATGATTGTTCAGAATGTTCAGCCACCATTTTAGCATCATTGTATCAGGCAAATGCATTCTGGTTTTTAAAGCTTCAAATTAGGAACAAGGAACACTTGGTTTTCACTTTGTTTAAAAGCTGACCAATGCTATATTTGCTTATTTAAGCTTCATTAAATTCAGCTTCTCATCTGCCTTTTTTTCATACCATTTCCAAATCCTAAACAAAAGTATTAGTTCTCTCTGCTAGTTATGACAAACCATTCTTTACAGTTATTGCTCTCGACAAAAAAAGTCTCTACCCTTAAAAACTTAGCTGATAGCTGTATATAAAAAGCAACAACACTACCAAACCAAACCAAACAAACAAACAAAAAAAAGCCCCCCAAAACCTCAAACTCATGGCCTTTCTAAACAGGCCAATAAATTTATAACAACATCTTTAGTGGGTTCATGTATCTTCTTTATTGCTGTTCATAAACAGGCCACTGGATCCATTGGACTTCCAATGTGAAAAATGAAAGAATTTCCTCCCATTCTTGCCTCTCTTATCTCATAATTGTTTTGTTCAGAGAAGTAGGAGAGACCAATATAAATGTCTCTGCTGTTTTATTTGCCCTTTTCAAGCTCATTCATACTTTTCTCGAGGGCATTTTTTCCCCTTTTCCGTTTGAATTTGTATCAGTTTACTGCTCTGTACACACAAGCAAGCTAAATTGTTTGAGTTTTTATTCCAGGGCCTTATGTAACACAGATAACAGAACAAAATATTTAACAGTGAGATTTCACAGTATCTTGTAACGATGGTACAAAGTAAAAAAATTAGGGATATGTTCAGCCTCAAGGAATACCTGTGCAACTGAACTTATGTTCCCAAACCTTTTAATCTTGTGAGCATGCAGTATCAGCCATCTTTTCTTCCAGACATCTTGGGCTACGTTGTTACAGCCCTTGTTCTGAGCTCATAAGGAAAAGCATGCAGGAGACAACTGGATACCAACAGCTGAAAGCTGTGTCCTGCATGGTAGGGTTCACAGCTCATGTGTGTCCCAAAGCATGGCAAGTACAAGTGGAGAAAGCAAAGAGCTGGTTTCAGGAAAGACGTTATTTCTCATGACTTCAGGAATATAAATTGTGCTGTGGAGCTTCAAAGAAATCCCAGGACAGGATACTAGTTGTCTTGGGTTTGCATGGCAAGGTTTGGGTAGCAGGGGGGCTACAGGTGTGGCTTCTGTGAGAAGCTGCTAGAAGCTTCCACCATGTCCAACAGAGACAATGCTAGCCAGCTACAAGATGGACCCGCTGCTGGCCAAGGCCGCCCAGCAGCAACAGTGGTAGCGCCTCTGGGCAACATATTTAAGGAGGGGGGAAAAAACCGTGCTCAGCAACTGCAGCTGGAGAGGCCAGTAAGAGCATGTGAGAGCCGCAGCCCTGCAGCCCCCAGGCCAGGGCAGGACAGGGCAGGGCCGGGGGGCTCCCGGCGCCGCGGCAGAGGCTCCCCCCAGCCCGCGGCGCAGCCCCCGGCGGGGCAGGCTGTGCCCCCAGCCCACGGAGCCCCCGGGGGGCAGCTCCCCCCCCGCAGCCCGGCAGGGCCCCACGCCGGGGCAGGGGGTGCCCGAGGGAGGCTGTGACCCGCGGGCAGCCCGCGCTGGAGCAGCTCCGGGCAGGGCCCGTGGCCCCGCGGGGAGAGGAGCCCGGGCCGGGGCCGGGCTGCGGGCAGGGCCGGTGCCCCCGCTGGGACCCGCGCCGGGGCCGGCCGGGCCTGAGGGGCTGCGCCCCGCGGGGGGACCCCCGGCGGGGCCGGGCGTGGGGAACTGCAGCCCGGCAGGGCCCCAGGCTGGGGCAGCCCGTGGAGGGCCCCCTGCCCTGGCAGGGCCCCGCGCTGGGGCAGGGCAGGGTGTGAGGAGCCTCCCCCGGAGGGGCAGGAGCGGCAGGGACAGCGCGGGAGGGACTGACCCAGCCCCGGGCCCGCCCTGCGCCGCGGCCGGGGAGCGGGGAGGGACCGTGGGGGGGGGGGGGTGTGGCGGTGGCGGGACGGTGCTTTGAGATTTTGGTTGTATTTCTCGCTGTCCTACTCTGGTTTGACCGGGAATAAATTAAACTAATTCCCCCTGGTGGAGCCTGTTTTGCCCGTGACAGCAGCTGCGGAGCGATCGCCTCCTGCCCCGCTCCCGCCCCACCGGCCCGTCGCTGTTTCTCCCCCGGCACGGCTGAGGGGGCACCCGGCGGCCGGCCGGGGCCAGCCCGCCACACCAGTAAAGGTCCATTTGCTGTGGCTGAGCCTTCTTGCCATAGAACTCCGCTAATCGAAGTAGATGCGCAGTACTCCTGCCTTCCTCCGCCTTCCTGCCTCTGCCTTAAAGAAAGCACTTTCGGTGTCTTTAGCAGCCACAGGTTAGAGAGTTGACCATGGGTCATATTAACCTATCCCTATATAGATACATAGATACAGGTTAATAATCTGGAATTAAAATTCTGTAACTGACTCTAACATTCTCCCATAACCTTTTGCTAGCTGAAATCTCACACAGCACAAAATCTACGCATGTGTTTTTGGATGACAGCCTGTAAGGCGTAAGACTGGTATGGGAATAAAGGTGATATGCTATTAATTATACAACAGAACCTGCATTGAGAATCTAGACAAGGAAGTGTGGAAACGATCTCTTAAGGGAAATTGTCACTTCATGTTTTTTTCTTTCCTCTTTTTTCCTCTGTAGGTTCTTACACCACACTCACATCTGTAGCATCCAGTGGAGCATTAAGCACTGCGACTAACATCTGTCAAACGTGTGGTGTCTGCTTATGTGAATGCTTACTTGGAGTGTTCCCGAGGCTTGGCAGCTGGTTATCTTTTGTGATCTGGAAATCAATCAAGGGGGACTTCTGCCAAATCAGAGATTTTCCTACTCTTCTCCTTACTAATTGCAGCAGACATTCTCTTGCTGAGGTACAGAGTCAGTTCTGGGACTGAAGAACAGAAGCACCCAGAGATATGCATTGCCTGGGGTGGTTGGCCAAGGTAAGTCTCCCAGGGTCTGATGGAAAGCAGCACCCCATGCTGCCTCGTGAGATTAAGTGAAACCTCATGTTCAGTTGTAAATTGGCCATATTGCAAGGCGCTAGGGACATTTTATGCAGGAACTGGGGAAGATTGCCTGAAACCTTTCATTCCAGAAGTCATCCAAAACTGACAATCCTGCCACTGCACCACGTGGATGAAAGCTCAGTTTTCCATGGCCAGCTCTTCTGTGATGATCAGGCTGCTGGGTCAGGCAGATTGGTAACTGTTTTAATAGGTCAAACTAAGAGGAATATAGATAGCAAGTCTTACGTCCCTTCAGAGAGCGGCACCCTACGCTCATGCAGCATTGCACGGACCCCGGATGGATTTTCCCATGGCACACTGTGCAGAGCAGATCCTGCCCATGGAGACAAATATGCCCTTTTTGGTCATTCAAGCTAGTACATAATTTTCTTACAAGAAAACAACTCTATTTACAAAAGACTTTTGCATGAAAACTTCTCCCTGCACTTTTAGATAAAGCCAAGTCTGCGCCGGCAGTGTCATCACCGATGCCGGGCTGGAGCTGCCTGCAGGATTGCTCTTACAAGGAGCTGACTGAGTCTGTCCCATGGCCAGGGAAGCTGTGCAGCGCAACACAGCCTGAAGGCCATGCTGGACATGCAATGCAGCGTGGCATGGCACAGGCTGCTCAGGTTAACTGCTACGTGGATCACCAACTCCACAACCTGCAATGGTCTTCTGGTCAAGATCAATACATTCCACTCCTTGATCCACAAAGAGTTTTGCTTTCCTAAATGTGTTATAACTTGCAGATTATATTAATAACATATAGGCTTCTCAAGCCCTACATACAATGGCCAATGAAGCAGACAAGGCCTGTTCAGGATCCCTAACTCCTCAAACACAATGTCTTCTGCCCAGCTCCTAATGCAGGCAGTAAGGGAGGTGGTTCGGGGAGGTTCTGGCAGCGTTCCCCAAGGAAGCAGGAGAGTTGGGTGGCTGTGTATAGCTTCTGCCGCAGGACATAGTACTACGTCTCTGAGTCCTTTCCTCCATCCTGATATCCATTTCAGGCTCACCGTGAGTCACAGAACAGCTGTCGCTGACCCAGACATGCCTCTTACTAGTGACAGCACCAAGATGCATAACTCCATTTGAGTCATTTAATGGCCCTGCCCTCTGGTGAAAAGGTATAAACAGCCTTTTTATGGCAACACAACCTTGGTCAGCGTTGCAGGGATGAGGATTTAGCTATCCCAGATCCCAGATTCAGAGATACCTGAATCCTACAGACTGATGTACTGAATAACACTATCAAAGAGGGGAATCTGTGTGGGATCATATCAGTGAGAGGTCTCCTGGCAGCAGTGCTGTTTCCTATCAGTTCCTGCTGCAACTATGCCTTGAAGCAGGTCTCACACCATTTAAGCTCATTACCCTGGAGCTTACAGCCTCCCTGAGACAAGCAAATTTAGCTTGTGGCCAACAATGTCAAACATGACAGAGGGATCCACAAGTATGAGAATGGGTGTTTGCCTTCCATGATGCCTGAGAAATTTATTTCAAAAGCTGAACTAAACATCATATCAGATAAACTTTGTACTATCATTTATAAAACACTTGAAGTGCAGTTACTGAAGCACACTTATTCAGTACAATACTGAAATAAAATACCTAATAAAAAATTAGCTCAATTAGCTGAAACATTTTTCTTTCTACCACTAACCTAAGACATATGTAAAATTGTATTATGTTTAATGGCTGTCTGGGCTCCTGCTGTAATGACTTCAAGCAGCTCACTGAGCTATGATGGTTTTGCCATGTGAAGTTTAAATGGAGGGCAAGACATTCAGAGGGAAATTTCAGAGAGAAACAAGACAAGCTGCTGGACTTGATGGAAGCAGGGAGGTCAGGAGAGAACAGGTAGATTTGTAAGTCATTGATGCAAAGCAGATAGCTGAAGCCATGTGAGGCAGCAAGCTCACTGAGGAAGGTTTTAAATGAGAAAAGTGAGCCAAGGACAGTATCAATAATCTGCAAGTAATTGCCTGGTTTTACACATGATGTCAGAGACACTGTCGGAAGTGCCTCCTGGGATTCACCTTAAATACTGTAGAGGAATTGAGCGTGGAAGGAGACAGAGGGTGTTTCTACAGCAGTACTTTAGCTCCGCTCGGGACTGTGCACTAGAAGTAGATCTGATCATCACCTGTAGGCTTGTAACTCAAGTGGTCTCTGAGTAGGCAAACTGGACTCTTTGGGGGTTAAATTAAACCACAGGATGTGCTCCAGGTGCATTCCAGCTGCTAACAGGAGTATATTTCCCTGGATAAGAGTAGACCCAGCCCAAAGGAAAGCCTCCAACACAATTTTAGTGTGGATGTCAGGTCTTCAGCACCACTCCTTTCAGTGTTACACCCCTCCTTCTACAGTGCCCTGCTATTTGCACAGCCATGGTGGTATTTTTTTCCAATTTTGCTGCAGACTTCCTTTAGGGATTCACATAAATCACTTCTCTATGTGTCCTTCATATATGAAATACTCTTAATACCACATCCTGCGCTCGCTGGGACATGGAAAGGGTAAAATTGTCAACATACATCAGGCACTCAGACACCATGGTGACAAGAATCCCTCTGCAAGGCAGGGAAAATATTCTGTTCAAAACAAAATCCCCATCAGTAAATGAGATAGGGACCTTACCCTGATCACTGGGGATAAACATATGGACCAGACACTGACCTGTTCCCTTTCTTGCACACTGCAAAAAAATGGGTCCTGCTAGAAGAGAACATGACTTAATCAAAGACAACTGGTTGAAGACACAGTGCTGCCAGCTCTGAATGGTGCCTACCTCACCTTCCTGTCTTCATGTTCTTTTGAGATACCCTGGGATGTCCCCCTGCTATGAAACTGCATAGTGTTCTGCCATTTTTTTATTCAGGCAGTAACAAAAAACAGCTCATGTACAACAGCAAGGGAAGTCTACACGTTTTATCAAGTGTCTCCCGGCTAATCTCTTTGCTTGAAACCTTTGCTTGCATCATTTCTTGTGATGTTCTTGAGGCAGAGTCATTCCTGTATGTAACTCAGCTGCATTCTGCTGTAGAATCCATTGAGCTCAAACCAGAAACACTGGTCTGATACCTCACAACTCTGAAAGCTTTTGCTAAATAATTTTACACTCAGCATAACCACTACATCTACGTTCTGTAGCAATCGTCAATGCAATGGTTGCTTAAATGTAAATCATCCCTTTCACAAAAGGAATGCTATTCCCTCTTAATTCCACACCAGTTCTTCCTCAAAATGCCCAATTTGTTGTACCAACCCTCCAACAGGATCTGTTCCTCTTTCTGTGAATAACTTCATCAAGGTTGCAAATGGTTGCAAAGCATCAGGTAGCAAACTGCTCAAGCCCCATATTAAGAGGCTATGTCCCACCAATACAGCTTTATATTCAAATCAGTGAAATTCCTGAATTAACCCTAAAAGGACAGTTAGATTTGGGGGGCATTTGCTTTGACACACTCTACTAGCTTTTCTGGGAAAACAGTCATAGTATCCAAAGATTTTCTCAGCTATTGAATTTATGTTTGCTTGTTTCTGCTATTTGCACACGAATCTCTTTCCACTACACTTGAATCACTGAAAAGGGAAGATCCATGCTCCCAACACCAGACTGTAATAGCATAAAAAATTTTTCTGCTTTGCTGGCACATCACATTATAGAAGCTGTCAGTAATCTTAGTAGAACAGACAATGTAAAAAACCTTCCTCCTTATATCAGACCTTGTTATTAAATTTATATCCATTTCTCATAATAACCTACATTTCCCTTTATCGGAACTCTGAAAAATAACTCCTCGTGCAGGACTTGAGCGTGGCATTTGATACAGTCGTCAGAGGAATTCTGATGTCCCGTCTCGGAGACATGGCAGGGGATTAGTGGGATTGTGAGTAGATTGCTTCAATCATTCCCCACAGACAATACTCAGTGAGTCATGAAGACTTTCTACTTCCAGGGCTATCACCCATGAAGTTTTGAAAGAGTCCACCTAATTCAGTGTTTAGAAGTGTGAAACAGTTCAGACAGAAACACAGGCAATATACTGCAGGCACCCAGTGCTAGCTGGAATTGCCTCCCCACCTCTGCTGTCTGAGGCCCTGACTGAACAGCTGGATGAAGACCTGATGGCCAAGGTGAGCCAGGCTGCCAGAGAGGAGCACCGGTGAACTCGCTGCAGCCGTACTGAGCTGGGACAGCCAGCCTTTTCACTGCTTTGCTGACCCATGGGTCCTCACACGTTATGAAACCACAGTTTTGAATGGCTAATGAGAAGAACCAGTCTCCAGTTACAAGAAAAGGTGATGGGACCTGAAACAGCCTCTCTCTGCTGTCACATCTACAGTACCTTCTGTCACCTCTTGCCTGAGATGCAGCTAAAGACATTGAAGCCAAGTGTTCAGTCTACTCCACTGCTCAGAGGCCTGGACTATTTCTTCTAGTCCAAGAAAACCCTCTGGTCAAATATATTCTCCTCCTTAGGCCAGGTTGGACGGAGCTTTGAGCAACCTGGTCTACTGGAGGGTGCCCCTGCCCATGACAGGGGGTTGGGACTGGGTGATCTTTGGGGTCCCTTCCAACCAAACCATTCTGTGATTCTATGATATTTATGCAGAATACTTCATTAACATCTTCATTCATGGGGTTTGCAGAATATCCTCTGCTTCATGTCTATGGAACTTCAAAAGTGCAATTAATTTTAAAGAATGTAATTGAAACAAAGGCCCAGGTGCATCTGTAGCAGAGAGAAAAGAAGAAGATAAATTTTCTTGCATTTGTGCAGGGAAAGGCAGCTGGAGTAGCCACATTCTGTCAGAGTGACCCCTTTACATCCAGTTGTCCAGTTTACTGACAAATAAAACTGGGATGTTACTTTTCTTGTGATGCAGCTCTAAGATAGATATCTTTAAATACTTCTTCTAGACTTAATTATTCATCCCTCTCACCTTTTTATGCAGCATAGTATTTTAGAAATGCTTACAAGGAGTGTCATATATAATGCTATACCTACCAACATGAGGGAAAAAAAAAAAAAAGATGTTCTTCTTTGGAATAATTTGCATCAGGCTTAATACATCTGTGCCTTTACAGGGATTACATGGATGCATTCATCTTGCTTTGGAGACCTGGTCAGCACAGTTTGGAGGCAAGATTACATACCAAAGAGACACAAAGCACTTATTACTTTCACATTACCTTAACATTACTTTAACAAAACCAAATAAAAACATATTTGTTAAAATGTTCTGAGAAATAATATAATCAAGTAGCCCATCCCATCAGCCTTTAGAGTAAATTCTTGCAGGAGCTCTCTGGTGGCATTGAAATTATTTTTACCAGAGATCTGCTTAGGAGGGAAAAAAAGAAAAGGCCTCCAGCATTCAGCTTGGATGTCTGCAATATTTTTAGCTGTTCTGCATGGCCGAGGGAGTTCACATACTTCCCAGTTTATTCCATGTGCCTAAAATTTGCACCCTGAACTGCTCTCTTATATTCTGCCTGTATTTTACTTTTTCAGAGCTCAGCACAAGCAAGCCCTCTGGAATCTGGACAGACTATATTCCTGATGTTTCATATCAATCCTGCCCAGCAGCTCCAAGATAGGATAATGGGTCGTGGCCCTCTAACATAACCCTGTCACAAAAGGAATTGAGAAAAAGCTTATTTCTCTACCTATCTTCCCTTTCACATCTACTAAAGCTTTCATAAATCTCCTGATTCTCAATTTCAAGATGGATCAGAGTAATTGAGACATCTCTTCCCCACTTTGCTTAAGGTTTTAAAGTGGGAATCTACCCTTCAATATCAAGATACTGAGCCAGCTGTCCAGCTGATGTAAAATGATGACACTATTGTTACACAAGCATTTGCAAGCAGAGGATCTGTCTTCCCGGCCTGCACGAAGCTTCAGTAAGCTTAAAAGAGCCATTACCTTTACTACCCTAGTTAACACCTTGGTTAATTTAAAGATACTAGAGTAAAACAGCTCCCATGACTCTGTAATAAAACTGCAGTCCATTGACTATGAATGTTTGTACAGTTAAAGTCTGAAAAAGTAGCCAGTTTATGACATCTCCTTTGCCTTTTTGACTGTCCACTGAAGACACCTAAACAACTCAATCAAAAGAGTTATCCCGTCCTTAAATTACTTATGATTGACATGGTTATTCAAGGAAAATCAAGATACAGTTAGGACCAGCCTCTTATTACAGCCATGCTAGATGCAAACAGGTACGCAAGGGTGGTGTCTAGTCTCTAAATTTACAATCCAAGTAGACCAGATGAGAAAGGAAAGTATTACCCTCCACTGAGGGTAAACTGAGTCCTAGTTAGATGAAGTGACTTACTAAGAGGAAGGATTTCTCATAGGCAAGAATTTAATGGAGATCTTTTAAGATGCAGCTCGGTATCTTAATTACTGGATCATCTATCTTCTCTTTCCGAGCAAAGGTTTTCCCACAATATAAAATTCATCCTACGGGTCTAAAAGGTTACACTATTTAAGAAATATGACTTCTTAAACCTGGCAAGATTGTTCCAAATAATAATAATAATAATAAAAAAAAGAACAGTAATAAAACGTAAGTAGTTTTTACATTTCCAAAGCAAAGCAGAAAATATTAGCTAATTCAACCTTACAAGACCCCTGTGAGTTAAGTACAGGCTACACTTCTCAGATAAGCTTTTTATCCCTTCCTCTCTCTTTCTGTAAGCATGCAACCAAAATTACAAACAAGGTGCATAATGCTTCTGTGTGGTAACCATGGTAATCAGCTGTATCAACTACTGTAAATGGTAATATATCCAACAAGTCTCCTAAAAGCAGACCTACGCCAGTCTCACAAGAGGTTTCCTACATGCAGCCACAATGTCCTAAAACTGACTTGAATATTTTTGCTGAGCAACCCATTGCAGGCAACATTCAGGAACCGCCCACTGTAAACCTGTTTTAGAGGTGGGTAAGCAATCACTGGCTGCTTTAGAAAATCCTAGCCCCACTGCCTGCCCATGCTTCAGATGCTCTCGCCAACATAGCCCTGGTCTTCACTCTTACAGGTGATTAAAAACCTTACATACCCTGAACAGAACACCCAGTTCCATGACATCTTTTTCTAGCCGGATGAAATTTGCATCTGGACTGTTAGTAAAGATCCGGGAAGTCAGGTAAGTTTTAAATGAATGGGGCCAGAACCACAATATTTTGAGGGAGTTTTGTCAAATTCTTGCATTTCCTCAAACAACATTATTCCCTTCATTGCTTTAAGCAAACACGGTTTCACAAGAAGTTACAGGGCAGCACCTTTAGGGTGCAAGTATGTTTTCCAGCCCACTGAAGCCAGACCACATCAGTACAAGACTGACTGATGCTCTGCTTTTTTGATTACTTCAGCTGAAGAAATATGAAAGCCAGTCCTTTCCTCTGAGCTCACCGATACAAGATTACAGGCTCCTCTAACTAGTATAACCTCTACCCTTTTGTGTACACTACCTCAAATATTTTTTTATTAACCTTATGTGGCAGTTTCAGAACTTAATTCCTCAAGGTGTTTTGTTGCCATATGATGACTAAGGCTGCTTAGTTTAATAACGTCAAGCACTTTTTATGCCCTCTCCACTCAGTGAGGCTAAGGCTCCTCTTACCTGGAGATGTAATTTTTCACATCCTAGTGGTCAGCTAAAATGGGGGCTCCAGCAGGTTGAGGAGGAAATTGATCATGCTAAAAAGAAATCATTTAAATCCAACAAGGCTTCATGACAGACACAATACAGTTCAGCTGCCATAGTGCTGACAATCTGGCACACCAAAATTCACCTTTTGGTCTCCAAAAGCTTATATAAATAAATGCAGCATACCTGTCTGATTCTGCAAACGGTTCTGTTATTTAGACAAGCTTTATAGTTGATCTCAGTGAAAGCTCACTCTGAATCTACCACGCACAGGTCTGTGCTCTGTTTCTAGCAACAATTTGCATAATGGTATTCATTTCCAAAATGCTTCACAGACTTTATACCCACAAGACCATCTCTGGATGGAGAAGACAGAAAACCAGAAAACAGAGTGTTGGCCACCTGCAGAAAGAAAGGAAGATCTGGACAATACTGACTTTGGGGACTGAAACCCTGGTTTTATAACACAAAAATCATTGGCAAAAAGAGCAACACAGTGACATCCATCAAGGTCTGTGTAACCCTGGATGGCCAGCTACAAGGGGGTAGGCACAGGGCTGGGACTTTTCTGTGCAGAGGTGGCCAAACCTCAGTGTTCAGGTTTAATTCTGAAGATAAATGTGTAGTATCTTATTAACTGACCCACGAATCCTGGGAGATTCAAAGACTGAATTAAAGCTACTAAATATGTACCTGCAATTCTAACAGTTGTTTGCAACCAGATTCTTAAAACAGTCCCCAGCCTTCCCCAGCAGCTCCCCTGTGCTCCCCCATCTCCCTAAACACAGGGAAATTTGCACATTTTAATTCTGTTCGGGTCGAGCCAGTTTTTTAGTGCACCTCGCTCACCAACAGTACTATCAGTAACATGATAAATACCTCTCAGGTATCATTCATCTTCTCCTTCTTGTTATTAAGGTGAACTGTGTGTGCAGCGTAACATTTTGTTTTAAAAGGACTTGGGGTTTTCAGGGGAGGAAGGAGGAAATTAATGTAGTTGTCGGCTCTTATTCTGGAGAAGGCAGGTGAAAGAGGCAGACGTGCGAGAAAGTGGGAGGTGAGAAGGTTTGCCGAGGTCCTTGGTGCCTGAGCTCCTTTGTGCAGCACGAGAGGAACACGCAGACAGCTCGTTAACGCCTGGTCAGTAGCGGGGCGCGGAGGACAGAGGCTCCGGGTTGTTCCGTGCCCCTGTGGCTGGCGCGGTGCGAGGCACAGGCATTGCATCACGCCGCTGACGCAGACGCGGAGGGGGCAAAGCCCCGGCCGGCGCTTCCCGCGCTGCGTGTGCAGCGCTGCGGCGGGCAGCGGGCGCTAGGAGCGCGCGCGCGCCCCCTGGCGGCCAAAGGCCCGAACGCAGCGCGGGCAGCGCGGGCAGCCGCGGGCAGCCGCGGGCCTCTCAGGAGGGACTGTTTCTCCCTCTTGGCGGAAAGGTTTAGCTCGGCGCAAGCTCTGAAATGGCATTAAAAAATTGTACAAAAGGGCTAATCCTTTCGCTTCCGTGTTTCTGTAGGATCGGTATTGATGCAGCTAAATTAAGGCAAACAATGTTCCTTTTGATTACTTAGTGTTCATGCTTTTGAATCTGAAGGCTTCGACAGAATTGGGTTTTAGAAAAAAAACTGATAGTGTATTATGTTATTTAAATATCACTGAATATAGCAGGGGCTAAGCAAGCAGAGCTAAGGCGCAGGCAGTGGTGACTGTGCCATGAAACCAGGAAAATGAAAAGAAGAGGAAAGCAATAAACTGTACTCTGCACAGGCAAGCAGCAAAAGAAGGATCTAAAGAGGAGAGTTTGGTTTGTCTGACAGTTTCATCTGAAATGCAAATACATTTAACTGTTTATAAAAGGGAACTGATAGCGCTTCTGCCTGTAAAGGGAAATTTTTGAAGCCTGAAAATCATGTTTGTGAAACAAAAAGGTGAGCATAAAATCTCTGCTAAATCAGGAACACTGTTTCATAAAGAAGTCTCTCATTTAAAGAGAGACAGTGCTGTATCTGCTATAAAACAATGAGTGTTTACAAGGCAAGAATGTTGGCTGTGCTATGATATTTTGCATTGCTTCCTATAATTCAAATAAGAAATATTTCAAAATACACCTTAAGGTCTGTCATGTTTTCCTGAACACCAAGCCCAATCCTGTGCTACCCCTTAGAAGACCTTTATAGGATGTGGAAAGATCAAGAAATCAAAAACAACAAAAGTCTCTTCACTTCGATCCTGATTCTACATATGGATACACACATAGAAGAATTTAATTTCAGAAATCTAGATATTCATGTGTGTCTCCTGCAGCAAGTGCATCTCAGAAGGAAAGAAAGAAAGTTATTAAAAATTGAAAGACGTTAAAACCCAAGCAGAAGTATTTCATAGCTATTGTCAATACATAGTAAAGTTACATGTTAATGCAGAGTTAAGGATCTTTTCTAGTGGAGGCACAGCTCTCCTGATCAGAACTCCTTCGTACAGAAATGCAGGATGTCTGCAGTAGAAATCTTGGATTCTCTTAAATTGAATCATTCCCCTTTTCAGTACTTGCTTCATCCTTCCCCCTTTCAGCTGAAGGCATCTGGTGTTAGACCACAATCACTGTTCCGCAAAGAAATAACTCCGGTACTGACATCTACAACTTCGTATAAATATACCCTAATAGAGACATATGGGTAAAGTGTGACAGGTAAATAAATGTGACAACATAATGGTGCATACACTATTTAAAGCAAAAAGGGAGAAAGAAAAAAAGCTTCATCCCAGCTCTTGATAAGGTTAAACACCCTCCTCTTAAGAAAGGAAGTGAACCAGAACTGATCGGAGCTAGAGCCAGCAGAGTTTTGGAGCATTGTGTGTCTGCAAGGAGGGTCATTCCAGTTCTTTTGGAAATCGATTACATTCCCCAGCTACCTACTGTTATATTGCACCAGGATATTATTGTACAGTCTTGCTACACAGCCCTCCATAATAGAGCAGCTCTATTGGCATTTCAATGTTCAATGAAGGCTAGAATTGCCACAGAGGTTTCAATTAAAGAAAATTCAAAACGAAAATGGAGAAAGAAAAAAAAAGAAAAAGGTTGGGTTGAAAGTTTCCAACAAAGGTATTTATAGCTGTCTGTCACCCTGTTTTTTTCCTCCTGTCTCCCGAAGGGTAGTCTAAAGCATCCATTTAATCTGACATGTGTTTTGCGGAGTTCTTGGGAGGAACACAAACGGCATCATTCCAGTTGTGTAGTGATAAATAAAAAATAGATATCCTTACCTGTTTGGTATGAACTCAATATTGCCCAAGTTAGAAGGAAGGGGGTAAACTACATCTACCTGTATTCACCCTTGGCTGCATCACTGCAGGGTGCTACTAGGACATATCAAAAGTAGTTATTCAGTCCATAGCAGTCTGTAATCACTATTTTTCCTAACTCCTAGTCTGGTTCAAACACCCTGTGGTACCCACTACACCCACACAGGACTCCATATATCCTTATCTAAACTGAGCAGCCCAGAAGAATGGGGTTTTGCCGATACCTTGTGCACATCAACAAACAAAACCAGAGCACTCCCTGGGTTAGCAGAGAACACAACTGCTTCAAAATGTGGCTTATGTTTGCCTCTACGAAGGTTTTATTTTTTAATGTTTTATCTTTGGTATTAATGGTCTGAAAAAATTGGGTTAATTGTTTTGTTGGCTGTAACAGACCCTATATTTGAGTTCAAGATTAATGTTGCAGCCAGTTTCCAAGGTGATGGCCATTTAATTATTGTTTATGTAGAAGTCATTAACTAAATGCCAAAAAATCTAGCTAAATCTTAAAAACAAGGAAGGTCTGTAAAAAGCTAAACACAAACCTAAAGAATTCAGGCAAGCATGTGAGATCCTGCCTATAAGGGGGTTTAATTCCCTTAAACAACTTTTTGTCAAGAATATGCTGTTTACAATGAGTTTACAAATCTTTAAGTGCACTTTCACTGTTCACTTCCATTCTTTAAAACTTTTGCATGGGACACGTCTGGAATGAAAGGCTATCATGGAGGGCAACAGTCATATCTAAGAGGGGTTTTTTTTCATGCACAAGTCTCACTCTAATCCTTATTTTTTACATCTTGATTGCATTTCACAATAGCAACCAGGCACTCCAGGCAGTGTTTTTAGGGCAATTACTACAATTCTTGGGTGGTCACTCTGCATTAGATTTCATGCCTTATAAAACAACATGAGGTGTGCTATAATGACTCAGAAATATACAGCCTTTCATGTCCTATTGCTTAATTAAGGAGGGTGTTTTGCAGTACAGATATTATTGCTAGTCTGTGGTTTTTAATTTTACTACACAGTAAAAACACCCTAATTCATACAAGTAACGGGCAAACGTGCAAATTAGCGCATTGTCTGAATTAGAAAATAAGTGAATAAACTGCAGAAAGAAAGTCTAAATGTGAACACCACAATATTAAAGCGAATGTGCTCATTTATCCTGGGAAATATAGCTGAGTCTCATTCTAGTGATATTTGATAGCGTTAACACCTTGGATTTTTTTAAATATAATGAGGCTTCAGACTTCAGCCCTACAATGAGCTTCCTGTGTGTGGACTCCTGTGCAAACACAGATTTCAGCAAGGCCTCCCGGGAGAGCTGTCTGAGCATCACTTGTGGCAGTACTGAGAGGGGGGTAACAAGATACTGGAAGGACTTGTTAGATAGCAGGGTTTTGTGGCAATTATCATTTCCGTGAGGTGGTGACATAAAAGCCAGTGATCTTCCAGTGACTTTTACATTAGCAGAAATATTGTAACTTTTAAAGCTATGCTTGATTTTTCGAGAGACACTGATAAGTAGATAAGTCGCAAAATTTGACCTACTTGAATAAATATCTATAATCTGACCAACAGTGTGCTGTAATCTCCCTTTCTCTCTCCCTGTTTTATAAACTCACTGGCTTTTTTGCTGGGATATGTAAAATGCCCAGCTGCATAGACAGCGACTTGCACAGCAAGTGCACTTCTCTGCCCACCTCACCTTCTACTTGCATGAGAAGTTAATAAAACTCATGGCCCCAAGCCAAACTATTTTGCCCCCAGCAATTTGCCTCATGTAGACAACGAAAAGCACAATTTCTAACAAATGCCAGCCGTGCTGATGCTCTGGCTTCAAAGCCTGGTGTTTGAAAGCCATGGAGCAGCACATAGTGAGGATTTGTATGGGATTCTCCAGCAAAATCCAAATGTCCTCTTCTAGGACAATGGTCCCTGATGAAGAAGCTGTTACCTTCAGCTTGTTCCATCACTCATCGTCAGCCTTTGCTGGGCAGCTCTGCCTGCCTCACCCTCCTGTGAATATTCTCATCCACAGCACTTTTGCATGAGCTGGAGGAGACAAGCAGTGATCGCCTGTTTAAACTGTTTAAGTCAACCTATGGTCAAATTGGCCAAAAAAGATTATTGGTCAAGTTGGCCTTCCACCAAGGCTCTGCCCAGCTCTTGTTGATTCACTCCAGCAGCGTACTCCAAGAGCTCAACCAGGGTTGTAGGTTTTGGCCTGCCTTTGGAGAGTTTCAGCTTACCAAACTCCCATCTGCACCTGGCTAGCAATCATTAATGCCTAATTATTGTCCCTAGTCTGGTGAGGTATGTTTAGTCAGCAAAGAGCTAATTGCCTGCCTACTGGAGAAGTTCATGGGGTCACCTTTACACTTCAGACAGAAAGCCTCAATCACCCATAGACAGATTGCCCAAGGCACCACAGCGGTGCTTGCACAACTGCCTGGTTCATGGTGTTTTGCTGCTTTTTTCCAAGCAAACCACGCTAGTCGTGTGCTAGTAGTGCTCTAACCTGCACTGGCAACTTCTGGGCATGAAACTGTTATCTCACAGAGAAGGGAATTTGTGCCCCATCTGGGAGCCAGGTTTCATGGCAGGTTCAAAAAGAAGTGTGTGATGTCCCTCCTGAAGGTGAAAAACCACTGCACTCCTGCCCCAGGAATATTCGGTGTTCTTCAGTCTGAGATGTGACTACTCGTGACCATGAGCCCCCAAATTACTGAGTGCTTTTGGAAACTGCTTTGGGTCTATGACCCACAGCGGCAGTAATCTTAACAGCCTGTCTACAGTGCAACATGAGAGTCTTTCCTTCTATTGACTTGAAATTTATACGCAACCTACTTCAATGAAGCACACTTATTTTTCTCTTCCCCTTGCAGAAACAGTGGGGTGGGGGGACAGGAAAGAAATGGCTGCTCTGGTTTTATTTATGTTCTCTGTAATCATAAATACCTGCATTCAGCCTCCCTCTTACAAGGAAAACAATCCAACACCACAATATCTTATGCCAGGCCTATTTCTGCACCCATTATACTCAGTGGCCAAAATTCATATGGATTTCACAGGGAACAAGAGTAGGCTCTATATGTAAGCTCTCCTTATACATCTCACCATCTGCTGAAGTAAACAAAAAAAAAAGCCGTATTAAAATCAAGCTCAGCTGGAAACAGAAGGAGAGAAGGAAATACCAGCAATTGCTAAGTATGAAGCAATAAGCAGTTTTAAAAGGTGTTACAAATAATGGATGGCTTTTTAAAAAAAGTTACAGCTGCACTGTGTATGACTTTCTTAAATAGGCCCATGTTGAGGGTCTTTCTTTAGTATTGTCTTTATTAATATAATGCATAAAATGACCTATAATATTCATTAACAGTGTAGACAGCAATATAAAAAAAATTTGAATTATTGATCATTTCTCACTCCTGCAAGGAGAAAAAATTCTTCATTACAACCCCAGCCCTGTTATGGGCTGTGTGCACACTCAAACGTGCAGTTTCATTTGGCAGAGAAACACACAAGCCCCGGGACTGATCTCCAAAGATTTTGCTCAGGAATAACAGGGTGAGGCACTCAGTCTACGAAATACGATGGGGTGGCACAGGCTTCAAATCAGTAAAGTACCCTTATTTAGGAAAATATACCTAAGACAAGAAGCCTTAGGCATGTGCTTATGTGCTTCCTTGAATCAGCCTGATTGCTGTGAGTATTTTCCCTGAGGCACAGATAAGGTTTACAGACACAGGTCCCAAATTTGGGTGAGCCCAAAGATAATTTAAATGCAGCTCTGTCCTCTCCCTCTTTTTGCTACTGAAAGAGCTGGATTTGCTGCACATCTTATTCCTATCTGCTTTTATTAGGCTTTTTATAAATCTGTAAGGAAAAAAAAAAAAAAATCAGCATCCCAGACGCCTCCTTGGGTTTAAGATCTTAACAAATGAGGACACAGCTGGGCTACTTGGTCTGTGGATTTGCTAGCTGCAGGATTAAGTCCAGCTGAGCTGAAGTTTATAAACCAAGTTATTGACTTTAAAAATTCTCATACCGCTTATCAAAACACACCACATTGAAAGAACACCCTTCCCAGAATCAAATGTGGTAAAGCTTTCTCAATTATAGGCAGTCTCTCCCCATACAGCCGCCCTCACCGTAACCCTACTAGGCTCCTGCATCTACTTTATTTCAAGACTCTCGCTCAAGTTGCTCTAAAAAATAGCCTTTTCTATCTTCTATCCCAAATAAGCAGTGTCTAGGCAGCAAAAGGTTGGTGGAATGTAGCCCAGCACTGAAAGGGGAAACAAATAGTGCCACACCAGGCATCGTCCTCCCCCGGCAAAGCCCAGGCTGCCATTAGGTGCTACTCGCCTAAAAGGATTTGCTTCTAGTCTGAAGTTAGCACAGTGCCTTTGTACACTGCTTTTCACTAAAGGTCTGATCCAGCTGCCATTAAAATCAATGAAAAGGCTGCCATTGACTTCAAAGGAATCAAGATGTACCATATATTGCAGTAGATGAAAAATACCAAAGGAAAAGAAAACCTCTGTCTTTTTGTATATACTTTTGATTTTTATACAGTCTTAATCATAACAGTGCTCTGAAGGAAAGGGACTGGAAAATTTTCCAAATCTATCAATGCTGAAAACTGGAAAAAAAATGAAAGATTTTGACAAAAGCAGACACTTTCCCATTTATTTTGAACTGTATTTTTTCTGTCAAAAATTGTTTTCAATAGCAAATATGTGACTTGTTTAAATTCTAAACTGCCAATAGAGCCAGGAAAGTATTTTAAAATAGATAATCTTTGGAGGCATACACATTTTCTTTGCCCATTTACTCGTCAGTCACCAGACTTCCAGCTCCACATTTCTGTGAATTTGGAGCCTTAACAAACAAAAAAAAAAAAAAAAAAAAAAGGTTGGATATTAGCGCTTTTATTGAATGTGTCTATAGGGAGGATCCCAGCACCTGCCTCTCAGCCCAGTGCTTTGTGACAGACACAAGATGGGATAATACATAAGAAAGAGAAGGATTTATTAGAGTAAAGAAGAAGGCTGGGCTAGAAATCCATCTATGAAGCTTTATAGATGCATATATTTAAAACACCTTTCAGCAGCTTTATATACCATTACTGTTATTGGATTTTTCATCTTTGACTTAGATATGAATTATTTAATTAGAAACTTCAATACCTGCATAACTTTGAAACCCTTCTGCTATTATTCTTATTCAAAAAAAAAAAAAAAATCTGCACCTAAGAGAATTTCCCAGCAGTCAAAACTTTTATTGAAAGCAGTAGTACAACTGAGGTAGGCTAGGTTATTCAGGTAATTTGGATCAGGCCATACTTTGGTTCACATTACATCTGGATTTCCTTGAATCTTGTGACTCAACATTTGGTTATCATTTAGTGAATATGATTTTCTACAAAAGTATTCCCTCTGGATTCTCTGGAATCCAACAGAAAACATCTTGAAAGCATCCAGACATCTCTAATATTTTTTAGACACTCATTTTAAGTAATTCTTTGGTTTTAAAATGTTTTATAATTCATATTTCCAGCATATCCTTCCCCCCCCCCCCCCCCCCCCCCCCCCCCCCCCCATTAAACTACTTTGAAGGAATCACAAGCTGCTGAAACTCTACACAGGGCATTTGTCCATTATGGAAAGGAGATCACAAAAGCATTTCATATCCTTCTGTTCAGAGTAAGAACAAGTCTGTTTCTATCGCACATGGTAGGGTCTCGTGCATGGTGGTTCAAAGAAGAATGATGGGGAAAATACGGATGCAATTATACCATATGTGTAATTGACGGCAAAAACCTAAGTTACCTAAGGGATCCCTGCTGAGCTGCTCACTGAACAGCTCCACGCAAGGAATTTCCATCCACCACAGGGTTCTGCAGATGAAGGATACAGGCAACAGGCGGGGTCTGTCCTCTGGGGTTAACCCCTCCCACATCCTGGAAAACACAAGCAGGATAGCATCCTTCCAAGGCATCCGACACAGGCACTGTGGGCTTCTGCTAAAAATCCTGACATGCTAGTGCATGGCATGCTGCTGGGAGGGCAACACATGCCCCTGGGACACATGTGAAGTTCCTCTCTTGCAACCACTGTCCCACTGTCTGTGCTGAGAAGACAACTTCGAGCTCAGGCACAAGATACAGGTCTGCAGGATTTGCTGTCTGTGATTGAATTGATCACATATCCAGCTGACCACCTCACTGTCCTGTCCTCCTTGCATGGACATGGGTGGAGTGAAATCACCATCAGAACACCCTGCACTGAAAAGCGCTGGTTTGTAAATAATTTTTATTGGTAAATATCAAAATATTACTGAGCTGGCAGGAAGCACATCAGACATTTAGGATTTGGTATAATTTAATGTACAATTTTTTTTCTTTTTTTCCTAGAGAAGAACACTCCCATTTTATGGAAATTTTATGGAGCTTGACACCAGCTGGAAAAAAAACCCCAAAGGTTTGGTTGAACAACTTAACAGCTCGGGGTCGCAGCTCATGTGGTTCACAGGACAGCAGCCCCTGACACCTGACAGGGAGGGAAGGGCTGTGTTAAAAGGAAAAACAACGATGAGACTGTTTGATTTGGAGTCATTATAAATAATGAACACAATTCACAAGGGCAAGATAACACAGTAGTTTTCACTGTCCCTAATGTCAAAATGTTTCCTCTTCCCTCTGCTTCATGTCCAAGAAAGCATCACTGTTACCACCTTGCCTTTATCAGCACTGCTCCCTGAGAAACACAGAGGCTGGAAGCCATTAATTTTGGGACGCCAGCCCTGGACACACTAACCCGTGTGTGTAACTCCACAGGAGTAGTTGAAGACCAAGGGATTACTCCTGGAAGTAAGTGAAGCACATGTGTGTTTCTGGCTGAGGGTTTCTGACACGAAGGAGTCCCAGTATCCCTAGGATGCAAGGATTAGGTTTTTATCCCTAGTGCCTAACAAGATATTGCTCTTTAAAATGGTCATTGGTGCACAGGAATAGGAAATATAAATGCCATTTCCAAGAGAGACGAAAATGTTTTCAGCATAGTAACAAATATCCTGAAACAGTCTGCATTGGTGAGTGAACAGAGGATTACATTTAAATTCAACATTCTTAATGTACATTTCTAATCTTAAATTTCTAAAAAGATTAGCAATTTACAGGCTGAATAACAGCTTCTGCACTCATTCCAGCTAGTATAAAAATCATAAAGGTTAGCAAACTGTGTGGATTGGAATATAAACTAATAAGCATCTGGGATTAGGAAGAAATCTCTTCCAATTCATTGGTAAAGGCTTCTTCAAATACTGAACAGAGACCATTATTCTGTTTGGCTGTTAATAACTCAGGTGACATTTGCCATATGCCATCAAAGAGCCTAGGGTCAATACGAATTTTATCTCTGTTAAGGCCTGCAGAGTTGGCCTCAAATTGTGAAGCCACAATTCAATAGTGAGTTGAGCATTCCCGTTTTTAAACAGTTTTTGAAAGCAGTGGGGATTATTTGGGAATTGTATGATGCCAAGGTGCAAGGGAAGAAGCCATGGAGGGGTGGAAAAGAATGGAAATAAGATTCCGACATAGGACAAATATCAAAGTAGATGATGCTCTTCTTTTCTTTGCCAAGTGTGCTTAAGTTGTCTTTTTAAACTGGAATCACTGTGTATCTCCAAGCAAATCACATTCAAAGCAGTTATTCTGGTATGTCCCTAGCTGCATTTCCACAGTAATTTAGGTGCGATATTCATATGCTGAGCTTCCTACCGACTGCAAAACAAATTGATTTTTTTCTATAGTTATAACAAAGTACAGTGACCATTTGACCTTAAAGTAAGGATAAGACTCAACATGTGCCCCATTGTTTTTTTATGGAATAAGGTTTGACAGCCTTATATAGGTGGAATTAAGCTTCAGTTTCTTATGCTTCAAAAGCTCTAGAAAAGTGACACATTGTGAAAGAGTCGATCTGGAAGATCATTTCAGCATCTCTTGGCGGAGGGGCCATCTCCCCTACCAAGAATTAATGAGATGTGTTTAGGGTGGTGGTAGTCCTTGCCCAGAAGAACAAGTTGGCTCCAGAAATTGCTTTTTCTAGAACTACCAATGATCCCAGCTAGGGACAACCCTCACTCCCCAATGCCTCCTGATGCCATGTCCTGCATCCCATGTGCCTGCGGCACAGACCTATTGCTTCATCTACACCCCCAGACAGCCTGTGCTGCCCTTGTGGAGAGCTGGTGGAAAAGTTATAGAATCATAGGATGGTTTGGGTTGGAACGGACCTTAAAGATCACTTAGGTCCTACCCTCTGCCATAGGCAGGGACATCTTCCACTAGATGAGGCTCCTCAAAGCCCAGTCCAACCTGACCTTGAAGGCTTCCAGGGAGGGGGCATCCACAGCTTGGTTGAAGAGTTACATTTTCCCCCAGAAGAATCCAACCACCAAAAGCCTTTCCCAGTGTATGATTACTATCTAAAACCAGAAGTCTATCTGTACCCTACCTGGCAGGGGCCAAGGGAGGATGTCTAGGGAAGAACATAAAACAGGGAGATTACACAGTGACACCTTGCTTGCATGTGTTCCCTGACTCCAGCTAATTACAGCAAACAGACTTCTTGAGCTGGCACCGGTGCCTCAGTGTTCAGCAGCTCTCCATAGATGGCTTCAGGAGTTCATCTGAATCCACCCTGAACCCACATAAACTTTTGGCGTTCAGAGTACTCAGCTCTGTGAATGTCCTGGATTGGAAGTTGCTCAGTACAAATCATGAGCAGAACAACTCTCCCCAGCTCCTTTGAAGCCGGCGCCTGCTGTTTGCCTGTGCTGGCCCGAAGTCCAGAGGCAATGCTGTCACATGCCTGGAAACCCTGCCAGTCGTGACACCTGACAGAGCAGCCAAACACACACGTTATTATGGCTATTTCTTAACACTGAGTGAGGATCTGCAAGCCTGCAGCCCCAGTAGCATGTGAAATAAAGAGTTCCCAGAGGTTCCTCCTTGGGCTCCGGCCAGAAAACACCTGCTCACACACAAAACTCTATTCAAACCAAAGGGACAACACCTGTGAGCAGAGCCACCCCTGCCATGATACCTGTCTGGTTTCCCAACTGGGAGAAAACACGTTCCAAGCTGCACTGAGTGACTGATGTGCTCCATGCTGATATTTGTTTCACAAGTCATAAATCTGCTTCTCTCACATGGTTCTGGGGTAACCATAAAACAGCTGCTGAAGGTGGAAACTAGGATTTCAGCCACTGCCAATGAGTGATAACTCACTACAGTTTGAATATCTTATGCTTTACTAAATCAAAACTTAAATTAAAGGCAACTTTTAAAAGACACTAATATGATTTCTGAGCCTCTGAATACCTTCCAGATCTGTCCTTTGAGCACTGAAAATTTTTAGCCATAATATATGCAGGCCTGATGCTGTAAAATGCTAAAAGCCCAATTGATGTGGAAGGTTCTCTGCCTTGGCTTTACAGCTACATGCACTTGTTACCAGAAACTAAGGTGGGTGTTCACAAAATCATTAAGATGACTGCTGCAAATCAGTAACATAAAAGGCAAAGTCCTTGTAGAAAATCATGTGTTATTAGAGAAGTAAAAAGACAGTCCTATATTAAATACTCTCTTTACAAGAGAAAGACTAGTAACAAACCATCTTTTTGAGACAGAAGGAAACGTAACATCTCCCAAAATACCCAGGCATAGCACAAGACACGTAGAAATACATTTTGCAGAAATATTACTGCCTCTTCTTTGAGGAATATGATGGAGAGCTCTCAGACACAGCGATTCTGTCCAGCCACAATACACAGGGAGTGTAATGGAAAACACAACAGACAGGGCTAGCTGTTGGCAACACTCACATGCTTAACTTACTTGTGTGCGATTCCCTGGAATACATTCATTTCTCCAATATTCAAATACAAAAGGTTTTAAGAGGAAGAAAACTTGGACCCAAGTAATGGAAGGAAGGTATTCTCTTTCTCTCGGTAAAGGCTACAGGATTTATTGCATTGTATTGTGGCATTTCAAAATGGTTGTGAAAGTCTGTCCCTAGGCATAAAATCTGCTCACTTACTTTGTAGCAGTGCGTCAGCTAATGAGCTCTTATTTGCCTTTCCAAATTAAATTACTTGTTACAGGTAGGAGGATTTTTGCAGTGGTGGGTTAAAATAATAGAGTAAAAAAAGCACATTAAGCAACTTTTTTAGTCTGTTCTAATTCAAAGGTACTTTACTGTTCTTCTAACACAGAAGTACTGAACTCACACATCAAGTAAAAGTTGCTGGCAAACTCTGAGGAAAGGTGCCCTTTCCTTTCACCATCAGACAGCAGTGATGCTGCCTTTTTTCTCCACCTCCAGTGGTTATGTCATCTCTGAGGTCAGTTTTTTGCTTCTTGAACCTGACTTTGCTGTTTACAAAACGTGAAATCAGCATCAACAATCGGTAGCAACTTCAAGAAAGAAGCCTTGGGCTAACAAATAATAATAAAAAAAAAGTCCTCATTTTTGCCCACAATGAGAAAAATCTACAGAGCCGCCACCTAAGGGCTTTCATTGCCTTCGGCACAGAAGGAATCCACATTTAGAGAGTGCAGCCTAAACATTTTCACTCACTGATCTCATCATTTATTTCGGTGGCAGACATCCCTATGTGAGACAACCTCGCCAGTCATCAATCCCTCTTTAGATTAAACATGAAAGGGGGTCTATCCTCCCATTAGCACAGGGGAGATGTACTAATATGGCCCAAATTAATGTCCTAATCATTCCCTGACAGAATAGAATTTAAAATATCCCAACTCTATCACTCCAAAATCATACAGCCTGAGTCTGATCATTTGAAAATTAGCATTGGTCATCAGGGATCTGAGATTTCAGCTGAATTAGAGTACTGGGCATAACCACACAAATTACACTGGGGCAGACAGGAAAGGGAACGAAACGAGGGAATCAGGGAAACTCCGTGAAAATCTAAACATGATGCAGTTCAGCCAAACCCCAATTTCTTCCCAGTTATTTAGTTACAGAAGAGCATTTTCCTCCAAGAGAGTGCTTGCAGAAAACACCATCTTTGCGCATACTTGCTTGAATACACATTTGTATGGGTTTTCATTCTTAGTGTTTACTGGGGCCCTGGTTACATTCTCCAGCCAATTTACTCCTATAATGTGTTTTTTTTCTCCCTCTGGCTACAGTGAAACAAAGCTTCAAAAGGGCTAGGCAGGAAAAAAAAAACCCTCCTGCTAATGTTTTTCTCTCCTAAACGCTGAGGAATTCTACTTCCCTGGCACCGTTCTAACTATTTACATGCGTGTAGTTGTGTACATACCCCAGCTTACTAACCCGTGCTCCACACAAGGGATATAACTGAATAGGGTTATTCATAACCAAACCCTCATACAGCTCAACCAGTGCCAGGATTTTAGTCTATCCTCATGGGGTTGTGATTAGTCCTAGAAAACATTATGAAAACCAACCTGGTTAATTATTACTCCAAATAACCAAGAAAGGAACGCAATAGGTTCTCCAGGAAATACTGTAAGAGAATAAAGATTTGGGTGTTTGCATTTGTTTGTTTGTAAATGTTCTCATTAGCTCATCCATAAGATTTATACTCCATGCAGGAATTACCAGGGGAAATTCTATAGACTGTTCCGTGAAAGAAGGCAGATAGATTGTCACATAACTCCTCTTGGATACAAAAGCCTCCGAATTTCCAAATGCCAAAATTTTGTGCAGAATATTCATCACAATATTGTTAATCATATCCTTATTGACTATACAAACCATTTATAGAAACTTTCACAGAATTTAAAAACAGAGCTGAGAGCCCAATCTATATATCTCAAAACAATATGTTTTATCCCTACTTTAAACCCCAAAATTAAACCACAGCAGTTTAGTCCTTGGGAGATTAGATTTATGTATAAAAGGGAAAGAAACTGTCGCTGATCTCAACAACAAATGGACTAAATGAGAAATGTCCAGATGATCCTAGTGCGCACATTGTGCCTGATCTACTTGAGAAGCCGTGTAGCCTTCAAGACCCCTGCCAATTTGACATGAGGCAAAATTCCTAATCAATTTCACTGCTGGAATTAGTTTGACCATAAATATGAAAGGAAAATACAGCACTGAGACACCTATGGTCAGGGAAGGATGGGTTTGCACCAGTGCAGAACACTGGCAAAAAGCCACCCAAGACCACCTGGGGGAATGCAGAGAAATGAAACAATTCCCAAATAACCAAGATATATGTGCCAATTTCATCCAAGAGAAACAATAAATCCTTCCTGACAGTCTGCAAGACCTCTATGAAGCCATGGAACAAGAGAATGATTATTTGATAATAATTATTCTCTTTTGAAACGCCAAGTGTTACGAGGATGCTGAGAGCAGCACCGGCAGTGCTGGTCCCTGGAGCCTTGCAAGGGACTGAATAACAGGAGGAATAACAGGTTCTCAGACTGCGAGACAAGGAGCTGCCACCAATCTCCTGACAAAGCTCCCACTCACACATGCACAGAGAGATGTACAGATTTTTCCACAAAGCGGATGAAAGCATGTATTTAAAAATACATATTTAACATCCTCTTAAACATCCCTACCTGTGACAGCTTTTACAGGACAAACAGGTTTATTATTTAGGGCTCTGAGGGATAGGAAATCGTATCTTCTTTTAAGGGTGGATTTGTCTAACTTAAGCTTGCAGCCACTGGGTCCTGTAATGCCTTTGTCAGGTAGATAAAGTGGCTACTCACTCTCAGATATCTTTTCCATAGGTCAGTACCTACCTGCGGTGACCAAGTCACTTCTCAGCTTCTTTCCTGATGAGCTAAATAAGTTGAGCTGCTTATGCCTCATGTTGTCATGCTTGTTTTCTGAATCCTTTTACATACCTTTCCTTTGAACTTACCCTACTATCTCCACACTGCTTTTGAACTGTGAACACCAAACCTGGACACAGTTCCTAACAGTAGCCTTACCACTGTTGTGCATGCAGCCAACATCAAATCCTCTTATCTGCTTGATATTACTCTTTTTTTTACATCTCAGGATTGCATTGGCCTTTTAGCCACAGAATTACAGTGAAATTTCATTTTGAAGTGCTTATCCAAAAAGAATCCTAAATCTTTTTCAAAGTCCTTGCTTTCCAAAAGTGAGCCTCCTGCCCTCTGTAGCCTCTTGTCTTCATTCTTTATTGCATTGCCTTGCACCTAGCTACTACTAAAACTTTTTTTATTATTATTATTATTTTGACCTCTTTATTAAGGACTTCAGGTCACTCAGCAATAATAATTTGTCCCTTTATCACTTATTCTTCCATTTCTTCACTGTTAACCTGTGCATGTGTAAACCTGATTCTGTATCATTTTTTTGATCACTGATAAAAACATTTGGCCTTTACTCAAAACTTGATTCCCAGAGGAATCCATTAAAAAAGAGTTTTCTGTAGCATTCAGGGTCTGTGCAAAGCAATAACCAAATCAAAACCGGGTGTACCACCACCATTTTTAACTTGACTTTTACCAGGCGTCAAGTATAAAGGAGGAAAACTTGTTACAGTTAAAAGCAATGATGCTAACCCCCTTCCAGGGTGATGTGATGGTGAACTCCCCTGATGCCTGTCAAGATACTGCTGGGACCATGTTTGCCTCAGACTCCTACCTCATGTGTAAACTTTATGGTAAATCAGCCCTTCTAAAATAGGTATCTATGGGTACATGAGATCTCAGCGTGCTGCCGGGCTCCAAGGCGGGCTGGCATGCCTGGCTGTACCTCAGATCCATCCCTAGGGAGGCCCCAGGTATCATCAGCTTCCCTCTATCAATTTTTCTATGGGCCTGAAGGGTCCTGCTCTGGTCAGTCTAGATAGAAGGAAAACAAAGACTGTAGAGTGTAGCACTGTCTCCATCTTGCTCCGGAGCCTAGATATGGTTCCCTGTAGTCAGTGGCAACTTGTAGAAGAATGGCTGCAGAAGCATGGCCTTAGAATCTCTGAAGAGCTGCACAATCCAGGCCTGGTATTAGAATAGGCCTGTAATCAGAATTGTACTGAAGTTGCTGTGCTGAAGTTAACAAGAAAGGTAGCCTTGAGCTATTCTTGAATCCTGAGACCAAGTAATTAGGTTGTGCCAACAGGCCGTGGCTGTAACAAGCTACAGCTGCTGGGAAGGCAGGTGCAGGGCCAAGAAAGATAGGGACCGGTATGGGAAAACAGGGACTAACAAACTACAAGGCTGAAGCACAGCAACACAATTGGCTACATGGATAGAATGCTTATTTTAGTCATGATAATTAGGGGCGTGAGAACCGCGCGTGTTTAGAGACTACTAACCAATTATATTTCTGCTTTACGAATATGCATGTGTATCGGTTCTATATAAGTAGTGTTAGAAACTAATAAAGTTGAGCAAGATGCATAACTCATATTGAGCGTCTTCTTGACTCTGGCAAACCCTTCTTCCAACAGCAACTAACACAGGTGGCAACCAAGTCTTCTGGGAGGCTTCAGCAGCACCTATTTGTCTTGGTTTCCCCTCTGTGAACATACTTCTAGCTCTTTCCACAGTCTGGTTTATGAGGTACTTAACATTTACAGGAAAATTCAGTATTTAATTAAGCTGAATTACACCCTAGCATTGTGCTGAGATTGTTTTGGAGGCCATCTAAATATATAGAAAAATTATGTGTAGCTGTTTAACCAAAAGCATAAATTTGGATCCCTCTATCAAATGGCAGAATGGTGACATCTCCATGCCCAGGGTGTCACAAACTGTTTCACGCAGACCTTAAATTAATTATTTGACAAGAATGGGGGGCATGATGTCTCTCCTACAGGAAATGTGACTGAATCATTTCTATTTTTTGTTCTCACTCTCTGTTCTAGTTATGCCACAGATGGCAGAAAATAGGAGTCAAACCAATTTAATGCAGACTTTCAGTTCAAAATGGCATGTATTTTAGTTTTCCCTGTATAATTATGATGAATAGGTGGAAACATACCGTTATTCTTTTAGACAAACAAATCAAAAAAGGCAACTCTCTCTAAAATCACCCTGAAAGTCCAATTCCTCTGACAAAGCCCGTCATAAACCAGTGTAGCAGAGTTACTTTGACAAAACTCAAGCAACTGGTGCAATGACTTCAATGGTAACGAAAATGTCTTTCCCTGTGACTGAGTGGGACTAGAAGCGACTGGAAATAAAGCTGTTAAACAGGATCTTCATAAACTTTCAAAAACTCCCAACAAAAGCCTGACTTTTCTGCTACCCCCAACCATTAGAGATTTTCACATAATTCAAGACAGAGCTCTAGACTCTGCCAATATAGTGAAATAGATCTTACTTTTGTTACTGCCCATCAGAAATCACAATCACGACTCCAGGAGAACCTACTTCTGTTGTCTGGGGGAAGTTTTAGCAAATGGTTCTGTCATAGCTAAGAGAAATCAACTCAATATACTGCCCGCTCTTAGAGGATCAGACTATTCTCATTCCCTTGACAAGTCAGGGACAAGGAAGTTTCGGCTCATACACCTAAAATCACACAAATCTTTATCTCACCTGTTCCAAGCAAATGACTTCATAACCATTGCCCACAGAGCAATGCCGTGCGTGTATCTGCAGTTTGTCATCAGATTAAAAAGATAAATGCCTGAGAAAATCAGGGGTATATAAAGTTGGGGGAGCTAGAATATAATTTTCTTGTGAAAACATATGGGAACATGGTCCGATACTAAGGAGATGATCACATATCTTCCTCACAGAATCATAGAATCATTTAGGTGGGAAAAGACCATTAAGATGTCCAACTGTTAACCTAACTCTGCCCTCTTGGTAAAATAATTTTAGTCTTTCTGTAGGTTATCAACCAAACAGCGACCATTTGCACTCCTCTTCTTGACTGGATTGATTTGTTTCACAAGAATAGCTACCTCCCTTGATGGCTACCCTATAAATAACGTGGAAGTGTGCATGGCTTGGCAGGCTTGAAGCAGAGGATCCATTTCTAAAGGGCTCCCAGTGGCAGGTAGCTGCTGGCTCTGCCTTCCCACCCCTGAGATCAGCTTTGATTACTCAGCAAATGAGAGGAGGTTTGCTCAGGGAAGGAGGTATTTCATTAACCATGGTGTGTCACCACAAGTCAGTGGTTTTTTTCACTAAATTCCACAGGTTAGCAGTTTTAATCCATCTTAAATTTACATTTTGGCAATTAACTCAAGCTGCACATCTAAAAATTACTTTAAATGTTGTTTCCTGCTTCCTTTGGGGATTATCTTTCTGCTAAACACTAAGGATAATTGTAACAGATACGTACTGATGAATGCTAAAAGTACGGGCGAACAGTCTTTACACTTCAAATAAATAAAAATACATGTCTGAAAAAAACCCCTAAGATATCTTCCTGATCTCCACTGACTTCTTCAGAATCCTTAAACCCTGGAAATCTACAAAATATCTATTACCATAATTTCTAGATGTTCTACCATATTTATTACTATTTTCAGACAGCAGAAAATGAACGTATTGACATTAGTACTCAAGTTATGAATCTGTAATTAAGGAGTTCTTCATTAGCTGAAAATGGGAGTCAAACCTTGCAGTCAAAGTCTGGGTAGCAGACATTCCTCTTTAGCTATGGCTTACAAAAATTTCATACAACAATTACGGAATTGAAATTTCATTATCTTTGAAAAGGATCAACCTGCACCAAGAAGTAAGATTTTTTTTTAGTAACAATGTAAAGAACTATGTTTTAAATCCCTTAAAATAAATAAGAATTTCACTCCCTTAAGCATGTCCAAACCTAGGAGATAAGGTTTTACCATTAAGTGGGAAATATTTACGGGAACCCCTTTGCAAAATCCTGGTACATAATTACTGTGTTGGTCCCTGCAATATGTCCACAGCTAATCTAATGGCATTGCCATGAAATATTTTGCAGACTAAAATGAAATCTCCAAGAAGATGAATAGATCTGTGTGTCTTCTAATATTTTATCAGAAGATGGACTTGATGCTCTGACAATTCAAGATGCCATTAGTTTTGATATGATCAGCAAAGACAGGGGAAGTTGTATTATTCTCATTCTAATACACGCCTGGTAACATAATGATCTATTGCTAAAAGAGGAAATCTCTTCTTTCAGTGGAGCAAGCTTTACCAGCCACCGAAGTCTTGCAGGCTATCAGCTGCCTAATCCAAAATCGGGATTCTCACAAACAATCCTCAGCCTGTCGAGTACAACCCTGTAACAGATTCTATTAAAAAAAACATACACCTATCCAAATAAAAACTCACCACAGGATATTTGTTTCTCTCTAAATAGATCTTTTGTTTCACTAGCATGTGAAGGATCCTTATTTTCAGTGCAATTACTTGGACATAGGTTTGCCTCACTTAAAACATGCAGTAAATGGCAGGACAGGATTTCCCAAGAGCTGAAAAAGGATGTGAATGGCAGTGCATCATTCCCAGTGCCAGCAACAGCGTGCCAAGCGCAGAAGAACTTCTCCAGACTCAGGTATTAACGTTAATTTTTAAAAAACTTCTTGCACACCGTGACTCCACTGAACCATGAGCAGGTTGCCCCAAAATTATTTTTCAGCTACCTGACCAGCTCTACAAAGCCCACCTGTAGATTACTTTCTCTCAGAAACAGAGCAGGAAAAAAAAAAAGGAATTGACAAAAAGATTAATAAACTGAACAGTTTCTTCTTAAATTACTGAAGTTACTAAAATAGAAAATCAAAGCAGGAAAATTAATGTAGAACACTATATTTAATGTAATCATATGCTTATTCTTCATGAATATGAAAATGTAGCTCTAATTCTGAGATAAAACGGTTTAGATCTAGAATAAAGTCACTGAGGATTAAGAAATTCTTTGAAATTCATTACCTGTAAGTGAAATCAAAATCTGACCCTATGTCAGCCTTTGTAAATCAGGTATTTAACAAAATTTGAAGGGAAAACTAAGGTCAAGATTTGAACTCTGTCTGCCTGAAGTGAAAGAGTACAAAACTACCTTTCTAAAATGAGAAACACAGAAAATGGTCAGTGTAATAGACCTATAGAGCTTCATAGCTTAAAAGTGCTGTCCAAATATTAGCTGAATCCTGACTATAAACCTGTGAGGCAGATAAGATGGAAGCACTTATGCTAAAAATAAATAAAACCTAGAACTGTCTCATATAACTGTAAGATTTTATTAAAAATAAACAGGGCTGGTTGGTATCCTTAACCTCAAGGTCGCAAGAAAAAGTACTAGGCACTAGAGGATAACGGCAGAAGCCAGTACTCCAAAATCACTGTGTCTAATTAAGGATTCCAAAGAATCTCTGCTTTACGCTCTCTCCTGTCTCGAAGCATTCGCTGTGAGAACATTCAAATGCCACCGGGAGACTGACATGCTACTTGTTAGGTCAACAGTCCCATTGAGATTTCTTCTCATCGGCTTTTGTCGGATTCTGGGTCAACTATATATGCTGGGCAAATAACACCGCACCAGGGCAAATAACACCAAACGGGACTCTTGTGTTTAAAAGGGAGAAAACTAAGGCGGGGGGGTGGGGGGTGAGTGGTGGGTAGTGGGGTGGTGAGGGGGACTGCGTGGAAATCAGAAGAGTGTGTCTTGTATGCGCTTGCTAAATAATTCAGATTTAAACAGTTCTGAACTTCTGACCCTCACACTCCACTGCGATGTACAGGGCTGGAGGTTTCAATGTTAATCCACGATAAATTAACAACAAAAATGTACGGAGCCTTCCTGTTTCAGACCGAGGCCATATTCTGCTAAAAGCATTCTAATATTAATGATGATGGCTGGGTTTGAGAAATGTTTTAGTCCACTGCAAAATGTATTTTCATTTGTTTGTGAGGTTGGGAAGAGAGAAAATTAAATTGCCCTTTTAACGCTGCACCCTGCTTGCTCCCAGGCATCGGGCAGCCTGTGTCCCTTTCGGAATAAAAACCTGCATTTGCCTATTCCTGCGAGTCCGGCGCTTCCCTCCCTTCCCTCCCCTTCGCCCAGCTCCCGCCTGGCACCACCGCCTCGCCTCCACCACGTTACAGCCGACATCGCTCCACGATGCGTTTTTAACCGGCAAAGTAAGGGGGAAAGGGTTGGATTAAGCTTGGTTTTGTGCTTACAGGAAACAGCAAAGACAAAGTGTTCTATGTTTGAAACTACGGCATATGCGGCTTGCGTGCGCATCGGAAGAATCTCCACAGAGCAGCCCGCACAGACAGAAGATTACACGGAACGGAGAGACAGATGCAGATTTCCACGTGTAAAAGCTGTAGTGACTCCGAGCACGATGGGTAGTGATAAATAAATAAATAAATAAATAAATAAATAAATAGATAGATAGATAGATAAATAAATTAAAAAAAAGTGGTGTCGGGAGAGAATCGTACCGACCTATTCAAACGCTCCCGCGGACTTCCAGAGGCTTTGGATCACGCCCCGGAGAGCGACGGTTCAGTGGAGCGGGGTGCTATTTCAACTACCGGCTACTTTTGCGGACCGCCGGGGGACCGGTGACCTTTCGGGAAACGCGGTCCCCCCCGCACGTCCTTGCCACGCACACAGGGGGAGCGCTCGGCGCACAGCGGCGCGCTGCGGGGCCGCGGCGGGCGGAGGTGCCGCCCCCACACCCGCGCCCGCACCCGGGGAGCCCGGCGGGGCGGCCCCGCGGAGCCCGGGCGGCGGCGGCGGGGCCGGGGCAGCCTCCCGCGGGGGCGGCCGCGGGGCGTGGCCGGCGCGGCGTGCGGGGCGGGGCGGGCCGGGCTCCTCCGCCTCCCGCCGCCGCGGTGATTGGGCCGGCCCGCCCCTCGCCCCGGCGCCCAGGCCGCCTCCCTCCCCGGCTAAAGCGGGCAGTAGGTGAGGGGAAGGCGGCCAGACGGGAGCATGGTCGTGGCTCCGCAGCAGCTTCCGCCGCCGCGCCGCGCCCCCCTGCCCGGCCTCCAGCGCGGCTCCCGGTGCCCGCAGCCGCGCGGGGCTCTGCGTTAGCGGCGGAGGCTGCGATGCACAAGCCGCCGCCTCCCGCCGCCGCGCATCCTCCCGCCGCCTGAGGACGCGGCCGCGCACCCGCGCCGCTGGCCCAGGGCCACCTGCGCCCCCGCGGAGGGAGGTAAGCGGCCCGGCGGCTGCGCCCCCCGCCGAGCTCCCCGCCGCCGCCAGCCGTGTCGGGCATCGCCGGGCTGGCGGCTGCCCTGCGCCTGCGCTCGCTGCCCGCATTAAAAACTTCCTGCGTGCCTCCTGCTGCCTGGGGGGTGCTGCGCGCGGAGCCGCCGGCGGATAATCACCTTACCGTGATGATTTTCTCTTTTTTTCCAGGATTTTTCCCGTGCCGGACCCCCCAGCCCCCCGCCGCGCACCCACAACTTCAGGCGCTCGCCCGCTCCCCGCCGCGGCTCGGGGTCGGCCGAGCCAGCCCCCCGCCCCCCCCCCCCCCCTCATTTCTCCCGGCCCCGGCGGGCGGCTGTGTCCCCGCGGACCCCCACCCCTCCGGGGGGCGGCCATCCCGGTGGATCCCCCCTTCCCACCCCCTGAGCCGCCCCCGAAAGTGCCTGGGAAGGGCTCGGCGCGCAGCCGGGCGGGCAGCCTGCCGCCCTCCCTGCCCAAACGCCTCGCCAGCCCCGTCGTCTCCCTGTGCCTGGAATGCGTTTCCAGCCCCCCCCCACCCGCATCCTTTTACTCTTCCTCCCCGTGCGTGGTGTGGACGAGGAACTTCTCGGCACAATATTGCTTAAATATATACATATATATGTTTGCGTTTGCTTTTTTTTTTTTTTTTAAAGCAAAGCACTTGGTCCACGTTTCCCACGCCGTGCCTTGCCACGCCGTGTGACATTTCCCCGCCGGTGCGGGGTTTTGTTTGGCTGCTGCCGCTGGGGTTTTCTGTTGATGGGTTGGTCTTGGGGGTTATTTTGGGTTGTTTTCTTTTAACTTCTCTCTGAGCCGAAGAGCTGTCTGCCGCCGGTAGGAGCACAGAGGTGCATCCCCTGGGTACCTGTTTTCAAGGGTCTCGCTTAGGATGGGAGAGAAAAGCTACTTTTTTTTTTTTTTTTTTTTTTCCCTTTGACATTGAGTGGATGTGACTAGCTGCCCTTGTCATGTGAGGATGCATGTCCGTCGTTCCCGGGATTTTGGGTCCAGGTTCCTTTGCCTCCCTGGAGGGTGGAGAAAGGTCTGGAGGAATGGAGTTCTAGGGATGGATGGTATTGTTTTTCATACATTTCATAAATAGTGTGTACGCATAGTCTCTCAGATTATTTCCCCTCCCTCTGGCTTCATTTATTAAACTGAAAACATTCCTAGAACGCTAGAAATGGATTTATCTCCCCAATACCACCAAAAATTATGGAGCCCTGGTTATGTAGTTGGTTGCTTATCTTTTGTTTATTGTATGTGAAAACTGTTCGGAAAAAAATAACAGCGTTCTGGTAACTAGATTAAGGAGGATTTAATCACTTTTCCATCAATGAAGGAAAGAGGCATGCATGTTTGCTGCAGGCTTATTTTTTGTTTTAACGGAAGATTATGTAGAGTGTTTTTCTGATAAATGAAGAAACTTTTCTTCCTGATATTCCTTAAAACAACTCGGCAAGTGTGTGTCTGTGTGTATGTGTAGGCATGTGTGAGTCTCTTGCACTGATTTAAACATGTTTATCAGCCTGTCCTTTTGAGGTCAATTTTGAGGGACTTAAAAAAGCAAACTACTGTAGTTTTAAGGTGACTGCAGAGAACAGTATTACTGTCTCTTATAATTAGCAATCTGCTGAAACTTTAAATCCTCCTTGATAGATATGATGACCTATGTGAGAGAAGGAATAGTATTCCAGCAAGTGCTTTTTTTTTTTTTTTCCTCTGAAACAGAGCAACAGTGTGTCTTTTCTTTTTGTTATTGTTGTATTTTGGTTTAAACTGCTAATGGCTTTATTTTTTTTCCACATGGGGGGAAAAAATAAAGTAAAGCCATATTTTACACTGACATTTATATGAGTCAAACTTCAGTTATGCTCAGGAGATTGTTTAATCTTCTCTGAACAATGTACAAGGTTTTCTTTTTTGTTGTTCTCATAACCTGTCCTTATTATGTGTGTTTATGGAACTTGTCTTCAATTTAAGATGAAATATGAGAGAGATGCAAATAACTCAGTGACCCATGAAGACTGATACTTAGCCAGCATATGTAAACTAAGTCTTTCATTGCCTTGTTTCATATAGATACCTTTTCCCATAACATCCATTTTGATGTTTCATAATAGAAACTGAATCATGCCTATGGTATTTTAATAGAAAATCAAAGTTCAGGGTTTGAGTTCTACCTCTTCTAAAATATGAGAGTGCATTGTGGTTTATTTAAAAGTCAAAAAACATCCAGTCATAGCGAGTAGTTGTCTTGCAAGTAATGCCCAGTAACAGTTTGGGTGTTTTGGTTTTTTTTTTTTGTTCATTTTCATTTAGCTTCCTGTAGAGGGTCTTAAATGAGCTCTGAAATACATACTGGGTTCTCGGACTTGAAAACTGCCAGACTTTCCGGTATTTGTTGTCTCCAGTAGCTTATGAAATGCGTGCGCAGTGTGTCAACCTTTCCCTTAACAACAAAACCTATGAGCAAATGTTCGGTGTGAATTATATTACTGAAATAAAATATTCTATAGTTGTCATGGTTACAAATAGAGGCAGGGTTACTGGTTTTCATCTGCATGTTGAGGAAGGGGAATCTAGTTTTGTCACTTTTTAATTACATTTCTAATAAGTGATGGTCGTACTTCAAGTACCCAATATATTAGATACATGGCATAGAGAATTAGATTTTGTCAAAGTCTTGCTGAAACGAAACAAAAAGTGGTAGTGTGCAGGAGCAAACCCTTTCTTGTTCATCTGTTTCTGAAGCAGAAATCTTGAGGGAAGAAAGTAACCACCTCTGTTTTGTCTCTTCTTCTAGATGAGCATGCTGCCAGGGTTGCTGCTCTTCAAACAATAATAAAAAGCATATAGTGTGTATGTTGAATAGAAAGCCTCTCAATGAAGGGAGAGAAAGACACAGATCTAGAAATTAAATACAATTTTTGAGTTACTGTGCACCGTATCTGGTGCTATTGCTTTTAGTGCCTGTTTGTGAGGAGAATGCATTATACCCAGGTTTGCTGTGCTCATCTCACCAGCAATCGTGCTTCGCTCCTGTGCATCCTTCTCCCAAGTTCTGATCCATTGTTTCCTTTTGAGTTGCTCCAGTTCAGCACTGCACTAAGGACTACTAGAATCAGGGCCTTAACTATTTGCAGTTGTTGGTGCTCCTCCCAATGCTGTTTCTCTGCTTCTCCATGCTCACCTGCAATTCAGTCTTGTCCATACCTACTTGTTTTCCTGACCTTTTAATTTGGTTCTGAAAACCAATAGATCCAGTTCTTCCAAAGCACAGGGGAAAAAAAATAAATGATGGGAGGCAGAATCTTTTTTTTCCTTTTCTTTTTCCTTCCCTCTTTCTCTGTGTAGAGCCTCTGTGTGCTGTGGTGGAAACTTAGTGCAGCTTTAGTGGTGGTAAGGGAAAGTACTCCTGGATCTGTAAACGGAGAGAAAAATTTCAGTCTGTCCTCTCATGTTTAACCCCTGTCCCTTCCATTAGATCCCTGATGTGGCATTTATTTTTGGAATCTTAAAAGTGATCTGGAGATTTTTTTAATGTACTTCTAAGTTTTGGTGTCTGTCTAATACTTTCATTTTTTTAGCATTCCTTCTTTAACTTTAGGTTGAGCATAGCATTACTCAAGTTCCTGCAGTGACTTGTCTACTAACTACACTGATGTGCTGCCATAGGCTACGGACCCAGGGGAGCCCAGACACCTGAAGGCCTGATCCTGAAGCTGCTGTTTGCAGAGCATCAACTTCATAGTGCACCACAGAGGTCTACATCATTTTCAGATCATTAATTCTTTGTGCTGTAATTGAGACTTTTAGCTAGCTAAAATTCTCAGCATGGGTTAGTGACTTATTTTGGTCCTTCAGCTTTTTTTCACCCTCCAGATCTTCCATTTTGTAATATTTGGCCTTGCAGCGTGCTGACTCAGTAACCTTAAATATGAGATAGTGTCATTAGATTCTGTGATTTATTTGTGTATTTAATCACTTTCTTAATGTACTCATCTCTTGACAGAAGAAATACTGTATAAATACCCATTTCCTAAAGCCCATAAACATACATGGGGTAACGTTCCTTTAAAGATACTTGCGGGTACTTGATACCATGTATTAACCCTTTGTCACTTTTTTTTTTTAAATTTCCCTTCTGGTTTTCTGTTAGCTTGCCTGTTGTGGGAAAGGGTTTTAGCATCCCTTTATGCAGTTAACTGTTTTATAAAGTTACTTGTAGGAAGATGGAGCTCCTATGCGAAAGCTGAAGACTGTCTCCTCAAGAAGTAATGTGCCAACAGCAACTCCAAGTGTGAGGCTGTATGAAACGTAAACAGCTTTGACATGCTGCTGTCACTGTTACGTTTCTTTTGTTACCAAAAGTACAAAGAACTCTTCCTCAGCTATAAAGAAAGAGATTAAAAGGAAATAGATTAGAAATCTCTTATAGGAGTGCCTTTCTGTCAGATTTCTTAAAAATCTACGCATGTCACAGGGTGTGAATATGCGCTGCTTACCTGTTACGGTTAAACCAGAACTGGGCAGACCTGGGACAAGAGATGCCCCCAGAAGCCTTCCTGATGCTGTTGTTATGTAGCCGGTTACCTCTGTGCTGTCTTGACCATCTGATAAATGACAGTAATGGAATTCCTAGTCACATTCTTCCATAAATAATTTTATGTTGTGGATTAGAATGTCTGAAACATGGGACCATTTTCCTTAATTTTTGTGCTGCTTTTTTCATCTGTGGTGCTTAGCTCTAGGTTTTCAAATATCCTCAACTTGTATTTTTGCTATAATTGGCATCAAAATCAGAAAAACACACTCTTTTTAGTCGTCTTAAGCTTCAGGTAATTCATGGTGCTGGCTTGCAGTAGTAATAGTGATTCACTGAAGCAGTCTGCTTGAACTACAAAGACAGACTTACTTTAAAATGAAAAAGTGTTTCTTTCGTAGCACTTTCTGTTTTTGTTTTCAATTCCCTGCCATCCATTACAATATGCTGTATGACATGATACGGGTGCTAGGGCTTCTCTTCAGGTTTGGCTTGGCATACTGGAAGACATGAATGTACAGTTCTTGGGTTTGTCTTTAGTTTTAAGACTAAACTCTACATAAATACAGGTAATGTGCAATTTGATTGAGAAGACCAGATTATTTCTAAGGACGTGTTTTGGAATTTTTTCTGTGCAATAGTTTCCAAGAAAATCTGCCACTGATGCAAGCCCTCTGCAACATTGCTGTTAACTAAAAACTGTTAGGGGTGTGTGTGTGGTAGTTCAATGGACTGTCAATGTAGTTGAGAGATTCTGTGAAGAATCCCTCACATTCATACAGAGGTATCTGAAGCAATAAGAGTGTCCTGCAACAGGTCTCATAAACTCAAGATGTGCCTAATTTGTTGAGCTGGACTTCATTCATGCATCTCTTGATAACTTTGAACTTTGAGAGAGATGCTCATTATCAGTCTCCACGTTTTTTAAACAACAACAAAAGAACCCACCCCACAACCATGATCTACGTGGTAATGCAGTTAGTAGAAATACTGCGTTTAAAGTGTGCTTTAAGAGCTTTTGCTTCAGACTCTTCTTGAAGTCTGTGCTGATGAATAATTAATATTTAAATCAGTTAATTCTGATCAGTTCTGCTTTGTCAGACCTTGTTGTAGAATCTTGGTTTTTGGACTGCAGAAACAATGCTGATGGATTTGCAGACTGCAGCGTGCTGTAACTACCCAAAGAAAGTTACTCTTCTCAGTCTGAGGCTTAAACATGCTGTTTTCCTTAGAGGGAAAAGAATTTAAATGGTGTTAGTTTTTCCAGCCACAGGTAAACTCCAGATCAAAAGAAGAGAGGAAAAAGAATTCAGAAAGATCTTCATCATAATCATGTGATATGGAGTAGCTTAAAGTAGATGCAGCTGTGTTTGCCTGTGATTTGGAAAAAATATATATATTGCAAATTCTGGTTGACTTGTAGGCACCTGAATTCATTAAATGATTCCTAACATATTGTGTACTTCAAAAATTTAATTTTTAACTTTCTTTTGACTTTTATTGTCTCTTGCATGCCAAGAGTGGAACAATGCCAAATTGGAACACTTCACGTTACAAAATGTTGTCAAGTATATATATCTGTCTGGAAGATACTTTTGAAACTGTATGAGATGCTACAGAATAACTTAACTTAAGCAACATCTTTTTGAGCTTACTCTTTACCCCTTCATAAAGTTTAGGAAGGGTAGGGAGAAGTTGCTAATTCTGAGTGAAGCTTCTTGTGTTTTGGAATGAAGGACAGAGCATAAAAATATACATATATGTAAAACGTATGAACAAACTTAACTGCATCAACCTATAAATGGAAACAGCTCCTTGATGGTGCCCATATGCTGAAGTATAGCAAGCTACTGGTAGCGGGATGGGTCAGCAGAGATGTTGAGCTGAGATGTGATGCTGTTGTTGCTGAGAGTATCAAGGCTAGGAACTCTGAAGGCAATGGTAGTTGGTTCTTCTGGTTTGGCCTTCCCCCCCCCCCCCCCCCCCTTCTGCTCTACTTTGAATGACTTGTTTCAGTAAATTGTTTTGGAGGCTATAAGGGGTATCTCAGAAGGACTCTGAATGACAGAAAGAAAAGGACAGAAGAAACTCTTTTTTCTCTAAAACTGTACAGGTAGTGGTAGTCCCTGGAACAGGCAGCCATTTCTGGCAGGTAGGAATAAATGGCTGCTTGATTGTATGGCACTGGTTATATTTTAAGATTTCTCTTTAAGAAATGGGAGGTTTATATATGTAACTGCTTCAAAGATGGAACTTTTTTCTTCCTCATCCTCCCTTTTCACTTAGGAGTAGATGTAACAAAGCTTATCCAGATGTTTTCCACCATGACTGGACTTCCCTGCTTTTCCTTCCAAACAGTGGGTTCCCCTGCAATTTCATAAACAGTGTGATAGATTACATCTGAAAAGCCTAGATAGTACCACAGATGCTTTAGTCAGGCCTATTCAGAATAGAAATACCAGGTACAGTAAGGGTATTGTGTGGTGAGAGGTTATGAAAAATTATGTACTTTGTTTCTTTAGGAAAAGAGTGAAAAAATGTGCAATTAACACTTCCAGGTCATCTCTGACAAATTTGCTAATAAAATGCAAAGTAAAATGTTAAATATACTGCACTGCCCTCTTTATTATGCTATTTTTTGCTGATTGTATGAGGAAAGGATATATTAAACAGAACTCGCTGTTCTGAGTGTGTCTTCCCTTCCTTCTCTTCCCCACATTATTTCACATTTCTAAACATTGAGCATACCAATCAATATTCCATTAAGAGGAGAATTAACCTGGGAGAAGCTCGCATGTATTTGCATGTGGTAGCTTATTTCTTGGTCTGTGGCTTTATGTTGCCTTTCCCCCATGTCATGTTTGTTGTTTTCTTTTTTTTTTTTAAAAAGACTACTCCAAATATTTGTGCAATTACTTCTAATAGCGAGGTTTGCTATGTCCCATCTTAATTCTGTCAATATGAACTGCTGGTACAGCTTTCTGCAGTGCCTTGCTTGCAGGCAACATCAGTCAAATGTTTGTAGCTACCTTTTTGCTTCTGTTTTACAATAGCTGGACATCAAGGTACTATGCTTCAGATCAAATGTTGCTCTTGGTTACGTGCATGTAGTTAACAGAAATCAATGTTGCATAGACATAAATGAAAGTTGGATTTGATCTTCTGTGAGTTAGCTTTTATCTCATTTACACTGATGCTAGTCTGGGTTTTCTGCAGGCTGGATTGAATGCCCAATCTCAATTTCAGAAGTATTGAGGCTTTAGCTGTCTGGGCCAACATTTTCTTCTTTATTGTCTTTGTACAAGTCTGAAAGTAAACCCGACCTTTTGGATTTCTGAAATCTAAGCTTTGATACTGCAAAAAAATGTAATGAGATTTGATTAAAAGCTGCCTATAGCACATAAGACTATGGAATATGGCTGCATGGGACCTTCTGGGGAACCTCTCAGTTGATCTCAAAGTGTGAATTGTCACAGGAGTTGCTGAACTGTGGACTAAATCCTGATCTAGTTAACACCTGCGGAACTCTCATGTTGCAATACGTATCTGATGTTGCGCAGTTCTTCTGTACCCCGAGGAACAAATCACTTGTGAAATTCAACTGTGACTGTCTTAAGGTCAAAGGAAGTCTGCAGATCTCCATAGATGACAGTGACTGCAAAAAGAGTGGGGCAGCTGGCTGAGGAGTAGGCATACTTTCTGGTTTCTGGTTTGTGTGGTCCAGGTGCTTCAATACTTTTTTCTTCTTCCCCTCACAGTTCTGTCTTATATAAAATGGGCCAAATTTGTCCTTGGCCCAAACGTGTGGAGTTAAATAAAGTTACTTTTGGTACCCTGAAAATATTAGATAAGTGTTCTGCCTGTTCTTTAAGATATCAAATCTCCAAAGTAAAACCTATTTTCTAGTACATTTTTCTTTTTGGAAGAGAAATGTGTAATTTCATGATTAAACTTCTGGGCAGTTATAGTTCTGCAACATCGCACCCTTATCTCTCTAAACTAAATGGCAATGGGAAGTTGTGTCTGATATTTGAGTTGTTATTTATAGGAGGAAAAATATATAGAAAAGGTAGAGGAATTAAGGAAACAAAAAGGCTTGCCTGAAGCCTTTAAATTACAGGACTGATTTTTAAAGTGGTACAGAGATACAGAAATGCAGCCGAAGATGAAGGGGACAATTGTGGTTCGCTTGCTGCTGTAATACTCTTATTTTGGTTTGTTTGTTTTTCTTCTGTCTCACATAAAAAAATTTGAAAGCCCATTTGTATGTGTGTGTGTAGGGGATGCTCTTACTAAAAGAGAAATTGCAGCAAGTTTTCCTTAATCTCACTGTTTCAATATTACACTTGAACAGTTCACAGCAGCATCCTTCAAGCCATCTAAAAATTGTTCTTGAAGAAATCTTGCTGTTGCAACAGCTAAGTTACTGAAGTTTTATATTTCAAGAATAGTACAAGTAAAACAAAAAGCCAAAATGCAAAACTGTGTGCTGTGCTGGCTTCTTTATTCAAAGAACTTCATGCAGCTGCAGTGCTCAGATGACAGAGTTAAGGTGGTCTGGGCTGGAGATCAAGAATGACACCCGTATGGGTGAGGTTGAGAAGCTTAAACTATTTATGATGGAAATGCAGGTGCAGTATGAGCCAAGGCATCTACTGCTTGAGGTGATGGTTAATCAGGGTGTTAAGTACCTCTATACCTTTCATCTGAAGCCTGGTTAGACTTTTGCTGTGAAAGTCATGGTTAACCATTTCCTTCCTCCAGTTTTTGGGCTACATCGTTACTCATGCAGTTATTCATCTTTAGGAAGGTGTGAACAGGCTCAGATTTCCTCAAGGAATTTTTTTAAATGATGCTGCATATGACAGCAGGTTATATAGTCCTCCCCTGTCTAAATATGATTTTATCAAATTGGAGCATACCAGTTCTTGGTTTTGAGTTAGACCTTGTAACCTACTTGATTTTACTATAGCCATTTCTCATTTTAAGAGGATGGTTTTACCCTAAAAAACAAATAGTACAAAAATAAAACAGTATAAACCTCTTATTTTTATATAAAGATTGTTGTTAAATTCACATCAGAACTGTATAGCCCTGGCCCTTCTTGATTAGTAAATTTAAAGACAAAAAAACCCAAAACAAAGTGTTCTTTATGCTTTTCAGGCATAATAGCATAAACTTTATTTTTATAAACTATATATATCTTACATATTTGCTTGAAGGGGGTGGAATAGTGTAATTTACACCTGTAATTGCTATTTGAACAGCGAAGCTGCTTTTGAAGAAAGACTAACGATCAAGATGAGATCCAACAAATGTCATTACTAATTTTACCTAGATAGACTGTTACTTCTAATTTTGGGCAACAATTTAGGGGCACAGGCATTGTGTGTATAGCTATTACAAGCACAAATACACCACTTTAATCGTGGCTTGCTCAATTGCATAAGAGAAATATGTTTCACTGTAGCTGCAATCAGCATAATGTCTAGAGATGCTTTCAGGAATGATTGTGAAGTGGTGATAGAGTTTATACAGTACAGCAGCAAGTGACAACATTGCTTTGTGAAACCCTGACTCTGCTTTCAGAGAAAATTGTAACTCTATCTCTGTGTGGGCTGTTGGCAAAGAGGAATAAATGGGGGATCTTTGAATCTTTACACAAAGATCAGAAATTTTAAAAGTTAAACAGATGGTTTTTAGCTCAAGCCTGGTGCAGGTTTACCAATTGGTATGTGACCTGGCTGCCACTAGAGAGGGACGGAGCTCTATACAGAACAGGGGTGCATTACTTGTATAAAGGGCAAATTTCAAATAAATGAGAGCTGTTTTGGCAGTTTGGTTTTTCCTTCTGAGAGTAGAGAAGGAGAGAGTGAATGTTAAATCATACTATTGTTTATATCCGAGAACAACTTCAAAAGCAAAGTTTTGTTGCCCAGAAACATCTTTAAAAAGACAGAAATGCTTCATATTCCATGTGTAGATCAAACTCACAAATATTTTTGGCATAAAGCAACAATTAACTGTAAATTGTACTGTGGAGGCTGGAAGCAAATTTTTAGTCATCCAGATAAACAGAGAAAATGCCATATCCCATGTGAAGTGGAGGCACAAAGGCTTCCGAGGGAACTTGGGTAAACAGCAGAGTTCTTCCACTTTCCTTCATGTGACGCAAGTATTTTGTTCTTTAGCTGCATTTCTGAAGCTTTGCTGTTGCACAAAAAAAAAAAAAATCCCTAGAAACTATGTGGGGTCAACTTCAGTTCTGTGTGCAACTGCAGCTTCTTTTGGCAGTGTTAGGGCCAGGCTTCCATAGTCTAATCTGCCTGGTGGCTCTCCTTTTTGGGTTTGGCTGTGCTGTCAAAGTAGTCTATTTTATTTATTTGTGTAATACATATATATTCTCAAAGTAGCTGCACATGCACTCTGCCCCCAAGTTGCTGAATTACCTCTTCTGTCACTGCATCGTAAGCCTTCAGTTGTTTGTTGTTTTGGTTTTTTATTAGATTAATTTTGTTTGTGATTAATGAAAGCACCACCCACAATTATTGAGCATCTTAAGAATGAAGTACACTTTGATATATTTTTGAAGGGTTTTTCCATCCTTGCCTTTTCTGTTCAGGCAGTAAACGCCGCTGGGACAAGGGCTGGGGTTTTTTTGTTGTCTGTACAGTTCGGGCCTGCTTCCTAGCTGTGCCTTGTATTCTAACAGGACAAAAATGATTCATAAGCTCTGAAAATGCAGCTCTTATCCACTCCTCCTTTTTCAGTTTTCGTCGACAAAGGTTCTGTTATGCTGAGGCAAAACAAAACTTAATGCCACTTTCCTTTTCTGTTTCTCTTAATCACTTATTTTTGAGGAGGAAAAAGTATCTTCAAGAGGTAAAATGAACATTAAAATAATTTTTGGAATCATGGAATGCTTTAATAGTTTTTTTTTTAATTTCTAGGTCATATTCTAATCCAGAGATACTGAGCAGTGAAACATGGTGCTTGCTAGTCACGGGTGTATCTGTTTCTTCTGGAAAGCATGTGCTTTGTCTCACTCCATTAAAAATAGTAATCCCAAGAATATGTTGAAGGCTCTGAACTATTTAGGAGGTGTTTTTTGCTGTAGAGGTCCACAGTCACGCCCACCAGAGGGCATTTTATCACCAATTTCTTGGGGAGAAAGTTTTTTTTCTTAAATCACGAATAAAGTAGTAAATATTGGATGGAAAAGCAGTGTATGAAACATTGTACAGATAGCTTTTTTGTTTATATATAAATACATATGCTTATTTCCTGGCTGTATTTATATGTAAATAAGTAATGATGTCAGCTTGAATGGTTGGGTTTCCCCTCTGCTTCCTAAATACTTTCTAATTTTATTTGGGGATAATTTGAAGAAAAAGGAATTCCTTAAAGCTCTCTCGCAGCTGGTACAGCCACTGGTTACCCGGAAACTGGCCTCACTACCAAACAAGTGCATCAGATACTCTGCCTGATTGCAGCGTACCTCTATTCCCCTCCTTTCTAGGGCACTCAGAAGCAGAGGCTGCTGTTCAGGAGCCCTACTCATTTAGAGGACTGGAATTTGCAAATGTACTTAGTAGTGAAGCCCCTGGATCTTAAGGAAACACTTGGCAGCCAGGGAAATGTACATCTGCCAGATGGACTTGACGTCTTGTGTTTGGCAGCAGTTAATGCGAAGGCATGATATGCAAAATCCAAGAATGACAGCTAGGAAATGAATTTCTATTTGGAAAACTGTATTTTGGTTTTGTTTTGTTTTTTTTTCTTTTCTCTCATCTATCTTCTGTTATGAGATAAAGTCTCTGCAGGAAGGAGAAAAAAAATAAATCAACTTGTGAAAATATCTTCTCACCCCTTTTTTCAAGGTGCTTCCTTGTGAAGTTTACATCTGTACTGAAGGTTGGGCTGCCCCAGTTCAAATGCGTGACCTTCATCAGCCTGGAGTGGCACACATGATTAATTTCCTTTGGTTCCCTGTGGACGAATACATTCACTCCACCAGAGCCCCCATGACTTGTTTGCAGCCTCAGCAGAGGCCTGGGGTCATCTTGAGACAGAACTGCAAACCTGGTACAGCCCGTGGTGTGACACATAGGCGGAGCAATGGTAAAAGCCTTCTTCCCAATGCAGGATGCTCTGCGTGTGTGGGACATGCTGTCAATGATTTCAGTAGAGATTTGGATGCCCATCATAAGTGCAGCTTTGGCACCTGTGGTTAGGACCCCATGTTGTGTTTGTGGCCATCTTGGATAAGACTCAGTGTGTCTGTTGCTTGCCAAAAGTAGCTGATGTCATGAGATTGCATAATGATGAAATGTAGAAATGTGGTTTGTGGGTTTTTGTTTTTTTTTTTTTTTCCTCTTGTTGTCCAGTCTGTTCAGGTCAAATGTCTGCACCTTGACGGGGTGAAGCAAACACAGACCTGCAGACCTCCCACCACTCCACCCTGAAACAAGTGCATATAGAGGCTTTGTGATTTCTTTAAGAATCTGGCCCTAATCTACAGAGGTTAGAGTGATCTTGTTTGGGTTGAATGGAAGCAAATGCACAAGCCAACAGCACAGTTCTGTGGAACACAGTATCTGGGGAGATACTTGCAGTGAGGATGGATGTACTGTCTGTCTTGTGTGGTGTTAGTGGGGAGGCAGAAGGTGCTGTGGCCTCCCCTTGGTGATTCGTGGGAAGAAAAGAGTGGGAGCAGCGCTGTGGTCTGAACAGTTCTTCTACCCGAAACAGGGTTAAGACCATCAACAAACAGTGGTTGGGGAGGTTGGAGGGGTTGGAAACAATTGCTCAGACTTTAAAAAAAAATGTTTGCAATGAAAAAGTGAGGTGGAAAATTAATCAAGACTAGCTCCTGCCTGATCAGCAACAGGCAGTCTCCTAGTAAAATGCCTGAATGTTTTTCAGCCTGTTTATTCAGATGATAGATCCTTTAGCCAGGACTTTTGCTGTTGTGTGGGTTTTTTTGTTTTTTTTTTTAGCAGTGTTAGTGTCTGTGCAAATAAATGACTTATAAAAGAATTTTATTAATCCTTTAGGACTGAAACTTTGAATAACATTTTTAGCTAGATTGATTTTCTTCCAGAACTGTCCTGATGAGAGAACCTATGTCTTTGCCATCTTGTTATCTCAGTTTACTAGCTTAATACCTGCAAGGATTGTAAAAGATATCTTGTGGTTAAGAGTTGAGGGGGTTGTTTGGTGGGGTTTTTTTTCTTTATTAATATTTGAGGGCTCAAGTATAAATTGGCTTTAAAAGGATTTTGGATCTGATCCTGTATCTAATTTCCTTTCCTTTTTTGTTTGCGGTGATGAGCTGAATTAAGTATAAATGTGGGGACCCAACTGTAAAGACTCAAGTGAGCCAGTGTTGTCATAGTGGGTGAGTTAGTCTGCTAAGAACTTTGTTAGGATAAAAAAACCCCAACCCTGTTAGAATAAAAAAAAAGTAGATGGCAGCACTAAGCTGTTTTGAGGGAGAGAGGATCTGAAGGTGAGAAGGATGAAAAAGCCTGTTAAATCTGCAATTATTGCAACAGTGCAAAGCTCCCGCAACACTATAGTAACTCATACTAGCAGAAGAACCTTGCAATCTGGTTTCCCTGCTGTTACACTGGGAATAGATACTACTGCTTCCTCTCATTTCATTAGCAAGGACCATATGAGGTCTCAGTGTAATTCTGAGCTAAAACAAGCTTGTATCTAGGTTTCCTATGGAGTAACTTAAGCATTTGACCTGGCTGCTCTTTGTATCTTAGTACTAACTTACTAGCACCATTGTTATTGTGTCAGAAACAATTCCTTGGCTTCCAAAATATATGTGAAAACATTCTTAATTTCAATATATTTTCATTTTGGTGTATAGGTCTGTGGCAGAGTTCTGGGAGTTATTTGCTCAGTTAGGAGGACCATGTAGCCAGTAGTGTTTTTTAAGAGAAGTAGCCTGTACCAGACTGAAATCTTATAAATATGCTGATTATCCAGTATTTGAATTAGTATTTTGACATGCTTCAGTGGAAGCCTTTCATATTGAAAATGGCTACTTGTCACCTTTTGCTAACTTTGCTGCTTTGCTCAGTCTGGTGTTGAGCACTGATTTAAGGCACCTGTGGTGAAGGGAAGAAATAGTTGCATTGGAGCCAGGTGACTGCCTTGCTTGAAAAATATTTTTGAGGAAAGAAAGGCTGTCTTTCCATTTTGTGAACTCTAAAGTAAAAACAAAAAACCAAACAAAAAACCCAAACCAAAACCCCGACCCTTCACTATTTTATTATTGCTCTTACGCTTCAAGGCAGCCTGCCCACCAATATTCAGAGGAGCTGGCAGCATGTACCTGGGGGGAAAGGAACTTGGATAGTTTTAGGACATTCAGCTTTGTACAGATTTGAGGAAAATCCATGTGGCTTAATTTTGATGTAAAGAACAAACCAGCTGTTTCCAACTTCTTGTTTTAACAGTGCTCTCCTTACCAAGATGGTGCAGCAGGTGAGCTTCCTCTATAGCAGGTGGTATGTGGAGAAGGGGACTCTGTAGGTGATGCAACTAGCAAGGAACAGAAAGGGTGGTAATGGATGTCACCTGCTGGGGATGAAGGTTGATTTATAGGTTTTAAGTGTTTTATGGAAGTTAAGGTTTGCAGAGCCTAACTGTGCGAGCTGGGACCAGAGCTGCAGTGGTGCCTCCACTGATTACGTCTCCTCCCTGCCCATCGCTGTGGGCTTTCAGTCTCCTGTTTGAAGGTGGTGGGTGTCTTAGTGCCAGAGGATGTGATGTGGAGGTTCATAGAACCATAGAATATCTCAAGTTGGAAGTGACCCATAAGGATCAAGTCCAACTCCCTGCTCCTTGCAGGACTACCTAAAACTAAACCATGTGACTAAGAGTGTTGTCCAGATCCTCCTTGATCTCTGACAGGCTTGGTGTCGTGACCACTTTTCCTGGGGAGACTGTTCTGGTGACTGACCACCCTCTCAGTGAAGAACCTTTTCTTTGTATCCAATCTGATCTTCCCTGACACAGCTTCATTCAATTTCCTTGTGTCCTGTTGCTGGTCACTGGAGAGGAGATCAGCATCCCGCCCCTTGAAGAAGTTGTAGACTGCAATGAGAGCACTGCTCAGCCTTCTCTTCTCCAAGCTGAACAGACCAAGTGACCTCAGCCACTACTCGTAAGTCTTGCTTCTGAGGCTGTTCGCTGTCTGACTGCCCTTCTCTGCGCACACTGTAAGAGTTTGGTGATGTTCTTATATTGAGATGCCCAAAACTGCCCACAGTACTTGAGGTGGGACAGCACCAGTGTGGTGTAGAGTAGGACAGTCGCATCTCTTGACTGACTGTGCTTGATGCATTCCAGGGCACCACTGGACCTTCTGGCTGCCAGGGCATGTTGCTGGCTCACATTCAATGTGCTATCCAAAACCCAGATGAGGATGATCCTCACTTACCCTGAGTGGCTGATCCAGGCAGCCTGTGGCCCCACTGGGGCCTCACACGGTGGGAGGGCAGGCCCCAGGGCCTGCCTTGGCCGGCTGGGATTTTGCTTCTTTTTAATATTGATGACTAAAAAGGAATGATGGAGCTGGTGGCCCTCTGTACTCGACTGAAACCCATGTCCTGCCCAAAAGGAGGCAGCAAGGGTTGTCCAAGGGTGTGTGCCAGACCTCTGCGCTGCCTGAGGGCTCAGCTCTGCAGCGTGCCACCGCCTCGGAGCTGCTGCGATGGCTGCCGGAGGCCTCGTGCTGGCTGGCGGCTTTATCCAGTCAGGAGATTAGGAAATGGCCTAGTTGCCTTTGTCCTTAGTATTTTAAAAAGAACAAAAAACCCTGGTAGGAGGAGTTGTTACCTCATTGTGTCTGTTCTGCCGTTCCCTCAAGGTTTACTTCTGACGGGGCTTCTGCTAGCAGGTAGGCTGTTAAAAATGATTATTGGCCTATTTGGAGTCATAGTGTCTCGGGTTGAAGGGACCCATAAGGATCATAGAGTCCAAGTCCCTGCTCCTCACAGGAGTACCTGAAGCTAAACCATATGACTAGGAACATTTTCCAGATGCTCCTTGATGCCTGACAGGCTTGGTGCCGGGACCGCTTACCTGGGCAGCCTGTCCCAGGGACTGACCATCCTCTTGGTAAAGAACCTTTTCCTAATGTCCAATCTGAACTTCTATTTTATCAATATGATCAATTGCACATAGAAAATGGGGTGTGTCATTGGATATTTGGTGTAGCTAATATGTCACCACCACCCCATGCTCCCCCCCAAAAAAAACCCTACCCCAACAAAACAAACCTGACCCAAGACCTTTTTACATAGGTTGACTTGCAACTTCTCCTGCATAGAAGTAACTAACTTTATATGGTGCTGATTGCACATATTGTTTGTTATTATATATATTGTAGGAATTTGGCAGGGTTTAAGATTGCTAAAATAAAATGTAATTTTAGGACAGAGCAAGCAAATTCTGCTTCTGGAGAACTGGATGTGTTCTGAGGAAACAGTTTAACATTACAGGTTTTCTGTGTCTTAAGCAGCTAAGGTGGCTAACTGGTATGCGTCAGGGAAGGAAGAGCTTGCTCATTTTATGGTTCTGTTGTGCCCTCAGAAACATGGGAAATATGTTTTTTTTTCTCTGACTTTAAGTTCGGGTGACACTCCTTTTATTTATGAATGTTCATTTATCTTGGGGTTTTCCAGAAAATATATTCACTATTTTCAAGGGCTGAATGTGTTGTATCCAAATGAAGCTTAAAAACAGGCTGACCATGGACCTGCCAGACTCTTGGTCAATCTAATCAAATACCTGCTTCCAGCAGTTCCCATGGCCAGCCATTTATAAAAGGAGAAATGATGCTTTGACTTTGGCAGTTGTAATTATCTTTGTCTCTCACTACCTTTCAGGGATTATTCCAGAAGTTAAATACCTTGTACCAAGAGTTTTTTATCATGAACTCTTAAATCTCTTTATGTTCTTAATCATATAAATGTGTCTGATTGCTTTGGGGGGATTCCTGCTTTTTTGGCTTTGACAGCTGCTTTTGGCTTCGAGCTCTGCAGTCTGGTTAGACATTTTGAGACTATCTTATTTTTATCTGTTCTATAACTTGTAGCTTTTATTGAATTCCCCTTTGTTATGAGACCAAGAGGAGAGAAACTGAAGTTATGACTTCTCTCTGCTAGTCACGATTTTACATTTTTATTTTGTCTCTAAAGTCTGCTATTCAGTCTGCCTTCAAATAAGCATCTCCACATCCAAAATATTGTTGTTATGGTCCTCTGAGCCTTCTCTGAGTCTGCAGTATTTCCCTTGGATTTGGCTGTCTAGCACAGAAAGCAAGGAAGCAATACTCTTGATTTGATAGTGGCACTTCAAAACAGCATTATTGCTCAAGCTAAGACACTGAAGGTTTTTTGATATTGCTTTCCTTGTTTCATTGAGGAGTTATTTCAGGATTTTCCATGACCTGTCCGGAATGGTGCCCATATGAATTTAGCTGAAATACTTAGAAGTCTTACCTTGCTCTCCCTGAGATGAAATTACTCAATCTGTTCTGCTTATTTCCATACAGGTTATTGTTGGTATCTTTAAGGACTCAGGTTTGCCTTTTGCTTAGATCAATGGCTCCTCTGAGTGGTCCTGCAGATTAAGACTTTTTCGGGGATCTGGATTGGATCTTGTTCTATATTTTTGAACTAGGCTAATAGCACCCATCCACAGGTTTCTTGATGATTTCTCGTCAAGGATATGTATTCTGTCAGGGGTCCTGCAGTTACGTAGGTTTCCTTTCTTTACAAAGCCTTACATCAGTAGGAGGTGATTTGCTAAAGTTTAGCCGTTCCCTTACTATTCTCAGGATTAGACACTAACTAGTCTTTTTTTTTTAAAATCTCATGAATAGAACATGAAGAGGAGGGGAAGAATGAGCAGTATGACTCAGTGTGCATCATGCCTTGTGTGTTTGACAAGCTATACTGTCCCTGAGGTTTCTGTTGGCTTAAGCTGGAGCAGTAGTATCTTTAGTGCTGATGGTCTTGTATTTGAGTCCTCCAGGTCTACAGTGCAGCACACTGGTGTGTGTTGAATTCACCCAACTGAGCAATGCCCTTCTCTGCTTGTGTGTCTCAACCCCATCCTGCCCATTCTCCTATGCTGCCTTTATAATGAGTCATGTTGAATTTCTTTTAAAAACTTGACCAAAAAAACCCTCAAACATATACACACACACACACACACCCCAGATGTGGCTTTGGCTTCTGGATGTCATTTCTCAGATGTCTGAACAGTTGCTGCAAGATTTCTGCTTCTCTGTTTGTTTGTGCTGATTTAAGCTGAACACAGTGAATTTATGAAATATATCCTAAACAAAGTTGGCTGACTAGCAAGGTTGTGGGTTGGTTTTTTTTTTTTTTCACTTCATGGGAACTTAATTACTGGGGAATAGGAAGGATTTGGGTGGATGGTGTTTTTCTGGTTTTATTCATTTTTCATGAAAATTAGATCCAAACATAAGTACTGTGAATTTCCTTCATGCTTCAAATTCTAAAAAAATATCATTTATAAACACTGAAACAAACAAATAAAAATGTATATCTTGCTTGTTTGCTTTGAAGTAATACTTGTATATAATCAAATGACTCCAGAAGCTAGCAGACTGCTTTAAGAACAACATCAAATGTGAGTAAAGAAAATAGTCGGTTGGCAGCTGTTGGACCTTTATCACAGTTAAGGCTTCTCAGTGCTCCTGAAACACTGATAATGAATAAATAACCATCTTTGGACAATCTGAGGCAATCGTGTCTGTTTGGCCTCTGTCTTGCCCGCATGCTCAGCGACTTACTGCATTTTTGCAGTGCCTTTCACTTGTGGATGTTAGACTTTGCAAAGCTGCACTGATGGGGAAGCTGAGATGCAGAGAGGAGAAGGGATTTGCCTGAGGCTCTCAGATCAAATGTATTCCTAGGTCTGGTGGCAAAAATTGCAAATAGTACATTTCTCTCTAGGCTCAAGCAATCTGTTGTCCAGTAGGCCAGCACTATTTATTTGTGCCTGGGCAGTCTTGAAGGTGACTTCCCTCACAGGTGAGTTGGAGACTCTTGGCTGCAGTGGGGAGGCAAAGCTTTGTCTGTGCTTCAGACAGGCCAGGCCATAGTGGTGATAGTAAACCCATGTCTGCCTAACTGCTAAGGACTTGGTTGGTCTTATAAAGGTAAAATTTACTTCTAGTATGACTACCCATCCTAGTCCTCATAGAATAGATGGAGACAAGATGATGATGTTTTGTATTTATTTTCTTTTTTCCTCTCCAAAGGCAAAGCGGTCCTTCACCTCAAAATGATTGAGAAAATCTATGCTGCCACAGCAGTGCCTGTGGTTTTCAGCACTTTAATTTCATCATTTTATTTTGTGAAATACCTGTTCTTAATTTCCATTGTATGCTGGGTCATAGGACACTGTAGGCTCCATAGCAAGACTGTCAGCCTGCTCCAGTGTGCCTCCATGGTGGCTGACAGCCCCAGAGACCTTGCCAGGGAGCTGGTGAGCACAGCACACAGAGGAGTAGCAAAAACCGATGGATTGGAGCTCTAGCAGACAAAGATGTGATTTTGAAGCCAGGACTAAAGCAAGGTTTTCTGAACTTGGCAAAGAAATCCATGAAGGGGATTGTCTTGGAACTGCCTGGGAATCAACACAGGAGATTTCTAGTGAGCAAACCTGGGAGAAAACCCAAGAAGTTGGTTGTGCCTTGCGATAGCCTCTTGGGAGGTTGGAGGTTGTGATTCTGTAAATGCTGCGAGTGTCTTAGGCAAGGTGGAAGAGCCATCATGCTGAAGGGAAATGCGTGTATCTTTGGTTTGTTGATTATAGGGTGCTAGCATAGAGCTGCAAAGTCCTAAATGGTTGGATTATCTGTGCTGATTCTTGCTGAGTGTGAGTAGTTGAATTGGGGCAGCTGCTCCTACCCATCTGCTTCCTTGCTTAAATGAGATGCCTCTTGTAAGGTTGCGTAACAGGAGGCAGCAATGTTCTGGTTACCTGAAAGAATGCAGGTAACTAATCTGTAGCACAGTGCAAAGTGGTACCTCTGGCACTGGTGCTGTGCAGTGAGCTTTGCACTGGCGCAGAGGCAAATGGAGCAGGTAGGGCTGTGGTCTGTCAGAAGGCTGTCCTGATGGGTAGTCCTCATCCTGTTGCTGCTGGATGGCTGTGGGGATTACCCTATATTGCCTGCAGGTGGGTTTTTTGCTTTTAAAAAACAGTGACTCCTGAGGTAGGAAGAGCCTTTTATGCCACTCTGGGTGTCCGATATCCAGACAACAGCAGTAGCTGTCAGATATCTTCTTCTCAGCAGCACAGGAAAGCCAGGGCTGAGGGGTAGGACTGAAACTCTTCAGCTGGAGGATATCCTTAGAGTGTAGAGCTGGGGCTCAAGCCAGGATCAGAGCAGCCATGGGTAATGCTGCTGCAGAGATGAGTGGTATAAGCAGCAGGTATCAGAGCAAGTAGGGTTTTGGAAATCTTGAAGCACTGTCCAGAAGGAAAACATCCATGGAAAGAAAGCGGGATGTGCAGGAAGGAGATGATAGAGCTTTTCTTGTTTGAGCTTAAAGGCGAATTAAGAGGATAATCTGCTGTGACAGCTGCTAGGTAGCTATGGTGCTGCTGTGTTAGTGATGCACCAGTCCTTTCCTAGCGCTCAGGGCTGCCAGCTGCTGATAGAGGGATGCAGCCATGGATGAGCCAAGTGGAGACATTCCCTCCATTTGGATGAATGAAGAACTTGGCTCATAACAAAAAGGAGAGCAATTACAGAGAGCAGAATACTTCCTTTTTGCTTGGAATAGGTAACTTCCAGTTAGAGACTGCAGTGTTGCTTATGCAGTTCTGTAAACCTTCGAGAAAGCAGGAATTAGCAACTGAAAAGGTTGTTTGTACTAATCTTGTTGCCAAGAGCTATTGGGTGCTCAAGCCTTTGAGTTACTCAAATTGTTTAATTTCCATATTGAAAACCATCTGAGAAGGAAATTACTGTCCAGCTATCTTCCAGTTGCATTCTTACAGAGGTTGACCTTGCTTCCAGCTTGAGAATGTGTTGCCGATTACCTCCTTTGTTTTGGTTACTATTTGCTTTAATTGCCTTAGTTGTTGCCTTGATGGGGTTTCTTCCCATCAGTCATGAATGTACTTATGTAGGTGGTAGGACAGGTCTTTAAGCTTTGAATGGTAGTTGTGGCGGAAGATGGTTAAAAATATTCAGCCCTTTGGGGCAACATGTTACTTCCTAACAAACTGGATGGGCCACCCTTCTGTGTGTTGGTGTTTTGTTTTTTTGGTTTGGATTTTTTTTTTTTTCTATAACCAAGCCAACTCTGCGCTGGTCTGGTGGGATGTGTTCTGACCTGAGGATCGAGAGAGGTCATGAGTTCCTGTTTTCCTTTTTGGCTCTTTGTAGCCATTGTTTTAGGAGTCAGGAGTCTCTACTGGCTTTAGTATTTGACTGCCACTTAAGAACTAGACTGAGAGGCTGTCACAGGGCAGCTTTTCTTGAAGTGACCTACTTCTTTCATCTGGCAGCGACATCTCACCCAACCAGTAAAGCTGCATGTGCCAAATTATGTTCTTATTTGGTAGCTCCAGAGTCCAGACCAAAATCTCTTCTTAGCATGGGAACCAAACTCTGGAGTTGACGTGTTCCTCTATACTTACCTGCTGCCTGTCAAATAATCCTGGCAAAGTGCACACACTATCTATGGTTAATAATTGGCCTGCTCAAGCTTTCACCTACACCTCACCTTAGAGGCAAAGGTTTGTGCTTTGAACATGAGAAGGGTCAGGGTTTACAGTGTCCTGTAAAAGCTTGTGATTAGAGTCAACTTTTCTTGTGCTTTTGAAAACATGTTTTCAAAGGATACTTTCTTACAATGTTAAACTACTGATTTGCTTGCTTTTTATATAGGGGAAAAAAAACCCCAACAAAAAACCAAAAGCAAATCAGTGATTCAACATTGTAAGAAAGTATCCTTTGAAAACATGTTTGACAGTCAAAAACAGCTTGTACACACTTACAATGGAAAGTGCTGGGTGTTTTCACAAATAGCTGTGTGCGTTACTGGCTTATGCCACTTCTGGCAAGTTCAGTGGTTAAGCAATGTTCTAAGCAGTGGTGAAACGCAGGACAATAAGGGAACTCCCACTGACGGAGAGCTTGCTGAAACTATTTGAAGGCTTAAACTGGTCAAATCTCTAAAATGAGTCAGAAAAATGTTGAAATGTGGTAGTTTACAGAAAGGGATGTCCTTTTGAATTCAGATGTAAATCTTTAGCTTGAAAATGAGATCAGCAACACAGGTAGATACCAAATCTGTTCTGCAAAGAGCTGTTAGTCCCACTGGAAAGATGCCTGGAATGAAAACCTCCAGCACCATGAAGTACTACTGGTGGATATTTCCTCACAAGGCGGTTCAGGAGCAGAAAATGTGAATCACTCATCAAGCAAATTTCTTGAGGTCTTTTACTATTTTTCATCATTTCTGGTGACAGGGGCCAGTTATATCAGTTGGTTTGGGGCGGGGCTTTTTGATTTTTTTTGTTTTGTTTTGGGTTTTTTTTGTTAATAGTAACATTTGGGAACACAGGATGAGAGAGTTCAGTACTTCTGCAAAACAGACAGGCAAACTAGTCTGCTAGGAAGTATAATTAAAAGCAAAGTACAGTTGTCAAAATAAATGAACAAAACACGGTTTATGGTACATTAACTTGTTTGCTTACTTGCACATAACCAAATTCTTTTGGATTAGCAATTGGTCTCCCACTCATTAGTGAGCATTAATTAGATTCTATTGTGATATTTATTGGCAAATTTGAGAACAAGGAAAGAAAAGGAAACAAGAATTGTTGGGACTGGGACCAATCCACTGCTAAGTACTTGTTGGCTTGATCTGAATTTAAAGGCATAATTTAAGCTTTCCTTCATGACGGGAGAACCAGCTGCCTGCAACCCACTAGAACAGCAGCGAACTTGCTATTGTGTTGTCAGCCACAGCCCAGTTGCTCTGTGATTTGGGTTTGATTTTTTTGGAAAATACTGGAGGTATTGCAGACCCTCTTGTGCTGCCAAACCCGGGCCACAGTCTGCCCTTCGTGCCTCTGTCGTGCTGGGAGGTGAGCGGTGCAGCTCAGCCATTTTCGTGTTCCACCCGTTGGAGCTCCAGCTGTCTCTGCTGTTACTCATAGCTTTCCCAGAAGATACAAAATGAAATTGGGGTGAATCTTTCCAGCACCTCTGCTGTCTGAGGCTGTGAATACCATTAGTGAAAAACTGACCATAGAAGAAATTCTTATGTTGCTGTTGGGAGAGCTAACGGCTGTGTCTGAAGCCTTTCCACGCTACTGACATCGGGAATGAAGCACTGGTTTGTGTCACAGTCACAAGCTGAATCCCTGCAAGAGAGGAGGCTTCTCTGTGTGTGTGAAGGTGACAGAGGAGATGTTGTAGCAAATACATTATTTCTTAGAGAATGATTGTGTGGAATGGGGTACTCCCCCATCTGCATCAAGGAGGTTTCTTTCTTGACCAGTGGATTTTATGTGAGTAAGAGGTACAGGAAAAAACCTGCATGATTTGTTGAACTGTGTTTTAATCAGATGTTAGCACTTCACAGTTCCACGTCTGTGTCTTCCTAGCTATCTCAGCAGTTGTTTTTTTTTGGATAACAGTAAAACACAAATTGTCACTCTTATCTTCTCTTGCTTCACCAAGCAGGACTCAAACGAGGAGGTCAGTTAGCAGTGATACCAAGCCAGAGAGCCTCAGTTTTTTAGCCAAGAGAAGACTGCAGTGGCAAAGACACATGGATGGGGTGATGTAGCAGAAGCTCCTTAGTGTTTCTAGCATCCGGAATGCCAAGGAAGAAGCCATTTTTTCATCATACCTGAATGTTATTTCTTCATCGTAGGTAGGGGGTAAAGAGCTTGCTCCTCTCTTTGTGAAGCACTTGTTGATCAGTGTCTCCTGTGCTTAGCATGTTTGTAGCATCCATGGTCAGAGGTATATTTACATTGTGTTTATATTATAAGGTTGGTTCTTTCCTGCATACTCAATTAATCTCATCTGAAATGTGCTTCTAATAAGTTTATTCTAAATTTTGTTCTCAAACTCTTACTTCTGTTGGAAATATGATTGTTACATGTGTTCAGTGACTTTTTTAAAAATAAGTTTCTTTATCCAGAAAAATAGGATCAGCAAAACCAGACTGAAGGAGTTGGTTATCCTTGGTCTCCAGTGTTCTGTTAACTATGTACTGCTGGCAAGTTTGGAGGGTTACAAATAGCTGTCTTTCATGCTGAACTCCTTATTTTCAGGGTATTACAACCTCACTCTAAAATGCTGAAGTACTTCCAGTGCTTACAGAAGAGATGCAAATAAATTTTAGAACTTGTGATAAAGCAGATTGATGAGTAACTTGGGTAGCTAGAGCACGAAGAGCAATAGGATATCATAACTCTCTGGAATAGTCATCTGTGTCTAACTGAACTTTAGATGATGTCACATCTCAGGCTACTTTGTGATCACTGAAGGCTGTGGGGATGGATTTTTCCCTTTGTCATGGAGAATCATCTGGATCAGCTCCAGAGGTGAAACTTGCTTGGCCGTTTTGGTCTCTGGCTAATAATTTTTTCAGGCATGCTGGAAATATGGTTCATTTAGCAAGCCTTATCAGCAAAGCCAAATGCTGTGTTAAGGTTAATATTCCTGTGTAGGAGAAGGTTTCTTGCATTATTTCCATGTGAGTATTTTTATTTTGCTGTGACTGATGGCCAACATTTAACTTTGTGCCTAATTGTGAGGTTGGCGAAGCTAGGCTTGTGAAGCAACTTCAGTTACACAATGCTGAATGTTTGAATGCTGAGCTGTCAGGTGCACTGCCAGCCATTAAAATACAAAGATTCAAATTAGATACCTTTGTACTGAATACAGTTTATGAGTAGTCTGGAGCTCAGGTCCTTGGGATAAATTAGGCAGAGGAACAGTTAAATATGAAGTTCTTGCATTGTGCTGTGAAAACACTGAAGCTACCCATCTTGGTCCAATCTAGAAGTGGAAGGGTAGTTGTGAGGCTCTTCTAGGGTGTGCACTGCAGCATCAGCCTTTTGGCAGCACTTGGTCTCAGCCAGGCTTTTATCATTGAAAATTTAAACACTGAAGAGGACATAATTGTGAGAATGTTATGTTAGGATTATTCTAATAAATGCCATCGGAGTTCTGATTCTTAAAACCCACTCACTAGGATTATGTCAGTTCCTATCCTGACTTAGTTTCTAGGATTTTTTTAGAGCTGACATTATTCTGTGTGAATAAAAAACAAAACTGAGACCAAACTGATTTTGAGGAAACTGCTAGACCCGGTAGAACTGAGCAGAGTGCTGCTGGCCTTTTAATATTATGCTTTCAACCTCTGTACCAGGAATACCAAGTTGGGACTCTTCCATAGTCATTTAAATCTTGCTGTGAGTTTATCTTATGAGTTTATCTGCAGGAGTGTGTGATATGTTCTTCCCTTTCTACCTTCTCCCCTCTCCCACAACTCTTTATTTCTACATGATTGTGCCCTATTGGATATAAAATAAACATACTTGCTCCAGAAGGCTCTGCAATGCAAAGAAGAGTAGAGATCTGCCCTTCCCATGGAGACAGAATACCTAAATAAGTAATTGCAGGTATGAGCAAAGAAGCTGGAGTAGTGGTAGTTTAACCGCTAGGAAACATACGCAAAGAGCTGTTGGTATTGGGAGAAAATCAGCTTAAAAATAAGTCTGCTCCTTCCTAATGTTGCATGGTGGATAGAAGGGAAATGTTTGTCAAATTTCCACTCCACTCCCCCCCCCCCCCCCCCAAGTTATTTGATTTGAAAATTTTTGTTGAATGGATTAAGGGGGTTGTCATCAACTGGGTGTGCATCTGAAAGTATTTTTTTCCACCCAGTAAAACCATTTTTATAATTGTCTGTCCCATCACTTTCTAATACTGAAAACAGCCATCTTCCTGCAGGAGGATGAAGAGTTCTGCAGTATGAGATCTCGCTTGGAGAAAAATGTGTGCCTTTGTTTTAAAGACAGCAGTAAAAGGATTTGTTTTGGGTGTTAAATATGTCAGCATTGTAAAAAGCCAGCAACCCACTTTGTTTTTAAATGTTTAAGTAATTGTTCGTATGCTATGCCTTCTTGAATTATGATTAATTATACAAGTCACAACTTGGTAATAACTAACCCATGAATGAAACACTATATTCAGGGGTTTGTTTTTCTGCCTTTTTTTAATTTGTGAGTAGTTGGTTTTTTGTGGTGGTTTTTTTTGTTTTTTAAAAGCAGGCTAAGAGAGGCCAGCTGGCATTATTACAGAGTAATACGGGAGAGCTGTGAGCATCAAGGAGGCACAGCGTGACGGAAGGCAGCCAGAAGGATTAAGGTATCTTAGAACTTCTTTGCTGCAGGCTTAGTCTGGTGGCAGAGAGAATGTGTAATTCCCGCTTTATTTTATTTGTGGCATGAGTGAGGGAAGGGGCTGAAATTTTGGTGCCAGTGTTTGCAGGATAGGAGCTGTGGAGCTGGTGCTGGGCCATTCTAGAGGTGCAGATGGAAGAAACGGTAGGGATGTTTTAGGTCACCTTTTTCCTAAAGCTGCCCTCCTGTGGGTCTGTTAGCATAAAAGGATAGTGAACAGGGCCATTCAAATTGCAAAGGCCTCCAGGGAGGATTTGGAGTAATAAAAGCATGTACCACTTCAGTATTAATGCTGGTTTGGCAGAACTCTGCAAATATTTTACAGTGTTTTCACTGGACACTCATGGACTACTGTTGCCTCCTATATCAGACAAATGTCTCGTTTAACCTGTAAGAGGATAGGCTACCTTTTATTCATGCCTAGTTGTTTGGGTTTTTTTATAAGCAAAAAAAATAAAGTACTAGGTATTGATATTTTTGAGATTTGGTTTTGTGGAAATTCAGAAGAGAGACTGACTTACTAGTATTGAGACTCAAACCCAAGTAATGTTAGTCTGCTTCAGGGCTTGATTTTATATTGCAGACATCATTGGTACAAACCTCTGTGTATGTATATATACACATACACAAATATTTACATATATGTTTATGTATATATGTGTATTTATGTATGTATATGGATATATATATGTTTACTGAAGGCCCACAAAATTAATAATAAAGGCCCAAACTCTAGTTTGAAGTTTTTCAGGTTTATTCTAAGAATCAAGGTGGGAAGTTGACAGTATCACTTTAATACTTGCACTGACAGTATATCTTAAAACTGAATAGGGGAAGTATTTAAAACATAAGTACTTGTGCCTCTTATCTTCTGCAGCCACTGTTCTGAGAGAGAAAATCAACATTCTTTGTAGCTATTTTACTTTCAAGGTATTGAGCCCTTGTGCCCTAATCTCTCTCGGAAGGGATTGTAGGAAGTGAAGTGCTGACTTGCTGCCTGTATTTAAATCCTCTTTGAGAACTTTTAATCTTTTTTATTTAATATTTTTAAGTCAGTTTGCAGCATGACACTGCTCACAACTGCAGAGAGACTTGCATTTTAGGAAGGAGAGCATAACCTGTTTCATGATGATTGAGATGTGGATGCTGGTGTATTTAGTAAGTGCTCAGGACAGAGGTTGGCTGGCCCTTAGGAATAGCCCTTAAATACACATGCATTCACCTTGTATAAAGCTGCTTGTACTTCTGGAAATGCCTTGTTCACGGTGGGTATGCCAAAAGGCTTAACTCTGGCATTACATAGTATTGGGTTGACTAACATCACAGCCTTAGCTGGTCTGAAGTGGGCTAAGCCAAATGCCACCCAACCCTTCCAACACTATTTACAAAAGTAATTTGAGAAAACTTAGAGAGCTAACAGGCAGTGGGCACATTGTGAAATGCTGGCAGATGAGCGTGGTTGCAGAGGGACTGTATAATTCTTCACCCTTCTGACTTTGGAAGTCTATGTGTTTTGCCTTACAATGGTCAAAGTTTTTTGGAAGTGAATCTTTCACTTCTCCCATATTTCTGGGATATTCCTGAATCAGAGCCTTGAGTGTTTTATTTAATGTACTTGTTAGGTCTGACTGAAGTTTTTGAGTTGTGGGTTACTGTTTGTTTTTCCAATTTGTGTCTCTTGTTATGTGGCAAAAATATTTTTGTTCTTAAGGTGTACTTTTTAGCTTCTTAATATTATCTAAGCATCCTTTAGTGCAGTTTGACTGGCCAAACCCATAAGAAACAGCAAATGCTTTTATTAATAATCTTTTTTCTTATCTTCATTAAATTGCCATAATTAGTGTACGATGAGGCTACACCTTAGCAAGAGGGGGATGAAAATTGCAGCTGGCAAGATTAAAGCCTAGTCTGAAGTGAGTGTTGATAAGATAAATTTGAAGAGGGAGGCCATGTTGTCACTGTGGCACTGTTAAATCTCTCTCCCAAAACAATTGCATGTAAAGCTCCACCTATGTGGCTAATCATGTTTGCATTGTAGAACATTTCCATAGCACAGCAGTGCTTGTGCTGCTGCTTTAGATTAGATTAGCTGCATACTGTGTGGAATAGATAGCATTTTGAGTAACAATGTGTCAAAATGATACAGCCAATATAAAGTGACTGAAGCAGCATCTTCCACTCTTCTTCCCTCTGCCTTACCCAAACCTATAGGCCTGTCTCCAGGAGGCTATTTAAACTCATTAGACAACCACTTAGTAGGACTGACCAGAAGAGGTGATCTGAAAATTATTTTTTTTGTCTGTTGGAGAGGGAGACTGTTAAAGAATACAAATTTCAAATAGCAGCAGTACCCCAAATTTACTTTGTTTCTTACAAAGGGAGCACATCACTGCTTTTCTGTTGCACAGCAATTTTGTGATCAAGCCCTGGCTTTACAGTTCAGCATAGACTAAAATCTGGAAGTCTGTTATTAAAGAGAAAAAACATTTTTCTTGCATAGATGCTTAGGTCCTAATTAGAGATTCTTAATTTTTTTTTTTTCATCGAGACATCCAGGGAGGTGGTGCAATATGAGAAAGGTGCACTTCTGTTCATGCAGCAGTAGCTTGTGCTCCTGGGGGTGTGTCTTAGATGGCTGATATGGGGATGTCCCTGTGTTTGCATACCTGTCTTCAGAGCATGTCTGCTATCTTGGCAGTTTGTGTATGCTTGTTTTATAGAGGCAAAAATAAATACACAGTTGTGGCAGCATGAATTGCTGGACAAGATGAGCTTCTTTTCAAGACTTTGTATGCTGTTTATTTTTGGGGGTGGCAGAAACTTCCTAAAGATGCCTTTTCTACCACTTTAATAACTCTACTGACTGCTGCTGCAATGGACAACTGCCACTGGTTTTCTTAGTACCTTCACAGTGTCATGACTTAGGCAAGCAGATACTCAATTATTAATGACTTATCTACAAAGAAAAATAATTAAAAACAAACCCAAAGCAATAGAGCACTTAATTAAGAGTTAGTGGTGGAGTTTCCGCTGTCTCATGATGGAAAGCTTCCAAGAACAATTCTGCCTTCCAGAAAGAGTACCTGCTTCAACTTGCCTTATTAAAAATGCTTCCTGCATAAACCAGAAGTTGGATCATACTTTTAGGCAGGCAAATAAACTTATTGATTAGACACTAATTGGAGTTCTGCACAACAGGAAAGAGCCTGTGTATAATTCAGAGACTTCACAAAGACGCCTGCATTACTGTTGCATTGTAGATGATCCCAAGTGCAGCTTACAGGAGGCCTAAGGAAACTTCGTCCCAGAAATGAGTTAAGACAGTTTGGTCCTCTATCTGTTATGGCATTTCTTGGTATCCTGTTGACTTACGAACTCCCTGAGGCATTTCAGCAATGTCACTGTTACTTTCCTTGCTGTAACAGCATAAATTTTGTTTATATCTGTCCCTTTTCTGTGTCTTCAAAAACAATCCATAGCAAATTTCCCCCCAAATAGAAGGAAAAGACAAATGTCTTAATAAGTAGAATTGAGATTTTTCTAAAATTGCAAATTAACAGTACTTACTTGTAAGGTAAGTTGGAAATCCCTCATGGGAGAGCTGTGTGCAGTGTGTGCAAACAGGTCCGTTCATTTCTCTTAAGAGGTTACATTCAGGCTGGCTTCTGCCTCCCACCCTTTTTTCCTGGCATTTCCTCCCCCAGCAGATCTCTGAAGCTCCTCCAGTGTGGAGAATGCAGCCCTACCAAGTCTTACAGCAGTAAGACTTGCATGAATAAAAAGCCATCTTGGTCTCAGAAATTAAATAGTCTCTGTTCATGGGCCAGAGACCCTCATCAGCTGCTTTTAAAAATAAATTAAATAAAATCCACTCACCGCAGTTGAATTAAATTTCCAGAAGTGTTTATTTCCTCATATCTCTCTTGCTGTCTGGTTTTGTGTGTTGCTGTATGCTTGGTTCTTTCCCTACCCTGTGTTTCTGTGGTTTGTTTTTCTTTCCATGCTAGTGCGTGGTGTAGACTGTCCTCGCTTTTGCAGTCTTGTTCTGTTCACCTTCCATCTGTGAATATGTGTTTCTAGTTACTGAGGATCCATAAATAGCAAGTGCCAAGTAAAATGTCTAATTGTAATTTGGTAGCTTGAAATAAGGAGGAAAACCAGCAGAATGTGACCAACAATTGCTTTGCAAACCAAATGGGTGAGTGTTGTGTTAAATGAAGTCAGTCCTTTCTCTCTTTTTGTCTTTTCCCTCTCTTTGTCTTAAAGTGCTGGCAGTTTCAGTACTGGAGGGTTTTATTTTCCCTATAGTCCTGTGTGCTGTGCTCTGTTAGCTGACAGTAACTAGGTGATCAGGTAAATGATCTCAAGTCTTGTCCTCATGTCATTACTATCTGTGGTGGTTTTCTTTCACTTTCCCCCCCTTAAGATAGAATACAACAGAGGGATGTAATGTAATTACTTGGAAAGAAGAGTCAATGAGTGGTCACTCCAAGATCTTGCAGAAGGTTTTAACCTACAACTTGTTAGGGTGGCTCACTAAAAAAAAAACCTGAGCAGTCAGCCTTTTACAATCAGTGCAATCATCTGCTTTAATTATGTTACTTTATGTTCCCTATATAGAAGTAAGTAGCCAAAATTAAATTTATAAGGAAGCTGTTAATTAATCTTAAGTCACTCAATTTCTGCCTTTTCAGTTAAATTAGAGATAATAAATAGCTGAAACCTTGGCAGTGTCTGTTCTAAAACTTGTCTTTGGCTGAACTGTGCTTCCTCAGAGAATTAATGAGCAGAAAAATTATTTAAGCTGCAAGTTTTCTGTCCCTCCTGCTTCTGTTGTGTGGGTGTCAGAGGCTGAACAGTGGCGTGATGTCCCTTGGATGGATGGGTAGAGAGAACAGCGTTTCTGGGATGCTGGGCAGCTCCTCGTTTGTATCAGTGATGGGCCCAAAACCAGGAGCAGAGAGAACAACTGCAGAAGGGAGAGTTACGCCTTCAAGTGTCGTCCCTACCTGCAAGGTGACTTTGGCAGCAGTGGTATCATGGCATTCATGTCCATGGTACCCTTTCTGATTTCTTGCTCAGGGTGTTTAGTTGATGAAGCTTTGTTTTCTCTGAAGGCTCAGCTTACCTTAGTGTTTTGGCACATGCAGGCAATTGGTTGCCACAGGTAGTAAAGCAAGTGCCTTCTGAGCCACTGTGTCAGAGGACATGTTGCATTGGCTTTCTACAAGCTATCTCTTTTTTTTTTTTTTTTTTGTGGTGGTGATGTTTGCTTTTTACTCTATTCTTTTGAAACGTAGGCATTGATCTATCAAAACCTGTATGCTCCAAGTTTCTGTAAACTACCTTTGATAGGAAAGCTGAACCCGGCTGCTCTTGCCCCTATATGCATCTTGTGGACTAAAATGTGGCCCACTATTGAGAACAACAAAGACCAGCATGTTCTCCCTCTCCTGAGGCTAATACCTTTTGATAGTTAACTTGCTAACTGTGTATTTGTGCATTGTGTTAAGCATGATTCCTGATGTACCCAATTACCTAGAAATAGCAGGTAAACATCTCCTTACACTGACTTGACCAAAAACATTTCTGTTGCAGCTTTTATTTATAAGAATGTGGCATTTTTGGAGGTGTTTTTAAGCAAACATACTCTGTAAGTGCAACTGTATTGTTTGTAATATTTTGAAAGGAGATTGTTGTTTATTATACCCTTAAAACTACATCACAAATTTTCGTCCATTTACAAAATTCATGTGCATGATAGAAAGCAATCCAGCTGAAAGCATGTGGTGTAGGATGTTTAGCAATGCGGTGGGGGATTGTTTGGTTTTTTTTCTCTTTGTTTCTGCTACTGAACATTAGGAAGCTTAAGAAAAATACCATCTGCATTTTTAACCTTGCTGAACAGCCAGCCTGCTCTGAAGCTCCTTATTAGTGCAGAATTTGATCAGAAAGCATGATTGAGAGTAGCAGCTTGTCACTGTGTGTGATTAATGACAGCTCCACCTGCCATGGAGCTTCCTAAGTGGTAACAGCAATCCAAACTGGAGTGTCCTCTTCACTGAGTTGCAATTTAGGTTGCAGATTTATTCCCTCATCACCCCCCTGCCCCCAAAGAGTGTGAAGCTGAAAGAAATGATCAGAAATACCTGTAAAGATTCAGGATTACAACAGCAAAGTGTTGGCTTTTTGGTGAAACAGTGGTACAGAAGAGTGCAGATGTATTGGTGCCTTTGGTTGTGGGTAAATAGAATATACAAACAAGAGTGCTGTTCTGCTCCCAAAAATGGGTACAGCTGGTGCAAGATGCTGCACAGAATTAGTTCAGGTACACTCACTGTGTCCAGACAGGCAGTACCACCGGCTCTACAGTCTGCTCTGAACTACACTGTAGCCATTCTTCGGGCTAGTTCTGTATGAAGTCTCCATAAGAGCTACTGCTTTATTTTTTTGGTGTTTATTTCTCAATACTTAAGCAAATATTACATTTTTACTTGTCTGCACCTCTCCCTGCTAAGCTCCTGTTCGGCTTACAAACTGAGGAGAAGCTGCGCAGCACTAGAAGCAAACCTGTATGTCCTGCTGGGCTGTTGAGAGCCAAACAATCTGGTACTGTACCTGGAGAAATACAGGTACCTGGAATATATTCCTTAGTAGTTGGTGATTTCTGCATGAATGAATTCTTGAAGATACACTTAGTCATCCTGATTGATCTCACTAATATTATTCTGCAGCACGATCTTTTACATTGCTAGCTGTGCAAACCATAGCCTAGATTATAGGGACCTGCCCGGGGAAAGCATGTATCTCTCTGTAATTGGCAAAGAAATTAAACCTCTGCTAGAAATGACACTACGAAGGTATCATTAGTGGTAAGTAATGTGCTTCAAAACTGTGTATCAGTGAGAGCCTGTTCCTGCTCCCTTATTCTGATGCCTCAGGTAAACACTGTACATTAAACTGTGAGAATCATTTGTAACTGACAAATCTCAAATGAAAATACTTCAAAAAACAAAACCAAAACAAAAAAAAAAACCACCAAAAAAGCAAACAAAAAAAATTCCCTAAAGAATATTTTTTTTCTGGCATTCAGCACCAGTTGCAGGTAGTTTGTCCTGGTAAAGTAGGCAATGGCTATGGCGATGCACACGGTAGAAGTAATGTCTTGTGGTAGGAAGCATAGGCAGGCTGAGGGAGGTCTGTAGCAATGCTGGAGGTCCGAAAGAGAAGAATCTGAGGTGGCTGTTGGCAGATTGAGAGGGTGACTCAAGCACATTCTAGCATTGATCACCTTTCTTAAAATAAAAGCTGCTTGCATTTGTGGCAGTGAGGGTGGGATTCGTCTCCCCTTACTTCAAACGTCTAAGTTTAAGCTCCGTGCCCCAGGGTGCCTGCACAGTCAGAAGAAAGAAATAGATTTCCCTCTGAATGTGCCTACATTTGAATATCGTAGGTGCTGATCTTGAAGTGGGGTTAGCTTCACTCTTGGCCCATTTGTGTTTGACCTATGCCTGTACTGTTAACCTTATGAAGTTCAACGAGGCCAAGTGGAAGGTCCTGTGATTGGGTTGGGGCCATCACCAGTATCAGTACAGACTGGGTGATTGTAGAGAAATAAAGGCAGTGGTTCATTCCTCTGATTGATAACATGCAGCTGTGGCCTTGCTTCAGTGGCAGTGGGTTGATTGACATGGATGATGTGCACTTTTAGCTCATTCCTGCTAAGTGTTTAAATGGCCCTGAGGAGTGTGGGAGAGGTGTTGCTGGATGGAGCAGTAGCATGGTCTGGCCTCTGGAGGAAGGAGAAACAGCGCACACCTTAGAATCTGACTGACAGTAAAAACCTTGTTGTAGCTTACTATCCTGCCTGTGCTGTGACAGTTGGTGCCCTGTGTGAGACTGAGTTGGACTCTGGCTACAACAACTGGCATCCAATGTAGCTGAGACAAGTGGGAGAGCCTGCGACCCAGATCACTTGACAGACACTGTGAGAGATGAGCTGTTGACAACAAATTGATATGGGTGTATTGCAATATTTGTTGTCCATCTTAACTCAAATTGCAGCTGGTGGTGTGCTCTGGGATATTGGTGGATGAAAAATTGGACATTACCCAGCACTATGTGCTTGCAACCTAGAAGGCCAATTGTACGCAGGGCTGTATCATAATGAGTGTGGTCAGCAGGTCGAGGGAAGTGATTCTCCCCCTCTGCTCTCATGAGACCCCACCTGGAGCATTGTGTTCAGTGCTGGGGTCCCCAGTGCAAGACAGACATGGACCTGTTGGAGTGAGTCCAGAGGAGGCCCATGAAGATGGTCAGAGGGCTGGAGCACCTCTCCTGTGAAGGCAGGCTGAGAGAGCTGGGGTTGTTCAGCACGGAGAAGAGAAGGCTCTGGGGAGACCTTATACTGGCCTTTCAATGCTGAGAGGATGCTTACATGAAAGATGGAGAGAGGCTTTTTACCAAGGGCTATAGTGACAGGACAAGGAGTAACAGCTTTAAATGGAAAGAGAGCAAATTAAGATTGGACATAAGGAAAAAAAATGCCCTACAATTTAGTGAAGAAAAAGAAATGGTTCAGAGAAAATCACATTGTTTTTGGTTTGTGGTTGCACTGGACATAGAACTGCTGCTGCATTCATTACAAATTCAACCTGAAATTTTCTGCTCTGGCTGCCTCTATGCTGCTGCTTGCTTCCAGCGAGCCTCCTTGATGCTCTCTGTTGGGTAAAAGCTTGACACTTCATTTTAAACAAAAATACTAGTTTCCAGTGCTTCTGTTTTGAATGCAATAGGAGAGAGTGTGTGCATAAATAATACTTTCTGTGGCTTGTGCCTCTGTCTGCTGTGCGAATTAACATGAATGGTTTGTCTTTAAAAAGTTACCACATTATGTTGTTAACATGCCAGTATGACAACCTAATAGGACCACTGCACCCAACTTCCTGCCCGCCCCCCCCCCCCCCCCCCCCCCCCCCCCCCCCCCCCGGGAAATGCTATCAATGTAGCTAATGAGGAAGCCAAATAAATACAGTAGCTTGCAATTATTTGTATTTTGGCAGGCTGCTGTCTTTACAATATATGGGCCTGTCTCTCCTAGTCCTTTGGTTTCAGGAGATGATAATGCTAATGCTAATTATTGCCACTTCCTATCCTTACCACAGAGCCTAAAGAACAGTATCTCTTAAAATGCAAGCGTATAACGCAATGTCTGGAGAAATATTTGATGTGATTTGCCTTAAAATTATGCATTTGTGGGGAAGGAAATGCTAGATGTTTGGATGAGAGGAACTTTTATAGTGCTTTTATTTATAGGCTGGCATCACTAAGCACGTGAGCCCATCAGCTCATCCTTTGATGTGAGGTGTTAAGGAATTACAATCCCTAATTGAATTTGGGGCCAGCAGGGAGACTATGGCTTGGCCCAGAATCCCACAGACCTCTTTCAAAAAGGCAGCAAGAACCCAGTTCTTACAGAATCTGAGTCCTGTTCCCTATGAAACTGTTTGGAAACAGAGTGCACAACTTGGCTGCATGGAGGGGTATGACTTTGAAGACACCGGGGGGTGTCTTTTGTCCTGGCAAAGTCCAAGTGATCCTGGCTGTTACCAAGGCCAGGTAACACTATCATCCGGCCTGTGGCAGTTCACTGTGCAAGTCACTTGCAGCACATTCAAGGGAATTAAGCTCAGAAGAAAGCAGTTAAAGACTTAACCTTATTGCCTGCAAGCTAAGAGGATACAGCTGGGTACTTGCCTTGCTGACACATGGTGACTTGTTATGGTGTGATGACTTGATCAAGAATCTGAGTGATCGGAGAAATTAACTCACTTATACTGTAAGACTAATAATATGTTTATAAGTGGTGTAAAGCTGGTGGTGGTTGTGAGTTTTTATTCCTTTCCGGGTATTTCAGTTTGAGCAGTTGTGCAAAATTAATGGTATTTATTTAGTTGATACCAAAATACATTCTTGGTCTGCAATTTTCATTTAGTGCCTTAAAGGCAAAACGAGCTTTAAGTGTACTGTTTACTTCTATCAAAGCAGAATTTTACCTGTTAACCTATGAAGGACTCTTAAGATAGTTTTGCTGTACATAGAATGCTGTTATACTCAGATAAATCTAACCAAAATGAATCTGGATATTGTGAAGTCCAACTGACGTGCAGAAAATGTAGCATAAGCATATGTTTAAGTTGCAAAATAAAAACTAAAAGCCATGGGTAAAATTGCTTAGCCTGTAACTCAAAAGGCAGATGCTTAAGTTGTTTAGAAGCAAAAAATGTTAGCTTTTCGTTTCTAGAAAGTGGAAAACAAGTATTACCTTAACTGCTGTCAGAAAAGTGACTGTAAAAAGGTGACGTCTTGCTCAGCAGGTCTGTTTCTAGCCTGTATTTCAGGGTCTATTTTCCTTATTTTATTTTCTTCCTTCTTCCTGTTATGAGTGCTTTTGCTCTTGTTGGTTTTGCAGAGCTAGCAGTGTTGATCGAGGGGGGGCTGGCAGACACAGCAATCAAAATTATCAACTGCTTTGCCAAATTCTGCACTGCTGACAGCTGTGCAAGCCCATTATTAGGGACAGTGAGAATGTGCAGGTGTTCCTGTGCATGGGCTTGGCCTGTGGTCCCAGTATTACTGGTAGTGATGGGCAATGAGAAAAGAGTCCAGGGTGACTCAGGAGTCTATTGCGGGATTGTCAGGTGGGAGTGTAGAGAGAACACCTTTTATTTGTGAATTGAGACTTGAGATAGAAGCACAGTAAATCTGGACTATCGCAGGGCCTCTTAGTCATCTTTTTACCTCTTCTTCCCCTTCCCCTCCATATCAACTCAAAGGAAATTCTGTTTTCCATCCACTTAGCTGCTTGCTTGTAGTATGGGAAAGAAGAAAGCTAGAAGTCTAGTTTCTTCTATATGGAATATTCCATTTTGTGAAAATTACCTTAAATCGATAAGGCTGTGGAACAAGTTCTCTGTGAATTCAGGCCATTTTGTGCCTTAAAGGCTTCTCCCTCAAGAAGCAAAGAAAATAAGAATAAAAAGAAATCCAGACATCCAATTAAATATTGGAATTCTGGAAACTTAGGCATAGCAATTAAGCAGAGCCCCTTCCTCCTTTTATTTTTCTGCCTGTTCTAAACAACCCCAAAGCACTTTGCAAGCTACAAATGGAGGTCATACAACAAACCCAGTCCCTGTGGTCATTAGCCAGAAAACTGAAATACAGATGTCTCTGGGGCAAAACAAAGTAGTTTTTAAGTAGGACACAACTTTAGGACAAGAAAAGGATGTCATCGAGCTGAGCTGAGATTTTCAAGGTAACTAAAGAAGTTGAGCCCTTAGGTAGTAATTTTAAGGATCTGCAGACAGCTAGCAAAGGGACCACAGCCTTAAATGTGTATTTGTTGTGTTTACCTCTGTTCTCAATGCCCCTTTCTTGCCCCATCTCCCCCTCGATATATGGGTTTAGTTTGTAGCATCCCATTTTGAAGTTATTTAGAAATTCTGTTGTTCTTCCATTAAAATGTCATGGGAAGGTTGAAGGACTTTCTCTTCAGCCAAAGTGTAGGAAATTTTTTCTTAACTTCAAATAACTTCACTGCTGTGGCAATTGGGGAAATAAAATAATCCTACAGAACTTGCCAAAATGGAAGCATAAACGGAGGCTTTGAAAGCCCATTTTTCAATTGGAAAAGAAAGTACCTTCTCAAGCTGTGATGGTTGATAGGTCTTTACAGTATTTTGACAACAAATTGTATAAAAAAAATAAAGGGAAACACTAGGTTTTTTATAACTAGTACTTTTTAAAAGACTGTTTTGCTAGATTCCATCATCTCATTTAAATACAGTTCCATGAAATTACCAGTATCCAGTTGTAGCAATTATATTTATTTTTTTTAACTTTAGCCTACACTAAGGGTATCTTACAGGTTGCAGAAGAGCACCTGAAGATGAGACAGGGAATATTTCTAACCAAAGCTTCATACAGGGAAGAGTTATTTTTTGAGGCCTGCACAGCTTCTAAAACTTAGCTGTGTTGCTGTGAACATGGGCTTTCTAAGTCTTCCCATTCTGCTGAAGGATTTTTTTAAAAAACTTGATTATATCACCATCTGGGGACTTGCAATAATTTTCAGAAGTGTGAGAAGTAGTCTCTATAGTCATTCTGTGTAGAAAAATGCTGTTGGAGATGTGGCAAAGCTCATGTGTTGCAGCTACTGCAGGTTTGTGGTATGTTGACATGAATTTAATGGGACTCTTTGGCAAGAGTCCTTGCAAAACTGACTGCGCAAGAGCCACTTACAAAATGATGGGTTTGCTTGTTGGGAAGCATATGGAAGAGGCACTGTCTCCAGAGTGATCAGGCAGGGTTCTCCATGACTTGCTCTCTAGAGGTGCTGCCATCTCTGCCTTAGAATATTGGTTTGGTAAACAACCAAACCTAACTTCTAGTGGTTGGGGCACAAAACCAAAGTCTTAGTAATGAGTTGAGTAATACTTAACTCTTCTTACAGAACTAAACTGACATATACTGCCCTTCCTATAGATTCACAATGTTATTTTAACAAACAGAACGTGGTCTTGATCCGTAATCCACCTCCGGTGATGCTGGCCATAAATCTCTGGCTGAGGCTGGTTTTAATATTAAACAGGACTCTACATCTTAATGGAATGAGTGCACAGCTGAGACATTAGCTCATGAGTCTTAATCCACTGTTGCCTCTGATAATTCATTTAGCTTTTCAGTCTGTCTGCTGTTGAAGCTGTGAAATGGGTAAGTTCGTAATCCTTTCCAGAGGAAACTATGGGAAGGGTTGCATGGCATTAAATCCTACCCTAGGAAGGTCCTAGGGGAAGCACTTGTTGCAAGGATGCTGCATCTTCCCCCCCCACCCCGCCCAAAGCAAGTAGAAGTACTGTGTCTTAGAAGAGAGAGGAGGACCAAAAACTATATGAGGTTGACTGTCCACTAGAAAAGTGTGTAGATTGTGGATAGAGAAATAACATTGGGTGTGGGTTGCCTCAGCAAGTGCAGAGAGAGCAGACTCTGCACGGGAGAGGATGCTGCTCTGGAGTTCGTTCCTCTAATCTTCTCCTGAAACAGTGTCCTTTGCTGGCTCTCACTTGTTACCATGGATTTCAGGCCTTCAGTCATCCCTCCTGCTGTGTCATTCTTTTCGCCCCCTTGTCTTTGCCTCAAACAGAAGTCAAAATTAAATGGGAGTTATGAAATGATACATCACCCACATAATGCTTGTTGCCTTTTTTTCTGTAGAGTCTACCTTTTTTTTTTTTTTTCCCCTCATTTGCTGCCATCTGTGCTATTTTGACTGGCTTTTTAGAGCAGGCAGTGCCAGTTGTGTGTTGTGGACAGAGCTATGATGGTGATTGGTCCCAAATGATTTTAACATGAAAATAATAAGCACAAAGTTCTAACTAAAATCTAAATACCCATAGAAAAGCAGGAAGTTGTTCCTTGCTGGTGGTTTGCCACTTCTCGATTCAGCCTCTCCTACTCATCTGCAAGGTCATCAGCAAAGTCCTGCAAATCCTGGCTTTAATTTGATAATTTGACTTTATCCAGATGTTTGTGTGTTAGGTTTCTTGTTGTGGCTGTAGGGAGTGATCCTGCCGGGTCTGTGAGCACCACATCTGTCTGATGTGGAGTCTGAGTGGAAATGTAGGTAGTAAACGTACAGTGAGCCTGGTTGTTTGCTGTATATGCTTTTTTTCGCTCTAGGGTTGTTTTTTACGCGTAAGTATATTGCAGCAAAATCACTGCAACACTCAAGGTTTGTCATTCTTCAACAGTATTATAGAAGAGCATTATTTTAGGGCTAGTAACCTTCTACAGAATTTCATAGAGAAAGGATAATATTCAGGTCATATGAAGTAGGTTGTTGGAGGCTTACTTCAAATATACTGTAAATATCATAGCAACAGTTAAAACAGAAGAAAAATAGTCACCTCCCACAGTATTAAACATTAAGTAGCTCAGCTAAACTATTAATTAAACTGTATGAAATGCAGTGTAGTGTCACATTAGACTGTGTGAATGAACCCGTAAGATTTTCTCTTGAAGAGAAGTAACCATCCAAGGAAAGTAAATGTGGGAAGATTAAAGCTGGAATATTTTTAAGAGGAGTAAACTAGAGAGGAAAAATAATAGTTCTGTTGTCCATCAGAAGAGGGTCTGTGACTTTTCAGTGGACAACCCAAATTTTGGGGAGTCAGGAGCTGCATATAACATCCAGGCATACCCACATTGTAATGCTGGGATCTGTAAGGATAAGTAACAGTTCAAGACCTGTGGACATAAAAACCTTCCTGAAGGTAATATTTTTTTCCTATAGCTGAAAGTTTTTTGAGAGGCCTCGGAATGGCTTGACAGAAATTGCTAAGAATTAGTAAATACTATTTTATTTTTTTTGTTTACACAAGTTGTGCAGTATCAAAAGAGAATGTTAAAAACTGGCCTAGATAAAGGTTTGGTTGAGTACAGTGTGTCCCACAGTGGCACATGGTCAAACAAGAAGTTAGTATCTTCTCTATCTGTCCTGGGTTTGGCTGGGATAGAGTTAATTTTCTTCCTAGTAGCTGGTACAGTGCTGTTTTGGACTTAGGATAAGAATAATGTTGATAACACCCTGATGGTTTTAGTTTTTGCTAAGAAATGTTGGTACTAAGTCGGGGGCTTTTCAGCTTCTCACTCCCTGCCAGTGAGCAGCTGGAGGGGCACAAGAAGTTGGGAGGGGACACGACCAGGACAGCTGACCCCAACCGGCCAAAGGGATATTCCACACCATGTGGCATCATGCTCAGTGTATAAACTGGGGGGAGTTGGCCGGGGGGGGGGCAGGATCACTGCTGGGGGACTGGCTGGGCATCGGGCAGTGGGTGGTGAACAACTGTATTGTGTGTCACTTGGGTTGGTTGTTTTTTCCTTTTTTCCCCTGGAGTTTATTTCTTTTTCTCTTTCCATTACAGTTGTGATTAGTAGTATATTTTATTTTCAGTTATTAAACTGTTCTTAACCTCACACATGGGTATTATCTTTTCTTCTGATTCTCTTCCCATCCCACCGCGGGCAGGGGAGGAGTAAGCAAGCAGCTGCGTGGTGCTCAGTTGCTGGCTGGGGTTAAACCTCGACGCTATCACAGACTATCAAATGGTACACTTTGGCTCATGGGTAAGCGCTCGTTAGCGACTGGGAGCTGCTAGTATCACTTTTCAGGGGCCTGAAGAGACCTTCTCTGGGGTGTTGTGACTCTGCCAGTTTAGGGAAGGTTAAGTCAAGCCAGAAGAGGCACTTGTGTGGCTGTTTTGCCTCATGGTCTCCAGACAAGGGGGCTACGTGAGCTTCTCTGAGACCACTGGTGTGGAGAGGATCCAGGCAGTATGCCAGCCTTGCAGCTGACCGGGCAGAGAAGGTAATGCAGGCATCCCTGAAAGGTCGGGTGTAGAAGAGGTTTTTCTTGAGCCGTTCTGCTTGAATCCAGCCCTAAGTATGTCCCTGAGGAAAAGTGGACAGTTGCAGGGAATTTGGCCACCAGCCTGGCTTTCAGGCGACTGGTAGAGTGAAGATGTAGTCTTCTGTGTCCTGCATTTTGACTCTGGCTGTTTAGGCAACAGATAGAATTAAGGATGGAGTGATGTTTCCCTGTGGATGATCGCTATTTGAAGAAATGTAATGTGTGATGCGAGAGGTGGGAAGCAGAGGGTTTTTCTTCCCCTTTCTTTTCGTATTGTCATCATTTTATACTAGTGTGTCATTACAGAGGGGTTTTTGAGAGAGTATTAAATTTGCACTCCCACTGCTCTTTCTTTCGGAGGGGCAGAAGGAAAAAGGTTTGATACCCTATGGTTTGTCTTCATCTTGCCTGTCTTCAGGCACCCATGGTTCAGCACAGAGCTCCCTGGCCAACCTCTGTAGCTGGGAGGTGGATGGGGCACATGAAGTAGGTGAAGCAGACTTGAAGTCCTTTGAAAAGCAATTAAATTTGCCTGTCACTTGCTATTCAGGTGTGTCCAAGTGGTATGTTGATGGGTTAATTTTTGGACTGAAGTACTGCTTTGTGGAAGATACTGAGCTGTGGGCTTGGAGTTTTTTGTTTCTTTCGTATCTACTAAAGGTGCTATAAAGTAAGAGTTTATGATACTGAAAAATGAATGGGTTGAAGCATACCCTCAGTAAAGCAGATGGGTGGAGAACTCTAAAACAAAATCCTCCCTACTCCCAAATGATCTAATTGGGAAAAGAATACAGGAAAAACAAGACTTAGTGAAAATTGAACTCTGATGTCACGGGGTAGGTATCCAGTTATGGCTTACCTTTCTATTGCCACACTCCGAATGCTGATGCAATTGTAAATGGCTCTCTGTTAAATGTATGCAAACCAGATTGTACAAAGCAATGATTTAAAACAACAGTCTTTCATCTTTGGTGAAGCCAACAAATACTATAAAATCTAAATTGTTTGGAAGAAGTAGTTTATCTTCAAATCCTGACAGCATTCAGCAGCTGAAATATATAAATGCAGTCAATTCTAGCTTTGGAGCCTAGGTTTAATGAGATGCTCAGAGGGAAATCTTTGGACAGGCTTATATAAATTGTAGAAATGGGCTACTGTTGTCACAGATAACTTTTTCCAGATTTTGATCAGTTTTTATAAGTAATCATTTTATCAGACAACACTTGGGCCTGCTCTTTACCTGTCCTTCTTGAAAGTAATTTTCAACAGTAACATAATCGTGGGCTGGAAATGGAGTCCTGTCATTGATGCTACTGAGTAACTGATGAATGTAGAGCAGTGCGTGAACTGCCAGACTCTGCACAGGTGCAGGATGCACCTACCTGCAGTTCAGCTCCAGCCTTCCAGTGTATAACTATGGTGCAGGAAGAATGTAGGGGGGAAAAAAGGGGAAGGGCATGGTATGGGTTAAAGCAGAAAAGAAAATGTTTTGCTGTTGGTTTCTTAACCTAAAAAAAAAAAGTGTAACTGATATCTGAAATATATGAGAGCTCACACTTACAACTGACTTTCTTCTAACATAGCACTCTGATTTCACAGAGCAATCTGCCCTTCTCATTCACCACTTGGTATATAGCCCAGTGATGAGAGATGTTATCTGATCTCAGCATCTTCCATTTAGTTAGGAAATGGCCTGGGATGTTTTTTAAAAGAAGAAAATTCTTACATTAATATGAAAACAAAATTATGTTTTGGAAAAATGTCCCAGTAAGAAGTAGAACAACCCTTGGAAACATCAACTCTTAGAAGAAAGTTGTTAAATTTGTTCTGGTATCAGCTCGCTAATTGAACTGAAAGTTCGGGAAGCGAAGGAATGCCCATTGTTTTCCCTGTCATTGACAGCTTAAAATAAGTTGGTCTAAAAAGCATGTACCCCTAGCTTCTCCTCCAGTGTGAATGGGAGCTATAGATACTGGTGTCTGCCGCTTTTCTTTTTTGCAAAGGGCTAATATTTTGATGTATATCAGAAGGGCAGTTAGGAACTGCAACCAGCATTGTGGGTCCAGCTGGCCTAGGTGCTGCTCAGGCTCAAGCTCCTGGAGGCAGCCCTTCCCCCGAGCAAATCAAATGCATGGAGAAGGGAACTAGAAACCTACCACATACCTGAAGCTCCGGATAGATCTTTCTGATTTGAATCTAATGCCATACTTCTTTCTATCTAAGCCTGCTTCTTTCCTATGCCATCAAGCCCAGCAGTCTTTGAGGTGATCTAGCCTCACTTATTTGCCAAATAGTCACTTCTCAGGTACCACAAGATGATGTTTTTCACCCTTTTCTGCATTTTTCTCCAGTGGCTTAACTACGCTTGTAGATGTTGGCAGATGTTTTGGCCTCATCAGTATGACAGATATGAAATATCTTAATCTTTTCCTGGGAAATAACAATGTTGATGACATTTGTTTATTCATTGACTTCACTTATTTTAATACTTGGTCCTTCCCAGAGGATTTGTTTTGGAGGTATTAAAACGTCCAGCTGTGGCTTCAGACTTTTTTTTTTGCCAGAAAGTAAGCTGGAAATAATTTTCAGGTAGTCTCCCTTACCCCCTTGTCCAGTGACTAGATCATGCCAGCATGTGTCCTGTCTGTGCTCCAAGGGTTGATTTGTTCTTCAGAAGTTGGATGAATTGTTTGTGTCTTTGTGTTCTTTTCCCTTCTTACAAAATGTTTGACTTGGGACTGTTGAGCCTTGGGCTTTTCAGCCAGTTAAGATTAAAAAATAACTCCCCCCCCCCCCATCAAGTTAATAGTGTAGGATGGAACCCCCTCCCTTACAGACTTCAATCTTTATTAGTACGCTGGCCAAGTTAGTACTCAGAGAAGATATGTTTATCATCAAATTTGTTCTAATCAGAATCATAGAATGGTTTGGGTTTTAAGGGACCTTTGAAGATAATCTGGTTCCAACCCTCCTGCCATAGGCAGATATATCCTCTACTGGATGAGGTTGCTCCAAGCCCCGTGCAACCTAGCCTTGAACAATTCCAGGGATAGGGCATCCCCAGCTTCTCTGGGCAGCCTGTTCCAGTGTCTCACTCAATGTGTTACTGAGTGCAGTAGTGGATAATTTTTCATGCGTTTTGGAGCGAGGTCTGTGTTAACAGTGCCCTTCTGGTGAGAGAAGGTGGTGTTGGGGCTTGTTTGGGTGTTGAGGCTTGGCACTAGTAACTCTTTTAGGATTGTTTGAATTTGAGTTTAACTGTGCAGGATACATGGGGGTGGTGGTGATATTTTACCTTTGTTCCATGTCACAACACTTAAGGTATCTGTGAGGGTGTCATGGGGGGGCTTATCCTGCCCCGGTGGTTAAGGAAAAGACACTGGGTAGCATTTTCCATTTGGTATGTTGTTGTTGGATTTTGAGCTGGAAGACTTTGGGTTAACTACAGGTTTGCTGCTTCTGTTTTTCATGGTAAAATGATGCTGGGAGAAAAGTCTTGTTTACTGCTGAAAGGAGCATAATGTCTCTTTAAATCATCTTTATCTGATATTTTGAGTATAATTCTCTTGTTTTTCTTCTGTGGGCTTCTCCAGGTCTGGAAGAATTTGGGGATTTTCTTAATCAGTCATCTCTTTATCCCAGAGTTCCAACACTTTCTCCAAGTTGATTTTCACTGGCAGCTTTCCCCTAAGCTGCTGTTATTGTATCTTTCATGCCATTGTCTAGTGTGAAATGTTAAGCAGCTTAGCCATGACTGTTTAATTTCTCTGTTAAAGCCAGTGTTTTTAAATGGAGTTGGCCTGCTTAGCACCTCTCCAAAGTTTGTGGATATCCTCCCATTACATTCTTTTGTTTTTACTTTGTCTGTAGGTGATAGCAGCTTTCTGAGTCAGGCCCTTGAATGTACAAGGCATTTTATTTTAGCTCCTTTAAAAACTAACAGTTTAGTATCATTAACTACATAATTCTTATTTTCAGACTGGTTTCCTTTTTCATGTTATTCCTAATGTCAGCAGCTTATTTCTCTGAAGCTCTGTGTGAGAAATGTGTTGTATCGTCTTTCTACAGAAAATATCCCCTGCCTCTGATCTCTGCATCTCCAAAATTACCTTCCATTGTGGGAAGCAGTTGGCGTATAGCCTATAGCATGTCAATTTTGAGTTGTGTTGGATATGCACCTTACAGTCCATAAAATCTTTTATTGATACTGATCTGAAATTGCCACTGTAATCGTGTTTAGCCCTTCAACAGGGATTTTTTCTCAGTACTTTTTGTTTTGCCTTTTTAAAGTTTGGGGGTTTTTTTGTTCTTGCTTTGCATGAAAAGTGATCAGATCAGATGTCAGCTGCACGACACACTTTAATATCCTGGATAAGCTGAGCTACGTTTTCATTCCAATAGACAGGTTTTTAATCTGATCTATGGGTAGATATCTTACTAGCAGAATGAATATTCTACCAACAAGAAACCCCAGAGCGATTCTGTCAGTCTCTTGCCATCCTGACTCTTTTTATTATTATTTTTATATATTTATTTCCAAAGATGCTTACCAATTTAATTCTTTCTCATTGTTGTTGGGATTCTCCAATGTAAGCAGATGTCGTGGCTGAGGACACTGTCACAGTTTGTAGCAAGCTGCGAGTTCAGCAGCACAGTTGTCTGTTGGTTTGCAGTATCCTGTAATTGTCATTTTCCTATATCACATTTGAAATGCAGCTTGCAGAAGTTAGCTGTTAATTGGCTCCCAGTCCTTCAGCAGTTTTTCAGCATTAGAAATCCTAATTTAATGTTGCTCTTTCTGCAGGGAGGGAGAACCACTTTCCCATCTTCGTTCATCATGTCTATAATGAATTCTTATATTTAGTTATGTCTCTTAACCCACTCCTCAACATCGACATAAGCTTTGGATTTTGAGAACATGCTCATCTGTTTTCTCTGTTACTTGTATAGCTTTTAACCTTGCTGATTTCTACTATCCCGGAGAGCTATAATTGTAGCGGGTAGAGAAGCATTCATTTTAGAAATTGCTGTTGCATTTGGAATATGTTACTGCCACTCCTCCGTGCCTTCCCCAGCTGTGTGGTGCTGTGCTGCTGGTAACAGGGGGATGTGAGCGCTCCAGCATCCAGTTCATCAGCCAGACCAGCCTGTGAAGTCATTGAAGGGATTTGACTAACTCAGCAAGGAGACATTTATGAAGTGCAGTAGAAGTTAAACCATTGGTGGGTAACTGACAAGTGGCAGAGCCATAGTAGCTGTCTTCCACTGCTCCTGAATGTCCATGTGCAGAACTGGCTTGTCAGCCTCACTATCCAGATAATTTCTCTAAATTTTGATTTTTGAGACATTCTTTTAGTGTACACTTTGTGGTGGCAACCTTGTTTGGCTAATTGACCTAACCACCCTGCTTGCGTACCTCTGCTTGTCAAGTCTTGCTTCAAGTAACTGGGAAGTCAATCAGTCTGTAACACAGGGAATTACTTGCTTTTCATGTGATCCTTGCTGCTCTTGACCTGCCTGTCTTGACTTAACCTATACTGGAAAAAATTGCAACTCTTGGTGTAGTGCACAAAGTTGCCAGGATGTTCTCAGGTCTTCTCTGCCATGTCCACATGCAGATCCTAAAGAAGAGACCACTGGCCAAGATTATGTCAAATTTTAAATGATTTTTTTCTCTCGTTAGAGATGGATGCATTGCCATTCCTAGTTGTGCTCCATCCTTTTACACAGAAAGTATATACTGTTGAGAGTTGTGATGATTACAAAAAATTTTTCCTTTCAATTTTTTTTAGATCCAGTTTTGTGTGCATGGCAGGGAAACACCCCTTCCTATTTAGTTGCAGAATCTGTCTGTATCAGAAGTCCCAAAATCAGACTTGACTTGCTGTCATGTAGTATGGCATGCTGATCTGTAATCCTCAGTCCATTACTATGTGTAGGTTTCTTAGCTTTGCTCCGGTATCTGTAACTATATTAAGCTATATATATATGTATATTTTTAAAAAATTAAGAATGTCTTCTGTATGCAACATGAGTATTATTCAAGTATTTTTCATTTATGGGACACGGAATTACAGTGAAAAAAAGTGCAAGCATGCATCTCCAGCTTTCCTTGGGATCTTGGACAGTGTTACATGTCACTGGTAATGCACCTAGTCACAGGTGGGGACTGCTGCAGGGGATAATATCTTGTTTATGTTGAGTGCTTTTTCTTTTCTTCTGTATTTTAATGAGTCCCTTTCTGAAGTAGGCTAAGCCTAGTTGTCCTTTTATCAAATCCCAGTTGGTGATCGCTATTAGCAACAACATAACACGTTTTCCCAAGCTTGCACCTGGTTTAAAAAAAGAGCATGTGCTGCTTTGCACATAAGGTTTGTCTCTTAGGTTATAAGAGTTCAATTTGAATAGCTGATTCTGTACTTAGATGCCTAGTACTTAGATACTTAGTATCTAAGTTCTAGGTATCTAGTTCTAGGTATCTTAGTATTCTAAGTTAGATACTTAGTTCTGTACTTGGATACCTAGTAGCTGTGAGAAGCTCTGAGGTGTTTTGTTGGGCTTGTATTTCACTAAAGTAACTTGGAAGAAGTTTTAAATTCAGAGATTTTCATGTTTGTTAAACAGTAATGAGTTGTAACACATGGAAGGCGGAAGCTGAGTTACCACTGTACATATGAGGATTTTTTGTAAGAAATAAAGCTTGCTTGATGGAGGATTTTTGTAGCCTTAATCAGCTAATTGCTTCATTAGACCTTGAGTTATTAAATCAACTATATGAATATCCATGAAGCAGTTAGTGAGATCCTTCCCAGCAGCATTTCTGCAGACAACAAAGGACTTTAGGTTGAGTCCAAGATTCCTTACAATCAATGAAAAGTAATACAATGTGAACTTTGGATCGGATCCTATGGCACTAGAAACAATGAGGTGATTTAACAACTGGGCACATGTATCTCCTTGAGCTTCTAAGATGCCAGCAAAGCAGAGTTTTAGAGGGGACTCCAATATTACAAACTGATGTAGGGAGGAAATAACCCCTGAAATTTCAACTTGTCATCTGCAGAAAACTTAATTCTCCAGTGTTTACATATCTTTGTCCTCCAAGTAAACATGTTTTTTGGGAAGCAGAGTGTATCTGTTCTGGCTGAAGAATATACAAGAGGAGTTGTACTGTGTCAGTTGTTCTGTTAAGAATAACTTAACCTATTTCTTGGTGGGAAAAGAAACCCCAAAACATTCAAAGGAAAAATCCGCAACAAAATAATAAAGCAGTTGGAGAGCATTGTTTCTTTATATCTTTTTGTGACAGGCAGCATCTTTCTAAAACAATCACCTGTATTAAATAATGGGTGAACTACATAGAACTAACACAAACCTCAGTAGTTTCCAGCCGTTTCCCCCATGTGTGTCCCAAATGACATTTCTCTATAGACATTTCTGTAATTTCATCATGAGAGACAAGCAAAACTATACCCCTATGCAGCAAAGCCCTTGATGATACTGGGATTTCAGTGAAATGAGTGGGGGAGCGAGGAGCTCTAGATTGGTTTTCATCTGCAGCCCTTGGGCAAGTATTGCAAGAAACTTTTCTAGCACCTGCTAAACTTCCTGGAAAAAAGAAAAGCTTTTCTTGGTGAATTAACTTGGGTATTTGTTGCATGTGGAGGTTGGCCAGAAGTCCCATTTGGGCATCAGAGGCTGTCTCCCCAGCAGGTTGGGAGTGTAGTTCCCAGGTGGGAGTGCTGGGGAGATGCTGTGTATGTTCCCTTGGGACTACCAGTGCCTTTGCCCAGCTTTTTGGAGATACCAAGGAAGAAAACACGATCGGTGCTAACTAGTTCCCGATGGGGCTTTTGCTCAGCCCTCTGTGTCAGGAAGCTGGTTGTTGTAAAACAGCTTTCTGGGTGAGGAGCAGCAAGCCCCCAGGCTGCTGGGGTGGCATGCCAGAGTAATAGGGTCTTCTCAGAAGAGCTCTTAAATGCAGGTGTGCCCTTAGCTAATTAACTCACTTGCATGCTTTGCACAAGAAGTGGGAATGTTTCACAGGAAGTAGAGCAGCTGATCACAACAAATGTGGGGGTTTGGATTTGAGGGTTTTTGTTCCTCCCCCAATACCTGCTGCATTAAGTTGCCAGTTGAAGCAGCACAGGCTGAAGTCCTGACTGTGAGTTACGCCATCCAGGTGCTTGCCACTTAAGGGGCCTCTTTAGGCTCTGTATATCAAAGGTTGCTTTAAATCCTCTGATTTTAAGTTCAGCTTGATTCTGTATGGCTACATCTATATTGGTAAATTAAATAGGGCCAGGGCACAGGCACAAGTGTAGTTGCCTATTTGGGTGATCTTCACATGCTTCTGGGCAGGGTTTTGGCTGAGGGCTTTGCCTGAACCACGCCCAGGTGTGGGCATGTCTCTGGAGGCCAGATAGACAGAAATACATCTCTAGAGGAGAGTTTGGGCATAAAGATGGGAGCTATGTTGCACCAGAGAATTAGCATTGACCTGCTGAATGTTGTTTAATGGTAGAATATATTTATTCAGGCGGAGAGCCTTTTTAGTGTTCTGTTCTGGTTTTTTGGATGCCTGGAGCTCACAAGCGTGTGTATGTACATGCAAGTGTATAGTATGAGATGGCAGAGCTGTTTTTGCCCCATATGGGAGTGCAGAGGTGGGGGGACCAAGCTTGCCTTCCTCCTGTGCTGCAGCAGGGACTAGGAGAGCCACCCTGCAGGGAGAGGTGGGAACAGGTCCTTACATCCCAGACCATGCTTTGATGGCATGGTGGTTATGGCTGCTGCTTCCTGGGAGCTGAAGGTGGGATTCCAGACCTCAGACAGCAGAGGGGATTGAACCACCAATGCCTGTATTTAAGGCAAGGGCTTCAACCACTGAGCCATTGAAGGGAAGGGGAATGGTGCTTTTGAACTGCTTAAGGGGAAAGAGGTAAAAACCCTCCCCCTTTTTATTGCTCTCGGCAGAGGAGAAGGGAGATGGAACAGAGAGCAAATTCCAGTAGGGAGAATAATGCCTAGGAAGCTGAAATGAGGATTTTTATCTCCTCCTAGAGAGCCAGATTTTATGATCGGTTCCTCTCTGCAGCATTTCCTGGGCTTACGCTGCACTCCTGCCCACCCAGCAACCTGTCTTCTGCAAGCCCTGCTCCTGGCATGCCTTGCCATGCCATGTGCCTGGCAGGGAGTGGGGGTGTCACACTGCCATGTGACATGTTCCTCTGTGGTTCCTTCCTTGTGCAGCATCTTCTGCAAATGCTGAATTGTCTTCCATGATCTAATCTCTGCTTAATAACTAAGAGTATTAAGACTCATTTGCACAGTGTTTTAAAGGTGGTGTATAACTACAAGTCCCTGTGACTTCTCTTTTCTTAAACATACTTCTTTTGATGTTAATTGCTCCTTAATGCACTTGAGTTCCAGTCTGAACCAATTCCACTACTTGGTTAGCTCTAATTCAGGAGCTTTATAGATGCTTCTATAAAATACTGGTGGGTTTTCACCCCCTTTTTGGTACAGTGTTCATCTCTGATACTTACAGTTGCATGAAGTACAGCCTTGAATTGATGAAATTAACGTTTCTTGATCCAAGCGATTAAATGTGGCTGTAAATTTTTAAGCAGAACCAGTTGCTGCAATTCCCCATCAAAGAAAATGTTGTGGACTTGAATGAATAAGACTTAGGGAGAGCATTCTCCTGGGGAAGCTGATTAGTTAATACTTAAGTAATAGCTTTTTCTCTCCTCTCCTCCTGCATCTCCAGACCTGAAACAACACAAACTATTCCTAGATCAAAAGAACACTCAAGTCACTTTTATCAGACAAATATTACAAATGGTAGGCTCTTATTTCTCACTCGAGTAACAGCACAGGCTTTCACGATTCCTTTAATAAACTTAAAGTAGGTCATAATACCCACCACTGCATCCTTAAACTGGTATAAATCTTAGTTTCCAGAGTTTTAATTACAGTGGCTGCTCCCATTAGGTGGTCTTGTTTCGTGGCAGGATGCTAGACAGCTCTCTTGCTCCAAGTCATTTGTGGACTGCGGGTATGTCTGTCAAACCATAATGAGCAATGAAAGAATGAAGAATGTTAATTTAACTGATGCTGCTTTTGCTGTTAATGTAAGTACCACCAGCTGCACCTCGTAAACATTGCTGTTTGCTTGCCTGTGCATCACTATTCAGCGAGACCTAGTGTGATTGATAGAGGCAGAATTAGACTGATGGCTTGCATGCTGCAACTTTTCTGTAGTGCTACTTCTGTGAATGCTTTTTTGTTGCAAGAGACAGCTCCTAAATTTTGATTGCTTTTCAAACTAGCAAGTGCTGCTAGTGTCAAATGCTGATAATTGCTTTATGACAGAAAGGTATTATAAATTAAGGAGAGGTCAGCATAGATGATGTGCAGATTACCTGCTGGAGGAAGGATGGTTGGGTAGAAGTGACACTTAGGAGATGCTCGCTTTGGCATGCGGGGGTTCTGTGTGCTCACACACAGCTGCTTAAACAATGGGCCCTATAATAGGAAAGGACTTGCTGCAGCAATAGTGGTGCTTGAAGTCACTTTATAATTAGAGAAATTACTTAATAATGCAAAACTCCACAAATGTTTTTCTGGCCCATTAAGTGTTCATGTAAACTTCCAAAATAAAGCTGCATACCTTCTTTCACCTGCCAGTTGTGGCACGTAGTGAGCAAAAGCACATTTTGTTCCTCTTTGGTGGGTCATTAGGAGGGTGGTGAACCCCAAGAATTTGACACAGGCCACTTACACTCCAGTGCCAGCTCATCCAGAAGCATCTCTCCTTCCTGCCCTTGCTCCTGTGCCTCTTTAGCATTAGCCACATCCTTTGCCTTGATGGTTTCTTGAAGCGTTTCTCATCTCTATCATAGCTCCATTCTCACTCTGTCCTGATATACCCATTTATTTTAGAGGTGATTTACTAAGCACTTCTGTTTTTACTCCAAGTGTATGTCAGGGTGAAATGCTCTAAATCAAAATGACTGCAGTCTTTAGGCTTTAAATTATTTAGGGTTGAAAACAAAGAATACTCATTTAAGTAATTGATTTCTTTTTGCTCTCTATTGCATATAACTTATTTCGATAATATTCTCCAGTTAGTAATAATTGAAATGTTATGACTTGCAACTAAATACCTTAAATTTATACCACTCTTTACTAATCATAATAATATACTCTATCTGCACACTATTAGGTTTTAAAGCTTTATATTATTTAGGTAATAAATATTGTAGCTTTATTAAATTTATAACAGATCAATTCATAGCAAGCCATACTTTGGATGTCTTTCTGAACACCTATAATCAGTGAAGCTCCTTGTTTTGAATGGAGATGAGAGATGCGGAATGAGTCAGAACTGGTGGTTGTGACTCACAGGACCTGATGGTTGTGGCACCAGACTGCAGGCCAGAGTCTGGTCCCTGCTTCTGGGATGCGCCTGGGAGGAACGAGATGCAGTGCTCCTAGGTTTCTCATGTGTGTCATACCTGTAGGCAGTATCTTACACTACCTTTTTTTTTTTTTTTTTGTGAAGGGTGTTGATGTTTTACGCAAAGTAGGCTGAGTCCTTAGTAGTGTTTGGGTGCTGCTTCATTTAGTTGCTAGACTGCAGCCTCATTACTCCAACTAGTGCAGTTCTGGTACATATGAAAACAGAACAACAGTCCTGAAAGCTTTCAGGCTAAGTAGAGAAAAACCCACACAGAAGTGGCCTTTAAGTCATTGATACCATAGATGTAAGTTCATAAAGCTTGCCAGAGCTGTGGCTTGGATATTTATGTCCTCCTTTTTGACCTGCCCCATAACCTGTGTTTATCAAGGCTTTAGAGTTTTTCAGTTTTATTGATTTCAAAGAGAATGACATACATGTAAACTTTTGGTGTCCATGCACCTAGGTGCTGTAATGAGATTTTTCCAAAAATGCTTGCATGTACTTCTAGGGACCAAAACTGGTTATTATATGGCCTCATGCTTGTAAGTTTGTAATATTAGGCTATATATCTATCTGTCTTGCTTTTTTCCCAGCCTGTGACTGAGAAATTAACTTTTCTTGGTCTTATTTTCAGTGCATTGGTCCAAGAAAATACTTTAACTGCTGGCTATATTGAAACAAAGAAAGAAAAAATATAATTCTGGACAGCCAAGGCTGAAAAATCTGGATTCTTGGGAAAGGTTACAGAAGGAAAAGATAAAAATAGTAACACTTAAGCACTAATAAGAGTAATAATATAGCTATGAGCTTTACAGTGTTTAAATACACAAACATGGTTGAATTGACCTCAAATGGCAAGACCACCTTCCATGGATATTTTTTGTATGTTTTCAAGTTGTTATTCTTTTACTTATATTCTGAAGATATCATTTAACATTTTCTTTAAACCTTAGTCTGTTTAAGCCCTTAGATTAAACCTAGGTTTTAGTACTACTTAAAAATTATATTTGAAATTATTACATCTAAATCCCATATAACTGAGAAATATTTACTTTAATACAACTTAGTATGAATTTCATAGTGCTTTCTTAAGGGAAAAAAACGTTTTACTCTTTTGTGAGAGTTTTCCATTTAGTGGCCATCTAAAATTATTTCATTCATAGCCATTAAAAAAAAGGTATTTCTTCTGTAAATAAGGGTCATTTTAATGGGTATGAAAAAATCCATTAAAATGTCATATCAGCATCAAAGCGTGATGCTTCAGTTTGCTATCTAGTTGGTTTTGGTTACGTTTTTTCCCCCACCCTTGAATATGTTGTGAGCAAACCAAAGAGAAGACCATGTGGGTGTATTCAGATAGTATTGCCACTGTCATAATGTGTAACTTCAGTAGAAGACCTGTCCTCCCCCTCAGTGTTGATTTCTCATCCTCTTTCTGTTGGTCTGCACAAGCTTCGGGTGGATCTGGTGAAGCACATCTCATTTCTTCAGTCCATGTGGGCATGCAGCAGCTTTTCCAGGGCTTCTTTCAGCAGTGGCACTGAAGGCACCTACTGCTGAAGCCTTGTGCCGTGGTATCAAAACAGGCTTGGCAGGAAGCAGCAGTGGTTAATGATGTGTCGTCTTGCCACAGAAGTGATCTGAAACTTACACTTGAATGTGGTTTAGGGAAGTGAAGAAGGGATAAGAGACCAAGTGAGTTATGAAGAGGTGACATCCTTACCACCAGGTATTTCTTTCATCTAGTTTCAGAAGAGGCTGCTGCTACGTTGAAGACTCTGTAATCTGGTTGTATTGCTAATCCCCGGATATACTCACAAATATATGTGTTTTTTTTCAGGAAGGAAAAGCTGCTTTGCTTCTTGGGGCAATAAGTCTAACTGGGTTTTGTTCACCTTGGGTTTTAGGCTGGAGATGAAAAAATGAACAAGGAGATATGCCAGCCTTCCAGCTCTTCCTGTAACTGATGACGTGTCCAATAAAGGGTAACATATCTGTCCACATGTAAGCCATAAAGTCAGGATCAAATGGGTGAAACTCCCAGCTTTAGTCCTTCTCTTATGAGTTGGTGACATATCCTGTTCTTCTCTCTGGCACTGGTGTAAGTTTTGTTGTAAACAGTTCTACTGTGTGAAGCTCAAGAATGCTTCAGTGAATTAAATATTCTGTGTTTAAAAATGAGCGGGTGAAAGAAATTAACTTTTTGAAGAAAAAAAACACCAGCAGCTTCTGATCTCATATTAGAAATAACTTAAGGCAGGCTGGACTAAGCAATCAGTAAGTAATACTTCCGTTTTCAATGACTGCACTTACCTCGTGCTAATTTTCATCAGCATTCCAGATAATAATACTACTAACCATTATTTTCTCGCCTAGTTTGCTCAGTACTGACAGATAATAGATGATCTTATTACAAATAGATTTGACACTGCATCCATGAAAATGTGAAAATTGGAGTCTCTCATCATTATTTAAAATGTGTGCTCGCTCACTCAAATGAGGTATAAGAGTCTACTTTGGAGATAAAGTAGGCCAGATTGCTGCAAAGGCTGCTTCAAGTGTCACACAGGTTAATGTAGATGTATTATGTATTTATATAGCCTATAGGAGGATAAATTTTCAGCAAATGATTTGGACTGAATGTGTACTTGATCAGGACTCTCATTAATAACCCATGGCCACACTATGGTGAGAAGTTACCTTTGCAATCACAAAGATTAATTCTGGGGCTGTCTGTTGTAGTTTGGGAGAAAGAGTCCAAAGAAACGGGCGAGTCACGTGTTATGTACTGAACAGCAATCTGTATGGACTGAGCTATAGATTAAGATCCTGTGCTATCCCTGACCTTTCGATTAAAATAGCGAATTTTTTTCAGCCACCATCCTGGAAATTGGTACAACATTGCTTTTCTCTGAAGATGAGGCGTGCTCATGCTACGTGCACATCCATGAAGGTCCAATGCCAAACCATAACCTCCATGCATGAGACATCAAAGATAGATTTACTTTTTCCCATTGGGTATTAGGTCGTGCCCACGTTTCTGTGAGAATTACAGTAATGTAGTCAGAAGTTAGTAACTAAGGTGATGACCCACCCAGTCGGACTTGGTGCAAAGGAAGGAAGAACTGATTAAACATGGGACAACATTTTTTTTTTCTACTGATAACTCGATTTCCCTGCTTGGCTCATGAGACCCAGCATATTTTAAAATCTCAGGAGCATGGACATCGTCAGTTGACTTGTCCTGGATTGCTACAAAACTTCATTATTTTGCACTGGCCTTGTACATCTGAATGTGAGTAGTTGCAGAAGCCATGCAGCACAATAAAATGGTTTTGATAGACCTTTTCATCAATAGCATGTGCCTGTAATGTGGCATTTGGGTTGTATAGCTTGTGGAAGTGATCTAGAACCTGGACTAATCACACGAAGGCAGTTGGTGTTTTGAGAGTCTCTGAATTATGCATATGACAAATGAGAACCGTAAGAGAGAGCGCTGAGTGAGGCGGATTTGAATGGAGATGTTAGATGAGATGGAGACCTTCTGCCTGGAAAGCACATCAGCAGAGAGTTGGAGCTGTGGAGTCTTTTGATGCCACCGTTAGGCCATGAGGAGAAAACTGAGGAAGTAAACAGCAGCATCTCTGGCTCTGAGGCATTATCATCATACTGTCTGTCATGAGCGTGTTCTTCATATCGAGAAATGGGTGTGTGATGGTCTTATTTAAAGCCTTTGATGACAGGTTGCAGGATGCTGCCTGGGGCTATAAGACAAATAACAGTAGTGTTCTCCATGGTTGCTGCCTGACTTTAAAAATGAGTACCTTCCTGACTGCGCCAGTGCTGGTTTGTTAAGACGGAAACAGGTTCTCTGCTATCTATGTAGCTGCTGAACGTGCATGTGTTTTGGTCAGAGCTGTAAACAAGTTTGTTAAGGGAAGCACTGCGGTTCTTCACCTGGAGTATTCATGTGTCTCTAGATGTGGTCAAAGCATCACAAAGTACCTTAATGATGTGAAAGGACTTGCTGTAATGCCTCATTCAAAGTAGTTGGGTGGAGGCTGTCCACCAAGCTTATTGAGGAGGCCTGCTCATGGGGAGGCACTGGAGGTAGCGCTGATGCGCCACCCACCAAGCATGCAACTGAAAATAACATGATTGCCAGGAAAACATGAATCCTTTAAGGAAACTCTTTCCCTCTACTTAGCTCTCATATAGGCATCTGGATGATTGCAGGCAGTGCTGATTCTTCTTGGGGAAGGTTAGCTCTCAGGCTACCCACTGATGAAAGTTTCTCAGCACCATACGTAAAGAGCCTAAACCCTATGTTTTTATGTAACCTAATTCTTAAATTAAATCTAGCAGCTCAATTTTAACAGCATGATCTCCTCACACAATTGAATGAATTCTGCGATGGTCGTACGTGCTAAAGTCAACAATTTACATCAGGAGAACAAATTCTTGCTGTGCAGGAATTGCTTCTTTTTCTGATTATTCTCATGGAATCAGAAGTTTGATTGACTGTAACCTGCTCACCTCCCACACTTCCTCTTCTGTCTTAGTTTGCTTTATTTTTCCTCTAAAGGGGATCTTTTGTAACTGATCTGTTTATTCTGCTGTTTCTTTGGGGATGACAAATTAAGCTACAGATCTTTTTTTAGTGTTGTAATTGGGAGGTGGAAAGAGGAGATTGAGCTCTGTTACGCCACTGTGCTCCTGGCAGTCAGCTTTGGAAATTTGGTTCATTGCTTTGGAAAAGTGGCCAAGATCTGTGCCTCAAAGGTGTGAGAGTTTGAGTCCTGTCATTCTAATGTTGATTTGGGGTATAATAAATGGGACAGCTGATAAAGGATTGAGGAAGAGAAATATAATTAATGCCAATCAACAAAACTTATAGAAAATAAATCCTGTCAAGCTAACCTGATATCTATGAAGTGTTCTAGTGTGATTGCAAGTTTGATATTTATGGCTTCTACAAAGCATTTGACTTGGTGACACCATTTTGATTGAGAAATGACAACAAAATAATTTGATTTGGCATGTGTGAGGGATGGGAATTGAGCTTGCCCAACTTAAGCCATTTAAAATTCAGTATTCTACTCTAAACCAGGTGTCCTAGGCTCCGTCTGAAGTCAGTGGAGAGGAGGAAAGAGAGTTATTCCTCCACCCCTGCCTTTGGCACCAGGGAAACCTGACTTAGTAGGACAAAGCTGCTGTCTCTGTTGGTAATTTTTGTGTACATCCACAGGAGAACTTCAGGGAGGCTGTGCTAAATCTGGGTTTGACCATATTGCAGACGGTTTCAGAATGTTATGTTTGGGTCTGCGCCTCAGGGAGGTTGATGAGGTAGGGAGAGATGGCAGAAGAGTGATAATGGTGGCGAAGGGGTGGAAAGACATGCCTTTAAGCCACTGGGATTTCTTGCAATCACTCATTACCCTAATCCAAGAGAAGGAAAGAATTGCTTAGCTTTTCTACATTGGAAATTTTAAGAAAGGAAGAGTCTTCAGTCTGGTGAACAAAAATATAGCAAGATTTGTTTTCTAGAAATGAAAGCCAAGAAAATTCATAATTGAAAAAACAAATAGGTTTTGACAGCAGGAATAATTAATCACTAAAGCCTTTCACCAACACCCCCAAGGCATCACTAGAAACTTGGTACTCATGACAGGATTTTTATTTCTTCTTCCTGAACAAGGCAAGAAATTGAGTCCTGTGTGTTAAAATATGCAAGAGAATTGGACTAAGGTCAAAAAGGGACTTCTAGGATTATCTGGTCAGTAAAAAGTGTGTTGGTCCCTGCAGTGAGAATGGTTTCCCTGGATGTGGTGAACTTTTCAGTCCAAAATGAATCAGAGAGAAAATGGAGACTGTATTTGTAGACTCAGAGGTGATTTCAGTCAGTCCTTCTATACCCAAAGGTAGTCTGCCGGTAGACTCTCATAGCTCTTGAAAACCTTTTTGGGATCCAGAATGTTGCTGGCCATACCACCCTGTAGCAGTGTTATTACCTTGGCTACACTTTTACCTTTCAGACTACTTTATACCTGAATATTGCATAAGGATGTTGTTACAGTCTCTTGGGGTATGGCAGTGTTAGTTCAGATCATAAGAGTAGTGGTTGCTTTTGCCCTTTCAAGCACTGGCTATTCTTTCCAAGCTAATGATACTGTGCTCACCTTTCCCATTTTGCAGCATCAGACCCAAGAGAATGAGCTTTTTAGATTTCCCCCCTGATCCCTGCTGTCTCTGGTACATCGTGAACCAAGTGCAGTTCTTGTTCTCTGTTCAGTTTGTCTTTGCATTGTGCAAGGCTTCACGTAAGCCAAGGAGGGACACAGAAGACTCTGCTAAGAGCCAGGTACTGGCTTTGCCATTGCTCTGGCTCTTTTACAGCAGCCTGTTCCTATCCTGCTGCTCCCCAGCTGTCTAATAGCATTCCTCCCACGTTACAAAGGCATGATGTGGCTGTCTTCCCATTACCTGCAGTTAGCTGGTTATGTTACCTGGCTCCCTGATAATCGCTGAGAGTCTTAACTCGAAGAGTAGGACTTTCTATTAAAAAAATAAATCTGCAAATGGCAAACCAACAGGTTTTGGTCTGTTTCTACTTTTCCATTAATTTAAAAAAAAAAAACAAACGTGGGAAAGACCGTTCATGATGTCAAAGAAGATGAGGTCCTTTAAGTCTCAAATGCTTCAGTGCTTTGAATGCTGGTCTCTTCAGCTGCTTTGTTGAAGCAATAGAGTTGGGAAGGTATCTTAGTCAAGCTGCCCTAAAACTTTTCAGCCTTTTAATCCCAGTGCCTTCAAACCATTTCAGAAGAAGGTATCTTTGTTAGTCTTGGCTTCAATAAAGAAATAAGACCTTTTAACACATGTACTTGCTTGTTACCTTCATCAAATCTCCAGGAAAGCCAGTGGACTTCAATGAATTTTGAAGAAGCTGATTTCACTTTAAGGAAATCTACCCTTTTTACTAGGCTGTGCTTGTCTTCAAAGCAACTTCGCTATTCAGGTGAATGATTTTGAACTGAACATTGCAGATTCATTAGAACTCTGCATTTGTTTGAATAAACAGTCTTCTCAGTGGTCTCTTTTTGCATGTGAATATTTTGCGTATCTCTTTTGAACTCCACACATCTCAGTAGCTTTCCTTGAGCTTTTTTTGGGCAAATAAAAAATAAATAAACTTAGAATGAGTAAGAAATTCCTGTTTGCATAATCACAGTCATCTGGTTGTGAGTCTTGATACAGAAAGCCACAGAAATTAGTGTTGTCTGGATAATACAGCTCTGTTTAACATGGTTTAGGGGAAGGATAGTGAAATACATTTTTTGAGGATGGGATCCTAAAGTGTCTGTCTACATTTTCTTCTGGAGTTTTGTTCAGTTGGGCAGGTGATTTAACTTCATTTACAGCATCAACTAAAAGCCATCTGTAGAAAAAGATAAGACTTAATAGACTATTAATGCTGGATGTCTGATCTTGTAGGTCTATAAACTCATTAGTAACCTGTGATCTCTGTACATCTTCCGGTGTTTTAAAAGTATCTTTTGAAAAAGTGTAAATTGGCAAGTTTTGTCATAATTACTCATTGCATTTGAGTTTGCAAAAGTAGCTTTGTTTAAGATCTGATTTTTCTAATGGCATATTTCACTGTTTCCATTTAAACTTTGAAGTGGCATCTTTGTTTTTCCCTTTTAAAGAGCAGCATAATCCAGATGCCTGTCAAAAGAGTTGATGTAGCATTTTATGAGTAATCCTTGTTTGAGATTTTTGTTTGGTCAGAAATATTTTCCAAGCTCTTATAAAGCTCCCCATGAATATTATTGATGTATACTTCCGTTAAAAGAAGTGATTATCCATGCAGGAATACATACTGAACAGTTGGTTCTAAAGCACAAATGTTTTCTCAAAAGTTACATGATGTCATAGGAGGAGTTAATTCGTCAGTGTAATGGAACAGGGAGATACTGAGCTAAAATTACTCTCCCCTTCCTTTTTCTCAGCTTAACTTTTTGAAGCACAGGCTAACATTTAAGTTTGGAGAAGTTTTTTGAAAGTATATACAACACAGGATAACCTCAGGGTTACTGTCAGCCTGTCTGAATCTTTGATGAAGAGATGTTAATAGTTCCCAGCCTGCTTTCAGAGAGATGAGTATGATTGTGAGAAACACTGACTAAAACATACAGAGTGGCATTAGGAATCTAGCTGTTACCATTTCAAACCTGGAGCTGTTAGACAGTACATCCAGCGATGCTCTCATTTGTTGCTGTTAAAAGACTTGCATAAATAACTTGCACTTCAGGTATCTGCCGACATCCTCCTCTCTGGTCATTTTTCTCTGGCAATTCTTCAGTCTTGGTGGCTGCAGCTTAAATTTTTAGGGACCTTGATGAGGACTGGTGGCATTGTGGTCTTTTTCCAAGCATTTCAGAATCCTTTTGGCTTGCAAATGCTGTGGGGTCTGCAGGCCTTGCAGTGCTTTAGCCTGCAAATTAGTAGTTGTCTCCTCAGTTGAGGAAAAGAGAGATCTGTAAGTTCTGTAATAATTAATAGATTAGGGTCAACATACACAATAGTGTTCTGTGGGCATCAGAGTGCAGGGCAGTCACTCCTTCCTATAAAGTCAGTGAGATTGAAAATGGATGCATCCTTCAGTTCCAGCCCTGCGTTTTTATTTTTTCTATCCCAGTATGCAGCTCTTGGCTGCAACTTCACCCAACTTCAGAGCCTGTGTAGGTTCTCATGGGATCCATAATTACTCCCTTCTCAGACCAGTTGCTCAGTTTCTGACAGTGTTAGGGCAACAGGTCACACCAGGAATTACAGAGATTTTCCTTGTAGAGCTGGAATAGTCCCAGTCTGAGTACGCTAAGGATAGCTGGGACAGCGCAGCAGTAGTCCCTAACCTGTGCAGGACTTGGAGCTTTGGGTATGTCAGCCTGTACTTCGTTCCTGTGTCTGTATGGCTTCCTGGTTGTGCTAAGCTTGGCTGTTTGCAGGGTGATTTGCCAGATACACTGCCTATAAGCACCCTTCTCTTACTGGTTGTAAAACATCTACGTAGCCTGCCTAGAGAATGTTTATACTTCATATTGGAGTCATCCCTTTTGCCCTCCCTGCCCTGTCCCAATTTGCTTTCCTTTGCCTTGTTTATTTGGAATGAGGGCATGCTCCAGCCCTGCCTCTGTTTTGTTCATTTTCTTCAGCCCCTGCCTGAAGCTGTGGTACCTGTTGTGGGGGAGGTTGTGTTTGCAGTGCAGAGCAGCTTGTAAAGGGCATTTTTAAAGCATTTTCCGCTTCAGAGTTGATTTATAGGTTGTCTGCACGGGCAGGCTTTCATAGAATATTTTTGTGTTAAACTTATTCTGATTAATTAACCTACAATAACTGTCTCCATGTCCTTGGCTTTATCCTTCTTCATTTCCAAATACTGTTTAACTACAAGTGAGATGCTGTGGGCAGGTGCTGCATGGTTCGTTGTTTCTTCACTAATGTCCACGTCGTGCACCTCTGCTGCAGGCTCTTGGGTGGCCTCTGCTTCAGAGGAGCTCTGAAACAATCCCTCATTGCAGTACTGCGTCGCTAAATGTTGCTGCATGCTTCTCATCTTACCTTAGATCAGGAGGATGCTTTTTAAATCTGCATATGCTTCTGTCACCCTGCACAGCTCTTGGTGGATGAGCTAATCTGCTGTATTGCCCTTGGATGTTTCATCTGTAACAGAGAAGCTCTGAAACGGGTTCTTGCTGCATAAGAAAACTGGGGCTTTGACTTGACATCAGATAAAATCACTCTCCCTCATCCTTTCTTGCCCTTTGGAAATCTGTTTTCTAATTTAGTACTTAGATGAAGCATGGTGAGCTTTCCATTAGCTGCTCGTGGTGTCACCACGTCTCATTGTTTGTTGGTGCAGGGTAACTCAATTTTGTTGAGGTTTGGGGGAATCCAGTTGATATATCTGCTTTCTCCAAAAGATCCAGACCTGCTTCTCACTGACCAGGTCTTTGAGCCAAAGGCACTTCTGAGTATTCATCCCTTCATGAAAATGCCCATGTTGATGGGGTGCATGAGCTAACGCCAACTTCTTATACCATGTTTTGTCTGGTCTCCTGCTAGTTTTACCCTGAACAATGAGCTGCCTGCTTCAGAAAGCTTTTGACTACAATGATGCAATATCTAAAACAGGTACTTGTTTTCTATCAGGTTGCTTCAAGTCATTTAATTTAGAAGCTTAGGTACGGTACAGGATGTGTGATCTGTCTGTATTGAGGTTGTTAGGCTCCTAAAGGACAGATGAGGCTTCTGCTGTAGGCTTCTGTAAGGTACCTTTGACTTAATAAGTATTGATACAAGGAATTGAGGCTTTGCCTTTACAGATAGTCCGCTATGATGAGAGGTGGCAACTCTTGGGTGTGGTGTTTAAAGCTCCTCGCTGTGCTATTGCCTCTTCCAGTTTCAGTATTGTATTGTAGTGACTCAGAACTACCTGGCATGCGTTGCTCTCCTTGCTTCCCCTCTCAATGGAAACTACTTGTAAAGGTTTGGTAAGATAAAACACCTTTCATATAAACAGCCAAGACTTTCTAAAGTGGGGGAAGAAAAACTCAGCCAAACGGTAATAAACAATGTAAATTGCAGTATGTTAAACAGTAAAGACTGTTAATCCTGTCTTTGTGTTGCTCCAAGTAATAATTTTGACTCTTCTTTGGGACTGCATGTCCAGGAGCAAGCAAACAGATTTTGAACTTAAGCCTGCCTTTGTGTACCATTTTCATGGTGATGGATTATTGCTTTTCTTGCTCATTTTTTTTTCCCCTTCTGATCCTTCTTTCTTCAGATGTCCTGTATCCAGCTGTGAGGTCTGTTTTGCTTTTCCCTGTGGCACTGCTGTCTAGAATCTGCAATGCACTTTGTAAATATTCTTAATGTCTTTCATTATTGAGGTGGGAAGGTGAAGGGTTTCCTTAATGTAAAACTGTCATTGGCTTCTCAGGCTGCTTCTCAATCAGAAAGCCATTTTATTTTTTTATTACTGTGAAAGACTCCTTTTCTGTTCTGCAAAGTTCTAGAACAAGAGTCCTGAGACTACTTTGAAAAGTGGATGTTTCCCCAAGGAGATCTTCCAGAGCAGCTCCGGCCCAGTGTTGCCCTTGGAGATGATGGGTTAACTAAGATAGGATGAGTTGCTATGCAAAGAAGAAATTACTCCCTTGAGTTTTTTCTTTCGTTTCCATAAACTGCTTCATGAAAACAGTGCTCTTTCCAGCAAACAAAACTTAAAACAAAAAATTCTATTTTCGTTTGAGCTTTTTCAGGCAGTCCATGTGAAGTTCTTTAGTCATGTTGTGAAAGTCAGAAATATTTACTTGAAATGTCTCAACATTTTCAATTTGAGAAGTGTTAAACAGATAAATAATTAGACCAGCTATTTGAAAAGCCTTAACTCCAAAATGAGTTTAACACTGTAAACAAAGCAGGTGAAGGAGGAGGATGGGGCTCTGTATAACAGGACAGGAATGATGGTGGATGGTGTGGACAAGATGTTTACATATCTGCATCTTCCCCAGGCCTTCCATGTACTACTTTCTTGTATTACCTTGCTTTAAGTTTTCAAAAAACTAACCTGCAGCTGGTTAGAGGTTAGGCAGGGCTTTGTTTTCTGTATGAACTAAGGACTAAAAAATTTAAATGTTTTGTCTTTTTCATAGAATAATAAATCATAGAATGGTTTGGGTTGGAAGGGACCTTAAAGATCATCTAGTTCCAACCCTGCTGCCACGGGCAGGGACACCTTCCACTAGACCAGGTTGCTCAAAGGCCCATCCAGCCTGGCCTTGGACACTCCCAGGGATGGGAACAGGGCAACCTGTTCCAGTGCCTCGCCACCCTCACAGTAAAGAATTTCTTCCTTATATCTAATCTAAATCTACCCTCTTTGAGTTTAAAGCCATTACCCCTTCTCCTATCACTACACGCCCTTGCAAAAAGTCTCTCTGCACCTTTCTTGTAGATCCCATTCAGGTACTGGAAGACCAGTATAAGTCTCCCCCAAAGCCCTCTCTTCTGCTGGATGAATCACCCAAACTCTCTCAGCTTGTCCCCGTAACAGAGGTGCTCCGGCCCTCTCATCATCTTCATGGCCCTCCTCTGGACTCGCTCCAACAGGTCCATGCCCTTCTTATGTTGGGCGACCAGAGCTGAAGGCAGTACTCCTGGTGGGGTCTCACAAGAGCAGAGTAGAGGGGGAGAATCACCTCCCTTGACCTGCTCATCACATTTCTTTTGATGTAGCCCAGGATATGGATAACTTTCTGGGCTGCAGACCTGCACTGCCAGCTCATGTTGAGCTTTACGTCAACCAACACCTCCCAAGTCTTTCCCCTCAGGGCTGCTCTCAATCCATTCTCCACCCAGCCTATATTTGTGCTTGGGATTGCAGTGACCCATGTGCAGGACCTTGCACTTGGCTTTGTTGAACTTTGAGGTTTGCACAGGCCCACTTCTCAAGCCCGTCAAGGTCTTTCTGGGTGGCATCCCTTCCCAGGGATGGTGCCATCAGCAAACTTGCTGAGGGTGCACTTGATCCCACTGTCCGTGTCACTTACGCAGATGTTAAACAGCATCGGTCCCATTACTGACCCCAGAGGAACGCCAGTCATCGCTGGTCTCCGCTTGGACATTGAGTCGTTGACCACAACTCCTTGAGTACAACCATCCAGCCAATTCCTTCTCTACCCAGTAGTCCGTCCATCCAATCCATGCCTCTCTGATTTACAGATGAGGATGTCACGCAGAACAGTGTCAGGTGCTTTGCAGAAGTCCAGGTAGATGATGTCAGTCGCTTTTCCCCAACCACCAATGCTGTAACCCGTAGAAGGCCACCAGATTTGTCAGGCACGGTTTGCCCTTAGTGAAGCCATGCTGGCTGTCACCAATCGCCTCCTTATTTTCCATGTGCCTTAGCATAGTTTCCAGGAGGATCTGCTCCATGATCTTGCCAGGATCACAGAGGTGACACTGACTGGCCTGTAGTTTCCCGGGTCTTCCTTTATTCCTTTTTTAAAAATGGGGGCTATGTTTCCCCTTTTCCAGTCAGTGGTAACTTCACCAGACTGCCACGACTTCTCAAATGCAATGGCTAGTGGCTTAGCAACTTCATCTGCCAGTTTTCTCAGGACCTGCAGATGCATCTCACCATGTCCCATGGACTTGTGTACCTTCAGGTTCCTTAGATGGTCTTGAACCTGATCTTCTACTACAGTGGGTGGTTCTTCATTCTCCCCGTCCCTGCCTTCGAAGGCAACGTGGGCAGTGGGGCTGGAGCACTTGCTGGCGAAGACTGAGGCAAAAAAACCATTGAGTACCTCAGCCTTCTCCATATCTCGGGTAACCAGGTCTCCCGTTTCCTTCCAGAGAGGCCCCACATTTTCCCTAGTCTTCCTTTTATCACCAATGTACCTATAGAAGCTTTTCTTGTTGCCCTTGAGATTCCTGCCTAGATTTAGTTCTGTCAGGGCTTTGGGCTTCCTAACCTGATCCCCGGATTCTTGGTAAATTTCTCTATATTCGCTGCAGGCTACCTGTCCTTGTGTCCTTGTTTGCTTTATGAGGTTAACTTTGGGGTATCAGCTAGCTTTAATTCCATCTCTTTAAACTTTTTTTTTTTATAGTGGTCTGATTTCCCTCCCCCCCGCCGCCCCCCCCCCCCTCCCCCGTGTGATGGTATGTCTTCCCTTGCAGCCAGCTTTCATTACAGATCATTCGTTGCAGCATGAGCCGTTTGCTCAGCTAGTCAAACCAAAGTTGCTATGTGGTTCTTTTGCAGAAATATAGTTAGAATTTACCAGTTTTATTAAACTGTCTTAAAGGAATAGAGCACGATGAAATGGAGCTCACTGCTTGACTGATCCGCCAAGTGACCTTGCATAATTCGTTTATTTCTTCCATGTGCTTCTGTTTCCTGTTTTTGGTTTGTTTTTTTTTACCACCCTCACCTTCACCGCATCTCTTTGGAATATAAGCTCTTCAGTGCTGAGCCGGTTTTAGGCTTTCACAAGGAAAGTTATTTTGTCGGGCTACTTAAAGATAGCAAAAGTCATACAATTACTCTGTAATAACATGCTAGCAGAATAGGGAGATATTTTCCAAGGAGATGTTTTGCGTCGTAAACCTTCTACAGCTTGCAGGTAGGATTAGTGAAGTGTTGCTCTACCACCTCAAAATTATTATAATTACACAAAAACATAAAGTTTATATAAAATGAAAAAAGCTTAAGCTGAGATAACAGGAGGGAAGCCCTGATTGCATTGTTCAAGGGAAGTGCACTGTAAACTTCAAATTAGTTTGTAGCAACTCAATTACTTGTATGCAGCTCTCTTGTCACTGTAAGAATCTTCTTAGTGGAAACTGAAACTCCACTGCTAAAAACATGAAATCAATAGGTACTATTATATCCACTTAAAAAAAATATTGTATTGATTTGCAGATAATGACAGCAGTTCATTCTTGCAGGATTACATGCCACTTCCTGTTATAAAGATTACTTCAATATATATTACGTATGAGATGGAGAACATAGGTATAAAACTGCTTTGCTTTAATGAATAGTCATTTTACTCTGGGTATTAAAATAAGATATATTTCTTTAAATTTATCTCTTGGGAGTATTTTGATTTCATGGGCAAACCTGTGTTATCAAAGACTCTAGAACACTATTAAACATTTACGTAATCAGATTGCCTTGTTTTTGAAAGTGCTTGAATTCGCCGTCCTCTCTTTGATAGCAATTAATTAAGCAAAATATTGTACTCTTTCTGGTCTCCTCCACATCCTTGATTAGAGGGTTAACACCATGTTACCTTGGGTATTAGACATTCTTTGCTAACCCACAAGTATCTACCAGCATCTAAGTTTCCGTGCTTCGTAACAAATTTCTGTCACCCTCAGAGGATTAAATTCTTCATGTTGATCATGGTAGTCTCCCATTGTGCAGCTATTTTTTTTTTCTTGTGCTGTGGCTCATTTGAAGCCTATTTTATTAAGCATAAGTGACTTTATCTTCATGTATTAAAACAGCTTTTTTTCAACTCTTTCTAGGGAATCTGGCTTTGCAGAAACCTTCTGCTGAATGCAAGGGTTTGCTGTCCTGTTTACTGACTGTTACACCTGAGGCTGATTTTGATACGTATTCTGGATATTACAGGGTAAGTGTGCAGATATCTGTTCTTGGTGTGGTTTGTTTTAATTTCATGGTCTCTTATTTAATTACACAAATGCAGTTTGGGCTGTGCTTGCTTTTCCTTTCAGTGACTGCAGCAAGCCCCTATTGGAGCATGTGCAACTGAGTGTCTGTGTTACAAAAGAAAAATAATGTAGTAGGATGACTGCTAATGCTGTAAACCTGATTAAGGGTATTTGAATTTGGTGGTGTAGCTCCAAGAGGGAGCAAAGGTATTTTGGTTTGTTCTTTTTTTTTTTTAATACGTACAGACTCATAGGCCTGTATCTTAAGAAATTGTTAAGAGCTATGAGATGCTTATCTGGATGTAGTGAATATTTTATGTTGTAAGCTGACAAATGTGCATGTATTTTTATATTACAAGTGAAACATTCTTCATAATGTACATAGTTATAAATATCTGTGAAGTTCACAAGATTAAGTTTAAATATTTGGAAGAGGAAGTTTAAAGGTTACTTGGTTTCTTGGGGGCATGGGGGAGGGAAAGAAAGAACTGATTCCTTTTTACAAATTCTACTGTGCACATCGGAATATAACCTTAAAGACTTGACTTCATTGTTGAATGGCTCTTGTGGGATTTTTTTTTTTTTTTTTCACTTCCCAGCTACTGGAGGAAAGTGTAATTTAGTGGAGACAGATTTGGTTTTTTCTTTTTTTTTTTTTGTTTTTTTTCCTCTTCTTCAGTCTTAATCCTCTGCTTCCACCTTCTCTTTCAACCTGCTGTTTTTTTTGCCTCACCCCTTTCCTGGCTTCTTTTTGCAATCTTCTCTTGTTTTTAATTCATGGAGCTAATCCTGGCCCTTGGTGAAGTTTGATGTCTTTCTTTGCTTCCTTTGACCAGTTTTCTGTCTTCTCACAACCAGATATGTAGATATGGAGTAATTCAGGCTGGAAGGCATGTGGGGAGATCAAACTTCTGCTCGGAGCATAATCCCCTAGAGCAGGTTGCACAGAGCCATGTCCAATTGGATTTTGAATATCTCTAAAGATGCAGACTCCAAAACTTTGTTGGGCGCCTGTTGCCATGTTTCACCACCTCATGAAGGGTATTTTCCTTACCTAAAATCTTAATTTCCATTGTTGCATCTTCTTTCTTCTTGTCATATCTCTGTGCCTTTCCAAGAATAGGCTCACTCTGTCTCCTTGCACCTTCCTTTTGGGGAATTGAAAAACATAGTGAGGTCTGTAGGAGCTCAGCTTGTGTCCCAGCCACCAGTATCCTCCAGTGGACTTGCTCAAGTATGTCAAAACCTTCTTGTTCTGGAGGGCTCACAAATCCTGCCTGAAGAAGAACAATCACTTCTCTGGACCTGCTGGCTGCTCTTACTAACACAGTCCAGGATTTATATGCTTGGCCTTTCTTGCAAGGGCATATTGCTGGCTCAAGTTCTACTTGTTGTTTGCCAAAACTACCAAGTCCTATTTTTATTTTATTTTTGTATTTTTAATCTGTTCAATCTTTCTCACACACTGTTGTGCAATCCTTACTACCAGTGTTTGATGTTCTTTCACAGGATTCCTTATCGAACACCTCAATATCCCCAGTGCATCTTGATCAAAATGTTTCTGGCAGCCTTTTCCCAGAAATGAGTTTGAAGTACACTTTGGAAACAGCGAAAGCCCATTTCCAAGTCTTTCACTCTTGGAAATGGGCATATTTCCCTGAGCAACTGGCTTAAAGCTTTCTATGTAGTTTTGATAATTTAAAAATATTTTTCAATTCCTATCATTAGTATGTTCATGGTAAAACAGGAAATTGTGTGTATGCTTAGGGTGTGTACAAGTGTGTATGGGAGAGTATATTTAATCCTTTTTCTGTGCTGCCAGTGCACAGTCATAAATAGTGTATATAATAACACATATATAAAATTGCTGCTGTAAATTGAGTCTGAATTATGAGTAAGGCTTTTATTTTATATTCTTTCTTTATATTTGTCCCTGCATGTGTGTGCAATGCTACAAATTGCAGATGCCAACAACAGTAGTTGTAGTTAAATAAAATGTTCTCAAGATTTTGGTTATTTTAGTAGCCCTCGCGATGAATAACATACCAGAGCACGTATGTTGGGAGATATGCCAGAGAATGGACACTCAGGAATACAGTCTCAGCCTTAGCTTGACATGCTGATCTGGTGGTCCTTGGGAAAGGGAGACATGCTCCTGTGCTCCTGCAGGCTTTGCTGACTGGTTTACTTGTAAGTGGCCTTCGGGGAAGGACCAAGAGGAGATCAGTTATTCAGTGCTCGGATCATAATTAATACTTTGGCCTGGGTGGCTGTAGATCAGGTACAAGTTCCTCAGTTTATATCTACCAAGGAGGGGAGCAAAAGAAGCATTGAGATGGCAAGGGGTGCAGAGGGGGTTAAACATGCTGAGTCAGGGAAAAATAGTTGAGCAGAAAATAAACGGAAAGGATTAAAGAAAGAGTACAGAAATGTGGATTAAGACTTTAACTTGCAACGAAGTGTTTTGTTCTTAATTCAGAGAAATGTTGTTTGACTCATGAAGAAGTAGTTATACTAGAGCAACTCATATAGTGATGAGTGACCGTTTAATTCACTTTCTGTGGTGGGGAATGTCTAGCAAATCCAGCTTGTGATAAGTTTCAGGATCACCTAGTCATATCAACATAAAATGCTGAGGCTAGTCTTAGGCTGAATATCAAATTATTGCAAAGTTATTCTGTTAGGTTATGGTATGCCTCTGGGTGTTTCTGCTCACCATGGCTGTGATCTAGTCGTAACAAAAGAAGGAAAAAAAAAAAAAAAATTGGAAGTGAGAAGCCAGTTGTTTCCAGGCTTACTCCTGAAGGCTTCTGTTATGTGTGAGAAGCTGTCTGAAAGGGGCTTGAATTCCAGGATGGACTTAGCCTCCTTCTGGGAACGGGTTGCATGTAGGAATTGCATGCTTGTCTGTCTTAACTGTTTTTGGATATTCCTAGCTCAGCTTTTCCCCTTAAAAGGCCTTTTAACGTGCTTAGTTTTTCTGAGGGATATAAAAAGTATTTATGCATGTTGACTGTAGCCCTGTATATCCTGACAATCACGTGTGGTTGCAATTTTTGTATTCCATCTGAGAAGGTACTTAACCCCAGTTTTTTTCTGGTTCAAACTGAATTAATTTTCATCGTATGCAGCACCTCTTCTAAAGTGCAGGTGGGGGGGAGGAATTTGAAACGAAGAACTTGAGAGCTTTTTCTGTGATGCAGTTAATTTTAATAACCATGGGTCTCTCTGCACAGCAGACTGATTACTTTTTGGAGTATTTCTTAGGAGGAGAGAGGGTCAGGAAGATATGTAAACTTGAAGTGAGACCTCAAATGACCACATGCATTTAGGAGCTTGGACAGAATGATTTCATTTTGCATTTCATTTTTGTGGTTTTAGGTGGGTGAAAGCAAAGATTTGGGTTTGTTCCATTTCCTCCTCTTCCGGAGGAGCAAGCCAAATCAAATAAAAAAAGTTAGTCACAGAAGTCTAAGCTCACACTTTTTGTATGAATCTGTGGTAAGCTTTGGGATGCAGCAGGGAAACAAAGGAATAACCTCACTTGGTTTTGGTATGATATTCATAGAATAATTCAGTTTGGGAAAGACCTTGGGAGGTCATCTTGTCCAGCCTCCTGCTCAACACAGGCCAACTGCAAAGGCAGAGCGGGTTGTTCAGGGCTCTGTGTGTGTCAAGGCAAGTCCATTAATACCTCTGAGGACAGAGGCCCTGCAGCCTCCCCAGGCAGTCGTTCTGCTGGTTAAGCACCCGCTCTGAATTTTCCTTCCTTACATCTTAAAGATTTTTCCGTTGTTGCAGCTTGTGCCTGTTGCGCCCTTGTTACTGCGTGCTCCGGGAAGAGTCTGGTTCTTTGTGTGCTCCAGACCTTTAACTATCCACTAAATCATGACAAACTGGAGATCCGTGTTTATAAAAAGCTTGGATCAATGTTTGTCAAGCGCCTGTGTATCAGGCAGTATTTTTGTGTATGTGTTTGAGTCTACTTAACAGCATTTCTGTTTTTTTTGTTTGTTTTTTTGGGTTTTTTTTAGCAGGACTCTTGATTTTGCTGTCCTGTTACATAAGGGAGCAAGTATGGACTGAGGCACAGGCACCATTCAAACTAACATTTCTATAGGCACCAACACAAAAATACCCGTGTTCCTTTCAGGCTGCAAGTAAGGCATGTTGGGTAGGCCTGGACTTACTCAGAGCTTGGAGTTGGATACAGTTCCTGTTCCTGTCTGCCACAGCCACTTCTGTAATAGTTGTGCTTCATCTTCGATGCCATTAAAATGGAGATTATACACTCTTATTCATGAAAGCGCTGCAAGTCCTATGGTAACTGTTAAATTCGTTCAGTTACTTGGGATAGAACTGCTATAAAAACGGCAAAAAAATGTATGTTTATAGTATAAACTGCATGCTTGTGGTTATAGAGGGTTATGTTAACTGCATGCTTTTTGTAGGTTGCTTTTAAACCAAAGACGTATGCTTTTGTAGTGCATTGTGTTACTGTACAAATTGGGTGTTTTTATCCAAATTACTTGTTGGAAATTGAAGGAGACATACACAGGGGTTGCTAGGGTGGCCTCATTTTTCACATTCAAGATCTGGAAGTAGAAACAAAGCTTAGAAACTTGGGATTCTTTTAAAATTTAAGTCCTTTCGTAGAAGCAGTTAAGTATTCTCTATGTAGGCTTTAATAATAATGAGTTTTTGGTGCTGGGATGAGCGATAATTGCAAATGGCAAAAAGTCATCAGAATGTTGTTACTCAGATTGCAGATTTTATTAATCATAAAAGAAATTACTCACCTAGAAGGCTGTTTTATAAGTGCTCATTTATGTGAAGACTTGCTGCCTAATTTATTTTGTTTAAAAAAACTCACAGAAAACCACAACCATAAAAACCTGCAAACTTTGTCTTGTCCTTCAAAACCATGATTATTTTGTCCTTCTCATCCAGTTTGGTTATGTCATCTGTGCTCCTGCTTATCAGTGAGACCAATCTTATTTTTGTCCCTTCTCTCTCACAAATGTATCTGCTGCTGCTTGCATTTATTCTGTTAGCTGAGTACTGTGCATTTCCCCTGCATGCATTTCCTCCACAATTAAAAAGGATGTTTATCTTTTATGAATAACTTCTTAGGTAGATGAGTTGTTTGGCCCTGTATGTGTTTCTGATCTCACGATGTGTTGGGACTTGCAGATGTAAATTAAATTTTCATCTGTTTTCTCCCACTTCTTTTATGTTGTTTTCAACATGAGTCTTGTTTAAGTAAAGAAATTGAGCACATCCTTCACTGTAGGAATACAATTAGTGAATGACTCTGCCCTGTGAGCTTATAACAGGGTACCTACAAAAGTATCTCTTTAATTGGGGTGTTGGGTAGTAAACTCTTCAGGGTATGGGTACAGCCTTTACATGTTCCTGCTAAAGAATTCATACAGAGAGCATTGCTACAGCATGAATATTCAACAACTGCCTGCCCCTTATTCCTTATGCTGAAATATTAATACAGAAGTGATTCTGCACCTAATCTTGCTGAGATCGGGTGCATGCACCCAAGCCTTTTTGCAGGATCATGCTTTCTGCTCCATGCTGAACACCAATTACTCTCAGTAATGAGGCTGGATCTATAGCTGCTGTTGCTAAAATGGTGGTAGACTTTCATGTGGAAGGCAAGGAGCATGGGCTGTGCTCCTGTCTGTGTGCCACTGGGTCACTGTTTCAGAAGGACATTAGCCTCAAGGCTACTGTCAAGGGGGGAAATGAAGCTACTACTCATCGTAGGAAAAGTAATTTGTGACACGTGGATAGAGAAGTACTTTACTGTAATGTCCGTTGTGACAAAGCTCTCTTTGAACTTTGCTGGTACCTAATTGAGATCCTTCAGCTGGCACTTTCATCACTCGGGCCTTTTCAGGGTCAGATTGCAGGTGACTCAGTAGCAAAATGGCTTCAAAAGTGCAGGATTCCAGGGCTCTGCCATGCTCTGGGCTGTCACGTGAAAATAGGATTTCACAATTGATACTGCAGACTTCTGAGTCTATATTGTAAACTAATATTTAAAGTATGCCCCGACAATTCTAGTCTCAAAGTTGGTTGTTGAAACTATAATGTATTTGAACACAAAATTATGCAGGTTCAAGAGAAGATTGCTATGGTACTGGAGCAGATTCTTCTGTTTCATGTATATTTGAAAGCTGAGAAAGCTTCTGCTGAAGTCAGACAATACAGGCTTGTCAAATTGTTCGCGAACGAAAAGATTGCTCTTGGATGGAATTAATTTGCAGTATCTCATTTACCATCTTAGTTTTGTCATGAATTTTCCCTACTCGGCAGCCTGAAATGCCAAGTGAAAAACTGTTTCAGTGAGAGATAATATAATATATTAAGAAAATGTTATTGATCACAGTATGCTTTTACTGGAAGATGACTCTTTCTGACTGGAACTCAAGGGACTTTGCCTTGTTATAGTAGGAAAATGTATTGTAACATGCAAACAGGATTATTGTTAAGGTCACAACAACCTAGTTTTTACATTCCATTTCCTCTGGAAGTGAGCTTCATAACTAACTGTCTGCTGGGTTAGTGTAAGAAAATTTCAGGTTTAAACTTGTAAAAAAAAAACAAACAACAAAACAAAACACAAAACCCTAAAGGTTACAGCAAGTCTTTTATGAAGGAAGGAAATGAATACTGTTTTCCACATCACCAAAGGTCAGAACTTGTAATTGATAGGCATTAATGTAAGCATTTGGTTATCCTGATGGACTGTGTTATGGTGGTTCTTGGTCAGAATCAAGTGATGGGACATTTTCTCATCATACATATATTTTATGCATATGTTATAGTCGGAAAGTGTTGCGCATTTTATTTCCTTCCATACACAAGGATTATGAGGCACTTAGTTTTCCCACCTAACGTGGGAAGATTAGCTAAGTGGAAGAGTCTGTGATGCTCACAAGCAGCTTATGTGGCTATATGGACACCATTACTCTGCCAAGCACGAGGACATAAATTTGTGATGAGGTGCACAGTACAGGCAACTTAAAACAAGGGTGCCTTTAAATATTTTTGATGTAAAGAGGGCTTCCACTACATAAACAGTAGCTCAAAGCCATTAAGGTCCTGCTTGCAATGAGACTGCTTTCTACTGAAGGGCTCAAAATTTCCCGACAAAACTAAGCATGTCATTAAGAAGATACTTATTAAAGGTGTTTTGAGCCATTTCTAATGAAACTCATCCAAAACATGTTCTGCAAAACTTAACTCTTTACCAGATCTTATCTCTGTGTGATTTGGGTTAGGGTATTTTGAGCCCTGTTAATTTAGGTTGGAAACACAAATTTGTATGGAATAAATCAGTCAGGATTGCACTGCGAATCCAAGAATATTGTATTTTCTGTTTGTTTTCCTTTTTTCCGGCTCTACTTCCAACACATCCCTCCAGTGGTTTTCTCTGTTTTTGTTGCGATAAATCTCCACTTCAGTGAATTTGAAGATACAAACTTGACTGCAAAAATTCATCTCTGGTACAGCAGTGGGTTACTAACCTGCTCAAGTTTTCCACATGGCAAAATGATTTCTTCACTTCAACCAACCATTTCCTAAACAGGCAAAGCAGTGTTGCTAAAATTGTTGTCAATTGTAGTCATTCCCTGCAATTTAATTATATTTCTTTACTGCTTTTTCTAATTCAGTTTGCACGATGAGACATTGTTGGTATAAATCTGGGGAATGGATCTCAGTTGTCTGAAAGACCTATTTCCATGGACCCCTTCTGCAAACTCTTCTCAACACAATGATACCAATGTGGCAAGGGAGAGACCACTTTTGTTATTAAAGCAAACAGATTAAGAATTTAAAGGTTTAGATTCTGGCTTTTAAGGGAGTAAATAACAAAACAAACTCCAAGTCCCTAGATTTTTCTTCTCCCCCCCCCCCCCCGCCCCTTCAGCTGCAAAAATGTGGTATGGTTTATTTAGCACAATAAACGTGACTTGACGTGCAAGTGTAATAAAGGTTACAGAGGACTATTGTTAGACTTCCTGCAAGAGTAAATGTGTTGGCTGTATTCCTGAGGATGTTTAAAAATATATGAAAAAAACTTTTTTTTTTTTGCCATTACTTAAAGAGGACAAGAGTTACTACCATCACTTCACTTTGCAGTCCCCATGGGACCTTAGTTTAAGGCAACTTGGCTTGGAGGGGCAACATCAGTGCGGATGTCTACCCTGTGGGACTTGTGCTCCTAAAGATGCTTTATGTTGCTGCATGTTTTCCTAACACTTGGCAGGAAAATGATGCTCAGCCTTTGTAATTCTTTTCATCTTCCTGGGATGTGCCAGAGCTCGTCCCACTGACAAAGCATCTCTTGTTGCAGGCATGAGTCTCCAAAATGCAGTGGCAGTTTGGGATGGCTGGTAATGTCTCCCCATCAGCTGTGTTTGGTAAGAATAGGTACAATTTCAACACATGTTGTTTCAAAACAATTCTATCGGCACAGCTGTTTAGCATTTTCTCATGACCTTTTGTGACTAGCTCTCCAGAACGCTGTTTAAAACACCACTGGAATCAGCTAAATCTGACCAGCCCCATGGATGAACTTAGGTACTTGGTTTGTGCCTGAACAGATTAATTATTTAAACATAAATCCATTTAGTTTTCATGTTCCCTGTCCTTGTGAACTGAAAGACGAGGGGAAGGGGAGAGGAAAAAAAAGAAACCCCATGGGAGAACAGTTTGTGCTGCTTAAATCATAGCCAAGTTGTTTTATTTGGTTTTGAAATGGTTCTTGGTGGGCACTGTAAGCACAGGGAAGGTATCTTTCATTTTTACTGCATTTCGTGCTGAGTGTGAAAATTCAGTGGTAAGCAGAAAAGACGACAATCTATAAAATCCCTTTGTACATTTGTAGAAGAGTTTGATATAATGACACAAAAGATATCTCTTAATCTATGTGTCTAATTGTAATGCAGTAAAGAACAGCGTTGCCACTTAGGAGTATGTGAGCGAAAACATTTATGCCGAATGTTTATGGGGACACAAAGAGGCAGTTCCTGAAGAGCGCAAAAGGCTTCTAATGGTGGAGTGTTTTTTTCCTTTTTTATAGGAGTTTTTTTTAAAAAAGCCTTTTGCACAGATGAGCTTATGGCATTTCTTATGATGGTGTGGTTGTAGTGGGAAGATCGTGGCCAGGTTTGAATCTTCCCTTGCTCAGTTGTAAGCCTGCTGGTGAGCTGCTTTACATCCGTGTGAAAGACAACTCTACACAGCCTGGATTTGAATAATGGAGTTGCCGTTAATATCCAACACAAAAAAGATGATTGGTTGTATGCTTGATTTATGGGAAGCCAGAAGTGGTGAACTCTACAGTACACAAGGGGATATTTATGCCACTAATGCTTAAAACAGAGCTGACTGCTCTGTGCGCTGTAGATGCTTTCAAATGGCAAAAACAAAGGTGCATATAGCAGTAAATCCAGTTACTCTGATGGTTGAATGGCCCTAGATCTGGATATGACTGTGCAGTCTCTTCAACATGCACAGCAAATCTGGTAAGCCCATGTTTAGTTACTGCCTGTTACAGGATTATCAGCTTTGAATCAAAGAAAATAATTTCAAATATGTTAGGATTTAGGGTATATTGTTTCATCTTCATCAGTTTCTAATGCAAGAATTGTTTTTTCCAATTTATGTGCAAATAGGCTTCCAAAATCTGTTGCTGTGAACTGAGATTTTTGTCAGATTTTTTCCTTCATCAAATTACTCCTGTTGTGCTAATAACTGTCAAATTGCACCTCAACTCAGCATTTTCTTGATTTATCCTGCCTGCAGTAGCTAACAGTAGCTCTGAGGTATATTACTTGGCTGCTTTGCAAACAGGGTGCTCTTAAGATACTCGGTTATGCATTTAGATTTTTTGAAATGTTACAGCAATTATACTTGATTTTTAGGAGAAGAATTCATTGTTGAGTCAAACTGAATGAATTTTTCAAAAATATAGAGGGCTTTTTCTCAGATGTTCATAAGCTGAGCAGACATAGTGCATTCATCATTCTGCAGTGTGTAAAACATATATTAGCTCTATGGTTTTAGTCTCTTTTTTTCAAACAAAATATTAGTCTGATCTTTCTGCTCCATTTGCACAAATCCATTCCTTCCCACATTTCTCTAGCATCGTACTTCATGGGGAGGGAGGTACAAGAGAGCCCTTGGTTTGGGGCTGGTTAGTAGCTACTGTCATCTAATGATGTTAGTGGTGGTTTCATCTGGCCACTTCTTTTCTGAGGCAGAAAGGTGTTATTAATTAAAGAGCATTTGCTGAGCTTGAAGCAAATTTTGTCTGATACAGGAAGCTTACCTGTATTCCCTGTAATGCAGTTTCTAAAATTTGAAGCAATTTATTTCTCTCAACCCACTATTTGGGGAAAACAACTACAAGAAAAAAAAACCCAACCCTAGGTGGCTACTACACCTCTCCAAGCAAAGCATATACTAACCCATCTTAACTCACTAAAGAACTTATCTTGAAAGAAGGTGTTTAATATTAGGAAAACATAGATGAATACCTGTCTCAGTGTGCTGTGTAGACTTGAACCAACAAGATTGATGCATCCAAATTACAGCAGCTTTATCTAGTGTGAATGAGATGCTACTTACATTTTCAGGTAAAAGAAATCAACAACTATTAATTTGGCAGAATTATTTATTTCTTACTGATGATATTTTCAGTGTATCTAATCAGAGCACTCATGAATAGAAATGAAACAATTTAAATAGAGGCAGTGTACATTGTATGATCTTGTTTTCTCAAACTGTTCCATAATGCAGTGAATAAATTTATCTGTACTACTGAAAAGACTTCTGCTGAAATCATACACAGTGCTTTCACCTCTATTATTTAATACAACTGTTTTATAACTCGTGGAAGATAGTTATTTCTGCTTCTGCTACAGGCATCTGGGAAAAACTGTTCATTTTGGGGGACAGAAGGGAAAAGTAGTCTTGCAGAGTCTGAAAATCCAGACCCATGCAGCAGGAGCACTTGACTGAAAGGTGTGCTAGAAAATGATGAAACTGTCTTATTCCACACCACTCCCCAACCCCTTGAATATCCAGGTCCAGATTTACAGAAGGTAAAATAATGAGGGAAAAGAGGATGGTCTGAGTCAACGTTTGAAGTCCTTGGAGACCCAGGAGGAAATAGAGCTGAGCAGAGAGAATGCTCATGAGATCAGGTGGTGGCACTCAAATTTTCCTCTGAATCATTGGATAAATTTGAGACGCTGTGGAAGAGAGATGAGTTTTTGGTGGCCTCACTGCTAAACAACTGTTGGCTGTCCATCATGCCTGTGGGGAAACCGATGGGCTTTGCAGAGGTCTGCATTCTCCTTGAACTGTCATGCTATGGACTGGAGTTCGGGATGGTGGTGGCCGAGGGTGACAGCAGTGAACTTTGCAGTTGTTGCTGATGGAGAGCACCGTCTCATAAGTCAGCTAGGGAATCTGACCATATGATGCTGTGTTCTGCACTGGTTAAAATGCCTTTTTAGTAAAGTTTTCCATCTAAAATTCAAATTTTATTTTTAAAAGATAGCGTTTATTTTGAGGTTTTGGGAAGCTGATGGTTTTTTGAGTTTTGTTGTGTGGGTGGGTTTTTTTTTTTGTTACCTGGGGAGGATTCTTTTACATACTCCAGACTGAGTGTGTTATAGGGGGAGCTTTACTTGCTTTTCATAACGAAGAGCATAAATAGATCATGTAGGTGAATCTAAACCATGACATTAAGGTGTCATCTTATTCTTCCTACTGAAAGCGTCCAGATACTAGATCCCATCATCATTTCTCTTACAATGCCTTTGAAAAGCTGTGACTCCACTGTGTTCAGGTAGGTTTTTGGTAAACAAGCTCACTATTCTAATAGGTTTTAGACTTCAGTAGTTAATTTGTAGGGACCAGAATACAAATGCTTGCTTCTCTTCACTAAAGCCCTCCTAGGACCCTTCAGCATAAGCCATGGCATATATTTCACTTTTCCACTGTTTTTAACTCTCCTCATCTTTGGGAATGGGTTGTGCAAATGGCTTCTGTTCATGATCTATCCTTTTTTTCTTTTTTTTTTTGTTGTTGTTGTTTTTAAATTTTATTTTATTGCTTAAGGAATTTTAATCCTGAAATGAATAATGAATTCCAGCACTTATGTGCTCTTAAAAACCTTACTGGCAGCCATCACCTCTTAATCTTTTTGCATTTCTTGTGATTAGCGGTGCTTTCTAATCCTAACACCAGACCCAACAGCAACTGTTAACTGCACTTCTTGTTTTACAGCTAAATCTAATCCTTCTAGCAGTCTGAGGCCAGCATTATATTTATCACTCTGAAATTACTAACTGTAAGATGTTGTGGCAGTTCTTGAGTTTTTTTGTTGTGGGTTTTTTTTTTACTTTCTCTTTCCTTGTTACGGATTTACAAATGCAATGATTAGTATAAGGTTATTTTTTTTACATAGAAAAGAAAGATTAAAATAGGTGCTTCTTTCCCCCTTTCTAAGTCTTCTCCTCATCCGGGAGAAGCAATTTGCTTTCTTACCTGAGTTTATGATTATTAGGGAGATGTGTAGGTGGAATATGTTTTAGTGGCTTTTTTTCTTTTCCGTTCCCTCCCCCCACACCTATTGATGTATGTTAGTAAGCTAATGCTATTAGGTTATGCAGGCTGTACAAGGGAAAAGATAAGACAGCCATCAAATCCTTGCAGCGCCCCAAAACATCTTCCTGTTCTGCTGAAAGCTCTGTATGTGTTTGTCCATGAGACAACAATAAATTTTATATCCAGTCACTTGGCAAAGAAAGGGTAAAGAAATTGCTGGTTTATGTTTACTGGTGTGTTGGGGTGGGTTTTTGTGGTTTCCCCCCCACACACACACCTGGAAAGTTCTGTGGGTGTTTACAGTCTCTACAGGATCTGCTCTGAATTTGCATTAGGAAAGGAGGAAAGGGAATGCTGAAGAACTGAAAACTTACTTATCTTTGCTGCTTGATTTTCTTTTATTATTTTTTTTACCCCCAAGGGAGGGGCAGGGAAGACTTTAGCCAGGAGCATACAATCATCCAAATGACCCTATTTGCTTAAATCCTAAAATAATTTTTAAGGTAGATGAAAAGAATGGCGAAGATAAGTGAGGCACAGAATAAGAAATAGCACTTTTCTGTAATCACAGTAGTTAATAGCTGTGTCTTCTGCTGCTGGGGTCTTTCCATGGTCTGTTTTTCTCAGCTGTGTTTTTCTTCTCCAGCCAAAGAAAAGACAAGCTGTATTTTTTTACTGGCAATGTAAACCTGAGAAAGTCTTTCAGATTTTAAAGCAAGGTAGGAAGTTTTTATGTATGTGTGTATATATACATGTGTATTTGTGTGTTTATGTGTTTAAAGAGCAAGGGTCTTTGCTCTGTGAAGATCCCATGTCTGCAGATTTCAGTCTCTGAAAGCTCATCTGTTTTCTCAGTCAATAGACTCATAAAAGATGGTACTTCTCCCTGTACTCTGCCTTGCTTATATCCTTGGTCTGTCAGTTCTGGCAAAAAATGCTACTTTTGTATTTAAAACAGGAACAAAAATGCAAAGCGATATGTAGTTCAAAACGATCAAAATGTAACTGTGTCCTTGCCCTTGCCTTTCTGACCTTATTAAATGTTTAGTTACTTAAACGACTTTAATCCATTACTGGCAAGATTGTCTGGTGGTGGGAAGAGAAAACGGGCTTTCATCTCTGTTCAGACAAAGCTGCTCTGCATCCCTGCTCAGGGGAGAACATGTCAATGCCCGGGCATTGGGGCTGTCTTCATCTTATGTAGAATAGCCAGGAGGTTTCAGCGAGGTGTATCTTCCCATGCACGCATGTGCGCACCCACATTGCCCCTGCCTCCTCTGGCTGTTTCTGATTTCCCAAGGTGGGTTTGGAGTTTGGGCTTCTCATACCTTTTCTAACAATTCCCTCTCCCTGGACTGCTTCCTCTAGATTTTTGGATTTTTTTTCTTCCCACATGCTAGAGTTCAGGCAAGGTCCCTGTTGAGTTTGTACAAGCTTGTAAAATCTTTTATCTGTGATTAACTTAGTCTTGACTTTCCAAATGCATAAGGGGCCATAATATACAATGAGATATGGCTGCCATCCTTTTTAATTATTCCTCAGCTTCATGCCTTTCAGGTCCTTCTTCCAGATAACTTTAAAACTTTGGGAGGTGGGGCAAAAACAGTGTAAAGTGCACAAGTAGATGTTAGGCTTTGTACTCAAGTGCCTGCGGTGGTGGTGGGAAGCTGGGACACCGGCTGGGCTCTGCGTGCCAGCCTGGCAGGAGACACTGATCAATAGTGCTCTTCTGAGCTGCAAACGCTCGTGGCTGTGGAGGGGAGGGGATGAAGTGAGAGCTTATCTGGGAGCTGGCAATACTCATGCTGGGTCTAAAGTTACATCTCAGGGTGCCTGGCTGCAAGCACAGCGCTCGTGGTGCAGAAAGGAGAGGCTGGGGGGTGGCATGGGGGGAGAGACCTACGTTTTAGTGTCCTAATGCCTTTACTGCCATCTTCAGTGGGAAACTGGCTTAATGAGGATATATTGCGAATTAGGAACCTATGATGATTAAAAATTGGGATGAACAGTAAAAGAGAAGCACAGGGTAAATATACAGTGTAGGGAAAAGAAAAAAAGTTGGTACCCTGCGTAAAACGTATAGAAATCTGTGGTGACATTTTCAGGCTTGCTGCAGTGTTGCTGATGGCCGTGGAGACTTTTGAGCTGAGTGCTGCAGCTCTTACATTACCTCCTTTTCTCCGTCCGAATTTTGTAGAGATTTCCAAAGCCCTGCCTGTATAACTGTTTCCTCTCCATTCAGTGCTCCTGTTCCCTGCACAGCATCATACCTGCATACAGTATAGAAAAATCAGTCTAGATTGTAAAGATAAAAAGGAAAACACGTTTATCAGGCATTTCTCTATTTCAGCAAAGAGACAATATCTGTTCCTTTGAAGTCTTCTGAGTGAAAGCCATGCCGAGAGTTGATGAGTGTAGAAGTTGGATGTTCCACTATCTCTTGCTTTTAGTCCCGGTTTTGAGCTTCAACTACAGAACACACATGGAGGGAGGCAGATGATCCCATTACCCTGCTCCTCCTTCAGTCTATCTGGTGAAAACTTTTTTTTCCAGTATGTATTGTAAAAATCAATATTCCAGTTGATGGGAAGGAAGGAGCGGTATGCAGGTTGATACCTAGGGATCTGCAATCTGTTAGGTGTGAGATTGCTTTTCCTCTGCAACGGTTACAATCTTCGTCTTACATACTGCCTACAGATTTTGGGTTTATATACGCAAGACATGCTTTTATGTTTTATGGTAAGTTTCAAAGGCACGGAATTGATCAAGGCTGCTATCATGAGTAGTAGATGTTCATTCCCATAAAAATTGGTTGTATAAGTAAATAGTGTTCCAGAAAGTGACAGTCCTAATCCCTTACATAGAGTTTTATTTATTATTTTACCTCTGTACATGTAATTTCTTCAGTATTTTTTGAAGCTTGGAAACTGATAACATTCAGGCTACTCTGTACCTTAGAAAACTCTTCACCTCCCTCAAAATAGCATAAACAGTGGCCAGTGAAGCTGAAAGGGAAGAAGATAGTGGTTAAAAACTTAATACAAATGTGTGGAGAACAGGGCAAGAATCTCAAGTTGAGAAGACGGTAAGGTTCAAGAATAAGAAATTTCAACAGCAATACAGCACTGAATCCTAGCAGTGCAGCAATAATTACAGACAGAGCAGTATTTGAAAACTTTTTCTTTACCAGTCCCACTCGTTGATGCCAGCTTAGGTGTTTGGCTGCAGGACTGAGGTGGCTGTGACCATCAGTGCTGCAGGTCCTGCAAGTGGGACTGTGAATCGATATGCAGAGCATGTTTTTAACTGCTTGAAACCCAGGAACGTGCTGTACCTGACCACAGCCTATTTCAAGGTCTGTCAACTTTGAGGATTCAGCGAGCCTGGCAGCGTCTCTTTTTGAACATGCCCGTGAAAATAATTGTGAATTATTAATTTTAATTACTGCTGGCTGAGGGCAGATCCTTGCCCGTGTGGGTGGGTTTTTATTACACCATGTCAAAGAATTATCTGAGCTGGGAAACTCAAACTTCTTGTGGTATGAAAGGTGTGCTCAGGAGAGAGCATGTCTGCAGGAGGCTCTCTTTCCGTTGACTGTAATCACTTAATGGTGATGTAGCAGCTAGAGTAGCTGCCTGTGGTGTGCCTGTGTGTGCATTAATGCAGAAAGCACTTGAAACTGGGAGTGGGCAATGGCTGGAGGTACGATGACCCATGGCTGCTACTGTTGCTTTGTGGTTTCCCTTCCACTTGTGTTTCTTCTAAAGTGGAAATGAGCAGGAAAGATGAGTGTGCTGATCTGAAAGCACTGTATTTCTATTTGGCTTTAAAATGCATTACTTCTGTCATATTTGGCCACAGTCATGCAGTAGTATTTTGATCTCTGTCACCATTTAGAGTAGTGGTCCTCCAAAACAAATATTGGATTGTTTTCTCTGCTTCAGAGATGTAACTGAGACAACGACTGCTCAGAGGCTGCCTTACTGAAAACTGTTTGGCTACCTGACTTCCCATCGTTTGTGTGGGGTCTCAAAGGCTGTCAGAGAAGGAATAGGTTTGGGCCTCATCTAACCTGTAACAGCTAGTTCCCTGGTCACTGAAACTTTTTTCCTCTCTGGCATTAAACCAAAGTGTCTTCATTCCAGTTTAGGAGGGTTTGTTTGTTTGTAAGGTTGGAGTATGCATTTAGATAAACAGATATCCAAGAGACAAGAGGAGGTCTATCCCGTAAGCTGTTGGCCTCAAACTCTGAAACCCACAGGTGAAACCATGTGCCTGACTTTATGCTTTCCCACTAGCTTGCTTTTTTGATCTTGGTCAAATAATTTGACCTTTATTCTTATGTTTTATCTTTTCTATTAAAAATGTTCATCTGCTGGGCAGAGACTGAATTTGTTAGTTTATTCCTCCTCTTTTTGTATTATTGCACAATACTTACAGAAGAACTTTCAGTTGGGAGTGTGTAGGTCAGAACTGAAACTGCATGCAAAAATATCTTCCATTAAAAAAAAAACAAAAACAAAAAACCCCACCCAAAACCAAAAGCATCCCTAATTTAGAAATGTCTTCTCATGGAAATACTTATTCTTAGCCAAGGAAATTCAGTTTAGTGTTACTAGACTTTGAACTATAAGAGTGTGCAAATCAGCAGCACTTATTTTTGTCCCTACAGAGTTTTAAGGAATATTCCTGATCCAAGAGTGGTTTTCAGAAAGGTTTCGATAGAAGGCTTGCTGCTTCTGATTTGAGTGGAACTCTGTAGGCAGCTGAAACTCAGTCCCTGAGCTGTTTATCTGTTCCTTACATTTGTATAATTTTTTTTCTGCTCTAAATACTTATACGGTCCTTATCAACTTGATATGACTTTGGCCTTATATATTGGAGGCAAGCACTACATTACCTTAGGAGATTGTATGATGGTCAATGGGAATGGGGCTCAGACCACCTGGGCTTCAGATTGGTGTTTGGACAATAAATAATGCCTCCTTCATTGCCCAGAGGGATGACCAAGTTGTCCTTGTGGCATAGTGGAACGGTAAATTTTCCTGGTTAAAACTGATTACGGTCGTGTTCGCAGCACCTAATTGATTCCAAGAAGCTGCAGACGGGGACAACATCTGAGTCTCACAGCAGCCCGTGGAAATGGTTGGGAGATGTCAGCTTTTCTGACAGTTAGCAAAGTGGGCTTGTTTTATTCCCTGCCTTTAATTGTGTTTTCAGTTAAGAGGTAAGATGCAATGATCGTGGCTATCTGCCATTGTACTGTCTATGCAGTTTCCTTTTGCCAGGATAATAATAATAATCTGGACCCTCCTTTTCACTAAATTAACTCAATGAACCCTATGAAAACTGCTTTGGTACTTCAATGCAACTGATGCTTTCTTTTGGGTAGACTCAGTGCAGTATTGTGTTTGGTCTGGGGACTGGTGGGGGAGGGGAGCTGCTGGGCTCGCAGTGGGGGAGGCATTTCTTCATACTTCAGTTTCCTTAGACTGAAATCTTTAAATTGGCAATTTGAACAGGGGCAGGCTTTTTAACGGCCTATCTCTGTTTTTACTGTTTCTCAGAGGAAAAAGAACTTGGAAAAAAGTGCTTTCATCTGAAATTTTTTCCTGTACATTAAATGAATAAATGAAGTTGGCTGTTACTACCATAGTTGCTTAGATCATAACTGGTCAGTAAGAAATCAACTGTTAATTATTGACTTTTTTGCTAATCTTTAATTTTTCTTAGCTTATGTATGTCTGTTATGGGGTGGGTTTTTTCATAGATCAGTACAACTTTTGTCTTTTCCCTCCACCAGTAACTACTCATCTGTCCTTGTGTTTTGTACAGCATCCTTTACTTATTTCATGCTTTTTTCCCCTCCCTTTTTTCTTTCTGTACAGTTAAAACAAAGATCAAAAATACATGCTTACAGAACATGAGATAAATAGGGAACAAATAACAGAAGAGGGAAAAGTCACGTCTAGTCTCAAAGTATGTGATTCCTTATTGCCTTTCTTCAGGCTTTCCTGCTGTAACATGACTTGTTGAATGACCTGTAGTTACGCAAACAGCTTTATTCTTTCTAGTCTGCTGTATCGACTAAAAGTTAAGTAAACGGTGTTTTCTAAAACATATGTAGAAAAGGTATATTGTGGTGTTATCAGTCACACGTGTACAAGGGGGAGCATTTGTTCCTGGTCATCAAGAAATTTGCAGACAAAATTCTCCCACGGCCTGCCTGCCTGTCAGGAGGTAACGAGGAAGATGTGGAAGGATCTTCCCTTATGAGTGGACTATGCTGAAGCCCCAGCTGCTGATTTAGTTTTCTCCATGTGCATTTTGATATGTAAAACGTAAACCATAGAGGCACTATGATTTATCCTAGCTGAAGAATTTTGCAAAAGAGCAGATTCCATTTTCTGTATGGCTCTGAGTTGATAACAACATCAGTTACTCACACTTCAGCCAGATATCAAAAAACAGCAATGTAATTTCAGTGCAGAAACCAGCAGAAGTCAGAGGATGACTCTTAATCATGCTTGCATGTCCCAAGCAAGGACAGAAGTGTTATAAAAGAAAATGTCAGCAAAGTATGGTGGTTTCCATCTAAAAATAGTCCTGTACATACCTCCCAGGTGACAATTTGTTCCCTGTCATCATGGCTGTATCTTTTGAAGCTACTAAATGGTCTCCAGGAGGTCATTTATGGGCAGGAGAAAGTACAAGGGAGCTAGGGGATCCAGCTTAGCTGGAAACAACACACCTTTATTTTTAGTGCTAGCTGCATGGCAGCACCAGGGTTGTTGTGCACTGGAGATGGTGTTGCATGAATGTGGAGGGGACAGGTCAAGTCTAAACCTAACGTTTTGGGGGTGTGGTGAAGACTTTTTCAGGCTGCAGTGTCATTGCTTTCTTCCCAGGCGAAGCTGGGGAGCATGTGTGTGTTATACCCGTTGTCTGGGGGTCATTCACACAACAGCAGCCCGCTGTCGAATAGCAGGAAGGCATCACTGTGCTGCCATCATGCTCAATCACAACCACACGAGTCAGGTGGTCAGTCCTTCCCAGATCAGCCCATCGACCTCTTGGTCTTCCTGAACTGACTCCAGAGTGGCACTTGGATTAAGGAACGGTCATGTGTTTCTTGCAGGAAACCCTAAGGGACCCTCAGAAGATGATTACGATTTTTTTTCTTTAAAGGCTATTTTGATTAAATGGCCTGTCATGCTGCACACGGTGTTGCTATGTTGTTGCTTTTGTTCACAGAATAATCACTGGGGATTTGAGTCTGTATGGAGACACGAAAGTGTCTTCTGCAGCTTTCTATAATGACAACACTAACTGTAGCAAGAAGAAGCTGGAAAAAAAACCCAAACAAGCAGCCCCTAAAACTCACAAAGGAAACAGAGAATCCATACTATATTTTCTAAAAAGTCTCATGATTTTTAAGGGGCTGATTCTGATTGGGTTTTATTGTCTTTCACTACTTTGAATTACTCATTACTTTCCTGTTACTGGAGGATTTTTGCAAACTGCTAAGTTCATATCAACACACTAGGTTCATATTAATAGGAAAATGATGCAGGTTTTGTACAGTTCCGTTCCATCTCTCTCTTCTGCTGTTTCTTTTAATTAATCTGCAACAGACTCCAGCCACAACAGATAATTTGCTGCTTGTCGGGTCAGGTGAAGGTAGTTCAGTGCAAAAGGCACTTCAACAACATGTGGAGAATCTTCTTTGCTAATTGGATTGCAATACATGTGTTACTGCCCACTTTAACTCAACAGAATCATTTTAATCTGATTTCCTCACTGTTATTTTATACTTGGAATTTGTGACATTCAACCTTTTTTTGCAAGAAATAAATATTATTTAATTATCAGAGACTAACAGAACTGCTGAGGTTGGCAGGTACCTCATCCAGTCTGACCTGAGACTGCCCGCAGTCTCTGCGTGGCCAGATGCTTGGATCGTAGACTAGCTGGGAAAATCCAGGATTCAGTGATCTTAACGGGAGAGTCCTATTTAAGGGTAAAACCCGAACACACCTTAGTTATTTAGTATGTTTAAATTATGGTTTACACATGCGTATTCTCCTGCTGAGCTTAATGGAAATGCACATGCACTCCTCTGACCTAGGATGCCATTTGGTCACTGTCTGTATGCCTGTAAATGTGGAGTGCATTGATTCTAATGGAACTATTTGGGTGGCTTTTTTTCCTTTCCCATTGCTGACTCCCTTTTCTACCCTGAAGAGAATTACATTTCCTACCTGTGAGCTCTGCTGCTGCAGCAATTTGAAAACGGGCTGCTAAAGGCATTTGTTAGTACTTACCGAATCTGTCTGTGGTGCAGTCACAGAAATAATTGCAGTGTCATGCAAATATATCCAGTTTAGCTTGGTATATACAAATATACCAAACTAGGTTGTTCACAAGCCGGCGATACTGTAGGCACAGTCTGATGGGGTTCATAATAAGCTAGTGTACCCTGCTGCTGCTTGAGCTAATTTATGTTCTTTATATTTACCTTACAACCATATGATCATGTCCTTTGCTCCTGCCTGATGTGCTTGTAAGTGGGTTGTTTTATTTATTCTTTTTCCTAGGAAAAAGCCCTTCTGTCTTAATATTTTGCACTTCAAAAGTCCTTTCCTGTGACAAACGTTCTTTTTGGTCAGACAGGAGTAAGGTTAAGCAGTGACCTGGTACACGGGGAAGTGTAGCTGCTTCTGGCATGGATCTCATCACCTCCTTGCTGCAAGGGTCCTTATGCAGAAAATGACTGCCTTTCATGATAGCACTGTCCTGTATTTTAACTTATCTCACTTAAGTCAAAAGCACTTACGCACATGGAAGTCAGGGAATGCATAGACATTTTTTTGAAATGTAGCTACAGTAATGCACTATTGTCATGTAAAGGAAACAAGAAAAATAGATAATTGGGTTGGAATTATCCAGGAATTTCACTCTATGAGGATGCTGACTTACATGGTAGGTGGTATTTAGTTTTCTGCTTTGAAAGCAAGAACGTGCTTTTAGCAGCCCAATAACCCTGTTGCTTGGGAAATGCTTTCTGTGTTGTCTTATTAAGGAGGCAGTGATGCAAAATGCCATGGAACCAGTTCTTGTCACTGGTTAGCAGTTAATGTTTTACAAAAACTGCTTAGTGTGCAGGATTTGACAACCTCATAGAACGTGTCAGTATCGGGGTAAACCGGGCTCTCTTTATACAATGTGATATACTCTGTGTGCCAGGCTGAGGCCTCATAGCTGTTGTTCTAATTAATGTTATTGTTGTACGCGAACGTACGGCACCGCTTCTGTTTGTCTTGTGCAAAAATCCCAGCTCATGTGTGGCGAATTGTTTTGACAGTTGGCTTTCCATTAGCAATGGGGAGAATAGCAAAGAGCTACTGTCTAGACCTACTTGCAGAACTATTACGGCGAGAAGAATAATCTTACAGGAGAAGTTCCTATTTCCAGGACCTATTTGTACATTCTGACTCCTTTCCGTATAATAGGATTACACATTTCTTATCGCAGCCACAAACTGGATGTGTGCCAGCCATAAACTGTGCACAGTGTAACAATATGATTGCAGGCAATCTTCCCCCCCCCCCCCCCTTTTCTCTCCTTTTTCTTTCGATTCCTCCTTATTCTGGGTTAAGGGAGAAAAAATAAATACCATATTAGACAGTATAGGATCACTTAAAACATTACTATAGCCTGCTATATAGTAGCAAACCCACTTGACCAATGGAAACTAATTATAGACAAGAAGTGTGCCTTAAGAGAAAAAGATACTGATGTTTGAAGTGTTTCCTTAATGCATACATTTGAATCTGGGGGGAGAATTAAGATTCTGTTGCTTTGAGGGAATCTTCATCTATTCATATGGTAAACGTGGGAGTGACACCTATAGCTGAATGATTGTGGACAGGCACTTACTGGATTGCATTACTGTTTTGCTTAACACGTGGGTTTGATTTACATAGTACTCTGGCAGTAATTCAGTCTGCTTTGTAGTGTACTGAACTGCAATATATTGAACAGATACAATAATTTTGGCCTGAGGTAGCTTAAAGCTAAATAAATGTTGGAGGGGGAAATCTAAGCATGTGGTGACTACCTTTAAATACGTTCAAAAAGAAGAGGGAGAGGGGAAAAGCCCACCCTCTTAAAAAATAATAAATAAAATAAAATCATAATACACATAATCAGAAGTAGAAGTCTTATGGTTCCTACTATTAAATATTGCTTTGGTCATCTGCAGAGAAAAGTGCATTCCTGGAGCCTGGCCAGATTCAGCATAGTTTTGCAAGGAGAGTACAACGCAGATTGCCCTTCCTCAGTGTCCATACCAAGCACATTAGCTATAGCTATTTTGGGATTTTTAATCTTTGGTCTGGGAAAGTGCAGTATGTCTGCTGGGATGAGCTGCAGCAGCCATTTTGGAGGTTCGGCCTCTGTTGAAGATGGGCTGAATGATGAACAAATGTAGCAGTGTTAAATGGCATTTGGGATCTGCTGTACATCTCCGGCTGCAAAAATAAAAACGTCTCTCATTTGCTATCTTCCATTTCTGAAATATGTGCTTGCAAGAGGTGTGATGGTCATCCTTCCTTTCCTGTTTCGACTAGCTTGCAAATTCTGGGCAGAAGAAGGGTCTTTTAAAATAGTTTTGTTCCTCAGTCCCAATTTTGGAAGCACAAAACTTTGAAGATGTTTGCTGGGTTATGTCAGCAATGAGGTCTTGTGTTTGTCCTGGATCCCTCCTTTCAATGCATCTTTTTCTCCCTGAAACAAATGTGAACTTAAGAAATGCATGCGTAGGACTGCCGGCTCAGTCTGTTCTGGCAAGAATGCTAACCCAAAAGCAACCCCAGCCAGGGAGCCATGGTGCTTTCTCTCCCTTTGCTCATGCAAGTCAGGGTAGAAATGTGTTGTGCTAAGGAAGTGCATTTGACGGCTTACTGAAGAAAGTCTGCTTACTGAGTTGGTAGAAAAAGGAGTGTTTTAACTGAATTTTGCTGGCCATTGGCAAGAGGATCAAGAATTTTTAATCAGCGTAGAAGTTCCTTGCTAAGTGCATCATACAGAAAAGGGGCTCTGTTCAAGTCAGGTGGGGAAAACTGAGGTCAAAGCTGTGATCAGTAAAGGCACCAAGCTATTCTCAGGCAAGTGTTGGTGACATCTTGGCTGGACGGCTGCCACTGATTTTTTTGGCCCACAGACTTTTATTTACTCGGAGAAATAAGTTGTCAAATGAAGTTGTATTAGTCATGGTTTTGAGTACGGATTTTTGGAAGGGTGGGGAGGAAGGCTAGTACAACATAAACCAGTTCCCTCTGGGAGGAGTTTTTAAGACTTCCAAGTTCCCTTCTCCCATGCTGAACCTTGACTATATTGTGCCTCTTTTTTAGCTGTTTGAAGTAATTCTGTAGGTTGTTGAAGTTCTAGTCACACATCCATAACGTTTCTCTAAACTTTTAATGTGCAAGGCTCCAGTTACGTGTGCTGTTGGATTCCATACACTAAATACGATTATATCAGTAATTGATTCTAAAGGTATGGGTGTGAGATGGATTGATATATTTAGTCTGTAAATTGTATGCAGAAATTGGCTAAAGTCGTCTGCATTTACTTCAGTATTCAAACACTGTTTCATTCCTGTATTATTTTTTTTTCTGAAGCGTGGGAAATGAGTGTTTAAAAACCCCCACCACCAACAGAAGAGAGCCTGAAACTATATTGGGAATTTAATGTACAAGTTAGGAAATTAAAAATTCCTGCAATAAATGAGACTCTGTCATATTACAGGTATACTGCAACATAAATTTCCCAGCCTCTACAACAACATTGAATTCTGAATATGTGCAAGATGGTTGACGTAGAGTGGTTATGAGAATTACAGCCTTGTTTTTCCTAAATAGTTCATTTAAATTCTCAACTTTAATGTTCTGTTAACCTTCCATTTTCTTGCTAATCTGCTTTAGGAAAATAAGCAAAGTACAAACCTAAAGTATCTTGTAACTCAAAGTGATGTATACCTGGAGGGAGAGACATCATGTCAGATTGCAGTAATTTTTTGTGGCTTCATCAGTGTTGAATCCTTGGCCACTGAAGTTAATGTGAAAATCCTTGTTTTCACGGAAACTATCAATGGTTAATTTGATGACCTGTTGGATCTGGTCTCCTTGAGACTGGAAAGATGGGACAGAGAACAGTGAACAGTTACTCATTTGAAGAGTCTGTAGAGCATTTTTCTGTGTCCCACATGAGTTTGCTCAGCCTTTGGGGATGCCAGGGGCAAGGAGATGGGTAGGAGAACCCAGCCGTGTGGAGCAAGGTGGAGCCATTGCATCTTTTAAGAGGTAGGATCCATAGAGGGGACTACCCTGTCCCACCCACCATTTAAGGTACTTTCTGGGTCGGCATCCTCATTGCAGATGCATCCCTGTCTTCTTGACTGAACATGTGCTGGGATTGCTATTCTGCTACGATACTGATGCAATGGTGTTGTGTGGCATTTTCATGGTGTGATATTCATTCAGAGCAGGATGTTAAGTCTTCTGAGGGCTCCTTCCATGCTTTCCAGAGCTACAATAAATCACACCTGTGAACACTGTTGCAGGAAATTTGGTTCCTCTTTTCTGGGCTCGTATCTGCAATTAATATTTACTTCAGTGCGTTGTACAGTTTCCCACTTGCGTAAGAAATCGGCACATAGAACTGATGAGGTTTGGAGTCACTTCTGAATAAGCTGTATGTGGTGCTGCGAGAACTGAGAGTGAAGAATAAAGTTTCAAAAGTAGCCTCTTACAAACTAGTGGGGGCCACTGGGAGATGGAAAACCGATTTTGCAAAATAAATCTCTGTTATATTTCATATGCAATGCAACGCTAGTCCCTTTTCAAAATCTCTTGTGGTTAAACACTTCTATCATGTCCTCACCATCTGCTGGAAATCCAACACAAAAACAAGAATAACCAAATCTTAAGTTGTAGCAGCTGAACCTGTTTCAAATAAATTGCAAAAGCTATTGTTTATGATAAGTGTTATCTGATTGCTGGCAAAACCTGTGTTTATTGCTTTTGTGTATTACAGTCTCTTGTAATTTGGACAACTAAAATTTGTATTCCTTTTTCCATTGTACAGAGAGATTTGTAAGTAGACAGACGTCTATAATTATACTTAGTGGGATTGGAGAGCATATAAAGCATAAAATGAAATTGCTTGGTTTTAATCTGAAGTAGCATCACATCAAATTTCTATTTTTTTACATATCTTGGAACAAATATTTTTCTCATTCTTTGGATAACATTGGAGGACATTTAGGGACTATTATGAAGAACTCTGTGCAGACTGTTTTCATGTACTTGATGTTTTGAAATGTTTGCACTGAAAGTCAAACATGGGGTGCTTATTGTAGTGGTGGTCATGAAGGACAGCTATGAAGTGCAGTCTGACAAGTGTCAATGACTATCTGGAGTGAATCTTTTATTTCAGCACAGTAATTGGGTCTTTTTCCCCTCTCTGATTTAAAAAACCCGACAAACAACAGGCCAAGTGCAAATGGTCTTGTAGTTCATTTTTTTTCTGTGTTCTGTAAGTCCTCTTTAGAGCTCATTCCTTTTTTTTCCCCCTCCCACACGAGGAATAAAGAACAGAAACCCCCAAATTATATATAAAATCTGCAGTTGTAAACTGTAAAGTTGCAGCTGAGAGATATTAATCTGTATATTTTTGGGTGCTCTTGGCTTTTGTGTCTTTATTTATGGTTTATAATACGCTAACTTTTTCTCTGGGGATAGAAGAACATGCATATATTATTTACACCTTTTGATTTTGTCAAATAGTGTCACACTTCATGCTTTCAGAGCACTCGACAACCCAATCCTCCTAGCAATCCCAAGAGTCAAGAACAGGCAAGTGTGATCCACCACATGCAGGGTTTAATTTGATATTAAGTGAGCCTCAGTGCTGCCCCATTCTGATTTTGCGTGCTGGTGGTGCTGGCTGAGGTTGGGCAGCTGTGGCATTTCTGCTGGCTTCCTCACTCATCCATGTTTGTACCATCTTGACCAAATGAAGTGAAACCATGAGAATTTAAGATGTTGACTCAGTGAAAGCTGCCTGCTGTTTACCAGGAGAAATGGTGATAGTTACCTGTAACGCCTGCATGTTGCAGTCCGTGTAATACAAGCAATGAGGTTACCACAAGAGTGGTTTGATCTGTTTTGTGTCTGTGCTGGGGAGGTCAGGATACGTGTGTTTGATTAGGTAGGAACTAACTTTGGTGTGGGTGCAAGCTGGACAGTTGTGAGGGCAACACCTTTACTCTCTGCAAAAGCAGGGGAGGGAAGGGGAGGATCAGTTCTGAAAAGACTGTTCTGGGAACACACCAAAAGCACTTCTCTGCTTTTGAATCAAAAGCAGTGGAGAGTACACCCTGTGAAAGAATTTTTCTCCTCAGTGTTTCATGACCCAAATTTGTTTTAATACAGAATACTTCATCATGCTACAAGCTTTAGACTATGCCATTGCTGTGCTTAAAAAGGTATGTCTTGTAACTTAATGCGAGTGTTCACTGTCCTATAGAATGTGTACGCAGGAGTACATTTGACACAGTTTGAATGCCAGATGTGTGAAAACTTTTCTTCAAGTATTTGTTCCTCAGACCCACATATGCCTTGTAGTAACACAGATTAAATTGAATAAATGTGATCACAATGCTGGGTCAAGAAAAATGTACCAAGATGTCCAAAAGCAAAAGGAGCAGGTTGGTTTGGACTCTTACCAAGGATGAGTAGCCTTCTTACATCTTTTGAAATTGCAGTTCCTTCTCTTCCAGCCAAAGCTAATGGTCTAGGATGGATGCGTGGCACAATGATGATACTTGCTCAGCTGGAGGGAATTCCCGGATGCTTATGCATCTTGTCATGCCATAAAAATGAAATGGTATTTGGTGGATAGGATTTAAAAAATGATGGGCTTCTCAGGTACGTGAGACGTTTGCCAAGAAGTGTAAGACCATGTAGATTGAGTTCTCTGCAAGGTCAGGTGGCAGCCATCTTACAGAAGCAGTCCAGAGAAGCCCTCAAATGTTCACTCTGTCCCTCGCGCCATACTGCTAGCTGCTAAATTTATCGCAATACTCTGGAAGAATATGAAGACTAAAAGCCGAAGTACAGCTGCCCTTGGGAAAGAGGAAGAGCCACTGTGGACATTGCCAGGTCCTGAGGCTCTTGTAATGGCTAGGAGCTGACCACGGTGGTCCTGGGCTGGACCTACTCCAGGCTGCTTTATTATTTGTCTTCTAGAGAACTGAAGAACAGACTGCTACCTCAGCTCTTCTCCTTTATTTTCAGTACTAAGGAAAGATTTTTTTCCTTCGCTTTTCAGTTTAAATTAGAATTCTTGCATGATTTCAGTCTTCCTTCTGCTTTGAAAGGCTAGATTAAAAATGTAATCTAAAACCTTCTTGATTCTATTGGCTAAAAAATTTCTTCTGCTGTTTGCATCTGTGTTTCTGCCCCTGATCTGTGTACCTTACCTGCAAGAGTGGAATTCAGACACTGTTTTGAATCTCTGGCCATGATGGTGTGGTCACTGCTGACAGCGCTTTCTTGTCAACCTGTAGCAGTAGTTTCTCATGCTGTAGATGAGGAGTGAGCATCAGAGAAGCAAATACATTTGTGAAGCCCAGTGAAAGAGACATTGATTTCCTCTTTCTAAAAATGGATCATCATTCCTATTGCAAAGATAAGGGAACGCATCTGTAGAAAACAAAATGATCTACTTAATTGTGTTTCTGTCAGGAGCACTGTTTGGAAACATTGGACACTTGTGACATACTTTGGAGACTAAAGGACACTTTATAGGAACTACTGTTAGTAACTGCAGGAAGCTTTTCTGTGTTACACAATCCAGTTGGCTCAGACTGGGTGATGTCTCTCCACCGATAGTGCTGTCAAGCCAGTGGGTGATGTGCGGGTGGCACTGGGGGGCTGGTCAGCAGTCACTGAAGGCCACTAATGTAATATCTAGACACGAGTAAAAATGTACAGAAATAGAATCCTAGATGATCTGTTTGACTATATCTTGAATAAGACTATTCTTTTAAAGTATTTTGTTACATCTGTGTTCTACAGCCACAGTGACTATCGTGAAGATAGTAACAAAAAAGGTTCACCAAATACGTGACTGCTATATATGTAAAAGATACATGTTTACTCTTCTAAAAAAATCCATTATCCTTCTACTGCTGGGACAGCTGACGTTTAGAAAAGCTGGACATGTAAAAGTTAGTGCTAAATTGACCACCAGTTTATGGGGCAGGACTGGACTTTCCTTGCCCAACACGCTGGAGACATTGAGGCATCTTGGAATGAGTATGCAGCTGCATTCTGCTGGTTGAGAGAAAATTACATCATTGAATCCACTTTTCCAAACATCTCAAAGCTTCAGCCATTCACATCCATTTACTCATAACCCTTATTTTAGGTTCTCCTCCCAAAGGCACGTTCTGTGCTCCCCTGACCAAAAATCTGAACTGGCATATGATGTTCTTTTATTGTTAAGAAACAGTGCCAGCAGTTGAAATGCAGAAGCTGACAGATGGTTGGTGGGTAAGAGCAGTCAGTCCATTGGTATAGAGGTTCAGAGGTAAAACTTGGAGGCAGATGTGGTGTTTGGGAGTTCAGAAAAGTTTAGTTAAGTGGCTCCTGTCTGGATGTCACAAACAAGTCGTTTAGGTTAACTCACTTAAAAGAACCACCATCAAAGGTATGAGCAAAATAGCTTTAATAGGAGTTTGAGGGAGTGAGACTTCACAAAGTTCAGTGGCAAGGTTCACTTTATTACCTACTACATAGATAAATCACATGAAGATAAAATTAAGCAGGAAGGATTTACACAGAGATTAAAGATATAAAAGGGTAAGGGAGATCCTCCCATTGAGTCCTGAGGTTCAGAGTGGACCCCCTTGGTTTTTAAACTGTTAATATAGCTTAGGTGTGGCTGGATCCAATCTTGGTCTCAAACTTGGTCAGCAAGTTATGTCTAAAGGATATAAGGAATATTCATAGTATAAGGTTGATCGTAGGATTTTAGCAGCACTTAATCATTGACTAATTTATCATTTAGAAAGTGAATCAAATAGGATTTGCTTAAATTATAAAAGTGGCTTAACTATGGATTCAGAATGGTAATACTTATACTAATTATGAGGTTGCTAAATCAGTTCACCCAAACATGCACACAGGCACAAAGGAATAGGTATATAGAAATATGTACAAAGGTATACCTGTTAGAAGTTTCCCTCGAGTTCAGTGAAATACGGCAGATGCCTTTGCATTTCTCAATGGGCAAAGGGCTAAGCCTCGAGAAGCAGGAAAATCAGCCCAGGGCCCATCGTCAGCTTTTGGCAACGGTCCCCCTAGTATTGCAAACTTGGGAGCTCACGAGCTCTGAGAGGCATCCCACTCTGAGGGAGATGCTGTTTGCAGCCCACTGCAGTCTGAGAGAGCTCAAAGGGCTTACTTAGGACTGCTCTTTATAGGTTTGGAGATAATTGGCTTTAGTTATCAGTAATTTTCCATCCTGGCTACAATCCAAGTTGGTAATTAATGGATTTTTTTCTCAAAATTCTGTTGACAGTGATATCCTACCACTCAGAGTCATAAAGAGGAGTGTTCTCTGGCTTGTTAAGGGATGTTATGGCCCAGATAAGGAATGCTCCAAGGCTAGCAGGTTTGTTAGGGTAATGAACGTTTCTGGTACAGCCAGTGCAGTTTCCCACCTTAGCTGTGCAAGAGTTGCTAGTACCATCAAGGGATGCTCGGCTGCCCAACTCATTACACAGAGGCTAAGGCCTAACCAGGAATCCTGAGGTCGTGGAGTAGCCCAGGGGAGGGGGTGAGATGCACCACCACACCGGGTTGTATTAGCGTTGCAGCTGTAGGCTTGAGAAGGTTTCTTCCTTATTGTTTGGGGTGCTAAAGAAGCACTGGCAGGTCAAGGAGAACTTGTAAAAAAAGGTGGGATGATGTAGGTGCTTGTGCTGATGTACCACAGCATGTGGGGAGAAGCTTTGTATTTGGCAGAGCTCCCCAGGGTTCAGGCAAGGCCAGGAGGTCCCCCGAGCCTGGGCAGCCTTCCTGGCTACATGCTGCGCTCCCGGGGCACTAGGGCAGCCCTTTGGATGTTTTTCATGATCTGTAGCAATGTTTTCCCTAGGCCCATATGTTTTCCCTTTTGTATAGGGCTCTGCTTCCTTGCCTGAGGAACAGTTGCAGACATCCATTTCCCTCATCCTTTCTGAGCCCTTTTCTAAGCTTCCTTCCCTCTGCAAGTCTTTGATATATTCCCTTCCCTTCCTGATCTGAAGACTGGTAAGCACAGCAGGTGAGGAGTGTTAGTACTGCATCTGCTGCTAATTGGGCTCACAGGCTCATTGAGATAGCACTGGCAAGTGATGTACTGAGTTAATCAGGAGCTGGGGTTGGTAGGAGAATGTTCATATTATGTAGGGTAAGCAGAGATTTGCATGTCAGCTTTTAAAATTGGAGCTTACCAAAATGAGACTGGCTGCTGCTTTCTCTTGTCAGTCTCCCTGTGGCCCCCATTTACCTGGGGTGTCTCGGCATCTTTACTCCATTTATCCTTGCAGCAGCCCAGAAGCGTGAGTGGTGCTGCCATCCCCAGCTAGGAGATAATCCCTGGGAGTCCAGGGTTTAGGGAGGAGGTTAAACAGGGCATTGCATTCAGTGGTGGTGCTGGCTTAGGCAGATTCTTGGCTCTTCCTTCCTCCAAACAGCAGCACGTGAAGTGCTGACATACATTTCCTCCTGCTTTCCCTGTTAGGAGGGAAGCCGTCCCTGCAAAGGGGGCTGGGGAGGGGGCGCTGCATCCATTTCAGACAGAAGCAGCTAACACTGTCCAAATGCATCTGCCACCGCTGAGGGGGTTCTTCCACCTGGCTTGGACAGCGCGTTGGCTTTGCAACCTTCTTCCTGGTTGCCTATTCTAGCCCGTGTCCACCACTGGCTTCCCCAGCCTCCCATCCTCTGCAGTTTTGCAGCTGTAGCTGATTGATTGTGGATCCTTTCAGCAGTCCAATGCAAAATTACTCTCCTCCCTGCAAAGTACAACAAACAACTTGCTTTTAAGATCTTTCTATTCAGTAATTTCCTTAACTTACAGCCTGTGGGCTGTTAAGGCAGGTGAGTGCGGAGGCAGGAAATGGCAGGCAGGGGGAAGGCAAGGGCTTCTTGGACTGTCTTTGCTTTTAAAGCCAAGGTATCTGCTAACTACAGCTTCAGTGGTTTTGCCCAAGGTCATGGGAGAACGCTTGGCAGAGCAAAGAACTGAAGTGGGTCTCCCTAGACCCTGGTTACCACTCTAACCCCAGGACTGTTTTTCTTTTAGCGCTTGAAAATGGTCTGAACCTCCCGTGAGGTACTTTGTGAGAGCTTTTTAGGCAAAGATTTTGCTCTAAAAAAGCACGACTGTTTGCTTTATAAGGGGAAGCTCTTGTTCCTGTTTCCTTTCTGATGTATCCCTTCTGTTCTTGGCTTGCGAACATGATGATATCACTCCCCATGCACTGGGCAAAAGCTGTTTTCCCTCTGTTCAAAGAGCCAGGAAGAGCAGCTGCTGTGCTGACTCTAATCTCTAGTTCTTCCCACACTCCTGTGGCATGCCAATGGGAGCTAGGACCAAGGAGGCGTGTAGAGAACACAGACGAAAAAGTGAATTTGCTGTGTCATCGTTGAGTCTCACAAGCCAAGGAGGGGTTTGCTGATGTTTGTTCAGGAAGGATCCAGAGTTTGTGCAGCATGTCTGGGGAATTGCTGATAACTGGATATGGAGCACTCCCAGGCTCTTTGTCAAACCCGGCTGCATTAGAGAAGGTGGAGGTCCTTGCCACCTGGTCGGTAACTTTCCTGCCACACAGTATGGAAAAAGAGTTCTTGGTATGTTCCACCTCCTGCCACAGGATGCCTATACTGTAGGTGCAGGTGTGATAGCATCTTTTTGGTTGCCTGCACGCAGTGGAAAAACTGTGAGTAATTCCTTTCCCTCCCTTGCCTTCCTTACAGACAGCTTCAGTCAGGTACTCTGACCCAGCCTTCTTCCAGAAGACCATTGTCCATTTGGATCTTTGGTGCTTAACTCCACTGAATTTATCTGTATGGAAACACTTAAACTTTCTGTTGGTTTTTTTTATGTCCTTTTCCAACAACGATACCTCATTCTTTTTAAAAATAGAGTAATTGCTTCAGCACTATCCATAGCTCAGTCGTGCAGGTGCCTGGGTAAATTGTCCCATGCATACATCTAGTATTCACTCCGGCAGTCTTCCATAAATGACAATTAATTTGTGAATCTTTTTCCATGGTGTTCTTTCACCTTGAGTGCTGGGTGTACTGGATCTCTGCCACCTTGTATTTCTTGGATAAAGTCACTGTGGCTTCTTGTCTTACAATGTCTGACTCCACGCCAGTGCAACTTGTGCAAACAAGTTCGCAACAGTGCAAAAGACATGCAAAACACAGTGTGTATTGCAAAATTCATTTTAAAAGGTGGAATAGCTGCTGAAGAGCAGTCTCTGTAAAACAAATAGAAAGTCAAAAATCTTGATCTGTCCAGAGAAATTTCAAGGGAAGGTATTTACAGAATAACACAATTAGTCAATGCCTTTGTCACAACCGTTGCATTCTTCATTCTTTTGTTGTGTGAAGAGGGGATGATATACATTGTTTTCTGGGATGCCTTATGTCCATCCCATTCAAATGTATGAAATTCCACTGCGGTGGTGCTTTGATTTCTAACCTTTAAAAGTTATGAGCTGTGACAGAAAATTATAAACTCCCATTTGTTTTGTGTGCTTGTGTGGGGAAATTCTGTCTCAGTCCAAGCACCATGAAGCTTACAGTGCCTTAAACTGATTTATGAAGCCTTTTCCTTGGTTTGCTTGCAGCTGGTATGTGTAAGTCCAAATTCAGTTACCACACCTGCAGTAAATCAGCAATATATAAATGTTTCCTAACTTGGGAGAAAATCCATTAGTGGTTGAATTAAACCTTTAAAAGACTCTTATTTCCTGAGCGTTAGGCTACTATAACTTTTATGTGTAATTTTAACATGTTCTGAAGTGTTAGGCAAACTACAAAGAGCCACTAAGAATGTAGGTGATGGTCGTTAATGTATTTTAATTATGGTTTGCTTCTAATAAAATGGACTCTGTCATGTAAATGTTGATGTATCCGCTCTAATGAGGCAGTTATAAAGCAGTCAGAAGTTGGTAACTTGGTAAGTTTTGTTGTTTTCCTAACCTTCGAGACCATCTCTGCCTTTGTAATACCATCTAGGTTTCATTAGGGACAAGGAAAAAGCTTTAGAGAATGACAGGAGAAATGAGGCAGTATTTACTAATAAACATTCCCCTCCTCCATCTTCTTTATCCCCTTCTTGCCTTTGCAGTCACAGGGATCTGAGCCAGGAGTGAGGGTGATCCGAAGCCTCCCTCTGTATCCCCAGCTGCACGGGGTGAGGATGCCCATGTGCACGGCCATTCTGTAAGCTGAGTTACCAAACTGCTTGAGCGTGTCCTGTCTCAGCACAAGGGGTTAGGGCCCCGGCAGTGGCGTAGGCTGGCTTGTCATGGTGGTAAATAGGACCAGGCACACAATGTCCCGTTAGATCTGCCATCTAAGCTGCTCATTTCAGCATTTCCACTGTGTTAAAACGAGCCAGAGCTTGAAGGTTCAAGCACAGTAAGTCTTGGGTAACCCATGTAATTTTGCTGGCATGCTGTTGGCCATATGGATGCTGCTTGCATGAATCACTGCGCAGGAGCAAAATTTGGAGTCTTGTCTTACAATTTTGCCTTCTATCTACTCCTGTAATTCCCTCTCTCTTTCCTTCCTTCTTGCACCTCCCCAAATATATTTCAGCCAACATATCTGAGCAGGTACAAAGAAGTAAACAAGTTGCATCACTGCACTAAATTGCTTTCTCTCCCCTTTCCTCCTCAAAAGCACAGAAGGGAATAGAAAAGGAAGATTAGTTGTGTCGGAGCTCCATCCTGATGCCGTTCCCATGCCATGGATTGCTCAGAGCTGAGCATGTACGCTTTGTCTGGGATAAATAACAGTGAAATCGTCTCAATTTTCTCTGCAGTTTCTCCCTCTTGCATTCATTTAAAAATTTTATTCCTCACTCTCATTATTGTGAGGCCTGCTGTTCCGTGCCCAGGGGAGTCAGGTAAAACATTTGTATTTACTTTTGGTTTGGTTTGGTTCCACTTTTAACTTGTTCTCTTCTTCAATTTTTTTTGTTGGTTGGTTTTCCAGTGACTTTGGGAGGAAGGGGGGGGTGCAGGGAAGGAGTGCCATTTATATCACGTTTGAGACATCTTCAAATGTAAATCCGTCTCCTTCAGTGTTAGACTGCTGACTATTTCTTTCCCTATATGTGGTTACTGTCTCCACCACTGTACTTGAACTCAAAAACACCTACGTGGAATGAAGAGCACCACGAGTTGAAATTTTGGAATTCTGCATTGGATTGTTTAGATCGTGATCAGATAATAGATTATTTGGTATTTTAGGGGTACCCAGTCAAACTAGTTTTGCAGTCCAAAAACCCCACCAGCAGTAGTAGTTCAAAGACTTCACCTTTTTCTCTGTACTTGTTCTCTCTGCAGCCTTTTCAGGCTGCCTGTTCAGTTGTGCTGATGCTGTAGTTTGAGAGATATGCCGTTCATCTCATCAGATTATCAGATGGTCTGGGCTAAAAATAATCCTTCATTTTAGAGAGGAAGGGGGCAGTGGTGGGGGGTTTTCTACCTGCCTCAGTTCACGGCTTTTCAGGATGACCCCACAAATGGTTGTGACAGCTCAAACCAAGGGACAACATGGTCACATGCAAAGATGGCAACAAGACACTAGGGGTTGGGGAGAGGCAGGAACTCTGTAAACCAGCTTTCCCCCAGAAATTTTGGCTTCTCACTGGCAGCTGGGTTTTGATGCATCTTGCTGCAAAAGTTTTCAGATGTTTTCACCATGCGTCTCTATATAATCATTTCTGCTTTTGCAGCAGCTGCCATAATCGTATCTCAGTGCTGGTGTTCTGTAGTCAATATGCTAATGCAAGCCCACCTTTGCTAGCAGTTGCTGTGGCTGCTGAGGCAGAGACACACATCCCATTTGGCCACTGTTCATGTGAGAATAGTAACCTTTGCAGAAGGCTGGAGCAATAACATATTAAACCACAGTCACTAAATCTGCAAGAGCACATCTGTCAAAACACACAAATATAAAAGGTAAAGTAAGCTTCCACTTCTGCAACGTTACTCAAAAGGGACATCAGCTGATATAGAATTTACACAGCGACTTCCAAATCAGTGACTAAAGGGGCTTCTGGGGTGAGAATGACAAGCATTTCTCTACCTATGTGACAGATAAGTGAGGATGAGGAGTTTGCAGAAGATGCTCAGGAGACCACGATGCCCTCTGCCTGTTTGTAATGGAAGAACCATGGGCAAGCCCATGTGGGTTAGCAGACCACTAGACTATCTAAACGCTCTTAAAGGGCAAAGTTCAATCAGCTTTCACTCCAAAGAGCATTATCAGTGTATAACACTAATCCTATGTAACGGTACTCTAGTCTGACACAGGTACCGTGAAGTAGATTTTGGTGACGTAGATTGCCCGTACGGATTTAGCAAAGACATAAAGATGCTGTCAAAGTCGACAGGCCAAAATACTTTCTTGAATTACACTGCTCTTCTGATTGATGGCAACGAGTCTTTGCCTGGAGCAGTTATCAATAGTTAACACGCCATGAACTCAGTAATATTACAATTACTACCCAGTTATTTTTGGTCCTTTTGACTTTTTTTAGTTTTGATTCTAGCATATGTTTGAATTTTTTTTTTTGAGGGGTTGATTTTTAGCTTTAGCTGTGAGCATTATGCCTTGAACTTGGAAGTGCTCTGCTCCGTCAGTCAGGTGTTTGTGTCCCTGCATGTGCTGTGCCAGGCTGGGTGCGGGGGACAGTGTAGCCTGCAGTCAGACAGTAGTGGGTCACATTTCAGTTCTTCCAGCCTCTGCAGTATCATTTTGGTTTTAATTTAAAAGCACATGGTAGAGGCAGGAGAGAAGTAATCTTAAAATATTCAGATACTCATATGCACAGGAAGCCTGTAGCGACATTTTCCAAATCTTTCCCTTTTCAAGGGAAGAAATAGAAAATATTCTGCGAGTCACTCAAATCCTCACTCAGAAAACGCTGGATTTATTGGCTGGAGACAATCTGCTGTTAGGGTTGCTGGGAAGGAGAGGCCCCAAGGTTTCTATTCAAGCATGAAAGTCCTATTATTCCCCACTTCTTTCTTTCCCCCCCACCCCTTTATATTGCATTACCATGCTTTTACCCCCCACCCCTCCCTGGCCGTGTGTGCCTCTCCATCTCTGCATATTGTGTTGCTTTTCCCCTGCTGTGCCACTCTCTTGTGTGCAATGGCAGCAACAAAGTAAAATCAACTGAAATGCTGATCTCTGAAGCACTGGCACACAGTGCTTTAGAGATTAGGATTTTAGTGCATTATACTCAGCTGCGAGCAGAGCAGAGCAGTGTGACAAGGAAACACAATGCTGGAGCCAGGGGTTCTGACTTGGAGCTGTAGCCCCAGTCTCTCCGGGTAAAGCACTTCTCCTCCCGCAAAACATTTTGGTGACTGTATGCGTGGAGGGGCTTAAGTTTACTTAGCAGATGAAGAGGGACATCCAGGGGCAGGTTGAGAGCCTTTTCATCTAAATCATATCTATTATTAAGAATAAAAAAATCTTACTAACAAAACAGAAAAATTAAAAGTTTTTACAGCAAAGTATTTTTGACATGTACTTCTGTCTACATCCTCATTCTTTATTTTCCATTGCTGTATTTAGCTTTTTTATTTTCCCAGAAGCTAAGGAAGATAGATGTTTTTCCTCTTGTGCCTGAAGTTTATGTTGCCTCTCTAGCGGTTTGGTCTAGATCCTGGTCTCTTCTAGAGGTTCTTGGACAATACAGACATTTTGGGAAATGTGGTCCAGTACAAGAATTAAAAGTAGACTTGCTGTTTGTCCAGTTTCCAGCAAACCTGACTGGGTTTTGTTGCACACTGGCCAGTTGCCACCAGAGCTCCTTCCTGTGTGCAGGTTAGTCTGTAAGTACCCATGGCCAATTCTGGAAGGTGGACCACAGGATTTTTTTATACTTCAGAGAAGGCCGTGCTAATTAATGCCCTCGGCTACTGTCTGCTCTTCACTGATTTTAAAAGAATCATTACTTAATGATGTAAAGTCATTTTAAAAACTTGGTAACCTCTAATATCTTTATCAAAAAACCCAGACAATCACACATTTTTTTGGTGTATGGTTTTTCCATTGGCCTAAGACCACTTAGTTATATAAATATTAACACTTTCTATTGCTAGGTTTAAATCCTGCTTTAAAGTCTTCTATTCTGTATTCAGAAGGGAAGGACATAGTATCAGGTACCAGAAGAAATTCTCTCTTCTGGAACAATGAAATATTTCCTCAGCGCAGGCTGAGGTTTGTGCTGCGTGCAGATGTCAGTGAGCATCTGTCTCGCTCTTGCTCTGTTTAGAATCTCTTACCGCTGCTTGCTTTTGGCATCCCATTTCTCCCCCTCCTCAGCACCATGCTTCGTTCCACTTCCCTCTCATTTTCTTGTAACTTTTTCCACTGGCACCACTTTCCCTTCAGGGTTTCTGCTGATTTTCACTATGCCATTTCTTCCCTGTTGTCTTCTGGTTTTACTCTTTGGCCTTGACCTGACCTTCAAACCTGAGTGAGTTTTCTCTTCTTTGAAAAATGACCACTTCTTGGACCTGCGTGTTTTAGCACTCTTTCTTTTCTGATCTCCTTCTCTGATCACTGTTTCATTCTGTGCTGTAGGTTTCTTTCCTGGATATTTTGTGACTTAAACATTCCAGTCTATTTTTCTTCTTTTTGTTTAGCATAACTTCCCCTTCAAAGTCATCCTTGACTGGGGTTTTTCCCTTTTTCCTCCCCAGCTACCCTGTTGCTGTGAAGCCATGGGGCACAAGCTGCAGATCCCCTATTGGTTTCCTGCTTTTCACGTTCCTGGTAGCTACTTTTAACAACAAATTTACATTCTTGTTGCATGCAGTTATGCGCTTTTGGTGATCCCCAGTAACTTCTCTTATATTTGTGGTCTTTCCCAGTGCACTGACAGATTCAGAGTATTTCACCCAGCTGTAGTTCTTGCTCTGCTCTCTGCCCACTTCTCCCAACTTTTTTTGCCTTTTCTTTTCCCTGCTTCTGGTTTTGCTACCTTCCGCTTATCGTCCTCTTTCAGCCTGTCTTCTTTTCTGTGTTTTCCATATAAAAGCAGAGTCTGGTAGCTTTGAAGCATCCCACAAGTGGCCATTTGTATTTCTGTTGTCTCTTTTCCCTTGTAAACATGGCAAGTCGGCACTCGTGTTGCTGGGGTTAGGCACAGTGGGAAATAAAAATTGAGAGTCCTTGAGCTCAAGTCCTCCTTAGCCTAAGTTGAAGCACACACCTGGCTGCTGTGCATACAGACCAGGAGTTGCATATGCATGAGCCATCCCATACCCCATCTCTGCGCCTACAGACATGCCCTCTCTAATTACTTGAAAGCACTGAGCCCATGAGCCCATGCTTGAGCCGTGGTGACTCCCTTGTGGTCTGCTTTTGATATCCTCTGGTCCCCCTGGACTGGCTCTGAAGAGCTTTCCCTGCTCATCTTCTCTCTTTGAGGAGGTATGAAAAAGCAGCCCTGGGAGGGAAGCAAGACAAGGGAGAGGAAAATGTCAGAGGCAGTAAAAGTGGTAGAAAGGTCAACAAAAGTAGGGATGAATTATGGTCTTTCAGCCAAAGCCAGGACGAGCGCATTGGAAACTGTGATGGGTGATTTTCCAGAGGGAGGATGCAGGTCAGGGACCTTCCAGCATTTGCTATACCTTGTAAATAAATAAACAAGTAATGCACATATGGGCAAAACTGTGAATATAATAGAATTAGAAAAAATCTGAGTTTTCCCACAAATGGAACTGTTGTTCAAGGGGAAATCCAATTATAAAACACTGCTTTTCACCAGAAACAGCGGATTCTAGGGGAACAGTACTGCTATCAGCACTGGTCCTCTGTGACAGTCCCCCGTCTGCTGCCAGCATACATGTGGCTTAGGTGGGTGTTGAGCTGCCCTGGACACTATTTTGTAGGATTTAGTAGCATTTCCTAGCTCTCACATATAGTGCCTGCCTTGGAAGCAACTTGGCACCACATTCACCATCTCTCATGTGCCCTGTTTTCCATGGAAAGGAACAGGACAGTTGATGCCTCTTGGGGACCCATAGTGGCACTGTGCCCTGTCACCCGTCCAGATGCAACTGTAGCGTGATGCAACTGATGATGTGTTTGAAAAGCGCAAAAATGATGATTTGTGTTGGAACATTGCTTCTTTAAGTAAAACATAGGAAAAGTCTTGCAATTGAGAATTTTTTACTCTTGATTAGCCCTCATCAGAGATAGTCTTGTTCATATGTGCTATCCTGTCAAATCTGCCTGTCTGACCCATAAAGCTGTGTCAGATCCAGTGCAGGACCATTGCTATGAGGAAAGTGCTTATGGTCAGGTTGGATGGGGCTCTGAGCATCCCGATGTAGTGAAAGATAACCCTGCCCATGGCAGAGGGATTGGACTAGCTGATCTTTAAAGGTCCCTTCAAACTCAAACCATTCTGTGGTTCCGTGAAAACCATTGTGCCAAGTCCAACTATATTTTAAGAGAGGCTAATTCATAACAGGAAACATTCTAACATTGATTTTGTCTTGCATTGCAGGGAGAGAATATATAAAGAGGGTCCCAGGTTTTCTTATTTTTCTTGTGGCTCAATAAAGCTATTAAGGTAGAATTACAGAGTCAAACTTAACACCCCATGCACAAGCAGCGAACCTCCAACACACGCACTAAAATCTCGTAAACTGTATTTGAGTTACTGTGCAGCAAATCTGTGTCTTAAGCAGATCTATATGATTGGAAAATGGTGCATTCTGTTAAAAAAAAACTTCTACACCACTTCTTCTGTGAGCAGCCTGATGCCCTGCATTTAGAGTGTCTGTGTGGGCAGTGATGGTCCCCGACATGGTGCTTCTTTTTGTACAGGGGACAGGGAGAAAAGGGGGGAATGAGATACCTGTTTATTTATTTATTGTATGTGTATGCTTTCAAAAAGTAGTGGTGCAATATTTAGGCTGGGTCATGCTCGCTCAGCACTGGCTCTGTTGCGGTACTCCTGGCTACCAGAGTGGTTTTTCGGGTCCTGCCCTTGGTCTCTTATTTTAGCTGATGCTTTGGGAATACCCTGTTCTGGGTATGGTGCAGAGCTGGTGCTTGTTCTGTACCAGTTGCCACCTGCCGCCAGGATGGCTGAGAAGCTGGGGTGCTTTCCAACCTTGGGCCAGCTGAGTAGCAGCTCAGTAATATGAGGCATGGCACGGTCTAGTGGCCTAAAATCCTGCAAGCCAGGAAACAATCTGCAGCGTGACACTGATTCCCTCTGTGCCAGTCAGGTCCTGCCTGCTGTTCTGTAGCGGAGCCCAGTCACCATATGGCTGTAGTGCAGCTGTGCAGCCTTTAAGCTCATTGCTCTGTGCCCAGGGCTTGATTTTACAGGGCTCTTGCTGTGTGGGAATGAGGGGAAGCCCCAGGGCTCGCTTGGAGCAAGCTGGACCAGTTCTCACTCTCCGCAGAGAGAATGGTGTCAATGCAGTGGGCTTGCTGCTGCAAAGGAGGTGTGGATTCTGTGGGGCAGCCAATGCTTATATGGGATGGAGTGGACCATTGCTGTTCCTGCTGTGGTGGCATGGGGAGGATTGCTGTGCCACAGCTCTGGGGAGGCCGGCAGTGCTGCTGTTGTTCCCTGCCTGATTTACACAAGAGAAAGGCTGGAGGGATGGCCTGAATTGTGCACAGCCAACAGGTCTACCCCATGCACCACCCCAGCTGTGTGCCTTTAAAAACAGTTTATTTGTGCTGACTTGATTGGGCAGAGCGCAGCTTGAGTTTGTGGGCAGTCAAACCCTGAGTTCCTATCTCTAGGTTTAAGCTCTGGGAAGGGCAAGAAAAAAAATTGCACATCCAAGAAGTGGCTTTCATGAAAGGATAGGAAAACTATGCCAGACTCTTCCAGAAGCTGTGTCTATAGAAGCAAAAGTGAGGGAATTGTTGCTCCTTGCACCAGTGGGGAGTGATGCAGAGAGGTCCGAGCTGGCAGGGCACATGTTGCACAACAGCACGGTGCCCCTTTCTCATGAGGTTTTCCTGGTGCCAGGCCTTCCAGCAGCGCTTTGCTTCCTGCCAAGCCACGTGTGTGGCAGCTTCAAACTGGTGGGATGGTCTGGGCATGGGACCGGAGGATGGTCTGGGCATCCCAGGAGAACTTTTCAGTGCTCTGTGAGACTTCACAGCTTAGAGCCTGCAAACCTTACCTCTAATCTGACCTTTATTCACGTGCCCTTTATTCACGTACACAGAAACATTTTTATTTTTTGTGTGTGTGTGAAAGAAAAGTATCCCTTTGCTCAGCATCTTACAGATAGATGCTGTCCTGCCATGAAGTGCTGTGATTTGATGCGGGGAAGCTGCTTCCAGAGGAAAACCTCTGTGATGGGCTCGAGTGATGCCAAATTGCTGGATCAGATTTCCCTGAGCTGAGCGAGCATCTAAGTTGTGGTCAGACTCACACTGCTGCTTCTCACAGAGGTGGCAATACAGCCATACAAAGGAGGTTTCTGCTTTTTAATAACTTGATTCGAGCTGCATAAATAACTACTTCTAGTTATTTTTGGGTTTACTTGTGTTGTACACACACAACACACATACAAAAAAACCAACTCTACCAAGAATATTGCATTGGAGAGGGACTCTCCAGTGTTGGGTTTTTTCTCCTTCATCTGAAAACAAGTGCTTTAAGCTGCAGGTCATTTTTAGAAAACGCCATGAGCATAAACGTCAGAGTAAAGCATCCCATATTTATTAAGCCACCATCTTCATGTGTTTTAGGTATGGGCACAGCAGTGATGGCAGCCACTGGCCTCACTACTTGTTTGCTCACATATTTGTGATACAGATGTACCGTGCAGGTTGGTTTTGTTGTTGTTTTTTTGCTGTTGAAAGGCTGAGTGCTCCCAGAAGGGACTGTATCACTGCTCTTGGGGTCTTACTGCACATGGCTGTAGTGGATCATGAACACAAATCTATTAAATAATGAAATGTGAGATCCCCTATCAGATAATGTTGTGCTGCTAATTCGGGTGTGAGGGAGATGGTGAGGTCATGGGCGCGGGTTGTTAGGAGACACCAGTGAGTAAGCAGGGAGGGAAGAGTCAGCAGTGTTGGTGGTTTAATACTTGTACAAAAAGTACAGGCAGAAACATGTATTTTTTCTGACTGTTTTAAGAAAACAGAACAACCACAAGGCAGAAAACTGGCTACCAGAAAGCCTTCAAATATAGAGACGGTTAAATCCAGGTGGTGTGAATGGGGTCAGATCTGCTCTTAATGGCATTTTACCTTTGTAATTCATGAGAGTTGGGTTTTGTAAGCTTTTTTTTAAATGTTTTTTGTGCAGACGCTGTATTACATTGGCATTGATTCACTGAGTTTATTTGTCAGCAGTAAAATGAATGAAATTCTAGAGGTACAATTTCAACCAGCTGCTGTTGTTTACTAGCAAGACTACCAGTGACCCTTAGAATCTATAAATACTTCACTGTGAATTAAAAGCAGTGAACTATCCAGTAGTTTTTCCCTTACTCATGTTTCCCAGATATTTTTTTATTATTGTTTTTCCCTTACTCATGTTTCCCAGATAATTTTTTTTATTATTATTGTTATTTTCAGTCTCATCTCCACTGCTTCAAGAAAAGCCAGACATTAAGAGGAAGGTTTAATTTCCAGCAAACAGTAGACTTGGTCATTCGTTAAAAGACTCCTCAAGTTGTTAGATTGTGTGAAGATTTTTCTCTGGTCTTTGTGGTGCTGACTTTTGGTAATGGCCTTTTAAAGTGAAGATTCAGATTTAAAATATCTGAGCATTATTTTTAGCTCTCCTGAGCTTGTTATTCTTATTAAGGAGAAAGTTGTTCGCAGTCATTGATTGGTTATAATTATAACTTCCAGATAGCTTTAGGCAATATTGCAGAAGGACTGCAGTTTCTAATCCCCTTTCTCAGGTTTGTTTTTTTCCTTCTTTTCACTAATTTTGAAGGTTTGACATGGACTAGCAGGTCTTTTATCACAAGATGTAAAAACAAACAGTGTTTTTGCTCAGTCCTAGCTCAGCCTTATGAGCCACTGTGAAAGGATTTACTCCTCTGTAGTACAGCCTCTTGCTAACTAAAATTCACCTGGTCCTTCTGTGACACTGAGCATCTTGGTCTGCAAGGCTATTACTTCTCCTTAGGCAAAAACTTGGGCAACATTGCCAGCCCCACATCACTTTCTCCAGGCCTTATTAACTTCTGTCGGAGACTGTGGGTTGGTTCAATGTTCAGCTTTCCCACCTGCTGTGAGGGTATGCTGAGTTCACATTTCTGCACTCCTGCTGCGAGGAGGGAGGTTATAAATTTGACTTCATGGTGCAGAGTAAACCCATGCCTCCTTGCCTGGCCTTATACCACTAGAAGCTGGTGTGGAGACTGTCAACACCACTGAGTTGAGAAGAATCTCTGACAAAAGGGCAGTTTCAGTGCTGTTCATAAAAAACCCAAACAGCCAAATGGAGGTGGTTGGTCTGTGTGGGTCTGTGATGGGATGTGAAGGGAGATTTCACACTTCTCAGAAGAGCGTTGCAAGCATCAGACAGCCTCTGTCATCTCTGCCAGTAAAGCTGTTCCACTTTCCTTAAGGTGTTTCTGCATTGATAGGGTCAGAGTGAATGAGAGGCTTCACCATCCCAGGATTAGGGCTGTTGGTGGTGCCGCTACCTTTTCCTCCTACCTTTATACAGAGCAGAGATGCTTCCAAAACAGAAAACTGGGAAGAGTTCACCCAAGAAGGGATGGCAGTTACCCAGGAGCATCTCTGTTTTTACTAAAACTGAACCCAAGCCAAACATTTTCTTATTAAAAAGAATTGGTTTTGGTTTGGTTTTTTTTTCTTTACATACTGTGTTTTATTTTGGTCAGCCACCAACTTTGTTTCTAAACCCAGATATTCATACAGCCCCAACTGCTACAGGATTTTAAGTTAATAAACTCATAAGGACAGCCAGTGCAAAATTCGTACCAGATCAAAATGACATACAGCAACACACTGGGAATATGTAAATCGAACCAAACCAAACCAAGTTTGGGTTTCAGCTGCTTTTTGGTGCCAGGCAATGGAGATTTTTCTTCACCAAAACACGTTTCTTGTTTTCCATTCAACTATTGTTACAGTCTTTTCTTTGAACCTTCCTCCAGGGAAATATTTCCAGCTGCAGCTTTTCTTTCACTGATGAGAGCATCTTTTGCTATCCAGAAATAGTGGGGTTTGTGACAGGGTAGCTGAAGTCATTCGAGGACTTACTCTTGCAGTCTGCACTCATGAGCACCCACACAACTTGATGAAATGGCTGAATTTGGAGAGATGATTTACAACTCTACTCTCTAATTTCCTCCATTAAAAAGTATAAAACTTGCTTCCAAACTTTTCCTGATGAGAAATTTTCCTTAATTCTACCACTTGTGTCCTAAGTACAGTGAGAAGCATTTTGTTTCTCTGATGATCTTTGCAGTATCACAATGAGGATGGAGATGTTAGTCTCCGGAAACTTTTGCAGAGAAGCTTATTACTGTTTGCTAGTGTTTTAAAATAGGAAATTAATTCTAAGCTATTTTGCCTAAATGGCTGAGCTTTGTCTTTTTACCTGCAATTAAAAAAAATCAACATTTGTTGAAGGGAACGAAGATAATTATATAGTAAAATTGTTGCTATTCTCTTCTTTTAAAGACAAAGAAAAATATAGCAGAACAGATGTGAATCTGCAGACCTGTAGTATTTAAGAATAATTGCTGTACCCAATATAAGCTAGTGTTTTTTTCTTCTGTAATTTCAGTGTAGTTTTTCTTGTGCATTTCCAGGATGGCAGTGCTTTTTCCTAAGCTTTTTCATAGGCTAGACCATGTTTCCTGAGCTCAATTAATCCTTTTTTTGGAAGTGGTGTGCTTTTATTCCCTGTGTTGTTATCGCAGCAGGGGGAAGGGGAAATGTGTGATGATGGAAGAATTTTAACGTTTATGTATGCCACACATGAAGTTAGTGATCCCATGAGATTTGTTTGTGTTCTTGTATATGTGTGGATGAACATCTGTGGAATGACAGCTTAACAACTTCCTTCTGACATTATAAAGGGGCCATAATGGTCTATAGTTGTTTTTTTTCTTTTTGGCTTTTTTTTTTGGCTTTTTTTGTGTTAACTCTTTCATTTCCCTGAAATTGAAATTGCTGATTTCAAACCTTGTTTACTCCATCAATTAATAAGAAGGTTTGCATTGGCTGCAAGTCGATTAATCTGCAAATTTGAAATCAGTAATGTCAGAATACTAAGCCTGGATCTTCAGGTAACGAGGGTCTAAATTTGGGCTCCTTCCCTATTATTTCCTGTACTAACTTGCTTGCTTCAGACGCAATCTTTTTCCTTCCCCTTCTAATCTCCTCCTCCATGGTCTGAGTGCTGTTCTGCAGGTAGTCTAATTGTCAATTATACCTCAACAACCTGAAGATGCAGAGGTGAATACGCCTTGCTGCTTTGTGTCTGATAGACTAGACATAAATTTAAGAGAGCAGAGAGATGTTGAAATTCTCCGTGAAGTTTTCAGGCTGTAATGCCTGGGAATGCTGGGCTGGGAATGGCTCCTGGGTTGCTATGTCTTGTTACTGCTGGTGGATCTCCATCCTTTAAGAAACCATTAATGGATCAGCTTACAACCTGGCTTGCTTTGTTTCTTTATCTCCGCTGTTTTGGCACCGTGTCAATTAAGATCGCGATAGCAGTACGCAAATGAGTATAAATGTATAGTGAGTACAGTTCAGACTGGAAATGTGAAATGGGATTTTGAAAGCAGCATTTTAGCAAGCTTCTGCATTAACTTCTCAATAGGAATAATAAAGACCAAAAAGAAAAAAAAACAACCCCAAAACCCCAATAACAACAAAATGCCTCACAATCTATTTTTGAGGGCCTGATCTAAATCCCAAAGCACAAATCTAATCAACTTTGCAATGATTAGACAGTCTAATGTACTTTCATGGTAATCTCTGCCTCAAAACCTTAATTTCTGTCTGAGCTATAGCAGATCTTTTAGGACACTAACTTGTCTGGTTTACAAATCTGAGCAATCAAAAATCTACACCATCCTTATGTGGTTTTTTTTCCTGGTGATTAATTACTGCATGAAACCAACCGGTATTTAATGTGTATTAGCCATTTCTGTTTTGGCTTTAATTTGGTTTTATCTTCCCATTGAAACTTCTGATAGATTAGACACCTGTCTTTAGAGATGGCGATCAACTCCCCTGTTAAACTCCTTTTCATTAAGATAGATTGCGTTTCTTAAGTCTTTCATTTATAAGAGAAATTTTCTGTGCATTTGCAGATTTAGTGAATACTTTTTGACTCAATTTCTCTGTTTTAAAACAGAGACAATATTACTAATTCTCTATGCTTTTCCTGTATACCGAAGGATTTTATTCAACCTCATAACTGCGACATTGCATAGAAATCTAATGCTCAGTTGGTAATTTATGATAACCCCTTCTTAGCGATGGTGTATTGATTTCCCTAGTCTCTTCTAAGGGAAGAAAGGGTGGCTTGAATATTAGAATTCTTCTACCATGATAGGTCTGTTTAGTATTGATTATCATAACCATATAAACTCTTGAGATCTATTTGATAGAAAGTTGCTAGAAAGTTTGAAAAACACATAATAGCTTCCAAGTAAATAGTAGAATACCCAGAACTGATACTTCTTAGATTAGGCAGTTCAATTCCTGCATGTGAGAAATGTGTTTATGCTAAAAGTCTTGCCATAATTTTCTGCTTGGGGTATTGAGAATTTCTAACAAAGTTTAATATGCAAAGCTGAAAATTTACATTTAAAAGACCTTTTTATGCAGAATCACAAAAAAATAGCAATTTTTGATAAGTGAATGTATAACTTTAAGAGAAATTTGCACAAACTGTACAAAGTGTATAGATGGCAATCATTTGGCTCGGCAGCATAGCATGGCAGGCTTGGAGCTCCCATCAAGGAGTGCCACAGCAGGCTCCGGAGAAGCATCCCACCATCCTGCACGACTCTGTAGGGCAGGCACCGCAGAAACACCACCTTTAATTGAAAATCTGTGAGGAATGAAGGTGGGCAGAAGGTTAACATCAGAAGTGAAATTTGGCCAGGATAGCTGGAGTGAGTGCTGCTGTTCCCGGGATAATTGCCATCAGCCTGACCATAGCGTTCAGGATCTCTGCTCGACAGCTCATCTGAAAAAGAGTCATAAAAAACTATTCAGCTGTAAGCACACAACAGCAACCACCTGAGATAAATAACTTCACTTTAATGGCATCTATTTTTCTTTGTAAATGGCTTTAATGTCTGCTGTGCTATATAAAGGCTTTCTGATATTCATTATTAAAGTTGTATGCAATGTATTTTAACTGAATCTAATTTGAGAACTGAAATGCATGGGAACATGCAACCCAAGGAGAGCTCCTAAGTCTCCCAAGTCCCAGCTAAGAGATACCTCCATGTTGTAAATTTGCCATGCTCCCTTGTGAAACTTCTTAGCTTAGAACTGCAGTTGGAAAGCTATTCCCCTCTTCTCCTGTCCTGTGGTTAGAAGTTTTCTGATTTCTAACCCAGTTCTATTCAGAGTGTGATTATACCACAATTTGTCAATATTATTTTTTCAGTATCACTTGTAGACTACAGTTGGGTACCTCAATTCTAGATTATTTTCATCAGCCATGAAAGAAAATACTGGTTTATGTCTGATAATCGTTGCCAGATTTACATCTGCAATGAATGTTTAAAATAGTCTGGAACACCAGGTACTTGGTTTGTAATGAAGAAATTGAGGTTTTGTTGGAGTAGAAGCTACTACAATTTCCAGAAACACTTTTACTGTCCTAGCATGCTTGTTCTGACTCCTCTCATCTCTGAAGACCAGCACTCAGAAACCATGTAGAATTCTGCTGATAAGGCTAAATGTCTCCTTGCTGGAGCTGGAGTTTTTAGATGTGACTTTGTGACCCTAATGGTGGTATTTCACACTAAGCTTTATCATAAGGCTTTACCCAAACGTTTTATTCAAAAGCAAACCTTGTTTTTATTAATAGGAGTTTTCTTTGCTGGTCTGTAAATAAAAGGTGCTATAGCCAATCTTGTCTTGCTATGCAGCCAAGGTTGTAACCCTGCTATATATTACCTGAAATTTGCAGAGGTGAGCAGCTGCGATACTATGTATTATTTTGACCCTACAACTCCATTAAAATAAACCACGCTTTTGGATTTTAATCCTGAAAATATATGCATCAGAGTATCAAGAATATGGAATTAATAGTCATAGTTTCTGTAGTTAACAAAAATGTTAACATCTCACATTTCAGGTTGGATTCAGCCTTGAAATTTGGTGATAGATTAAGTTTCACTTCCCCCCACACTGGTATTTTGGATGTGGTTTTTTTTTTTTAGAAGTTTTATTATGCAGTTGTGCTAAGAGGTTATTTAAGAATACTCCTGGTTTCAGCTGATTTCCTTAGCAAATAATTTTGTGTGCTTTGCTTTGCTCTAGCAATTTACATAGCCTCTTCGATAAAATACTAAAAAGGATCACATAAGCTTTACCCCTCCCCGTAACATTTAGCCTGTCTATTTCATTATAGCAAAATATTGCATTTTACATGCCAAGCCTTAAAACCTTTGTTCTAAAAATGGTAACTGTATTTAATAACTAATTACTCTAATGATCCTACAGAAGTGCTCGAGACCTGTTTTAGTAGTGGTGTCAATTACAACCATCTGCACGATGAATAAAGGAACCGTGGCCCAGCTGTAGAGTTGAAACATGTTGGCATTTTCCTATGGGCGGCCATATGGTACTTAACGAAAGCGAATTGTTCACACTGCAAACAGCTCTGCTCCTGATGAATGATAACGTTTTGTTCTGGAAAACGGTTCCACAAACAGGGGGAGTATTTTTAAATGCTGGAAGTGTGTCTGTAAGTGACAGGCTATAAATGGGAAGGTCTTTGGAAGGAGGAGAGGGGGATGAGAAAGGAATTGTTTCTTTTGCCTAGGGGTGTTCTAGCGCAGCCTTCCTGTCTCTTAATAGCAGTATCTTTTTTGTGCATACATAGCCCTGAATCTGTAAATTTTATTTATTTTGGTAGAGGAAGAAGATAATTAGAAATGTAACTCTCGTTTGCCATCAGCATGCCCAAGCTTGAAGCTGGTGTGAGCTTTAAAATAGCGAAGCTGAAGCTGTGAAGAATTAATAACTCTTTGCCTCGCATATGTGCAGACATTTTCTTACACTTGGAAAAGGAGCTTCAGAGTTGTTACCGCAGTAAGTATGTGAGCACACAGGTTGGAGACAGGTCCTGGCTTCCTGGCATTTGGCATTAGTCAGGGAAAAAAGGGCAGATAACAAAACAGCTGTAGAAAATGTCTTCCATTGTTTTTTATTGGAAACAGAAATAGGGTGGTTTTTTTCTCCCCGCACATGTGACTGTCAGAATGCCTCGATGAACTCATTGTGAGATTGATAACTCTTTACCCCCAAATCATTAGCCCCAAATCTGAACTGAAGCAACAATAGGCTGTTCCCATTTCATGGTTGATAGGCAACCATTTGGGTAATGAGTTTGGTCTCAGTTCAGTTCCTAGTATCTGTCTTAAAGAAGGAACTGCTGCTAATGACCTGAATTGATCATTTTATTAATCTCAGAAATTGATTTTTTCCATGTGGCTTATTGCTTCTGTACATGAGATGTAATCAGAAATCCTGCATCATCTGAATTCCTATTTGGTTGATTAATAAATCTGGAGATTTTTGGTTTGTCCTGCATATTCAGTGTAGATGGAGTTTGATGATTGTTTCTGAGGTTTTGTGCACAGATCTCACCGAGGTGGTAGAGTGTTTGTCACGATGAGGTGCTTTCTGCCTTTTGCCAAGAGAGGACTGTTTTTCTGTGCCAGCACTCATGTACATTTGCAGGCATGGGAGCTGCTTAAAACCTCTTGATAGATCTTGCAGTAGTTTTGCAGAAACAACGTAGTAAAAAATCTTGCTAACCTGTGCCATCCGAGTTCTCATTACCTGCACACAGGGCTATTTGCAAATTCACAGCAGCAGTAGGGCTACAACTCCAAAGCCCCATGCTTTGCACTAGGAGCATCTGTCACTTGAGGTCAGAGCAAATCTTTCTTAGCTCTCCACAGCACAGGGTAGATAATGCTGCTGGGAAACACCAGGTAATGAAACCATGGGTCCTACTGCTAAAGCCTTCTAACATGAAGTGTAAGAGTTAATAAAAGGACAAAAAACCCCTCCACTATCAGCTGGCATACGTTTTCTTGCAGCCTTCTTGTGAGACTGTTTTTATCTGACTCCTTTTCACAAATCATGATCTTATTTTATAGGTATAGCTGAAATGCAGGCAAGCAACCAAATGATGGTGGGGTGCAAACCCACCACAATGCCTGGGAAACATACAGGTCTGTGATCTAGGAGGCATTAAGTAGCTAATTGCAGCACATTGTGCTCCGTATCCTTCTTGCTATTTGATTTGTTATAGCAGTGCTGTCTGATGCAATAAATCTTCCTCACTTTTAATTAATAGTTGTTCATCTGTACTGCAATAATTTCAAGTAACGTTTACATTACAAGGAAAGCACAGGGCCTGGGGCGGGGGAGAGGGAAAAATATCTCCAGGCAGCAGTGTAGTAAAAAAATAAGTCTTTTCATCCAACTGAGAAGCAAATACTGTAATTTGGGAGAAATACATTTTGTGTGTGTTATACAGAAGGCACCGGCCTTCCATAAGAAGCCTGCTTTCTAAGTCAAGCTCAGGTATGTCTATAACTAAGCCCTACCGTATTATTTAAGGTGTAAATCTGCACTGCACTGCATTTTCAGGGCAGTGCAGTTTCAGAGGTTCCTGCAGCTCCTGTGTTGCAGGTTACAGCCTGTCCACCTTCCTCTGTTCTCTCACCTGTCCTGTGCAACTTCTCCTTTTTTACACAACCATATTATTCATTAGGTCAGAGAAACTGTTTTGACTTAAAAATGCAGAAAACAAAAAGAAAAGTAGACATGATTTTTACATGTAGAGATGTGTATTACCTTGAAGGTGAGGTTTTGAAGGTTATAGATATTACTTACCCTGCGCCTAGCACACTAATTGTGTTACAGGTTTCCATGATGTTTGCTCCTGAAGGGAATGAGTGAAAAAATCACAAGTCACAGGTACTCATATTGTGGGCTGCTGGGCTTGCTGGTAGCCTGCAGTGCTTCCTTTAAAAGGCAATCTGCAGAAAGCTGATTAAAGGAAAATATAGCAGTGATAAACTTTAGTCAATGTGTTTAAGCAGAATGTGTTGGAGGACTCAGCTCAGGATGCCTAGCTGAGTCTCAGTGTTTGGAGTATTTGTTGTTGTGGTGGTTCACTCTTCTGGATTCCTGTGACTTGGTGCTAAAAATGCATTGGTGAAAGCTGGGATCGTTGGTTTGTAGTCGTGTGGTCATGGAGTAGAACTTGCAAATGTCACCCTATAAGTATTATAAGCATAAAAGCATTTGAAATAAATAAATGAGTAAAGTTTCTGAATCTGAATGCTTGGGTCTCAGTTCACTTGGCTCAATATAGGCATCAAGTGCCATTTAAGATGTCTCAGGGTCTCCTGTCATGCCTCCAGTTTGCCATGCCAGATGGGTGTGGGTTTCCTGTAGGTCTGTTGTTAGACTTGCCTTGCCGACTCTGTGAAGATGTCTCGTATACCCTGGGGCATCTCAAATGGTGCTGAATGCCTGTGTTCATGCAACTGAACCAGCCCTTCATACTGGGGCGTACTGCAGCCAATCTCAGCTCTTCATATATACTCGACATCAAAGAAACTTTCTAATTTCAGGTCCACATTACTGGCAGCTTGCTTTTGCCCAGTGAAATGTTAATTTAAGATGATTTCCACCAGAAGGTACAGCAGAGCCATGTCCACCCATCAGGTACTACTACATCCATACAGTAACCTGAGAATGCCAGGACCCAGGCTTAAGCACTGTCCCCCAGTTTTATTGTGGTACTGGGCATGGTTTTGGCATTCTCAAACCAGCTGGTCAAGTAGGGGCCAGATAAATGGGCAGTGTGGTGAACTGAAAACCAGATTATTCACTACTGGTGTTCCCCAGGGGGAGGAATAACCCCACACACATACAGGATGGGGCCGACCATCTAGAAAGCAGCTCTGCAGAGAAGGACCTGGGGGTCCTGCTGGACGGCAAGTTGTCCACATGCCAGCAGTGTGCCTTTGTGGCAAAGGTGGCAAACTTCCCTGAATTGTATCGGGAAGAGCATTGCTGGCAGGTTGCAGTAGGTGATCCTTCCTCTCAGCCCTGGTGAGACCCAGCTTAGGTGCTGGATCCAGTTCTGGCTTCCCAGTGCAAGGGAAATGTGGACGTACTGGAGTGAGTCCAGCAAAAGCTGGCAGAAATGTTTAAGGCATTGCAGGATTTCTTGTGTGAGGAGAGAGCGAAAGAGCTGGGACTGTTCAGCCCAGAGAAGAGAAGGCTCAGGAGGGATCTTAGCAAGGTGAGGGGAGTAAGGAGAATGGAGTCAAACTCCTCTCTGCGATGCTCTGTGACAGGACAAAAGACAATGGGCACAAACTGAAATGTGAAGAATTCTGTTTAAACATAAAAAAAACTTTTTTACTGTGAGGAGGGTCAAATGCTGGAGCAGGTTACTCAGAGCGGTTGTGGAGTTTCCATCCTGACTAAAAAAATCAAAACCTGACTGGGCATGGCCCTGGGCAACCTGCAGTAGGTGACCTAGCTCTGAGCAACAGGGCTGGACAAAACTATCTCCAGAGGCTCCTACCAGCCTCAGCAGTTCAGTGTTGTATGTGATTCCATGACTTTTAAGGCTTAACCAAAAAAAGGATTTAGAGTTTAACAGCTACTTCCACGTTTCAAAGGTTGTTCCAGTGATGCGGCAGCAATTCAGGTTTTTCCATGTTCAGACATATGGAGCTCAATTCCTGCAAAAGATGCTGTGATCTTTGGTGTAATTCTCCCCCAGTATCTGCTGAATGTAGCAGGAATTGCAGCGATCCTCCTCTTCTTCACAAATAGCGTAAGCTGTGGTTGCAGAAACTCCACTTTTCCAACTCCATAGCAATGCCTTCGTGTGTAATCCAGCAGAGGCTTCCTTCGTGTAGCAGGGGAGGCAAACAAATGTCTACAAAACAGCGTTCTTCAGTATTTTGGCCTGCAAATTTAGGTTTAATCGTTAAAAGTTCCCTTTCCCACTCATGCTTTAAAAACAAACTTTTAGCAAAACGGAAAAAATTGAGCCAATGGAAGATACTTTGTTTGGACTTCAGCAGTTTTTCCACGTACTGAAGAAATGCTTCTCTGACTGAGGGAGAGCTCTCCTTCAGTTTCCATTAGGAAAATATTTACAATTGTTGTTTCAGTTTGGAAACCTCTTCCATATTATGGCACTTCATCTACATTAAACATTAAAAAACTTCATAGCTGTAGAGCTGTGCCATTGCATAAAAGACAGAAACTGAAACCACTTATGAATAGAATTGGAGCAGATCGGGGTACTTTCCAAGCAGACTGAAATGCAGAAATAAAACATCTAATCAGTAGTTATCCTAGAATCATGCTTACTTTTAAAAATCTATGTGTACACATGCCAGAGTGTTTTTAAGGAGAAGACGTTAATATTGTATGTATTTAGTAAATCTGAGTTTGTTTTGGATGTCACAGTATAGGACTGAGACAGGCAAGCTTCCATTTGCTTTGTGTGAGTTTTTGCTCCACTATTTTTAATTTTTTTTACTTTGTTTTGAAGACAGGAACTATACGATCTTTGCTTAGATGAGAAGCCTACAACACTTAGATACTTTCAGCACTGAACAGTGCAGTAAGTTACTGCTGATTTGCAATTACTCACCTAGAAGAAGGACGCCAAGTAAGCTGTAGGAAGCCTCAGAAGTGATGGGAGTTCGGTTCTGCTTTGGAGCATATTGCTGAGGGGTTGTTTTCATACAAAAGAAAACCAAATATGTCAGAACTGAATTTAACACATAGCAGACAGTCATTGTACTTTGGAATGTTTTATAGGTTTATCCTTATTTTCCTTCGCTTTAACCTGGCATGCTGGAGGTAAGATGATGCTGGCCTAAAGGCTGCTCAGTGCTGTGGTTTACGTTGGCTGGCTGCGATTCTTCCTTAAGAGATAGTTGTTTAACATAAAAAAAGCCTAGACCTTGGTGGTGTTTGGCTAAAACTTCGGTGTAGGTGGGTTACCTGCCATTGGTTGGCAGTACAGAGGTGGATACACGTGTGTTTTTACAAGCAGATGAAAGTCAGCATTTATAAAAACCAGCAGTTTTGTAGTCACCTTGGAGTTTTGGTTCTGAGAAGAGCTGCTGTCACTGGCCTTGACTTCTTACATAGCCATACACAGCATCTCACCAACTCTTCATCTTCTTACCTAAAGCTGAACTTACCCCTCTGAGCCCCATGTTGGCACATCCCACATCTCTTACCTTCCTGTGTAACACCAAGGAGAGCTGTGGTGGAGGCACTGCGATCTGCCAGCTCCTGAGCTCTCCAGCTACTCTTTGTTTTCTTTTTTCACAGAGATCCCAGTACACTTTGGAAACTCTCTATGAGTCTCTCCATCCACAACAGACACACAGGGACTCCTGAGGTAGAATAAGACAGCTGTTTAATGCTATGGAGCAGCACAAAGTTAAATTTAGGTGAGCAGCAGAGAGCACTGTATTCAGTCAGCTGCTGATGGTGTTGGAGTAGCCAAAACTCCAACTGCCAGAATGGATGCTGAATCCAGAGAAAAAGGTAACAATGCTGTGCCAAAGGGTAAGAGAAAGGTGTCAGCTGCTCTTGTTTAGCCTTTTTTTTAATTTGTAGTAAACAATTGAGTAATTGACTGTATATTTTCTTTACTTAATCCTACAAAAAATCCCCCAAGCCAGGGTTGTGGACTAAGGTGTCCTTATGTTAAGTGGTGTGTGTACACAGAGTAAAACCAGCATTTGGACTCACTCTGAGTATCCTGCGTGCAAAGTGTAATGCAGGAGGAATGGGTGGACCGTGGCAAAGAGTGGCATGTGAGATGAAACACAGCAAGGCAGTTATTCAGAGGAGTAAGCAGGAGTCAGGGCTCACCCTGTACAACATCCCGAGCCTCATCTTTTGTGCGTGGCACCAAATATTTTGAAAGGAGGGAGAGATTTGCTTTGTTCTGCCCTCTTACAAGCTGTTCTGCGAATATTTACAGGGAGTGTCGGCTACAGATGAGTGGCGTTGAAGTGTTGTGCTAAGATGGTGAGGGCTGACATTGCTGATCAAAGGTGGGAGTCAGTGTGCCAGAAGCGCAGAAGGGCTGACAGTCTGAAAGGGCACAGAGAGCAAAGATGCACACACTGGTGCAATGGAGAAAGGAGAAGGCAAACAGTCCAGGGAAATAATCCCTATAGCAGCCATTTGAAGAGGTCACCAGGCTCCCTCCATGCAGCACTTGACCTTGATGAGGTTTGAGATTTCCAGTGAGACAAGCCCGAGTGACACAGATGTATCTGTGATGGGGAAAAAGACTTTGTGGGATGTTGTGACTTTATTAAATGAGCCAAGCTGCATGCGTTTTCATTCCAGGGAACATAAAAAGGCTATTTAAAAATTGATGTGCATACATTAGACCTGTTCCCCAGCCTTTCTCTCCTACCCTAGGTTTTATAAGTACTAACTGAGAAATCGGTATAAAATTACTTTGAAGAGAAGAAACTAAAAAACACTTTCAGCAGATCAAAAAGAGCAGTATCCCTTTTACAACATTCAGACAAAATACATGTAATTGACACAGTGCAGTGGTAGCATGAGGACTCATTTTTAATGCACTTAGGGAAGGAACTGGAGATACAGTGGTATAATATAGAGAGAGAAGCAGACTTGTTAATAGCGAAAGCTGCATCCAGGTTCTGCAGACCAAATCTAACCCTCTTCTTCCACAATGTTCTATAGCTTTTACTAGGAAAACAAATATTATGAAAACTCCTAGGCTTATTTTGAAAAATTACTAGAATTTGTCTTCAGATTTCAAAGAAAATTAATCATACTGGGGTTTACACCCTAGTTGTCCAGTGAAACTGACAAAGAGGATAAAGAGGGGTATACGTTGATCTTCACTTCTTCATTTGCTTTATTGTTTAGCTTTCATATAAGCGCCAACCAGAGTGGCCATCCAAAGCTTTGGGTGCCCTTGTTGTATATTGTAATATATGGCAATGTCACAGATACAAAGTAAAACTGGATAATTTAATGATCCTGTGAAAAGGCATGGAAGAACGGTTTGAGGGAAGGTTGTATTTTTCTTTAAAGCAGGTATTTTTAGGGTCTTCCCATGGCAGAAGCACATAGCTAACCCATACTCAAAACTAACTTGATGCCTGTTGTAAATGCAAGTTACTTTAAGGAAAGAGCTTTTGAAAAAGGTATTTTTTTTTTCATTTTTAAGTAGTTATAAAACTAAAAGCTGATATGCAAGTGTTGTCACCAAAGTAATTAAACTGGACTTCAAAAAAATGAGTTTAATTATTGTTGTGCAAGTTTGTTTACATATGGCCTTAATTTCAGGATAAATATAGCCTATATTGAGGTAGCAAAAATCCAACTTCCAAGCAAAACAATTGTGACCAATTTGGTTTTCAAATCTGAATGTCCAAATAAGTTTGTATGGCAGTAATAAGGGTGGGAGGTTGTTTGTTTTCAAATATTTTTTTTTTCTATACTAGTTCTAATGTATTAACTGGAGAACCTGTCTCAAACATTTGCAGTTTTACTCCCTCAGGTAAATTTTTAGAAGTGCATAAAAACACTCTTGGACCTCCTTGTCATTTTTCTCAGATTGTCACAAGAAAAAATGAAAAAGCAAAGGCAAGAAGTTATTAAAAATTGAAAAAAAACCCCAACAAACTTGAATGCATTTTGCATCTTGTTTTGATGAAATCCCAGGCTCTTGCTTATTGACATTAAAGTGGCCAGTATAAAATGCCTGCTTACTCTGAGTTTGTCCTAGTCTCGCTTTTCCCCAGACCCCCCACAGAGCATTCCCCCCAGCCTCTCATTTGGGAGGGTTTCTGCCTGTAGGTGATAATGTCAAGGAGAACTTCATAACGTGTGAATGCAGTTGGTTTGATATTTTTTTTTGTTTGTTTTCTCTCCCCGGAGGTCTTCAGCACCGTCTGCTCTACCACCAGCCTCCTTAAATCTCTGAAAATGAAGTTACTGGTTTTGTCCAGCTGTATCCTAGTTTATGGCAGTATTTACCCGTAGCCATCCCAACCCGCCTGTGAAGAAGTGACCAGGCAACACAAGTTAAAACTCAGGTTTAAAACGTGTCATTTTCTTTAGCCACCTCTTGTTTGGGTTTGGGGGTTTTGTTTGGTTTTGTTATTAAAAGTATCTTAAAAAGCCATTAACTGGATTGGCTGCTGGGGGCAGCCCAGGCAGGAAGATGATTCAGCTCCAGCTCCTCCAGGGCCAAGCTGCTAGGAAAGTCTTCAACAAGTGTTTTGGAAAGTTCCCTTTTTTTGATACCTCAGAAATCTCCGAATGAAGCCATAATTCTCCTGCACAGCAGGAATTAGAGTAAGGAGCTCTGCATCTTCTCTATGAAGTCTCTCTTGTGTTGCAAGGTTTTAACATATAAATATTGACCACCTCAGACGGCAGATAAGATGGTGTGAAAGTAAAAATAATTCCTCAGGTGGTGACATGACACACAGTGTGAAGTCCAAAGAATACAGAGAACCACTGAATTATTTGTACCAAAGGGAAGTTTCTATTGAGCTGGCAGGTAGCTACCACTATCACCCTCGCTGCTGCCAGGACATAGAGGGAGAAGTGGTTGTAGTTCTGCTTAGTCCTTAATGCTTATCCTCTGCAAATCATTTCATTAAATCGACCTCCAATAGTGGGTGGACAACAAAGAGAAGTGCTAGCTTTATAGCATGTATAAGAAAGCTGAGGAAGAGAATTGAAGACCCTGGCTTTCTATGTGTCTGTTAAATTATTGTTGTCCAGCCAGAGAAGTCGAAAGGGGAGTTTCTACAGAAGTCCAGGGTCATTGAAGCCCTTGTTGAAATAGCAAGGCTCTGCAAGTTCTAAATTTCTCTTCAAGCCTGGGCCAGGAATGTAACTCCTGCCTTCTGTGTTTCTCATGGAGAAAAAAAAAAAACAACCACCACCACATATATTTATAAATCCTTCAGTGCTATTTTAACACTTTTATTGTCAGTACGTTAGTAGATGCTGCTTAAAATGGACATGTGTGCAACCGCATTATCCGCTGTCTGAATGACAAACGGTTTATCAAGCACTGACAGAGCACTCGGCTGCATGCTGAACGGAGGAAAGCAGCGGCAAGGACTCCAGCTTCAGAGAGATTAACTTCCAGATAGGCAAATAATAATAAACAACAGCCCGTAAGCAAAGGACCAGAAAAGAGGAATCGAGACCATAAAACGGAATCACAATGATCCAAACAGACAAAGGGAAGCGGATTTGTATATCTGAGCTTGAAATATGATAAACGAGTGGCAGATTAACGTTGCTAGGCTCCATGATCGCAGCAAGATTTGAAAGAGGGAAACGTGGAGGAGGGTGGTGCAGGAGAGCAGCAGAGATGACAGCAGCCGGCGAGAAGGGGAAGAACTGGAGGCTTAGGCAGGGGTGAAGGGTGCAGGTCCGGAAGGGGAGGCTGAGGTGCTACAACCTCGTGGAGGGTTTTGCAGTAGATGGTGGCATGGTCTGAGCTGTGAGGTGTATAGTATGCATGTCAGTGGGATTTTTAAGGCTGGAATAAAAGTGGTACAAACATGTGTTTTAATAGTTTAGGCGCTATAGTTCATATGCGTAAATTATTAAAACCCCAGGATTTTAGAAATGTACATTTAGAAAATATCCAGGAGTTTATGCTTGCAGACTCAGGTCTTGGCATTCACATTGCTATGAATATGTCATTGATGTATATACCAAAAAATATACCTGGTTTTTCTCCCTGATGGTGGAAAATTCTTTTGAATCATTTGAAATAAGCCTGACGACATACGGTGCTGTTTTTTTACACCTGAGCAATACTGGACTTATGTGTTACATTGGGATTGCCACCCACCTGCTTACTTTAAAGAATTGCTCCAGAACTCCTCCGTGGTGGTTAGACTTCTTCACTGGTTGGGGTGACTTGTAGTTAAGGTGTAGCAGGAGCTGAGTATCAGTGGTAATTCTCAAGGGGATGGATTGGTGTTGTATGTAATCTCTGTTCTGGTACTGATGCTGAGTATCCCACCCTGTGGTACGGGAGAAAGTCAGTTCACAGAGAAACATCAAAATACTCAAAATTTTGGTAATAATGTCACACATCACCTGTTAACCTGCATATATGAGGTCACCCTATTACAGCTAAGATTTTGATGACTTAATTAGAAATACAGTTAATGGAAATAAAGCTGGGACAGTCTGAGAGCCATCTAAGAGTTGAAGAAGCAGTGTGGCCTGGTGGCTGGACCACAGACCTGCATCAGTATCTCAGACCTCTCCTGTCACTCTGCTCAGGACGTAGTTTGTGACTTCGAGCAGGCCACTCCCTGCCTCAATTTCTCCATCCAGCCAACATTCCAAATTGCCCTACTTTTATGTCATATTCCATGCTCTGGAGCTGAAAGTTTTGCATCTGTACTATATTTGAAGAAGAATGAAATGCTAGTGGAGTGACTGTATTTATTTTCAAAGAAATTGATAAAGAACTACAATTCAGATACTTTGGAATGAAAGTGCCCTGGTTTTTGCACCTCTTCTGTGAGATGGCATCGCTCTTGGAGAAATGTTTGTATAATAAAATACTGTGAAATGACACTATTGCCAAATGAGATTGTGATGAATAGAGCATTTGTAGTATTAAATCCATGGGTAGTTTACATTGTTATGACAATAATAGTTTGCATTGTTGTAATAAGTTACACCACTTCTTCTTTTAAAAAATAAATTTGGTTAGGCCTTAATGCATCTTGGAAAACATACTCTCCACTGAAATCAGATGTGCATCTGTTGGAATAAAATTGCTTTAAACATATATAAAGGTACATTGTATGGCATATCATAGGCAATTGTGAAATAAATGATGTTTATCAGTGTGCCTTATGTAAAAAGATTGCAAATACATGGTCCTTTTTTGTAGTTCAGGTTTGACATAATCATTGCCATAACTCTTCCGCTTTTAATAAACAAAATTACATTGCAGCTGACACTTGAAACTCTTATTAGAAACACCCAGGGTCAAAGCCCTGCAGTGAGGGGCTGGGGGGGTTAAACACAGCATTTTCAGAGATTTTATTCCCCTTTCTTTAGTTATAGATAAAGGGTGCTATGCTTACAGCTCGGCTTCGGACCCTTGCAGGATTTTATGATCCTACAGCTACCAGTGCAGTTTGTTGAAAACCTTCCATTTTCATAATGGCAGCTAGGATGAGACTGGATTCCTAAACCGGCAGGAAAAAAAGTGCTTTGACTTAACAGGTGCCATCCATGTTAAAAGGATGATTTTGAAGATTATTAGCTGCTATGACTAAGATTTATGATGCAATCTGCTTTTTTTCTCTTCTTTAGTACAGATAAGGGGGGTTATTATTGTTAGTAGAAATACCTATTAAAATAAACCCCATGAAGCAGTTCCAAGGATTTGATAAAAATGAATATAAAGTTGAAGCTCCCAGCTTATCTTTAACTCAAGTGATTTTCATGGGGTTATAACTCTTCTGGCATGGGATAAGGGAGCAATAGTGTGATTTTTATCCTTGCTGTACAATGGAAAGGAAAAACAGATCTTGTATTCCATTCATTAGCACATTACTGCTCAGGTTTGCATCTGAATGGGAGAGTTAACAGAGATTGCATATAGGTGGGAGTGAATTGGAATTTACATGGATGGCTCATTTACAGATTGCAGTCAGTGGTATGTAAATACCAGGCTCTACAAGTGGTTTTAGGGAGAGGCTTTCCTACCAAAGATGTGCTCGAAAGAGCTGGAGAAGCTGAAGAAGCCTAAGGGTGAGGGAAGCTTCAAGTAACTCCTGTTTGCTGTCAGATGTCTGGCTCTCTGGGCTTCTAGTCCTGCCTGCTGAGTCACCTCATCCCTCTTCCCTACTTTTTGCTCTCTTTTTACTTCTTAAGACTGCCATGACTTGATCTGTTGATGCAAAGAAGTCATAAGCAGCATCAGTTGGAAACTTTGACATTACAGTGCGGTTTTGTGTCTGTCTTGGCATGTTTGCGTGTGTCCAGGCAGAATGGAAGTGAATGATGCTGAACCTGCACAACAGTGAGATATGGTATTGATTTTTTCCTGATTTCCCTGTTTTTATATTTTGGGTGTGTGTGTGTGTGTCATATTCTGAGTTTCAAAGGCAAACAAGTCACTTTTCATGTTTCTTTTGCACGTGGGGCGGGGGCGGTGTGTTTTGCTGTTGCTGAATTATTTTCATTCACAACCTTGTATTCTGAAACAATTTTCTATACGTCATCTAGTGTGACCAGATTATGACTTAGGTTTAACTAAAACCTAAAAACTTTAGGTTTCCAGGGTGAAAGGTACTGGTGACTCAGAAAACATTTTTGAAAAGTTTCATGGCTGAATAGTAAAGGAATGGTTTATAATTTAAGATTTTTTTTTCTTCATTTATTATGTACGTTTGTTTTTTAAATTAAATCTTCTAAATTTGTGGGTCTTTCTGAGGATTTGGGGGCTATTTGTGTAGTGTTTGGGTTCTTTATACATATACACCATTTCTGCAATCCAGATTTCAAATGCTGTTGACTTAGCTTAGTTTGGTAGCTTCACTTCTTTGCTGAGTAAGATGGGTTTGCAAGTTGTACAGCTGAGTGTGATCTTGTGTGCCCAGCAATGCTGGGGAATGCTGCATTTGCAAAAATATTATTTTGGCTTTTGACTTGTAGTCTGAAAGCTTAACCTGGAGTCTAGTGACATTGGTTTGAGCAATATGATTTTTACTTGGCAATGCATTTTTTATTTAGTAGGGGATTTTGTTTCCGTTTCTGAGTGTTCAGCATACAGCTGTTCAAGATTTGTGAAAAGCAAATGAGTTGTTGTGTCCCCAAGGAACAAAAGATTTTGCGTTGGTAGAAAGAGGATGGGGAACATTCCTCAGCACTCAAAAGCTGGGTGAGAAAGAAGAGATCATTATTAAAACAGGGTTTGAGTTTTCCATCAGTCTCCTGATAGGGTACACTGGTCCCTCTGCAAGCATGTTCTCGGATGCCTGGATTCCCATCTTGGCGGAGCTCTGGGATCTTGTTAAAAGCAAAGCATCGAGAGCTAGCTCTGCCTGCTTTCTCAAAAGCCTTTTTGTGCCTTAGCCAGGTGATGGGATGTCTTGGATTAAACTTGCAGTTGTTTGGTTGAAAGCTTAAATGCCGGGTATCATCCAGTGATTTCCTGGAAGCTGCGTGCAGTTTTGCATTCTCCCCGTCGTTCGTGCGGGGAGATGGATGTGACATCTCTCAAGCAGGCCACTTTTAAGCAGCTGAATGCTGAGACTTTCATTCTCACTTCCTTCATGTTTATTAAAAATTACTAGAAAGAAGTTCAGAACTTTTGTTTCTGATATGTGTTATATCTATTATGGTGTCAGACAACTAAGAAAAAAGTCACTGGCTAATGAGTCTTAATTGTAACAAAACATCAAATCATTGTCACTTCTGCTGCAGTAAATGGTATTCATTAAATTAATCCACTCCATTACAGAAGTATTTTGCAGAGAATACCATGACCCTACTGCTTCTGTAACAGTAATAAGCTGAACATACCACTGTGGCACGATTAGGTATATTAGAAAACAGTTTGAAGCATGACTGCATGACCTGAAGCAACATCAGCAGGTCTCAGGTAGCATGTTTGAAAAAATAAGTTACCTTAATTAGAGACGGGACTAAAGCAGACCCTAGATGTGAACATTCCTGTAGCTTAGCCCTGCAGGAAATAAAAAGCTGGATCAAGAACCTCTTTGGCTCCATTTGTAAAGCAGCACAAGCCAAAACAAAGCTTAGACCTTGAACTGGGAATGGGGAATTTAGAAATCTGGATATTGCTCCTTTTTCTTCACTCTTGCAATCCCCTTTTAACTTCAGATCTAAACCCACCATGCTGTCTCTCCCCTTTCCCCCCTGGTATCAGAAAACAGAACAGCATCATGCCCCAACGCTCTTTTTACAAGGCTGCCATCAAAAATTTCTGGCAGGAGTTGCTTTGACTTTTAACAACGTTCTATTTCGTACCATATGTGTACATACACCAAATGATGATATACCATGTTTGTAACTAGGGGATGGTCTGCTTTATTAAACATCCCCCTTGCCAACAGTAAAAATGAACAGCCACAGTAAACACAGATGCAGGGAGGGAAGAATAGTCCGAGCTGTGTCACAGCACATTGTACCTAAGGAAGAAAACATCAACCTCTAATTGGCTCTGAACGCAGCCCACCTACTTAGCAAAACAGCCTGCCAAAAGCAAATTGTGCCGGCGCTTTGTGCACCACGCAGCCTTCCCATTGATTTTGGTCAAAAGGGAGGGTTTTGCCTTCATTTTCCAAACTCTCCATGAGTTGGCAAAAAGCTGTCTTGGGGAGAGCCTCTCTGCCTAGAATGAAATCCTCCTGAGGATGTGTTCCCTTCTTTGCCTCCTCCGAGGGCAGTGCCACTCCAGTTCTTCTCAAAATGTGAAGACGCCTGTGAGGGGGAAGGGGGGGTGTATTTGTTTTGGGAGGAGTGGATTCATTTATTTTTTTCTGGGAAAACACATTTTGGCCCAGAAAGAATGAACAAAATGACAATCTGGCTTGGAGCTCTTAAGCTACTAAGCACAACATTCAGTGCTTATAAGTTGTCGCATTGCCAGCAGTGGGTATGCAGAGGCAATGCAGAAAAGAAGAAATTAATGTATGCCATCCTTAAAATTATTCTGGTGAGAGCCGATACTTTGTATTTACTTACAAAATAATAATCACTGGTTTTGGTCCAATTTTTGCACCCGGACACTGGGATGTGGCAGGGGTGTTTCTGGAACAAACTGCACTGTGGGATTTAACTCCATGAATTCCATCTCAATATAAAAATGGTTTGTCGATTGGCAGGTTTTCCTGCTGGCTGCTGAAATTTTCCCTTCTAAGCTAACAAAATTAATTGTCCAAAACTGAAAGTCTCCTGTGAGGAGTTAGCAGTAGGTAGCTGAATTGGGAGAGAAAGGGGTTGTTGGTTCTGTTAAAGGTTTCTGGTAAATACGTTATTTAGGAGGGAACTTTTTTCCTCCCTGTTTTTTGGACGAAACCGTGCTTAGAAGCTTAGTAAACTAAGTTTGTCAGTTCCATTTCATCACCACAAAATTCCCACCTGCTTCTTCACCTCTATTTTCTCCTCTATACATCTGAGAACAGGACACAAGTCCTTTGTTTCTTTTTAATGGTGTCAGCTTGCCAAATGGTTGGTACATTGTTACTCTTGCTCACCTAGTGATTTCATTTAGGAATTTGAAGATGGAAAAAGAAAGGTCAGAAAGATAAAGAGTAGCCAAGTAAAGAAAACAGTTTTGCAAACTACCCATTTCAGTCAGGCTTGTTTGGGCGCAGGGGAAGGTCTTGGATGAATTCTTAACTTTGACGTGAAGCAGAGACAGAAAGGAGCCTGAACAGGGGGACATGGTGGAAGGGCAGGTGGTGAGTAGAAATATGAGACAAAATGAGATGTGATAAGGATAGAAGAAAAAAAGGTTGATTGAAAGAATGATCGACACTGGCAGAGAAAACTGGGAAAGGCTACCAGGGGCTTCCTCCGTGCCACTAAGTCCCAGCTTTAATCTGCATCTGAAGATGGTGGTGTTGCCCCTTCTCCCTTGCCACCCTCCTCAAGCTACCTTGGACCCCCTTCACTGCCTTTCCATCCCCCCGAGACCCCACTGCTACCAGGGCAAGGAGCCCTGAGCTGCCCCCAGGTCAGGATATTGGAGGGGTGGAGAGATGGATGTGGGACCTTTTAAATGGCTTGTATGGCAAGCAAGTAAGATAGTTGAGTTTTCATGGTTGCTTCAGAGATGTCACGATTAAAAAATAGACAGTAATAGCAAGCTGGGTTTTGTACATTCCTGAAAAGGACTTTAATTCAGTGTTATTTGATATTTCCATAGTTGTGACAACTGCATTGTATTTCTCATTTTTTTTAAAAAAATGACTTCATGAATAGGGTTTGGCTCCCCTTCCCCAAGGAATTTAATCTTGGCCACTTTTCTAAGTGTATTAAAATCTACGGGGAAATTGTTGTTTCTTTTTCCTTCCATGTGCACATTACTGACACAACATGACTTGTGTAGACTTTACTGTAACCTGTACTTTAGCTGGTCAATGTAATTTATAACAGAAAAGCTACATATTATAATGATAAAGCTCTCATAATATGCATGTGTTGCCTCTACTCTGCTGTTTTATGGCAGTGCTACAAAATATTTTACCAGCATCTGTGTAAATCCTATAATCTTAAAAATTAAATAGGGGGGAAAAAAAAGCCTCCATCTGACCAGGAAGGCAGAAGCATGTACTTCACGCAGTAACTGAGCATGTGAGTGCCTGAGGAAGATAATGGCATGCTTGCTAAATTACAGTGGCTTCAGTCCCAAAGAGTGGTGGCAGCAGAAACACCAGTGTCCTCCCTCATGGGCTTTGGCTGAGATGTGGGGTTTGTCTAAGTCTGCCCAGAAGCTCTGCTAGCCGGGGCCAGGGGGCATGGTACTAATTTGGCGAGTGCTTGGTTGTTTTTCTTATCTCTCTCTAGTGAGCTCCAGCACTCTGTTGAGCTGAGCCCAGAGTTACACAGGACATCTCAAGACAGCAGAGGATTATACCCACTCCTTCCCTTCAGTCTAAAGCTGGAGTTGAAAAACAGAGAGTACCACCTAAAAGAGACGTGTAGCCCCAGTGCTGTGCTGAACGTAGCCATGCCAAGCACATCGGCATCCAGCTCCTGGCATGGAAACCTCTGAGCCCGGCAGATTTCTTTAATGCTCCGTGCTTGAATTATATAGGGAGTCGATGCTAGAAACCAGATCCCTCAGCAGGACGTGTCACACTGAGTTACCTCTCTTTAGTGCTCAACTCAGCATCCATCTGTTTTGGAGGGGCTCATGACATGACACCACAGGATTTGGGCAGTTCTTGCCTCTTTTGGGAATTTCCAATGTTACTGCAGTGATAAATGCCCAGTGATGTTCCCTTTGACTTATACAACAGCAGGACGTTGGGCACCTAAATAGCTTTATTTAGCAATAATGTGGTTTCCTGCAGACTCTGAGGTACATAAGCCTTGAGGGGGTTTGTACGTGTTTAAACTGGATATTGTGCCTAAGCTCTGCTCTCCCTACCTGAGGATTGCTTCTAGATTTGGTTCATACTCTCTCCGTCCTTAGTATCAGCTGGAGAGGAGGGTTGACAACAGTTCTTGACCTCAGAAGGTTTTGTCATGGTGGAATGCATATCAAGGTGCTTGGATATGGTGGCATTGGAGCAACGTAAGCAGCAAGACAGAACTCAATGGCACAAAGGAGGAAATTGTGCAATATGCAGGTAGATTTTTTTGTTTATCTTTGGCTTCTGCACACACCATGTTTCTCTTAAACTCTTTAAGTGTGTTTTTGTACTGTTGATCTTGCATGTATGTGTGCATTTCCCAAGAGAGATCTTAAACAGACCCTAGTGTAGTTCCAGGAGCACGTGTCTCATGTAAGCAGTGCTGCAGGCTCCCGTGCCGCTTCCCACGTGCTGTAGTAAGGGATGTTCTGGTGGTGACTGTCAGTGGGTATGGCACCTACTGTCACGGTATCTAGGGCTGGATTTAGCTTTCCATTCAGCCAACAGATGACGTTTCCAAAAAGAAAGTTCTACAAAACGGGGAGTCTCTGGGAGATAATTATGTGGTTGTATAAATAATGAGTGAGATATTATCTGCGAGCTCTATAGTCACATCCATGGAGAGTAGAGATGAGCTTTCTTTGGGGGCGGGAGGGTTCTCTCAGCTCAATTAAATGGACGTATAGTACCAGCCTGACACTGAGCATTTGTTCCCATAGGAGCCTGTTAAAGGGAAATACAGTTCATGTTGCATACAGCCTGTGTTTAGACCTCCTGCCTGGATTATGAAAAATGTTAAAGCTAAAAAAAACCCCCTCATTATTTGAGTTTCAAAATCTGACTGGCTCCCGAATGCTTTCTGCAGTGGGGCGCACCTTTTCCACTGGCCGATTAGCTTCTTGTTATCTTGTTGCAAATGCCTGGCTTCACTATTCCTGTACTTTATTTTAAAAGGCTTTTGCTGTGTGCAATTGAATATACTGTAATCTTCTTATCAAATACTAAAGCTCTTTAGTGATGCCATTTTGAAACGCACTTCAGTTTTTAAATTGCAAATTTTTCTCTGGCTGGAAGGTCTCTGTTCGCGTTTTCGGTAGTGGTTGAGAATATACAGATATATATATATAGATATATATATATATATCTGTGTGTGGCTGTATATAAATGCTTGAAAACATACTGTCCCCTTTTCTGATAATGTACATTTGTGGGTTTCCTTCTAAAACACTGGAAAGGGAGGATATGGATTACAGAGCTGGTAGCTGCCCTCCTGGGTCATTTCGGTGTGCTTTTCCTGCATTGTTTTGAGTTGCATTTAGAACCTCCAAAGAGACAGATAAATTCTCCTTGAACAAGAGTGAGATTTTTCATTATTATTTTTATTATTTAAGTGAAAGAACAAGGCTGGTGTAGTTTTGAGTATGGAACTGAAAATCTGAGCTCATATATTCTGGTCTCACATCCGCTGGTAACTTGTGATGTGACTTGAAACAAAATCACTTAACCTGTGAGTCTGCTTCCCTACCTGTAAAATGTGGTTGGGAGTAAGAGGGATGCCATGAGCATTAAATATTTAATGTTTGTAAAGTGCTTTGAAGACAAAGAGTGCCACATAAATGCTTATCATTGTATTAAAATACAAGGAACTGGATAACCTTGTGTAGGAAAATTTCACTGGAAACTAACTTTGGGAATGAAGACCAAAGCAGGAGAAGAAAAGACATCTTGCAACCTTGTGTATTAAGAATTTTGAATGAAATGCACTGGAGAGTCTGTCTCTAAAGATTTAGCAGAGGTAGTCTTCAGGACCACTGAAAATAGCCTTCGGAAAATCATAGGATTCAGTAAATAGAGAAAGTTGGATTCTTCTGCTAATAAAGGAAAAAAGGAAGAAAACTTCTAAACCAGTTAGTTTGTTTAGTTTGACCACCGTAATCAAGCATGTAATGGTGGCATTATGTGAATGCTGTGAAATAAGACATCTAGTTATAGACAGGCATTATTTCAAAGTGTGTGTCTGATGAATCCATCCTCAGTGGATGTTATTACTTACCTAGAAAGATCAAGGAAATACAATGGATATGTACTTTATTCAGGAAAGCAATTGGTAGAGCACTCCATCTGTGAAGATCATTCCAAGCAGCTCATACACTTAGCTCAGAAATTATTTACAAGTGGATAGACAAAAATACAATGATACAATGCATGGAGCAAAATCTTTTAAGAGACTCAGAAGAAAGCACATGTCTTCAAAGCACCTAATAAAGCAAAACCCCAGCCTTCATAATAACGTAGGAGGTCTTCCCCATGGTGTCTTTCATAAATACACTAAAATATTGCAGATACAGATGTATTCAGTCCTTTCTGTCTCTCCTCCTTACTACTACAGAGAATTAGTGTGAACTGCCTTGGGAGATTCTGGAAGAAAAAAAAAAAAGTTCTTTCTTGCTGCAGGACTTTGCTCACCGTGGTGGGTTGGCCGTGGGCTGCAGTCTGTCAGGATAAGCCTGTTCCAGAGTGGGTCCTCCATTGGCCACAGCTCCTGCCAGGATCCTGCTCCAGCATGGGCTCTTCGCCATGAGCAGAGGACCGTGAGGTCCTCCTCAGGCTGCAGTGTGGGTATCTGCTCCCACTGTGGTCCTCTCCACAGGCTGCAAGGGTAATCCCGGCTCCAGTGCCTGGACTACCTTCTCCCCTGCCTCCCTCTCTGACCTTGGTGTCAGCAGATCTGTTCCTCACATATTTTTCCTCATTTCTTGCTGCCTGTTCTGTGGGTTTGCCCTTTCTTAGAAAAGTTTTGTTGAGGCAGCACTGGTTTGGCTGCTGGGCTCCGCTGTGCCCTGCGGTGGGGCCGTCATGGAAGGGGCTTTGAGCCGCACAGGGCAGCCCCTGGCCCTTCCTGTGGATGCCATCCCTGCAGCCTCCCCGCTAGGAAAAAAAGATGAGAAAGGTATGGTAAGTTCATTGCAATGATCAATAATTTTACTGGGGTTTGGTGGAATATTTTTTTTTTTGAGTTTAGGTGTTTCTGGGCAAGCTTATGCATATGTTGCCATTTTCTGTGTGACTTACCTAGTCCCCGTTTCTGTCAGACAAGCTGGTTGCTGGATGAGGCGGGAGGGCTGTGCTGTTCACAGAGCCAGAGCAGAGCGATCGTAACAGCCTCCTGTGCTTTTTGGCCTTAAACATCTATAAATCGGTAAGACTAACAGGGATGGTGCAGTGACTCATCCACATGGCAATCAAGGTGTCACAGAAAATCAGAAGTTTCCACTGCTTCTTTGAGACGGGAATTCAGAGAAAATATTGATGGTAATTGAAAGAATTGCTCATACAAGGCTGTGTGCCTCATAAGATATGCGTCTTATCTCCAAATTATTTATGGCTCCAGCTTGGGTAGTACGTGCCTGCACCCAGAGCTGTGGAGCAGGACGTGGCTTCCTGGAAGGGGGTGTGCTGCTGGTGCCTCACATCACGCCGGGCTAGATTTTGCATTCGATGCCTTTCTTCCGTGTTTAGAGCTGTCACTTTATTCTCTCACATGCCATCATCTGTTAGGGTTCTTTGCTGGGAGTCTGGTACCTTTACCTGATCTCCCCGTGCCTGCTTCTGTTGATGCCTAAGAGTTGCTTAAAGGAGGGTAATTCACAGCCTCAGCTTTTGACCACTGTTTCTGCTTTCTCAAAGAGCCTGAATTTCTGGCCGAGCTGATTAGATAAGCTGCAGCTACATTATTGCTCTTACGTAGGATGTATGCTTCTCTTAAGAGCTGTAAGATTTACATGTGAGAAATAACTCTGCTCAAAGTGATGTCTCTGTAATATATTCATTTATGTCTCCATGCCGTGTTTTAGATCTCTATGAAAACAAACTCCTTAGTAAGTACTGTAACAGCAATAAAATAATTTGCTTCAATGTCTCCCTATTAGATGTCACAACATACTTTTGGTTTTCCTCGTCATGTTTATGGGGAAATGGCAATGTGAGGAAAGATTAATCAATCAGGAAAATGATCTGTTATTTCCCTTCTCTTTTCATCTATCCAAAAAAACCTGATGGGCTGTGATGCAAAGTGTCTCTAAGCGATGCATATAATGTATGCGATTACTGCATGCTCAGCAGCCAAATGCAAACATTGCAGAGTAGAAACACAAGGTTTATCTAAAATTAAACAAAAAGGAAACAGAAATCTGTACTTCAGATTCTACACGCAAGCTGTTCAAACAGTCAGATCTTAATAGTAGATTTAAAAGTGTCAACAGCAATGGCCTTGTTTTTTTGCATGCTTAAAACTTGTCAGCAAATTCAGTCTTCTGAGTGATAATAACACTAAAAGGCTTACAACAGACTGTCCTTGGTGTATTGCAAAAAAGAAAAAAACCTTACAGGAACAAGTATCTGTTGACCTGGGGTCGGCGTGGGAATCGCAGGTCACTGTTGTAGGCTGAAAAGCTTCTTGAGGAAAGAGCAAAATCCATGAAATCATTGCATTGCTTAACCATGCAGCGAAAGGTCAGAAGGGAACAGACCTCTCCAGATTATATTTAGTAACTATGAAGATTTTGCTTGTAGTATTCACTTTGTACCACACAGTGTTTTGCCCACCCTCCCCCCTGCTCCTCCTCTGAAAAATTTACTCTGATCTAATCTGAAAGTAACCACATGCTCACGAGCAATTTATTTTTTTTTCCATTTTTCAGCAAACCGGACAAAATTATTCTAAAAGCAAAAACCAAATTATTTTGCTCCACACACGTTTATAGACAGATGCCAGGCCAGATCCGTTCTGGAAGATGCAGGAATGGGACAGTAGCAAATAAGTATGCAATGCTTCCAAATATTAACCTATCCTCTGATGCGCTCCTGTAAATTGAAGTGACTACTGTTGCTGTTAAGGTTGGCTTTACACATATTTTTTGCTGGTGTTGACATCTACTGGATAAATTTGCTACTGGCAGGAGGACTACACTGTTTCAAAGAACAAGAGAGCGCTATTCCCCTCCTCTCGGGAAGCTTGCACTGCACAGCTCGGTCTTGCAGCCATACACTCTCGCTGCTTCCTTTTTTGCTGTTTTCTTCTTGTTGTGTTCTGTTTCCAAAATTGTCCTGTGAACAAAAATTGAATTTAAAGATAGCAAATTGCAAGTGCATTTGGGCAACAGACTGATGAAACAGCTGCAGTCTTTCTTTCGTAGACCTGAATTTTTCTGTTTTGCCCGAGGCAGTAAAAGGAAATTAGTTTATTAGTTTCACTTCGGTCACTGGTGAATATCATCCCCCCTCACAAAAATAACACTTTAATTCTGCTTGATTTGAAATAATTGACCGATCAGGAATGAGGCATGTGAAGGGAGCTACCAAGACTGAATTACACTGTAGGCCTGAAAGATCAATTGTTTGGGAGGAGAGCTGAGACACTGCAGCCTTATATTACACCTGCCTGTTTATTACACTTGGCCTGAGGGGAAGGCAATGCACCATTCTGATCTGTTGCCTCAGAGAAGTACGGATGTAAAATGAATGCAAAATAAGGGAACAGCAAGTTATTTTTTATGTTAATACATTTTATATTGATATTGGGGACGTTTGAGTAAACTAAGCTTCAGTTTATAGAACAGCATATGTGTTTTTCCTCCTTTCTATGCCAATATTCCTTGCTAAATGCAGTTTAATTTTTATTTTTTTTAAGCTTCTCAATAATACTTGCAGTGATTGACTGGTAGCAGTAGCATAAATACTTAGTAAAATTAGTCCCACTGGAAGATTACTCAGATGCTACAGCTCTTCTTCTTACTCCTCCTTCCTCCGCTCTTTCTGTGCGTTCTAATGATTTAGTTTTAGGAAAAATGACCTGAGGCACAGCAGAAAGAAAAAAAAAAAGTCACAAGAAAAAAAACAACTGATGGACTTATGCTTTGGCAAATCCATGGAACAGAAGTGAGGCCAGATGTTTGCTATACAGGCATTTGGCATGTATATAAGAATCTCGCTACAAGACTGCATATAGAGTTTTTGACAGCTTTGTTTGAACAAAAATGAATGATTGCTGTTCAGGATAAAATGCAAACATTTTGGCCAGCACTTACAAGTCTAGGAGTTTTGAAGTTACATTCTTAACTAGGTTCCTGGTATTCTTAAATCCATATTTAAGCAGGTGCCTAATAAATGTGATTTGATTTCTCTATATACTTTTTAAAGGTTCTAAATCACCTAACATATCTTGAGAGGGATACAATGAGTGGTTCAGGCTTTTCAGAAATGAGCTGATTCTTACTTGATCATGTCATTTCTAAAGCAGCTAATTAAAAGCTTCAGACCTCTGGCCTAGAAAAGGTAGGTTGCTGATTTACTGCATTCAGCAAACACTCTTCATCCATTAGTTGAAAAGATAAAACGCAAGTTGCCGGTGGCACTTTTAAGTGGGAAGCAAGAAAGAGTGATGGAAGAAGTGATAACAGGAATAGCTTTTAAAAGGCAGAGGAGCAAGTTGAGAAGCAGTTAACTTTGATACAGGGTGTGGTATTAATTCCTTAGGATGGTGGCACTGTTCCTCTAATTCTTGAAGCATTGCCTTTCAAAACAAAACAAAAATAGCAAGTGGATGTAAGTGATACTTACTCTATTGAACCAACTGAATATAAAGTCAATCTATTTTATGGAACATGGTTAGGCCACAGGAGGTGATGATCTGTGACTGCAGATGGACAGACAACCTGGGCTCCGGCTAACTTCAGTGACGTGCACCAGGAAGGGAACATTCAGATTCTAAAGCCCTAAGTATTTGCTGGGTGAGCGAAAAGTGCAGTGTTTCCAGCCAGGAGAAGGGGTGCCTGGTGCTGATGTCCAGGTACCGGTGGTATTGGTGATGTGAAGCAATTATCTTGTGGAAAAACGCAGAGAAGCTCCCTTCTCCAGGTGCTTCGTGACCTCCAGAAGGGTGACAAGGATATGTGTGGCTCCTTAAATGAAGAGCAAGGTAGCTTTTGAGGATATGTGAGTGGAGGTTAGCGACAGTCGCATATTTAGGGCACCAGAAATTGGAAAAAAAAATAGTTATTCCCCTCAGTGTAAGGATCTTCCATAGCCTCCAGGAATTCAGTTTCTTATTGCAGGATTGGGATAACCGCGTTTCCCTACCTGTGTGAACCAAACCATGTTACATCCTCAAGGGTTCTTGGATGCGTGTCGATAAGGATTGTGCTAGTCTAGTGGTCAGTAGTTTTAATGTTTCTTGTTTTTTTCTGAAGCATTTTGCATCTAATAAATTCTTTTTATATAACAGATGCTAAGTGACCGTTTCATGCTGTCAGTGTACATGTGGTCTTGATTTGGGGGAGTGATATATGCCTCCTTTTAACATAACGGGTGTCAGAAGACACTGTGTGGTCAGAGGTGATCAGTCCTAGAAGAAAAAAAATTACTGCTTCCCGTGGTGCCATGTGAAGCTTTTTAAATGTGAACAATTGACTGGGGTGGGTTGACCCAAAAATATCCTCTAAGAGGGAAATTCAAAGTACAGTTTCTTTGTTATACAGTTTTGCAGCAATACGGGTGATCCAGAGAGATTATGCTGTAAAATATTGCTGCATTTAACCCTTTCCTTGGCAGAGAGCTTTCTTCTCTAATACTTCTGACTGATTGACCAGTCTTCCCCAAGGGATGGAAAATTGAGAATGGCAGTAAATCAAAGGAAATTTTTCCTGCCTTGCCCAAATGTAATTTGGAGACCTAGTCACCTTTTCCTCTCCCCCCCGCCCCCCGCCAAGAAACTAGCCCCAAAAGAGCCAAGAGCCTGTTAATTAAATTTTGCGAGATTAAATTTGTGACATTTGGCAACACTGACACTAGCTTATTCTACATTTCTGCTTTATTAACTATGAAGTCTTAGGAGACATTAGGTATGTCAGGTCCTGACAACTGAGAAGGTGGCCCATGTCTCCAGAAGAAATCTAGCTGTGGCCCTGTCTTCCCTCCTCTACCTCTCCTCAGCGGGTACCATTGGAGCCTGGCCACCAGCTGATGGTCAGCCAGCCCCCGTGCTGGGAGTCAGCGTACTGGCCACTGGCTCTGCTGTGTGGGTCTTTCTGCGCAAACCCTCCACAACCTGGCCTTTAATATAGCAGCTTTTGTCATTTGGTTTTCGTTTGTTTGCTTTTCATGCTAATGAGATAATTTAATTAGTGAAGTCAGTGTTTTGGGCAGTGTTTTGCAAGCCAGGAGCATTATAGAGGGATATAAAGTTTTTCTCTCTCCCTATTTTTAACAAGGCTGGGTTCCAGACAGTGCCAGCTACCCAGGACTCTGTAGAGACATCTCAGAAAGTTACTATGACTTCGTGTAAAGTTCTGGTAGATAAGAAAATCTTAATTTTCTAAAATTTCTAATTCTTTAATTGGAAAATTGCTATGCAAAACTCCAGTCACAATGCTGCAGAAGGACCTTGGAAAGCCCAAGAATCTGCATGAAATGGCAGCTAGAGTTGGTTTTTGGGAATGGAGGGTTGTGAGGGTTGAGTTAGGCTCTCAGCTTTTTTGGGGGGTGGTCTGCAACAAGCCAAGGGAGAGAACGAGATCAAGTGAGAGGTACAGACCTTGAAGACAGACGAACAGAGTCAGGAATTTTCTCCAGATGTGTATTGCAAACCCGTATGTTTTGACATATTTTCTATGCATTTATAATTGACAGTAAGTGCATTTGTGGCTGTGGATGAAGGCCTTTCAGAGTAGCCCAAACCACTTGGGTGGTGGTGGGGCTTCCCCAGAAGGAAACTCCTGTGCCTGACGTAAACCCCGTAACTTTGTGTGTGTCCAAATTTAGCATGCAGCAAGGTTCAGGATGGGGACTGGTCTTCATCTTCTGTCCCAACAGTGTGAGCAGCGGGACCACAGACACCTCTGGACCTCTGTGAATTTTTCTCACCCTACCAGTGCTCCTGATCAGTGAATTGCAGGATGTGTTCTCTACTCCACTCGGATTGTAAATAAATTAGCATTTGAAAGCAAATGATGAAATATTGGAAATTATCATATTGAAGATAAATTCCCAAGAAGCTTAGTAATAAAACATACACATACCAATATTTTAGTAACCCCTTACTTTGGAAGATCATATTCTCCCAACATTTGGAGAGAAAGAAACTAGACCGTTAAGTATGGTTTCACTCTCGTTGTGGCTGGTTCTTTTTCAGTTATATAGTGTAGTTTGGTTTTTTTTTTGCTCATCTAGAGAGATTTCCATATCCATCTTACGTACTCAGAAATAATAAGTGTAAACACTTTTCTACAATATTTTGAGACAAAGAAGCAAAACGATATGTGCTTCTTGCATAGTGAGCTCTGTCCACTGAAGACACTGTTGTGTTGCTGCCCTGATTTTTTTTTTTTAAGTATGTCCCAAAGCTTTGCCTCCTGCTGCATATATTTGGAAAATTAAATCCTATATAATCTCTCAAATCTACTGCTCCTTTATCACTTACAGGGTTAGGATTTGGGGTTTTGTCTTTTTTTTTTTTTTTTTTTTTTTTTTTAAATCTGATTGTAGCAAAGCAGCTCAAGTCTCTCTGCCTTGTCTTGGATTTTACAAGAGCTTTACAACTGTTTACAAGAGTAAATCAGGGGTTTACAAAAGTAGACCTTGCTTGATAATAAAGTTGTTTCCTTGCCCCTCAAATATTTCTGGGTCTTATCTTTCTACACAGCCGCTTGTAGTTCAGCTTTACAGAATCTCTTGATTGGATTCCTACTGCCTTTGTCTAACAAAGAAGTCTTTGAATGAAGTCACCCAAATGGAAAAAAAAAAAAAAAAAAGAAGTAAAAATTGTGAAAATGGATTAGTCAGATCCATGTAGGCTTAGAACAGTGATTCCATATGTGTCTAAGAAAGTCTTTTTAGGTTATAAATAATGTTGAGCTCGAATAAAACATTTTGTTTATCGCACTTCTGAAGTGAAGAGCAGCTCCTGAAGCTGCCCTATCTACTGGTACCCTATTTTATTTGCAAGATTTTCTTAAAGACACATGTACATGTGTGTAATATGTGTGCATGTATGACCTTACTATTAAGTTATATCCATAATTTATGGTAACGATGATATATTTCAGGGTGATTTTGGTGCCGTATGCATAAATTGTGTCTTCAGCCCTGTGCCTCAGAAGAGGCTGTTGTGTTGGTACACTCTGATAAAACTGCATCAGTAACACTTCCCCTGCAGCATCTATCTGAAATCATTCGAGCTTAGGTACTTAGACATCTTCTTTATCACTTACAGTTCTTCATGTTAGATCTGATTACAGCAAATCTCTCTCTTCTTCCTCATCTTTTTTTGTGTGAATCTCATAAAATACTTAGGCTTTACATGCACTTAGCTGCTTTTGAAGCTCTCTAACAGTCTATTTCATCTTTGTTTCCGTTCATCCAGTCTGAAAATACGTAAGGCTATTTAGCTTATTTTAATGTTTCAGACTCTTCCTTCTTTTCTTCCATTTCCCTAATGACCGTGTATCTACTTCCATTGTGCTGTCTCCCAACCTCTCCTGCCTATCATATTTCTCTAATGTTATTATTTAAAAGGTAAATTTAGAAACAAATGCTTACCCAGGAAAAATGTAAATTAAAAGGCTGACCTTTATTTTTGAAGTCACTTAATGAAGTTGACTAACAGTCTAAGAAATCTGATTCTATGACTTCAGACTGGCTGAAAGCCCATTTTTTTCCTTATATTCATATCTGTGAGGACAGGCGTTTTAAGGAGACCTTGACTAGGGAAGCGTGGAGAGCAAGGAAAATGCTGCTCTAAGGCTCGAACCAGACTGTCATTTAGAGGGACATGAATAGGAAACATTTTTTCTGCAGTACAGTGAGTGTTTTGGGCTTGGGGGAAGAAGGGCTGTGTTTAAATGTATCGAGCATAAAATGAAATGTTAATCACTTAAGTTTAATAAATCTGCCGCAATGATCTGTTTGAACCTGGTAAGAGGCCTGTAGTTAGCACACTGCTATCTCAAATGCCTCTGGTCTTTTTCTTGCCTCGGTGTATGTATGTGGAAGCTGTGGAAACAAGGAACAAATTAGCTCGGAGCTTGCATAAGAGATGCGGTGAAAAATGAGTACCAGGAGGAAGGTGGTTTTAAAGGAAGAAAGTAGGAGGATTACCAAATGGCCAGAGTTTTGAGGGTAAATTTGGAGGCTGGAGGTAGTCATCTGTGTAGGTGCCCTACATTTTAGTCCCAAAGACGCTCATGTTTTGCAGAAAATTTTATTGTTGAGCAAGCTGTTTATATGAGACATTTGTAAAACTCCTGGTCATAGAAAAAGTTACTTTCTCTAGCAGGGGTGTTCGCACATTTTCCTTTCCCTCAAGACTGATAGATTTAAAGTCACTTCTTTTTATGGTCTTTCTCACCTGCTGTGTTGCATATTTTGGCCTTGGAGGGCTGGGGGAGATGCCTCTCTCATTCCTCCGAAGGACATTCAGTATTGTTTCGTTAGTCTGTCGCTCTTCTCTTTTCTACCCTCTCAATCCCGTCTTACTGTGAAACTAAAATGGGGAGGAAGGCGTTGAGTGCACATGTAATCCTCATGCCTGGCTCCAGAGTACTTTGCATAACCCCTCTCTGAAACCAAGAGGGCTGGCTGTGTTTTGGAAAGAGTTTTGCAACACGTCCACAGTGGTGTGGTCTTTGGGGACCAAGATAGGTGTTTTGTTTGCTTTGCCATATCACTAAATCTGCCTTCAGATTTGTCATGGGATTTTTATTTTCCTCTGGTTGCTCAATCTCTCTTCTTTAGCTTACAGCCTTTCCCACAGCTCTCCCTTAATACCAATTTGATCTTCTTTTTGCTTTGAATTTATCAGTTCACCCAGTAATAACTACGGGTTTCTCTCTCTTCTCTCTGTTTAGTATGTTTAGTAGGGTAGGGGTTTTTTTCCCCTCTGAGTTTTTGTTCCTTTTGGCTGCACAATGAAATCCTTTGATTCTATGTGACAAACAAGAACACACATTTCCTTTCTAGTTGAGATTAAAGGCACACGGCTACTCCAGTGATTACATCTTGAGTAGAGAGTGAGGGAAGGCCTGTCTCATTGACTTTACCATCTTCACAGGATGGTATATCAGCTGAATTAACTGTACAGAGAGTGATTTTTAGCAGTAACAGCATGCAGTATGCCTCCTCATGAACTTCTGTTCTGAGATATGTGAATCGTACGTTCTCTCTATTGCCAGCGATGTCTTTGTGGTGGGTTTATGGCTCTGATGTGGGGTAGGCGTTTCTGAGAGAGCTTTAAGCTTATCTGCTCAAGAATTGACTTCTAGACATGGCAGTGGGGAGTTTCGTGCTGGCTGAAAACTTGGCCCCCAAACTGAGGTTGATAGATGGGTAATTAGCCAAGGCTTAGCTGGGGCGGTGACTTCCATGCAGCCAGCGCTGGGAGTTACCCAAGTCTGGAAAACAAGATAAAAATCTTTCTCTTCTTAGTGCTGTTTAGAGGGACCTAAAGCTATTTAAGAGAAAAATGTGTGCGTACGAATGTCAAGGAAAACTTCCCTTAAATTTGGAAGACATATGAATTAATTGTAGCTATTGATACTGGTATTTTTAAGCACTAGGTATAATCTTTCTCCTTCTCCCTGTTTCCCAAACAGACAGGGTTGTCTGTTGGGTTTTTTTGTTCATTCTTAAAAAAAAAAAAAGAATAAATCCCAAAGAATCCAAAGAATCCATGTCTGAAAAATTTTAGCCTAAATTTGAGTATTTTGGAACTGGTAACGAACTGGGTTAGGATGAAAATGCTCATACATCTTTGATTACAGTGCCTGCTGCCCTCATTGCTGTTCGTGTGTGGCTTCCACTGGCCTCCGTCACTGCTGTTCCTCAAGATGGTTTATGCTGCCCTGTGTCAGGTTCTGTGCAGAGGAACGTGATGATTATGCTTGGCTCGGGACACGCTTTCTTGGAGAAGTTTCTCATATGAGTACAAAATATGTTTAAAGCATTATTGTGATGATTATGATCCTTGACAAAAATAGTCTAGACAAAGTATAAACTCTGGATCCAAAAATATATTTAAAAAATAGCTAGCCTGTTCACAAACCATTTCTTACCTCACCCAGCAGCTATTTATGAGAACATTTTCTATTGTTTCTAATTTTAAGCAATTAATAGCAAGCACTAGTGGTTGCATATTCTTTTATTAGATACTTATCCCCGCTGGTTTTTCTGCACATCTTGTTGCTGTCAGATATCTTTGTACCCAGCCAAAAATGACATGTTGAAACAAGCAGTGTATATTTAATGCAATGCATAGAAAAAAACCCATGACGTTCAGCGCCGACTTCTATTTTTTATTGGAAATACCATGAAATACAGTAGCTGGACAAAAAAGTGAATTTGCTCGTGAAGAGGGTGGTGGGTTTTAAGTAAACTTCTTAATGCATGGCTTAGTCATAGGCTTTTTTCCTACTTGTTATTGACGTAATTGCCTGTCAGTCTCATCTGATAGTAGAATTGCTGGGGGCATGGTGTCTTGGATCGTGTGGCAAAAACTGCTAGCTATTGACTTACGTGCATGTGTGCCTCTGCTCTCCGCTGAATTAAATGTCAGATATACTCAAGTGTGTGGGTGGGTGGGGGATATGTGATTTGGTTCTCTCTAGTTGCCTTGTCAAGAAGTACACTAATACAGCTAATGGAGCTTGGAAGGAGAAGGGCATTCAATTGACAGCCACCATCCAAACAGTCAAAAAAGATAGCTTCATACAGTGGTGGAAACTGTGGAGATTTAAAAAGATGCTTTTCCAAACACAAGGAATAATAAAGGATATTTTGAAATTGCAGCTTGCATGCAGTTAACAGTCTCCCTTTATGCTTGGCTTTGCAAAAGGTTTATAAAACAAAGGGAAGGGAGTTTATACCTGTGGAATTTCTAACCTTTAAAAAGACACTATCTTTAGGTACTGATTGTTTTCCCAGACGGTTGCCACTAGAGGAAAAACTTGCTTTCTGCACCTCTGCTAAAACAAAAGTTTCTTTTTCACTACAGCATCTTTCACAGCACTCGCATCTCTGATTTTTGCTGTGTTCAGTGTGTAGCTGTTGTTTCAACATGGTCTCCTGGAAAATATGAAACAAACTTTTGGAACTGAAGTATCAGATGGCCACAAAAATACATGAAAGAGGAATCTAAGTAAATATCAGTGAATCATCAACCCTCAAATCATCAATCAAATCTTGGCATCAAATCATACCAGTGTAAAAATAGCTGTCTCTGTTGGATTAAGCGGAATGTTAATTTTGTGGTCAACTTCTACAACAATATGTGCTGTCGCTGGAGGTGCTCGCTCCTGCACAGGGGTAACAGAACCATCGCAAATGCAGCTTCTTGGGAGATCTGCTTCATCCTGTTGTTGAAGATAATGATTGTGGGAGGGTATTTTGTGGGGTTTTTAATACACATATTATTGAATTTCTAAATAAGAACAGTTTATTTTGTCTCAGGCTAGTAGCTCTCTGTTGAACCAGGTGAACCTTTAATTATTTAGTCATAATAGTTGGTTTAATTTGCCTTTTTTGTTATTGTTTATTTCTAACACGTGAATAACTTAACATTTTTGATAGGCGTACTGGTTTATAACACTTCTAAGTTATATCTCTCTTAAGTAGTTTCTTATCTTTAGGTTTCTGGGTGAGTTTGGTTTCAGCTCCCTCCTCAGCCATACAAGCAGTTGGTTTTACAGTCCGGTTTTGTATCTAAGAATTTGTGAAACAAAATTTCTTCAACTGACCTGATGTTATTATTACAAAGAACTTACTGGATCGTGTGATGCAAATAAAATAGATCAGATGCTGCAGTGACTTAGATACCCATTATTTATTTATGGGAATAAATATATTTAGCATTTATTTATACTGTTCTTCAATTCCAAATGCTGTAAACTTTCACTTACTCTCAACTCTGCTGGGAAAATAGCATTATTGCCACCATTCTGCAGGTTAGGAGACCTTGGCAGGAAGAATTAAGTAACTGCTCTAGGCTACATAACATGTAATTATCAGAACTAGGATTAGATGTTGGAAGTCTGAACTCTCAGTGTTGTGTTCAGATGTCTTGCTCCTGGCAGATAAAATCTATGGATAACAAAGACTGAGGAGGTAAGTAATGATAAGGACAGGATGATCACACAAAGCAACTTGGTCATTTGATCATCTTAGGTATATTAAGTGTTTTAAGTCTAGCCAGAGGCACGGGAGGAAAGAGAACATGTTGGCCTGCCCTGGAGAGCAGCCACACTGTGGAAAGCTCAGCATCACAGGGTGAAGCATTCCTGTAGGAGCTTCCAGGGAGAATATCAAGCAAGAAGGAGGGGATGGGGGCTACGTCAAGCACTATTTGTCTTTGAAAACATAGAAGCAATAGGTAGATTTAGCAGATAGGTATTTCTCCCTCTGATCTTCAGGATTAATACTTGGTCACACATCAGGTGCGCAAAAGAGCTACAGCAATCATCTGGCTGCTGAGAAAACTGCAAGACAGAGTTGTTGGAAACATTTTTCTGCTGTCAGAAGATTGAATGGTGATTTCCTTCTAAGTCAGCTTTTCGTGATTGCTGTTGCTTGTCACTTTGCTAGAGAGTTTGGGCAGATGGTGTTTCCTCGGGTCTGAGGGGCTGGTCTCTCCACCACATGCTTGTACAAATTTGTGTTCTAAATTAATATATGTGGCTACACCGCTCTCCTCCTCCTGATGTTTAGCTGGGAAAAGAGGAGAAACAGTGCTCTCCTGAAGCAGAGGAGGCATGGCAGGGACTCGCCCTCGTGATTGTAGTGTGTGATCGCTGTACCGTGTCCTTATTCCTAACACCTCTTTGGTTTTAATCTTTCAGGCAAACTCTCGAGTTCCCTTTGAGAAGAAGCTGCCCTCCATCGAGATGTCACGGCACCACAGCCGGTTTGAAAGAGATTACCGGGCCGGGTGGGATCGCCGGGATTGGAGTTCCAACGGCAACCATGTCAGCAGCACCAACTGCAGTAGCGTCGTGAGCACCAACAGCAACAACCGCCCTGGGCTGCTGCCCCTGCCCATCGTCCCCTCCCGGCTCCCCACCCCAGCCACTGCCACTTGCACCACCGTCAACAGTGATGTGATCACAAGCCTGGTGGCCAACTCGTCTCCAGCTTCAACTACCAAAGTAAGAATTTAGCTTTTTTTCCCTGGGGTTGATGTGTTGAAAGGATGTTAGAGATTGACCTTCATCTGCCCCTTTGCAAAATCTGTGTTCATGATATAACCAAGGGGAGGGAAAAATATTTTCTGTGGGCATTCTATGTCTTTTTTATTCTTTTGTGTGTTGTGCATACACTAGAGTAGGTCTTTTGTACTCCGAGACTGAGGGTGCCCATGCTGCTGAGAGGCCCAGGCAGAGAAAATGCTTCTTTTCCTTTCATCGTTGCCTACATTTGGGCTTTCTGTTACTTTCCCTGGAACGTGTGGTTCCCACCTCTGCTTTTGGGAATACTCTTCTTGTCTGTTGACCAAGGCAGAGCTGTGGTTGACAACAAGTGGATGTGGTTTTCATCCAGAGGGAGTGGGAAGTAACTAAAGGGCATAATTTTGGCTGAATGGTGGTTTTTTTCTTCTCTTTATTTGGTACTTTCCTATAAGGTTCTCAAAACCTCATTCCTAGGGCAGGTTGGAGTGTAACAGTGGGACTCCTATAACCAGGCTCTCTCATTTGTGCAGAAATGCACACTAAGGAGTAAGCAAATGTTAAGCGGCAAAGAATTGAAATCCTAGTAAACCATTGGGCTTTTTTGTTCTAATATGTAATCGGAGGGAAGAAGGTGACTGTTCCTTTTTTTAAAAAAAAACACTTGGCTCTTAAATCTGCAACATACAAGTTGTTATTCCAGTAGAAAGCTGGGGTTTCTTTCTGCATGCAAATTCAGGTAGAACAGCTGGGGAGTAGAAAACCCTGGCAAATTGCAAAGGTGACCACAGCGTTAGCAAAGTGAGCCAGAAGCACTGCTGGTTTTCTTTTTATGATATTTAACATTTTCTTTCAACTTGGTTTCATTTTAATAACTGCAAGTGCCAAATACAGCAGACGCAGACAGAGGGAAAGGAGACAATAAAGTTATTTAAAGTAAGCCAAGAGCAAGCTGAAATTTTACTGCAATACCATTATTATATTGATTTTTTTTTCACACTGTAGAAAAACAAGGTCAGTGCTGCAGAAGGAAACATTAGGCCAAAGTTTACAGTGTGATTGTTTTTAAAAATTTTCCATGACATCTTCAAATTATTTCATTTGAAAGAAGCCAATCGGATTCTGATCAAAACATATTTAGGGTTCTCCAGATGCTATCCACGATAGATGCATTTCAATCATGCTTTGTCTGGAGATAATTGAGGCAATTTTGGAGCCAAAGCAGTCATTTCATTTATCATGACCTTTGTTCGTGGGTCTACTTAGAGTCCAACAATTGTCTGGAGCTGCTCAGCCCTTCTCCCAGATGTTCAGAACCATTTTGAAGCGTAGCAGTGCCAGTAAACCATGTGTTTATTGAGGGAGAGGAGGCAGGAACAGCAAGTTAAATGCCTTTTTGATCATATGCTCAATGTGAACTGTCTTCTAAATTACCTTATTAGACAATTTTCTGATGACTTTCATTAGTAAGAATGTTTTGGCATGAATAGATCAAAAGCAATAAATAGACAAGAATGGAGGTAACATGGGACGCTTTTTGTTCAGAGAACTGTTAATCAGCTGTGTAATCTCCCATAAAATAAATGTGTAAAAATGCATACAGTCTTTGCCCCAGACTCTGCCAAGAATCAGCTAAACAGCTCTAAAAAATTCAAAATTGCATGCACTAGAGACAAAAACTTCGAAAAAGAAGTGAGGTAGGTAAGATGAACAGAGATGTAAGGATATGGTGCCTAGCAAGCTTCCAACTAATGATGTGAAGCACTGTCAGGAAAAAACCATCAGGTGCTCATACATACTCATGTTCACCCTGCCTGACTCTGTCTCTGTCCTTTACACACAGCAGATTTACACTTGTGGTTAGCAATGTAACCAGCCAGTGGCTTTCCCTTGTAGAATCCAGCTAATGGTTAGGCATAAAAAATTAAATCTGTGTAATGAGGAAATCACAAGTCAGAAGAATAACGCGGTCGCTTGGTTTATTTAAACGGGAATGTGCCAAGTTGCCTTGAGCTGAGAGTTCACAGACTACCCTCTGCAGTCTTTTTGTGAGCACGTTTATGGGTTACCAGCTTGTTGGGGGCAGGTGTCATCTTAAGCTGAATTTCTTAGTTGTGTTTTGTGGTTGGGAGCAGGATATTTGATTGCTTAGCTGCCCTTCTGCAGTCTGAACTTTCCCCAATGTTATGGCAGATGTCATTAAACTCAGTGCCGAGGAGGTGCCCCACACAAGACATGATATGGTGAATAAATAAAGTATCATGGTGTTACAGAGCAAGAAGATTGAGAACCTGGTTCTCTTTGTCTCTTTGTCCAAAGAGATGGGTGTAGCCAGCAGTGTTCCTCCACGCTGATGACAGAAAGGATTCTCTGTCATCCAGTTACCAGTTTTGACTTTAGTGTATCTTCCGAGCTAGTTTGAAGGTCTCAGACTATAGAGGCCAACTGTCCATCTCCCTTCATTTTGTGTTCCTACTAATTAATTATCCTCCCAGTTAAAAGTTTTTTTCATCTTTTTTTATAAACCGTTTAGTCTGTCTTCAAACCTTTGGTCCTTGGGTCCTCTAGTTTACTGCTGTGTACTGGTCTTAGTAGCTTCCAAATGACTGCGTCTCTTTTGCATCCCCTTTGTTCTTCATTTGGCTTTGATTCTGTAAGTACCAAAACCATATGCATCCTTTCAGCATCAGACTCACCATTCTCTTGCATGGTGATAAAACTAACCCCTTCTGTTCACATGTCTGCCCAGGTAATAATTGCTCCAGAGTTTTGCCAAAATGCTAAGTCAGTAGTTATTAAAAATGCATATATGTGTCATCGTCCTCCATTACATGTGATCAAACAGAATCATAATCTTGTCAAAGGCTGCAGTGAAGTCTGTTTGACAAGATCTGTCTTCTGGATACTTGTATTGGCAGAAACTACTCATATTCCTGTCCTTCAGCTCCCTGTTAACTGAATCCTAAGGTGAGAAATTCAAAACAGAGGAAGAAACTTCATTTCTCTCTGACATGTAACTGGATGGTGAAACTTGCTGCGTTGGTGATGGAACGGGTCAAGGAATTTTTCGATAGTTTTAAGGACCACTAGGTTGTCTAGTCTGGCTGAACCATCTGGTCTTTAAATGATTATGTAAATGTATGTAAGATTAAAGATTTCACCCCCAGTTATGTGGTATGAACACAAAAAGCATTGGAAGGGAGAGAAAAAATTGATCAGATCAAGTGTTGGAGAGGTGAAACCATCTTCAGAGGGAAAGCTTTAAGGTATGTAACAGCAACTCTAAGGGGGTGGTTTTGGTCTGTGTTTTTATGCTTCTGGAAGAGGTTTTACGTCTTCCTGTGGAGGACTTTAGAAGGATTTTATTGCTAATTATTAATGTGTAGGAGGACTTTAGAACTAATTATACTTTGCAGACCTTTGAAATTTATTCTCAAAGCGTACCTGTAACCTTCTTACCACAGATGCTTTAGTACAAATCACACTTAGTGGATCTGCCACATTTAAGTGGTTACGGATGTTTGGTCTGAGTTATTTAAACAAAAAAAGCTGTATTTTCCTGAGCTTTATTCTTGGCTGAACAAACCCGCGATGATACTTTGCGCTGCTGCAACCCATTTCATCAGAGGCTGCCAGAAGACATCAGAAAAACTATTTAAACCTCAGCCTCCTGTAAGAAATAGTTTAATGTCACACTCCCAGCATCCAAGAGGGAAACTGAGGCACTCACAGGTAGGGATTATTGGTTTTCTGCTCGTTTTGTGTCACTGTGAGGGAAGTTCCAGCTCTTTTACTCACTTTGGCTTTTCTGTTCTGGTGCTGTACCCAAAGCTTTGGGCCACAGACCAGCACCCAGAGTCAGTGCAGTTTGAAGGGATGAATCCTTCACTGGAGATACTTCCTCAACCCCTTGAATACCCGAAGTAGTCCATAGGAGAGGGCAATTCCTGCCATTAAACTGCTGCATTCAGATCAATTTGTCACACTCAGAGCCCAGTCATGTATGATGATTGAGCTCAGGTTTGGGTTCGTCTGTGTGCGGTGTGGTTTGGTTTTTGGTTTTTTTTTTCCTTCAGTGAGAAGGATGCTATCAAAGACATCCATATAAGACTGCAGCACTGCTTAAGATATTGGCAACAAAACAGTGTAAAATTCATTTAAGGATTCTGCACATCATTCCAGCCATGTTTTCTGTTCATCTCAGCAGCACCTTCATTCTTTGTTGCTTTTCCGAATTACTTTGCGAGTTACTTGTACAATTTTCTCCATCAAAGCTCCTGTATCACAGCTTCAATTTAGAAGTGTTGTCATGGGCTGTAATTTGAAATTTTATTACCAAGAGATTTTTTGGTTATAGAACATTTACTTTTATCATCTCTATATTATTTTTAAATGCCTGAAAAGATTGATACATCAACAGAATCTGTGCAACACCAGGCAAGATCTGATTTTTTTTTTCAACCTTAATTTTAAAAACCCTTTGCTTGGAACATAAATTGATTCTAAAGCCCCCACACACTTAATGATTTGTTATTCTCAAGGTTAAACCTATGACAAATTTTATAAAAATGCCAGTCTTTAAATAGCATAGCTGAGATGTGATCCTGGTCTGCTGTACTTACAGTACTCCCGTAGCATTTAAGACTTGTGTGGTTTTGCCTACTGTCGTTTTTATCCCACTGCGGTTAGCCACAATTATGATGTGGGAGATAAGGCAGAGATGGTAAAGAGTTTGTTAACCTCTCTGGAAAGTCAGGCAAGTATTGCTGGGGTAAAAATTGCCCCCACTATCTTTGCTGCCATGCATCACTACATCTAAATAGCATTAAAAAAATGAGTGGGGAGGGAAGAAGATTCTTGTGTTAAAGGAAAAACAAGTCAGTATGGCTGAGGAATGCACAGTTAGAATAAAGTGGAACGTCACAGAAGTAAAATGTTATATGCTTCTTCCCTTTATGGTCCAAAAAAATGCAGTTCCCTCAACAGCAGTCTGCCATATGCAGATGATTTGCTGTATGTTGCAGAATTTGTGTTGTCTGTTCTCTTTCTCTCACTTCAGAGGTGATGATTTGCTAAGCTGGTGTATGGCTTCCACAAATATTTAAAATATTGATTAAGCAGAGGAAAAATAAACATGAATTGTTTTTCAAGTTACGCCTTATGTTGTACATGACTAATTACATACAACAATTTGCTCTGCAATGGTAACTGAAATTTATGTACTCTTTTTATTATAAAACATAAGACGCTTGCATAAAGAGAGAGATTATAAATATTGGAATACAACAGTTGCTAGAAAAAAAGTCAAAACATGCAATGATGAAGTATATAGGATTTGCTCTTCCAGCTTCTCTGTGCAAAGCTACTTTTCCACCTCCCTGAGGGTTGGTATTGATAGTTGTCATATTTTTGTCACCATTTCAGATACTACACTGTTAATTCTTTGATCTGGACATGATGTAGCAGTCTAGCCCATAATGTCCCAGCATTAATAGCAAAAGCTGTGTTGAAGATCCTCCTGATTCTTCTGGCAAATTATTGTGGTGGTAAGGGAGGCTTCAGTTGCTGGATGTCAAATAGTGCAACTGTTTTGTTTTTTTTTCCAGGAGCATATTTTTACCTATGGGTAAATTTTTAAAATACAGTAATGTCCAGGTTCATTGGCAAATGAGATGCAAGCCCATTCGCACCTATGCAGAGACTTCAGGTGCATATGAAGCTCTAATTATGACAGTCTATTAAATGGATGTATAGGAAATCAGAGCAATTCTCAGAGTACGTAGCAGTCAATGGTTTGTAACAGAAGACAAGGACAGGTTTTCCCTGGCATGGAAATCACATTCTTCTGGTTCTCTAGGTTTGAAAGTTCAATAAGCTTTGCACAATTTACGTTTTGGGGTGACACACCATTGAACTGGAGTGCAGCTTCCAGACTGTGCTTCTGTGAGGGGTCTGCAAGCAAGGAAGGACGGCCAAAATGTATGGTTGATATGATATGACATGCTGTCACACCAGCCCAGCTAGGGTGAAATCAGCAGAGTGTACCACAATAAGTATATTAATTTTTTTATTTTATCAATATACCTCCTGGTATCCTCAAATAATTTTTAAGAGTTGCTTTTGAGGAATGGAGAGAGCTTGTACCAGGAATGAGAGGAGGAGACAGAGAGAGATTTGATCATTGACTCTGGAGACTTTTTGGTTTGTTTTCTTTCCTAATTACAAATTAACAGAAAATCTCTGTGAATTGAACTCAGCAATGACTTCTGCTGAAGCAGTTGTATTAAGCTACCACGAAAAAGTTACTCCTGGGAGGTAGTTGTACCACCAAGGGACAAGAGGGCAAAGTGAGATCAGTGGTGGGTTCCAAAACTGACATGTTGAAGGGCATGAAGTAGAGGAACAAATTCTTCACTTCAAACAAACTGGAGAGACACCTTGGGCATTTTTCATGCTCCTCTGTAGAAGGCTATTCTTAATGGTCTGTGGCCCTAGAGAGGGCTTAAATTGTGCTGATGATCTGCCACTTCACCTTACCATCTGATTTCATATTTTTTCTCAGATGTATTTTTACATCTTTTTAACATTGTAGAAATGGAAACATACAAAATGTGGGTTTAGTTTGTCCACTTTTGCAGGTACTTTATTGGGCTGAATATGGTCTGAAAGCCCTGGCATGTTAATTAATCTATAAAGTCATAAAAACCTGCTTGGATTTTTTGACTCACAATGTGTTTATCATCTGTTGAAAGAGCTAAGAGGTCTGGCCAGTTTCTAGGCCCAGTTTCATTTGAAGATGAAAGGCAGCATTTCTGAAGCACTAATTGACATAGCCAAATACTTACAAGGTCACAGACATGACAGCTTTGGATAAAGAAAAAGGAATATTTCTAGGTTTTGGCACTTGGATCAAAAAGTATCTTGACTTCCAAAAGGGATAAATATCAGTGGTAAAAGTAATCTAAACAAAAAGTGTGTTGGCCAGGATTTAAGTGCTTGAGTCTTTGAAATTAGTTCTTTTTATTTTCTGATTTCTTTCTCATCGCTCCTTCATTTTCATGTGTATTAGTTGCAGATTATCCATTAAAAATGCAGCAGAATATATGCTTCTGCCGTTCAGCAGGCATGGGTGTTTCATTAGAAAATTTGTCCCAGCCTCCTGTCAGGCTAAATAAAACCTGCCCATGATTTCGTGGTGATTACTAGAGGGTTTATTTCCAAGGAGCAGTACTTCTCTAGGAGGGTATGTTATCTGAGTTGTAGATGCGTAAAATCTTAAGGTTTGTTTCTGTCATTTAGGAACATATTGCCATCAAACATAACTTACAGAAAGAATTTCACAAGGAAGCACTTGGTGGTTTGCTATTATATTTGCTGTCAATGCTTAACATCGTCAGGTAGACCCTGGAAATTATTTTCAAGAAAGCTGATTCTGTCTCAACTAGGTAATTTCTGGTTTTGGCATTACATAAAGAGAGCAATGTCAGAAAAATGATTGAGGGAGGGGATGAGTGAATTAAGGTGTATTTTGGGTACAGAGTAGCCTGACGCAAACAGTTTGTAGAAGACTGCAGAAGCGGTTCAGACATGCGATGTCTCCATACCATGATTTTTATTATAAGTAACAGAAAAACAGTGGTCATTTTGAAAAAAAAAATATTTAATGCATATCAGAAGGAAAATAAATTGTTTTCTAAACAGATAACATTTTTCTAGATGGTACTGTTTTTCTCAAATTGCTGATTGATTTGTAGTTTTCATTTTAGAAGTTGCTTGCAAAACAGAATCATAGAACCACAGAATGGTTTGGGCTGGAAGGAACCTTAAAGATCATCTAGTTCCAGCCCCCCTGCCATGGGCAGGGACACCTTCCACTAGATCATGTTTCTCAAAGCCCCATCCAGCCTGGCCTTGAAAACATCCAAGAATGGGGCATCCACAGCTTCTCTAGGCAACCTGTTCCAGTGCCTCACCACCCTCACAGTAAAGAATTTCTTTACTAAATCTGTGAGTCATTTGCAACTTGTTTCTTTACTAGATCTAAATCTACCCTCTTTGAGTTTAAAGCCATTACCCCTTCTCCTATCGCTACACGCCCTTGCAAAAAGTCCCTCTGCAGCTTTCTTGTAGATCCCATTCAGGTACTGGAAGACCAGTATAAGTCTCCCCCAAAGCCCTCTCTTCTGCTGGATGAATCACCCAAACTCTCTCAGCTTGTCCCCGTAACAGAGGTGCTCTGGCCCTCTCATCATCTTCATGGCCCTCCTCTGGACTCGCTCCAACAGGTCCATGCCCTTCTTATGTTGGGCGACCAGAGCTGAAGGCAGTACTCCTGGTGGGGTCTCACAAGAGCAGAGTAGAGGGGGAGAATCACCTCCCTTGACCTGCTCATCACATTTCTTTTGATGTAGCCCAGGATATGGATAACTTTCTGGGCTGCAGACCTGCACTGCCAGCTCATGTTGAGCTTTACGTCAACCAACACCTCCCAAGTCTTTCCCCTCAGGGCTGCTCTCAATCCATTCTCCACCCAGCCTATATTTGTGCTTGGGATTGCAGTGACCCATGTGCAGGACCTTGCACTTGGCTTTGTTGAACTTTGAGGTTTGCACAGGCCCACTTCTCAAGCCCGTCAAGGTCTTTCTGGGTGGCATCCCTTCCCAGGGATGGTGCCATCAGCAAACTTGCTGAGGGTGCACTTGATCCCACTGTCCGTGTCACTTACGCAGATGTTAAACAGCATCGGTCCCATTACTGACCCCAGAGGAACGCCAGTCATCGCTGGTCTCTGCTTGGACATTGAGTCGTTGACCACAACTCCTTGAGTACAACCATCCAGCCAATTCCTTCTCTACCCAGTAGTCCGTCCATCCAATCCATGCCTCTCTGATTTACAGATGAGGATGTCACGCAGAACAGTGTCAGGTGCTTTGCAGAAGTCCAGGTAGATGATGTCAGTCGCTTTTCCCCAACCACCAATGCTGTAACCCGTAGAAGGCCACCAGATTTGTCAGGCACGGTTTGCCCTTAGTGAAGCCATGCTGGCTGTCACCAATCGCCTCCTTATTTTCCATGTGCCTTAGCATAGTTTCCAGGAGGATCTGCTCCATGATCTTGCCAGGATCACAGAGGTGACACTGACTGGCCTGTAGTTTCCCGGGTCTTCCTTTATTCCTTTTTTAAAAATGGGGGCTATGTTTCCCCTTTTCCAGTCAGTGGTAACTTCACCAGACTGCCACGACTTCTCAAATGCAATGGCTAGTGGCTTAGCAACTTCATCTGCCAGTTTTCTCAGGACCTGCAGATGCATCTCACCATGTCCCATGGACTTGTGTACCTTCAGGTTCCTTAGATGGTCTTGAACCTGATCTTCTACTACAGTGGGTGGTTCTTCATTCTCCCCGTCCCTGCCTTCGAAGGCAACGTGGGCGGTGGGGCTGGAGCACTTGCTGGCGAAGACTGAGGCAAAAAAAACATTGAGTACCTCAGCCTTCTCCATATCTCGGGTAACCAGGTCTCCCGTTTCCTTCCAGAGAGGCCCCACATTTTCCCTAGTCTTCCTTTTATCGCTGACATACCTATAGAATCTAAATTAACCACATGAATAAAAAGAAATAGAAGTCAGGCAAGCATCACCTCTCCCTGTGATTTCTATGAGTCTTGAGTTCCTGCTTGATAGAGCAGTTGTCTATGAAGCTGACAGACATAAAAATAAATTTGGCCCTGGGAGTGATAAACAGTGCGTTACGCTCTGCTCTCTGGTCCTTATACTGCAGAATGCTGCACCTGCAGACGCTGGCCACAAGCTGATGAGCTTTGTGCATACCGGGAAGCTCTGATCAGCCAGAGCTGACGCTCCAAATTGACATTAAAGCAGCACCACTGCCCTGTCTACAATTCTGAAAATCCTCTTGAAAAAGTGCCCAGACCTTTAAGAGGAGCGCAAGGATATTGTGACTCGATGGCATGAAGCAAAGGCAGCCTGTGCTGTTTCGGCGGAGCGTTGCTCAGTCAGTGCCACAGAAGTCATGCCAGGAGTCACGTTACATCAGCAACGCTGAACCGTGCTCCATCCCATCTGAACAATGAACACACGGTGCAGGTATCTTCTGCATAAATGGAAATACAGTGACTCACTATCTTGTGAGTGGGCAAAACTCAGGCTTGTCATTAATGCCTGCAAGAGTACTGTAGGGGAGAGCACGTAAGGAATTCCTCACACTTTTTCCTGTGTCAGTTTCACTCTCTAGAAGCAGCTCTGACAAAGATTTATAATCAGCCATTACTTTTCCAAGTAGCATGTAAAAATAAGGATAAACTTGCAGGTACCTGAGTTATTTTGTTGCCTTTTCTCTTGGAATTGGAAGCAGTACTAAATATCCCAAGAGTTGGTTAACTGTAACACTGTCTTCTTGGATGAAACGGGCACTTTTCGGCAAACAAAATGCACATTTTACTTTGGTTTGGAGGAACTGACTGTCTGAATTCACCCAGAAGTCAGTCTGCCTCCTCTGTTTTTGGCTGTTCTCTGCTCATGTCAAGTTGAAATGTATGTCATTGTTACCCACTACGATTTAGCGTCACCAAACTGGTTCACTTTGGAAAACAAAGCTTGAGAAGTTCTGCAGAGAAACATATGCTGTCTGTAAAGTGGTGTTTGTGTATAAAGCAATATGCACCCACTGTATAAATAATGAATAATAACTAGTAATAAATTCTTCATATCATAGCACTATTTCTTACTCTTTATGATCCCAGGTCTTTTATGGTAATCCTGAAACAAAGCACTGAGAAGTATGTGAATAATATTTACTACTCCTAAGTTGTTACACAAACATGTCAGGAAAGAGAAGCTTTTTTGGCTGTGTAATTTGAATGTTTAAGATTATATACTGTTTATATTACAATATTATATATAATTAAAGTTATCCTTTTATCCCAAAGGAACATAGTGTTCTACAAAGTCCATGCATTCAACAGCACTGAAATAATGCATCAAGGTGCATTTGTCAGCCAGCAAGTGGAACACTCCCAAAGAGCGATGCTGGGCATAATTTGACTACATGTTCCCCTGCAAATCCATATTCTTTTTCAGAGGTGCCAGTCTTTGTAAGAAGAGTGTGCTGTGCAAAACTCTGCAGGAGGATCCAGTACTTCATCGGTGACAGCCTCCTGATGTCACAGGAGTTGCTCAGCCAGTATACCACAGCCAGGCGGGCATGGCTGGAGGCCATCCTGCCTGAATGTGGAAATCCTGAGCAAGATCAAATGAACAAAAGAAGTGTATGGGAACAGGGAGGATCACAGAATGGTTGAGGTTGGAAGAGACCTCTGGAGGTCATCTGGTCCAAATCCCCTGCTCAAGCAGGGCCACCTTTGCTCGTCTGTCACTTCTGTGACTGCATGTCCAGTTTTGGGCTCCTAGGCATAGGACAGGCACTGACCTGCCAGAGCAACTGCAGTGGAGAGCCACCAAGGCGATGTGGGGACTGGAGCACAAGATATACAAGGAGAAGCTGAGAGCTGCATCTGTTGAGCGTGGGGAAGGGAAGGCTCAGAGGGAGTTTGATTCCTCTTTACGCCTGCGTAATTGGGACAGTGTATAGAAGAGAGACAGATCCTTCTCAGAAGTGCTCTGTGAAAGGAGCATCAATGAGCACAAATGGTAGCAAGAGAAATTCTGATTACATACAAGGAAAAGAATAAAAAAAACCTAAACACAGTGTCCTAAACTAGAGCAAAGGCTCAGAACAGCTGCAGAATCTCCACTGGAAACAATTCAAGCTCAGCTGGACTGATCTAACATCAGAGTTCACCTTGTTTTGAACAGGAGCAGACCATGTGATCTGCAGAGGACCCTTCTGACCAAAAGCCTTGTATGATACAATCCTGACATCATCCTAGAATTGAATCACCACTTCAGCATACTTCACAAGGCAAGGATGCTGTCAGTTTGCTTTTAAACAATACCCAGAATCCTCATTGGCCAGTAAATACTAGAACTTTGGATTTATTTTAGGTCTTCTGGGCCTAGCTCCTATCCTGACATAGTCCTCGCAGTTTTGGTTTTGAACAGCTTGTTTCCTTTAGAATTTCTGCCTCATGCTGGGATGGAGTAAGACTAAATAATTTATCTTCCTTTTCCTCAAAAGCTGAGCAATAGTTATACCCCACATGGATTTGAGACAGTATTATCTTTCTAAGCCTCTGTTAATTATCTGTATCATCCCTGCTTTTAAAGGTCTAGCATTTATCTTTGCAAGGTTCTTCAAGCTGGATTATAGAAGAAAATTTGAGTGTATTGGTTGCCTTCTTGCTTATGAAGTTTTAAACTCTATTTTATAAACATTTTGTCCTCTGCTCACAGTAATTCTTCTCGTAGTTTTCCTGTGACCAGATTGTCTGATGTGTAGAATTGATGACTTTTAAGGTCATCATGCACATGCGTAATTATCTCAGATGTGTTGCTTTGATTAAGATATGCACATGTATACAGTTTTTGAAGATATGGATCACAGATACTTTGTTTGCCACATACAAAAGTACCATTCACCTTGTTTTTTCAGCCTGCTTAGAAGTAAGAACTGCTTTACAGTAACATTTAGCTCTGGAGCAGTGCAGGATAATGCTATTTCAGTTTTGCTAGATGTCATCTAAGCTATGGATTGTACAGCTGTTTCAAGTCTTTCAGTAGATCCATCTTTATTTCCATTTTCATGTTATGTAGGTAATTCCTGACTTTTCCTGTAAGTTGCCATTGTTTCCATCACTGGTTGCTTTGTAAAGGGACAGGGCAGCAGAAGTTCAGTGTCAGTGCTCTGTAAAGACTGGAGCACACTCTGATGCAATGAACAGGGTGGAGTGAGAAAGGACACTTTAAAAATCACCAGAAGTAAAAGAGTAGAGCAAGACACCTATACGTTCATCCAGACGGACCCAAGCTGACCACTTCAGTTTGTGTTCCTTCTCTGTTACCTGTGGGGCCATATTGCACCTCAGGTTGTGCTGGGTAGTTATACAATAGTGCAGCAAAGCCCATGGTGGAGGAGAGGCTGAGGACTGGGTTTGCTCAGCCTGGAGAAGGCTGAGGGGGATGTGATTGCTCTCTTCAGCTTTCTAGTGGGCAACGATGGAGAAGACACGGACAGTCTTCTCAGGGGTAAACAACAGAAAGACAAAGGGCAATGCACACAAAAGTCCACAAATGAAGTCCTGGTTAGAAAGGAAGAAAAAATTGTTCTACACTGAGAGTAGCCAGGCACTGGCACAGATGCTCAGAGATGTTGTTACATACCCTGAAGTTATCCAGAACCAGAGTGGACAAGGCGCCAAGCAATCCAGTGTAGTGTTAGCCTGCTCTAAGCAGGGGAGGTACTTGGTGGCTTTTAAGAGCCCCTTCCAAGGAAACCATTTGGATTATCCTCTGGTAGTGAAAGCCTGCAAACAACTGTGGAGAGGAGTCTTTGAGAAGAGTCGATCTAGGCTCTTAAAATGTTTCCTTCAGAGAACAGGGAGGTGCCAACTGCCATGCAAAGGTGGTTATGGAAGTTACCTTGACCTCGGCAATAGGTCTGCAAAGCCAATCTTCCTTACTTAGCCTTGTGACCCATTGGCAAGGAAGCAGATTTGCTTTGCAGCAAATGGGTCATTCTGGTGATATGGATCAAAGCAGATGGTTCAAACCAGAGAGAGGTGAGGCAGTTGCAGCAGTTGTTGAGCAGCATGCCTTCTTGCATCCAACTTTTTGAACTAGGAGATTAAACATTAAACAAAACTTGAGCAATGCTGCAAAGTTTGTGGACCAATCCAAGCTTCTATTAATTTACCTTTTTACCTTTTTACTTCACTCCTGACATCTTTGTCCTTCTCCCCCATTTTCCATCAGACACTTGATTTAAACTCTTCTGACACTTCCCACAGCATATCTGACCATACTGGAAGTGCCATAGCTTGCTGGCAACTACCGCTGAATCATAGGAAAGAAATGAAAGACACTCAGCACTTACCACAACTATTTTGACCTTCTACGGTTTTGGCAAATAGAACATTTATAAGGAAATGAGGCTGTCTTGAAAACAAAACTTAAGAAAAACAACTATAAGAATAAGGAAGGGAATCATGAAAACGCATAGAGGTTTTGAATTTGGTCAGATACTCATTTCTTTTTTTGTGTGTCTGTTTTCCAGCCAGCTCTGCTCACAGTACAACTGCCTCTGGCTAGGTCTACGCTAGTAGATTAAGCGGTGCCAGGGCACGGGCCCAAGAGCTGGAACTTGACCATCTATACCATTAAACTGTTAGCACAGGCTCTGCCTTGCGTTCAGCCTGGACCAGCTAGTGCTGTCATAAACAATTCCCAGGCATGGCTTGGGGATTAGCCAGGGCCAGCAGCAGTTCCCAGTCGGCAGTTTGGATATAGCCACCTTGTTTTGGAGAGCAAAAGTATATAATCCTGTGAATGTGGCCAGGCCATGTCATTTGGCCTGAAAGCCATATAACAGGTCCTGGCCCTGTTTAGTTTTCTAGTTACCGGGGTGGCTTTGTGTTTGAGTCAAGTGTAATTGGTTTTACTTGACTCTACCATTTCATACTTGACTGAATTGTATCTCAAGAATAAGGAGCACGAACAAATCTCCACTTCATCTATTCTTTCAGCCTGTGTACCTGTGCACTAAAGACAGTGTGGTCTGTCCCTGTTGTAAACTGTCGCAGCAACTAAAACAGTTTATGTACTCACTTTCCCATTACAAACAGAAATACATAGTCTAAGGGTGTCTAGAAGTATGTCTTCTAGGGAGTTGTTTCAGCTGTTTTTCAGAAATCTTTATCATGGTTTTGCATACAGGCCACTAGTCGCTGGTGAATTCAGAATGAAGAATATGCTCTGCAGATGTTCCTGTTGCCAGGGAATTTTTATCTTTTCTTTTGGATCTGGAAATAAAAGATTGTATTAGTTTTTGGATGGATGTTGGCAGCTGGTATGAAAGATCATGTTATCTATTAAGTGTTGAAGTAGAAACACCTCTCACTACCTGTACAATTATTTTTTGACTTAGTAAACTTCTATTCACTTCCTTCCTCGCCACAGCATTGAGTAGAAAATACTACTGCTTTCTTCTAATGAATGCTCAATAAACCTGTGATAGTTGCCAGGACTGGGGAAATTCCAAGACTATGGTTATATCCTTTTGTCCTGCCCTGTTTTCATCTGCACGCTTCCATTTCCAGCTGCCTGAGGTACAATTTGTACGCATCTTGATTTTTTGGAGTTAAATGATGAATGCCTTTTATTAACAGAAGTTGCCTGATTTCATGAGGGAACAGCTCCACACCAGCTTGTTGGTACATCCTTCTAGCACTGCCAGAAGAGAGACCTGAGGTTTTGCTTTACCTTCAGCATTTTAGTCATCATATGAATTATAAACTAGTGTTTCCACAAGTGGCTCTCACAGACCGCACATACCCTCTTGCGCATGCCACAACCTATGCAAACAAAATTAAAGTAGCACGGTTAATGCGTGCATCTCCATGTGGGGTGAATTTGGCCTTGATTTTCAGTGTGTGCTGACAAATTTGGAGACTTTTCAGTGCCAGTTATTTTATCTGACATATTTATCACAGGATATGTCCGCCGGTCCATTTATAATGGCACCTGGACAGAAATTCATGAGCATATGTTGTATTTGGGATACTTCCCCTCAGAAGAGGCTTTAGAAACAAAGATTGGGGCATCTCACCTGTGGTGCTATGTCTTGAAGAGCTCTAGTGACTCACTTCCTTCATCCCATCAACTATAAAATCTGCCAAATCTAGGGGAACGGTTTATGAGTCAATTTGAAGAGCAGCTTAGGGGTTAATAGCGGGGTGTTCTGCCAGTCAGGTTCAGTCAAATGTAATGCTATTAGCACCAGGTAGATGTTCAGTGCTGTTGGAAATGAGCTTCTGTTTCTCAGCCCTTTTCCCTTTGTGTTTCTGCTTCATTGTGTTTAGTGCCCTGGCTGTTTGCTTTTCCTTTGGAGGTGAATGTTCCTGGACAGAATAAAAGTACATGGATGGAGCAATGTGCAAATGTGCATACTACTGCTGAAACCCTTTTACAAGAGCTAGACTGCCCAGATAAAGAAAGAAAGAAAGAAAGAAAGAAAGAAAGAAAAAGAATGAAACGGAGTTGCAGGAAGCGCATCTAAATAAGCTCCCACTCCACCTTTTTCAATTTACTGGAGGAAATATCTTTCTTCATATCATTTGACTTTTTGATTGTTAGATCAAATTGAGCCAGTTGGAGTGAGCCTTGTTGATCAGAACAGAAGTCCTGAAAACCTGTGTTTAGCTGTTCTCTGGTCTCTGTGCAATTTCTTTGCTTAAATTTGCTGTAATAACCTTTTAAGAGTCATGTACCCATTCTTCACTGAGGACCCCGCTGTGCATTGTGATTATGTTATCTGTTGCCTCCCTGAATGTTTAACGTTGTCAAAGTGTTGTGGTGTTTGATGGGGGGTGGGGTGTCTTTCTTTCTGTCTAAGTCTGTTCCCCCCCGCCCCACCAAGCTTTTACTTCCAAAATATAAACGTGCGTTGCTTGTTATCTATTACTCTCCATGTATCAGTCCTCCTTTTCTTCTTGTTCTCTCCACCTTTCCTCTTTAAAGTATCTCCTAAGTAAAATATTGAGAAAGCACGCTGAGTAGCTTTGATAATTAAGTTATTTGAATTCAGGGGTGGATGTTAGATGTTAAGTCATGGGATGGAGACTGGTGGTGCTGGAAGGCAATGTATTCTGTTCTCCAGGTAGGAGAGAGCTGCAATGCCCTTTCTATCAGCACTGCTCGCCAGCAAGCCGAGGGTATAGCGCTGAACGATTGCATGGCCTTGCTCGCCCTCTTTCTCAGGGAAAGAAGCAGATGTTGACAGTGAATATAGTGAAGTGCAAACGGGTGAAATAATGAACTGAAGTGATAGCTTAATGGAATTATTAATGGGATTTGTGTTCAAATAGTGAACAAGGATTGATTTTTATTAACATAGGTTTTACACATGTAAACTTACGCAAAAGATTATACCTCACTTTTCCTTCTCCAGCAGAGTGTTTATAGAGTATGCTGTATGCACAGGGTTCTCTGAACTTCTTTAAATATTGCCCTTTCTCCCACTTATCTCACAGTGCTTCTCAGTGTGTAGCACTCCATATAAATCTGTATAATACACCCAGAGATTTAACTGAACAGCAAGGAAACCTTGAAATTAAAACTGAAGTAGTAGGTGTTCAGTGGGAGTTTGGTGTTTGCTTGTTCATTCTCACCAGAATAAAAGGTGGGAACATGACGGATAGCTCGAAATGCTAAAGTGCAGCTCTCTGCAAGCTGCAAGGCCTCTGCGAGAAGTGGCTATATACCTACAAGGTGGTGGTGGAGACATCATAATTATGAACTGACATTTAAAGAAATGTCAGAAGCATTGAAACAACCCCCTGCTCAGCTTCCACCCATGTATCTTTTTGTGTCCCCGATCCTGCCATCTGTTATCCCAAGGACTCTGGTTTTGATTACCTTTTTGTTTGCTTTTCTGATAAATGTTTTGTTTATCCTCTGTGCCTGGCACGTGCTTCCGGAGATTGTTTGCAAGCCCCTTGCCCTCTTTGTATGTGGATTTCTCCTAAAGAACTATTTACCACCATGATGCTGGCAAAAACTAATCCTGTGATTATGGCTGGGCTGTGAGTATTTCTGAACGCATCTGTATTTAGGAGCCGACTTTGCCAAATACCTGTTTGGAGCATGTGTACAGAAACAGATATGGTATTACTCAACATCATTACCTGTCATCCACTTGCTTCTTGTGTTATTTTCTTCACACATCGTTTTCTTGTCATTTTTGGATGTGAGCTCCGCAGAGCAGGGTCCGTGCCATTCCTGGCATTTGTGAAGTTCTTTGTTCCATTTAATAGATTTTTATTGCTACATGTCTTTTGAAAATCAGAGAAAAATGCTGTATTACCTTTCTGCCCTGGTGCAGCAAGGTCTGTGCGAAGTTCATTGGCAACCATTAGAAAAAGACTTCTCCCAAAGCAGCTGCCATGCTTTACTGGTATTAGTGATAATGTTAAAGCGTGTTTTATGCTGCTAATCCTAGTTCAGTCCACAAAAGATAAGAACAGTCATAGCAGGCGAGACTGTGCATTCATACAGCTCGATATTCTGCCTCCCGTGGGAGATTTAAATTGCAAGTGCACTGTATGTATACTTCCCTGGTATGTACTTAGTGCAGCCTGCAGCTTGGGAATTTCTTTAACCACATGTTGTATCTTAGTCTTTCAACCATCTGGTAAAACATGAAGTATATATTTGCCTTCAAGGATGCAGGCAGCCCTGTTGACCTCAGCATGGCTACTTTCATGTCTACTGTTTAGTATGGTTTTAATTGTTCAGATGGACCGAGACTGTCCTCTGCAGAGATATCCATGGCAGGTAGCTGCTGGTGAGCAAAACAAAAGAGCTGAGGTGTGCTTCAGTCTGCCTGTTTTCATGAGGGAGAATGAGATTCTCAGTCATACATCGGTATCTGGAGGCATGCACGAGAGGGATGGGACTCAGCTCACGTCCATTCATCTGGCAATACCTAGCCACAAATGACCAAGTGATTTCCAGCTGGGCAGAAGAGGCAAAGGCCACTGAGCGAGCGTTGACTTGCTGCTGGGAGGTCATATTTAGACACTTACCTAAATAACTGGCATTTTAACGACCATAAATGTGCATGTAAATTATGGCTGGTGATTCTGTAGAGTCAGATGGATGCAAGGTCAAGGTCAGATGCATCGTGTTGTAGCAAGACTAATCTCTGATGGCTGTTAGTGCTTCCTATTTCTGACAAAATTGCTGACCATATGATTTTTCATTGTAGAATCACGTTAGTCCTGAGGTTGAAAATACTGGGTAAAATATATTGTACCCGTAATTCATATTAATGGAAATTCAATAATGGCAACCTGTCATCCACAGAGATTAGAAATGAGTCCAAATGTTGTGCTATAAAAACATTAAAAAGGCATTATGAATTACAATCTATTGCACCATGTTTTGCTCGTTATAAATAATGGAGGGAAAAACTAGTCCTTGGAAGTTTTTGGATTGTCCATTTTGAGAGAAGCCAGCAATTACTTTCTAGAGCTGACTGTGCACCATTGATCTGACTTATGGATTTCATAAATGCAGTGGGCTGCTAATTTAATAAACTTGCTCAATCTGTTTTTAAACAGAGTACAGAACTTTGAAAAATGATTTCCTTTCAAAGTAAAATTAACTCTTATGGCTTTTAAACATGAGATTGTGATATTTGCTTCCAGTTTTTCATTAAAATACCTTCTGGTTTCACATTTTTCCTGGGATGGGCTAGATGCTTGCGGCTCATGTTTTATTATATTAAATACTCATATTTCACTTATGCTAATTTGGCATCGAGCTATGAATTGGAGTTCTTAGGAAAACCTTTATTTGGTTCTACATTGTCAATAAAGTTTACAGCTGCTTACAGTGCTTACCACTGCCAAAAGCTTAGCGATAATTGTTCAGTAAACCGGGACTTGTCACATACTGGACAGAATATTGATACATTAGATGTGATATCTTACCGAAGTAGTTTGTATGTGAAGCTGCAAGCTTTTTGGAAGAATCTCACAGTATTTTCAATAAATTTGAGCAAGCTCAGTAAAGGTAGAGTTCTTTCTCAAATTAATGTGTACTCTCAAGCATGAGGTGTGATTATTTCTGTCTCTAGTCTTTTTTTAGCTGTTGCAAACACAGTAAGTCATAAAACAGTTCAAGCTGCTCTTGAAATCTGTCTGCTTTTTCATATCTAAAACATACCTGTTGGACTTTAAGTGTAAAGAGGTCAAACGGTGTGATGGCAAATTCGATCAACTGAGTTTCAGGATTTGGTGATATGATATCCATTAATGTCCAAGGAATCTTGTCTGGAGACACACCTACTCTGTTGGAGCATATAACGTTAACTAGAGATCAAAGTCTTCCATGTTAAACAAATTCTGAACTTTATACAGTATAGATCCGTCCTTCCTTCCCTACACCAATCTATGCAAAATGTATTGTATCAGGAATTAGTATTGACAGGGTAACTGGAGGATCTTTGGTCAGATGCCAGCTTTAATTCATTTGTTATCAAGACCGAGAAATGAGTGTGACAGTGACAGTAATAATTACCTTCTTCTGTAAAGAAATGCGAACCAAGCTTATACATTTTGGTTAAAGGGGAGATAAGGAAGAGTAAGGCAATTATCCCTATCATACACTTTTGACCTGTGTTTTTATTGGTCTTGACAAGCTTAGAAAGTATGATGGTGCATCTTGGTGAAGGAACACCTGAACTCATATAAAACAACTTTCAGCTGCTACCATATTTGTACTGCAGACTGATAAATTGCTTTTTCAGAAATCAGCTCTGTTGCATTTTTTGATCAGGTTAATGGGCAAGGACAGACAACATTGGTGCTCTCTGGTTGGTGTATTCTGGATAAAAAATGAAATTCCCTCAATCTTACTTAATAGCAGAGGTTTGGGGTTTCAGGGGTAGAAAATGAAAAATCAATGGCATTTGCAACACAACACAATATTGGAACAGCAGGATTCAGGGAAACTAGCTAGTGACTGGTCTGGAGGACTCCCACAAATTTCTTTTTCCCTTCCATCTCCTACAGATACAAGACTAATATTATTTAATTTTCTTTATTCTGGCTCTGTTGGATTCCTTGAACAGCTCCTATGAGCTATTTGAACATGGGCACCTTTGAAATTACTGCCTAGGCAGAGGTCCAGTTCTTGCTGATACTCAGACATTTTGGGGTGGTTCCATCCTGGAAGATCTTTTGAAAAAGCTTGACAAGTGAGTAGGGATAAGCATAAGTATTTTGAAAAATTGACTTGAGGAAGAAGCCAGTTTCTGCTTGATGTAGGGCAGTACCATGATCACATAATTTTAGATACTAATCTATCTATATATTTAGATGCTTGTACAGACTTTGGAGCCTCACTTTGGAAAAGGCTTGTCTAAAACTGAATGGGGATTCTTCAGGAAAAGTGCAAGTTTGCAGCAAGTCTTTGATTTGTCTTTATATGGGGACATATACTGATGCTAGGGCAGTGACAAAGCAGCAGTCCTCAGTGCTCTTCACTGCGACCAAAGCTGGGCTTGTCAGTCCTTGCCCAAACTGAGAAGTTGACAGTATCATCAAGACCAAGGCCTGAAGGCCTGGCCAGTAGGCTGCATCAGTCATCTGAAAGGCTGAGCTCATGAACTGTGTCTCGTGGTAGGAATGAAAGAACAGACTTGGCAATATTTCCCTGGAAAAAGTGATCTTCCTGAAGACAGCAGTCTTGCTGCTGCTCATTGGGTCATTCTGCACATCTGTGTCCTCTCTCCTGATCCTGCCAAAATATTCCTTCTCTCTGCTGAGTTTTCTCTTGACTCATCAAGTCTTTCAACTGTATTTGTGCTCTTCTTCATGAAAAAAAAAAAAAATAGAAAAGACCCTTCCTTTATAATGAATTTTTTGTATGAAAAATGAAAATCTCAAATTGTTTCATTGATCTTTTTGGTTTTGTTTTATTAATTAAGCATTAAAAATGAAATATATGAGTCATAAATGAACCGGCTCATCTTTTGTTTCTTTCCTGCCCTTGGAAGGCTTTATTTTTTGTGCCTGCTATACAGATTTGTCATATATAATGCACTTTCTTTTACTTCTCATCCATTTTCATGTGTTTACATTTATTTTTACCTCCAACAGTGCTGGGTACTTGGAAGCTCTCTGTTGCACTCCTGGGAACAAGCTAAGTCTAGCAGATGAGGCATAAGGAAAAGTTTAGGGAAACCTGGAGTCTAATACCGTTTCACTTGATAGCTTCTGATGAATCATTGAAGCTTTGATTCACCTTGTATATCTTTATCCATCCAAATGTTAGGCATCTATTTAAAGCAAGCTTGTATCTTCCCTTTTCATTCAGCAGAGAGGAACAGCACTCTCCAAAATATTGGTTTTCTTATGCTAAAATAGGTGGGTTGAAGCTCTCCTCTCACATGCTCTTCTGTTCCTATTAGCTACAGAGGGACCCTGTAGATAACTTTTGGATGTCTCATATTGAAACAAAGCCCGTCCTCACATTCTTTATCATTTTATCCATCTGTGTCAGCAAAAGCTATATAAGTACTTAAAGATCTAAATGTGAAAATAATGCATGTTCTGCAAATGTTTATTAATATTATCATCATCATCATCATCATCCACCTTCTGTGGGAAAAAATGTTGCATCTTGCTTATACTGAATCATTCCAGTGGCACAAACTTTGCCCAGTGTTTCACTGCGTACATTCATTTCCTCTTTTTATTTTGCTTTTTTTGCCACTCTTCATTAATGCAAATTTTTCTCATTCGTGACACTAGTAGGAAGCACTTGGCCCATTACACATAGCTTAGTCATAAACAAGGTATTTGCTCTTTCTCATGAACAGAAAAGTGTCAGAGAATTTCATTCTGGATTGTCAGTGACATTATCACACTGGAGTTTGCTGTTTCTGCAAATTATTTTCTCAGCAGAGACAGCACTCAACCTCAAGATTCTGAGGTAAATCCACACAGATAAAGCAGTTCACCATCTCTGATGAAATTGCTCATTTTCAGTTATGTGGGAAGACTAAAGGAATATGATGGAGTATCTGCAGAGTCCATGGGGAGCTGGAAAATGAATACAAAGAACAATGACATTTGGAGGCTATCGAGGAGATGGAGCACTGTTTTCAAACTGAGAACTGTTCTACTGTAGCTGTCTAATCTCTATGATTATGAAGGCAGGTAAACATTTTCCATCTCTGTTACCTAGTAGTGGAAGACCCTGAATGATGTGGTAGTGGGGTGGTTAGGGAACCAGTGGGAGAGGGGTGTGGGTTTAGCTCTTGGCTATGTTCTTCACAGAGGTCTTGGTCAAATCATCTGGGTGTTTGGATAACTATTGCCCCCTGATTTCGGTAGCATTTAGATGTGGACAGCTGTGGATTTGGACTTAAGTGTTTTATTTCAGTAGCTGTAAAAGAGGGGAAAGCAGCCACATCAAGGAGGTAGTTTTGAGGATAAACACATGAAAGATTATGAGGTACTCCAAGGCTGCATCCATACTTTTACCCTGAACCGCCAGAGCATGGGCCCAATATTTTAAAATTCCTAGAGCAATGCAAGCACAAATTGTACTAAGCAGCATGAAGGTAAATTGATTTAAATTCTACCAAATGTTATCAAATGATAGTCTGTCACCATTCCTAGAAGAAATTATAGCTGACAGAAGGGAGGCAGGGAAAATAAAGAAACGAGATCTGGAATACTCCATAGTCCAGGAAAACACAAAATAAGACAGCAAGAAACCAAGACACCATGACATGCCTATAGGATGATTCTGTTTGCAAAAACACAATTCTAGGCTTTAGAGAGTTCAGGAGGGATTTCTAAAAGCAAACTGGAAGACACAACGGCACAATTTTTCAATATGACTGCCTCAGCTGTCTACTCCCTTTGCCACTGATTCATTTATGGCAAGGACGGCAAGATGAGGGTATGTAACTGCAGTTCGCTTGCCCATGCTGTTTGGTTTTATGAATAGGTTTGGTTTGGTTTGGTTTGGTTTCTGAATAGAAGCCCATCCTTCTGCATAAAGTTCATTGCACAACTGTTGCAATTGAAGCTTGGATGCACCTTCGGTTCTACTGTCCCATGAGATGGACTTCTGAAGCCAGCAATGTCTTTGGCCTAATGGCTTAAACCACAAGGACTTATCTCTTAAAGCCCTTGGGAAAGGGCATCAGAGTTTCCTAGATAATCACCTCATAATTAGCTGTCAGTATAATAGTCTTATTAAGAGAGCCAGCAAAAGACCTTGGTTGTATAAAAGGAGAAATATCAAGCAAAAGTAGAGATAGTATTTTGATTAGTCTATTCTATTAGTAAGTCTGATGCTTAAATACTCTGCCCAGTTCTAATGTCTATGATTGATGAAGATGGAAAAATTCTGAAGCAGGTCTGAAGGAGGACCGCAAAAATTATCCAGGCCTGGAGAATAAGCCATAAAATGTGTTTCGATCTATTCAATTTGCTGAAGGAGGGTTGGAAGATGATTGCTTAGCAGCTGACAAATAGAAAAATAGCTGAAGTTGAGAACATGTTGTCACATGCCGGTCTGAGACCAGAGCATGGTTCTGTTTGTATTCTTGGGAACAGAATTAAGACTCAAAACAGAGTCAAGAGCCAAGGAACTTTATTTGCCCAACAATAAATCTGCGAATGCAAAGGGAGAGAGCGCGAGAGATAAAGAGAGAGAAAGGAAGGAAAGAAAGTAGGAAAAAAAAAAAAAGAAAGAGTTCAGAGCAATAGCTACCACCCCGGAGCTGTGGCGTCCCAACAGTCTGATTTGTTTCCAAGTCCAGTGGGTGAACGTTCCGTCCCATGCTTGTTGGTTCGGGTTTTTTACAGAGTCTTTACAAGCTGTTCTGCTTAACCACACCTTCCACCCGGCAATGGTGTACATGCCCAACATTTCTCAGGGGCCTCCAGGCACCTTGACCCCCCCTGACCCCAAGTCTGGGCACATGCACAGGGGTTTGGTTAAGTTTTGCAGGGTCAGCCTCCCCCGTTGCTCCATGGCGTCAGTCAGTTTCCTCCTTTAACAATGTATAGATAAACCTCTGCGGTGGCAGTGGTGTTAGCTTCTTGCCTTAACAATGTATTCACTGTGGTGATGACATGAGTTTAGCAATGTTGAGACAACACATCTGCTGTGGCAATGGTGGACCTCACTGGCACGGTCTCTCACACGTGTAAATCTTGCTAACAATACTGAGTGACTGGAAGAAGAAGTATTGGGAAATGAAGTCATCCCAAATGATCCTATGAGTTCTTCCAGCCTTAGGTGGTGAAACTAGAAGAACTAGAACACTTGATTAAAAACTGCACTTTTTAAATGACTAAAGGACCACAGTCTTCCACTTAGGTACTGTGGTGTTTTCCAATATCCCCTTGAAAGGTTTTGATTTCAGTAGGTCTTCACTCCAAAGTTTTATTTTGCAATTATCATAAATATTTAACTGATTCATTTGGAGTACATTCTCGTAGTTGCAGAAATCGAGGGGAAACAAGTGTCCTGGTTTCAGCTGAGACAATGTTATTTTTCTTCCTTGTTGCTGGTACAGTGCTTTGCTTTAGATTTAGGATGAAAATAATGTTGATAACACCCTGATGGTTTTAGTTTTTGCTAAGAAATGTTGGTACTAAGTCGGGGGCTTTTCAGCTTCTCACTCCCTGCCAGTGAGCCGCTGGAGGGGCACAAGAAGTTTCCGAGGGACGCAGCCGGGACAGCTGACCAAAAGTGGCCATAAGGGATATTCCATACCATATGGTGTCATGCTCAGTGTATAAACCGGGGGGGGGTTGGCCAGGGGGGCAGGATCACTGCTGGGGGACTGGCTGGGCATCGGGCAGTGGGTGGTGAACAACTGTATTGTGTGTCACTTGGGTTGGGTTGGGGGGGGGTGTTCTTGAATTTTATTTTTCTTTCTCTCTTTATTACCTCCTTTTCCATTACAATTATTATTAGTAGTAGTAGTAGTAGTACATTTTACTTTATTTATATTATTAAATTGTTCTTACCTTAGCCCATGGGTTTTATCTTTTTCTGATTCTCCTCCCCATTCCGCCAGCAAGTGAGTGGCTGTGTGGTGTTTAGTTGCTGGCTGGGATTAAATGACAATACAAGTTTGGTTTGGTTTTGTTTTGTTTCCATGAAGGCTCTTGTTTTTAAACCTCTTACTACTCCTTCTAGAGATTTCAGTGCATGCACTAGAGCACAGTTCTTCTAATGTAAAATTAGTGGGTGATGTGATGTGAAAGTCTTTGTGGGGAAAATGACTGAAAATGAAACTCCTGTAGCTGCAACACTGTTTGGGATCTAAAACTGTGGTGAGAGAAAGATGCTTGCTGTCTTAATCCTATTTATGCCTTTACCATGTTTTTTATCAGGTCTACTGCAAATGTCAGGTCCTCAGCTGGACTGTGCTGCTCAATGTCCACATTTGGTTTCTTTCTTTTTTTCCACCATTTTTCTTTGTATAATACTGCTTTCTGCCCAGATTTTTTCCTGCCTTTACAGCTCTTAAATATTTCCTTTAACCATATCACTCATTCTATCTAAATAGCAATGAGAGTAACTAGGATTACATGCAATAGTTAACATAATGTATCAATTAATCAGATTGCACTGAATACTTTAGGATCGTCCAGCAATGGGGAACCAGGGAGATCATTCCTTGTGTTTAGCAATACATAAGCCCATGTAGGTCTCTCTGTAAGGCTTGGGCACAGAGGTGGGGTGGGATGTGAAAACAAACTGCATGACAGCTGTTAGTCACTGTCACATCACCAAAGGCTGCAGTGAAAGCATTCGGTGATGTTGCTGAACTGCTGGTGAATGGTGCGTGGGAGTCTATATGGGGTAGTGTAATTTGGGGCTCACAATGCTTCGTTCAGCTTTTGGATTTTGCCTTGTTACCTCTGTATTTGGTGTGACATTACTCAGGTCCAAACCTCTGAGAGCCTTCTAGGTAGGTGTATCATGACAGCGTTAGCAATACGGACTTCAAATTCATGGCAGATCTCTAAATTTAGTCTCATAACACTGAGACGTTTATGAAGTTATAAAACACTCAGGCATCTACCCTGTTGTGTTACATGTTGCTTATCTATTTTATCACATTTTTCATTCCGTTAGCATTAGTGACTTCTAGTGTTGCCAGCTCCAGATGTTCCTATGTTGTGATGCAGTCCCCAAAATTGTACGAATTTTACAGCGTGATGAATTTGGGGTTGCTTTGGTTTCCCTTATGACTTCTGAGGTTTTGGAGTAAGGTCAGATTGCATTTCACATTATTCCCAGTAACAATGAGGATTAGAAAATGTTTATCTTTTTAAAATGAAACCAGAGCTGGCCTCCCTGAATCATTTGGAGCCACATCATTTCGAGTCAGCCATAAAACAGGGCTCCCAAGGGGAGAGGGAGGAAAGCAAAATTCAAACACCAAAATCCAGAGTTTTAAACCTAAAAATCCCAGCTGCCTAACCCTGGGGGTACCTACAAGCTCCACAGGTGCCTTACTTTTTGACAGTTCAGAATACCCCTGGCATCTTAAGCTGTATATCTGTATGTGCCAGAACTGTTCCTGGCTTACAGTTAAAGCTGTCTGGGACTTGGAAACCAAGTATTCCTTTACCAAAATCCACCAAGCAGCATTTCTCAGAGTACACCTTACAAGAAAAGAGGATTTAAAGAAATCTGAATACAAGACATAAGGGTCAGCAGCAGCTTTCTTTTTTAAAACCAGTGTTAGCACCAGGAGATCTTAAAACTGTCAAAAACTGTGGGGAATGAGGATTTTTGGACAGAGCATTCCAAGCAGCAGGTTCGTCATCTCTGCTCTGGGGTCAGGTGTGCACTCTCTGGAGAAGCTTTTTTCTTCAAGGCCTGGCGGTGAATGCTCTGCTCATATTTAAGAGGGAAAGGAAGAAGTCAAAGTCCAAAGAAGAAGGAAAGGATATGTCCTGTATTTGACAACAGGAATGTAAGCCCAGCAGGTTCAATCCTGCTGTTTAAAAGAATGAAAAAAAAATTAAAAAGGAAAAATTACTCTTCATTAAAACAAGAGAAGGAAAAAAGTCGTCTCTAAACACACAGTCCTGGGGTAAGGCTTCAAAATGTCAAGGCAATTTTGGGTTTCAGATCCTATGGACAGTGAAATGAAGGTAAAAGTATTGGAGACTGAATTGTTTCTCAGTCACTCAGACTGATACAACACATAACTTCATAATGTTATGGTTAAGAAAGGATCTTGCTGTAGTTATGCATTTACTTGTAGTGGGTTAGGGTAGGGGGGTTTGTAAACAAGATTGTAACATTGCAAATAATAGAACAACTGTTTTGACCTTCCTAGAATATGCTTGTGATGATTTCACTCTCATATCACTCTGTTATTAAAAGTCAGTCTGTCTCAAGCTTGCAAATCCAGGATGCACGTGTCCTTTGGAGGTGAAAAATCCAATTACAGCGGCATGCGTCGGGGAACCTTCAAGCATTGGAGGTGGGTTTATCTCGATCTGAGTAAAGAGAGTTTGTAAGAGAGCTGGCATCACAAGTTGCTGGGCTCTGGAGAGAAGCATTTCCCTGTTAGATGTAAGCCAGGCTGCTCTTGTAAGAGGCAGAGAAGTTCTCAGTGCACCAGTCAAGCCCCAGATTGTCATATGTCTGAAGCAGTACAAAAAAATCCTTTAATTTTATAAAATAACCACAGTATCAGACCACTAGCCTGTGAAATAGAAGACCTACTTCATTTGCCTCTTCACTTTGAGGAGATTCAGACTTACCTTTCTTGTCTTCAGGACTATTTTATAGCACACTAACATTGCCAAATAAAATTCAGTATTCTAAGAGCGGGGATGCCAACCAGCCGCTCTACCTCCCCATCCCACCGTGATGCTGCAGAGCTAGACAGCCCTGAGTGAAGTGCAGGAGGATTTGAGACTGTCTCTTTCCCCCAGCTTTCTTGTTGGGTTGCAGGTACTTAGTGAAGTTCATGCCTTTGGGGAGTTTTCTGCTGAATTTTCTGGCTTTTGTGAAACATAGGATCCATATATATGGTACATCAAGTCCAAATGCCTGACACAGAGTTCTGGGTTCTTCTTGGACCAGGAAAGCATGGAGAGAGCAAAAACAGTCCAAAAATCCCTCCTCTCCCACTCCCCATATAAGATGAAGCTATACAAACAGGCTGCTCCAGTTCCCAGTCCTGCACATATTCAGATATGGATTTGAAAGCTCTGGTTTCCAACTGTCAAAGTCTGCAGCCGTTATCAGTAGTGTCTAAAGGGGACTGGAAACAAACATCAGAATATTTTTGATGGGAGGTCTGTGTTTCCCAGCGCAACCTGCGGACAGCTGCGTGGGTGCAGACCCCTGCGGGGTAGCGGGTTGCAGTGCTGGGGCAGCAAGTGCGGGCTGCCAGGCTTCAGGTGCTCAAGGGGAGAACGGACAAGGATTAATGGTGCTGCTGCTGGGAAGCCACAGGTTAAGAGTATTTTTGGCTTTTAATTTCTGCTTGTTTGGGGTGGATTGCTGTGAGCTTTAGCTTTTTGACCCATTTTTTATGTTGTTTCCATTTGAATCTTCTGGGATTTATTTGGACCTAGAAGGGTATTTCTGAGGATATTTTTAATTGGATGTTAAGAAGATCTATCTCTTGGTCCATATTTCTGGGCACAGGAAATAACTCTAAGTCTTTTTTAAAAGCTCTGCAGTGTGGTGTTTTAAAAGTTACAAGTCCAGCTGAATTATTCAACCCTCTGTCCTTCCACTGTCACTGCTCCCACAATATTAATTGATTAACTAGCATCAATTATTTACTTTTTGATTGTAAGAAATTAACAGGGCTGTAATTTCTTACTGACTTTCTATTAGCGTTTTAAAGAGCATTGTAAAAGTGAAGTCCTGATTGTTGGGTTTTTTACCATGTCCTTACAACAATTCTTAATAATTCCATCTCTTTCAATGGAGGCAACTGGCAGACCTGTTGTAGAAGGGAATGAACGTGCAGATTGGCAATGCAGCCCCTATACAGCAGACCGTCAGGTAACACAATTTCAGTGCAAGAGGAAAAACACCAAACTTGTAACTGAATCACTTAATAGAGAAGTCTTGGTGTTCCTGTGTGGAGCGCATATGGCGGCTAAAATGGTTTAGGGACATGGACAATATTTCATAAATGGAAAATTCTCTAAGCCAGTGGTTACAGTCTGTAGCTGGTCAAAAGATTTTGCCTGCAGCTGGAAGTAACTGAAGTAAATACACTGCATAGACAGGGGTTGAGGGAAGTTCAAAGGAAGCCCAGGGTGACTTGCTGAGAGGCAGGAAAATCTATGCGCTGTAGCAATCTACAATTTGTTGCATCCCACTATAGATGCCTTTTATGTTATGAGCCTGAGAATGGTGCATGCTGACAATACTACTTACTTAGGTACTTAAATCTGGCTTTCAATTATTCTGGATCCAGGATTTAGTATCAAACCTCCAAAATCTCTCATCTAAATGCAACATTAAATGAAAACATTTAGCAGTTTGTACATCATCCTGGTGATACTATTCCATGTGATTTCCTATGGTTTCTCATACTGAAAAGACGGACTAGACAAGAAGTTTGGTGCAGGGCTGAGGTGGACAAAGAGCAGTAAGAAAAATTTGCAACTTTCTCCACTGTTTGTGCAGAAACCAGTAATATATTTTCCCAAGCAGCAGGACTGACACAGTATTTAGTGTGGTGACACTGAAAATCTGGTAACAGAGTTACATTAATAAATGGAAATGTGCCTGGGCAGCTCAGAAAGTGCATTGCAAAACAAGTATCTTTGAATAAGTGTGAACAGATAATAACCCCGTGAATCATTTGAAAGGATGCAGTGTACAACCATGATGAGTTCCAACCTGTAGATGTAGCTCATCTCAGTTGTGGGCTGTATCATCGTATACCTCAGTGGAGCTCTGTGTTAGTATAGCGTGTATTCAACAGCTCGTCTGTTGAGGTTTTCCACTAAAAACAAATATTTGGGCCTCAAATAGAAAGAGTGAGACTTGGTTTCCTTAAAAATAAGTTCCTACAGATATTACAGATGCAAAGGGGTATGCCACCAGGGCTTCAGCTTTATGAGGATGTAGATCTCATATAGGACCTATGTTGTATCATCCAGGCTGGTGCAGATGTCCGAGCTACCTTTGGCATTTAAATCAACGCTAGACGCTAAAGTATAGGCAGCTGAATCTCTACCACCATTAATTCGCTTTGTACTAAATTGCGAAGCCTTTTGCAAAGGCAGCAGAAATGCAGCAAGTCAGCAGGTTGTCAGGATTAGAGAGTCCTGCAGCACTGAGGTACCCCTGTGTCCTGTCTTCCAGCCATTGGCCGTGGGCATGACTGTCCTTCACAGCGGGGCGGCAGAGATTCCCCCCAGTGAGCAATGGGATTTTGAGGACTTAAACAAAAATTGAAAAGAGGACAGCTTCAGAGTAAGCCAGGGGGACAGCTGCTAATAGTGAGCTTTACTGTATTGCTAGGTGATGTGGAGGAAGCCCTATTACTCTTGACTGCATAATTGGATGGGATATGGCTGCAGAAACCATATTAGGGGGCAATCCTGCACTATCAGCATGAACTGGATGAGCTAATGCCTTTTTTTCCTATGCAGTGCCTGTGATCAAATCAAAATGGCAATCTAGCTGGAATGAGCAAAAAAGAAATTACATAGTGGATTTCATGGAAAATTAAGGCTTTGGGTTGCTGTACATATCAGTATTCCTGAGTAAATCTAAACTGTTGTGTATTTTCTGTCATTTTTTACTTTTCTCTTTCTAAATCTTCAGTGTGATGTAGTTCCTTCACTGATTAGATACATTTTTTATTTCATTTTTATTGTACAGTTGAGGCATATACTTAAAGAAAAGAAGTGGGGGGTTGGGAGAGGACCAAAAGTTAATGTTATAGCTTTTTAATTAGAAGTCTTTTAAATTACAGCAATTTTATACTGTAGTAAGTTTTCAGGGCCATTTAGATTCTAAAATACCTGCCAACTGGGAAAACCAGCAGTTTGGTTGTTTTATTTTTCCTCCATTACGTCTGCAGCAGAATGTGGCTTTTATAGACGTTTGCTTTTCCCCCAGCGTTGCCTGCTGATGTGTTTGTTTGTGCCACTGCAGTCCTCCGACTGGCGATACCGTGTCCTCGTCCCGTGTTTATCACCTCTAACCATCATTGCTGGCTTTTAGGTAGGGAATTGATTATTATTCTGGGTAACGCTGTTTAAGGTGATCCGTGGCTGTGGGTCTCCGTGTACCAAGAGGAGGAGGAGACATCCGTTAAGTACTCTGGCACACCCATCTGCCTTCAGCCTGCTCCGTGCGCCCTGCGCTTGCGCACAGTGGGTTTCTTGCCTTCTTGCCTTGTTCACTGGTGCCTGGAAGAGTCGTCTGGAAACAGTGACATTGCTGTCGGTCCAGCCCAATGGAGTGCTAAATGAGAGGCAAGTCATGTTAACAGTCTCGCACAACCCTACGTCTCATGAATATTTTAGTCCACTGGCAGAGCTCCTGTTGTGCTATACAGTCTGCACTGTGTATAGCAGCAGTACTCTGGAATATAATTGGTGAACAGGGAATAAAATAGCATTTCATATTTGTAAATTTGCTGTTATTCTTAGAAATAAGCTTCATAAATTTATGTAATGTTGGTAGGAAAATCCAGGGGAATTGGTTTCAGTCGGGTCGAATTCCTAGGGCACTGAGTGGGGTTTGATGTGAGAATAGGTCAACTCTACATGGAACTCTCAAATACACATCTAAAATAAATGAAAGAGTCAGAAATATTAAAAATCAGACCCAGTTATTATCACCCTGCCTTTTGATGAAGAAAAGACTGTTAAAAAGCAAACGGGCAAAAGCACTCTCAACAATTTGCTATGGGAGTTTTCTTTTTTTAGGCTTAACAATGATGCAAGAATTTATTTTCCTGAGGGTGCAGGGGTTTTATTCCATAATCTTCAGAAAGTGTAGGTGAGGCAATGTGAAGTAATAATTAGAGCTCAGAACCCTGATCTATGTAGATCAGGTGCTCCAAAGAGGCTCTCATTGCATTCGGCAAACGCCTACAGTATCTGTCAGTACTGTTTTGTATTAAACTGCTGGCTGACGTGGCTGGGATGGGACGTCAGAGAAGGTTACAGGACGCTTGATGATATGCATGAGGCCACCTGTTATATATGGACAAGATAAGATCGGGTGTTAAAGACAGCTAGAGGTATTCCTGTTGTTTCCCTGGATTTTATTCTCTTTTTGTTTTTTTTTAATGCAGTTATATTCTTATAGAGAAATACATATATTCCGATTTTGTCTTAGTTTGCCTTTTCCAAGTGGCTTGCATGTCTGTGTCAGAGGAAGCCCTGTAGTCTTCCTGCTTTTATTTATAGCTTGCTAGGTTAATGTTGCTGCTGTTGATTATTCATAAAGAGTTAATTTATCAAACTGTTTTCATGACAGCTAGGTAAAATTGGAGAGGGGAAAACCTATATTTAATTATTGATGTGACCAGTGTGATTTGTAGTAGATCTTGTTGATGTGTTTTCCAGTACGCAGAAAAACCCTCGCTTGAACACTTTTTGCTCAATTTCTGAGCTGCTTTCTTGAAACAGATCCCTTTTGTGAGTCTCTTACTCCTGCGCAGCATGTGTGAAGCCCGGCTGAAGGCTACTGCAGAGATGGACTGTGTTAACAGGATTGAAAATGTCCCCGTTCAGCAAAATATTTGAGGCCCCAGCTGCTGCAAGCACCACGGCAGACTTATAGCCAGTCGCTGGCGTTTTGGTGAAGGCGGTAGGCTCAGTGCAGAGCCTTCCTCCAGGAACACGGTCAGTGCTTTCCCTTCCCTTAGCACACTGTGATCTGATTTGCCTTGCTTTCAAGTTTTTCTGCGTAGTAACACTGGAAAGGAAAAAAAAAATAATAAATAAGGTTATGCTGTGTGTATCCCTCGGACTCCTAACCCAGAGGTAAGGGTCTCTCCTGGCTGACTGATGTCCCTTCAGCCAGTGAAGAATTTTAAAGGGTCTGTGTGGCTCAGATACATCTCCGACTGACAGCTCTGTTGCAGAGGGTTGTTTTAAATGCAAGTTAACTGTCAACACTGAAGCGCACAACATGAGGGGAAAACTTAAGTAGTAAACTTAAAGTTTGGCCACGGTGTACTTTCAAGCCTTTGTCTTGCGCACACTGGGCTGCACTGCAGCGGGAGCCAGCCAGCCAGAGCTGGGCAACGCTAATGCCAACCGAGAGGAGAATCTGCAGCGAGGCACTCCCTTCCTCTCACTGTCTCTCTGCTGGGGTGTTTGGCTCACGTGGCCTACAATGAATGAAAAAATTTGGGAACTTGATTGGCAGGTCATCTTTGAGAGGCAGCCAAGTCCTACAGCGGTTATCGGGCAGATCCTAGCTGAGAAGGCATGCCATCGCCTGCGGCCGCACAATAAACACAGATGTGGCAAAGACAAATAGCAAGCAGAAAGGAGAATTTGAGTGGGAAGCAAAAGCAGCTTTTGCATGGACGCGTGACTGGAAAATTTAGTAAACCAAGCAAATTGCTTACCAGAAGCTTAAATAGGATTCCTCTGGTATCCAGCAGGATTGACGATGAGTGAGTGATTTATAAACCAGCACATCCACAAAGAGAAATAGCTTCACTGAAGCCAGCCAGCCAGTGCCTTAGCAATGCACTGAAATCACTTCAATAAATAACTTTTTTTTTTTAATAATACTTTAGTGTTCCAGATTGTTAGCACCATATTTGCATGGCCTTGAAACTTTGCAAGTGTATTTTAAAGAAAAAAACATTTAAACAGCATTTTCTGCACTTGTAAAGTACTGACTTGAAAGTTGGGATGCCTTGTGCAGGCAGGGGTTGATGAATCGCCAGTGCCTGAGGCTGCAGGGAGAATCCAGGTCGGGCTTTGTTTTCAGGTGTTGGTGTTTCATCCGTACTTTCTGGGGAAATTAAGTAACTTGAACTCTGGTCTAGGCAGGGGAAAAAAGCCTTCCAGTTTGCCTTTCAATCCTGGAAAATAAAACAGATTTCCAACTAAGGGAAAAAAAAAAAAAAGAAACAACAAAAAAATATTGCATAAAAGCAATAGAGGGAGGATTACTCTGAACAGGGCAGAGGATAGCAGTTGTCACTTCAAGATATGCACTGGGTATAAGGCAGATTTAATTTTGAAGCTTTTTAGGGCAGTGGGCAAGAGTTATTTTTCCTAACATCAAAGGTCTATTCTTCACTGTAGCTTGTTAATTGCTTTGCTAGATTTTGCTATTTAGGTACCAATTTGGTAACTATTAAGAAGTTTTCCAAGGATAATGGAAATGCACCCAACAAGCCTTCCCAGACCAATTCCACTCAGTACTGCTGTGTTCATGCATATGGAAATCCCCATAGTGAGGAGAGGCGAGTCTTGCATCCCATGACTGAAGGACCTTTGTCTTCTGTAGCTGGAGCAGAAAGTTAGAAGGTGCCAAGAGGAGGGAGAGGGGTTTCCCCTCTGCTTATGGCTATGTCTGTACTGTAACCGCTGCCAAGTTCTTGAGCATTTGCCACCTTCTCAGATGGGTTCTGTGGCCCTGTGTTCAGCTGGGTTTAGAAAGCCTTCTGGGTTATTCCTGTTTGCTATGCAATGTTCTGCAACCCCACAGGGCACTGAATCTGCATTTGGTCTGAGACAACTGATCCCTTCCTCCCTTCTCCATCAGCCTTATTTGTAACGGCCAGGCTGCTACCAGAACCAAGTTAGCTGATTTAAAAGCACTGTAACTGCGATGGAACCATGTCTTCGGTTTGATACGGCAGATCATTTGACATTAAATATCAGAGAGGCAATTGGTAGCACCAGCTCTGACTGAAGTGTGGAAATGAGTCAGCTATTTGGCACGTATTCATTTTTAATCGTTGCTTTTGGAAAGAAGATGCGCTTTTCTGCCTGCCTTGTTTTTTATAAACAATGCACATTATCCTTGTGAAAGAAGAGTAATACAACTGCCAAACAACGTGTTGAGAAATTGAAGCTTGACAAATGCAGATAAATTCAGAAATTAAGCCTCGATTTTCAACAGTGTGGGCTATTGACCAAGAGGTCAATATACCAAGAGATTTTTGCACTAAATCTCCATCACTGTTGATTTTTATATGAAGATTAGATGCTTCTTTACAAGTTACACTATAGATCAAACAATAATCAATCCAGGGAAGTTCTGTGGCTTCTATTATGCAAGAGGTCAGGTTGGATAATTTCAAAAGGTCCCTTCTGGCCTCCTCTACGAAAAAAAAGACCATTTAAAAAATCACAGTTTATATAAAATACAATTCTCGTCTTGCCTGATGCTAAATGAATTGCAAAAGCATGTTTGAAGAAATCTGGCAGATTGTTCAGATCGCTATTAAGAAATCGCAGCTACGCTGGAGACTGGAACACACTGTATTTTAAGGTGAAGCAAATACAATTTGTTTCTAGTAGGATAAATATATATTCATAACCCACATGGTTATAATTTATCTCACTATCGACGTCTTTGAGAACACAGTGTTAGAATAGAGATTCAAAGTCCTGTGTAATTTAGTCCGTGTTTGAATTCTTCTTTTCTCCCCTGTACAGATCACACTTCAGTGTCTACTGTAGATTAGTGTGTTGGGAAGCATATGCAGCGCAATGCTATGGGATTTCTTTGGTATCTTTGTTGGTGATGACAGAGTCAAAGAAATTTGCTCTCCATGTGGAGCATGCTGTGGGGTGAGTAGCGATGCTTTTTACTGCCCTGGAGTGGGTCAGGATTCCCCTCTGCAGCTTCCTGGCCATGGCATGTTGCCTTCACCTGAAGAGCTGAGCTGTTGACTCCTATCTCCATTCAGCACCTTGGCACAATCTCTCAAGTATTCAGGGTCAAGGCTCTGGAACAGCTTAGAGAGAGACCAAGACCTTGCATTAAAAGTCCAGTTTGCTAGGAAGGTTAAGTAGGAGACACAAAGAAGATAAGTTGGACTGTCCTTGTGATGGTTGGTTTGTTGCTGGGGGTTTTGCACAACGACTTGAGTCGTAACTCGCCATAGCCACAACTACAGTACCATGTCCCAAGAACGCTGAGTCTGCTGATCTCCAGCAGGCAATCGCTCAGAGTGTCTAGTGACTGCAAAGATGCCTGCTCTCATCCTATCTGCCCTATGACATGGAGGCCCTGAAGGTGAGCAGGGGGTGGAGAACAGCAGTTCTGGCAGAATTCCCTGTGGCTTTAGTCTCACTCTGCGCTGGAAGGCAGTGTCAGCTCCAGCAAAGCCCTGCATGGAACAGAACAGGGTACATGTTACAGCCCCATCGTCTCTTAACTAATTTTTTAGTACCTGTTCCAGAGTTTAGGCTGCTGATGCAGTAATCTTATATTCTTTTTCATCCTTCCACCTATATAACCGTGTAGTCACCTAACAGTTAGGCAACACAGCACTGTTTTTATTTTCATTCCAGTTGTCCTTTTGTTCTTGTGCTCCCTCAAATATTTTCCAGAGACAATTTTGTGATGCTTCAGAAGACAATGCAGAAACCCCAGCTCAAATCTGAGAGTAATGTACGCTAAGGCTCATGATATGAGTCATATTTCTTGGAGACAAAAGACCCTACACAGGCATAGTAACAGGGATATGTAATATTAAGGACTGTTATCACCAGTAAAGTAAAGACATCATGATTATTCCTGTTCATGCATGAGTCCAGACTGATAATACCAAGCCTCTTGTGTTGATTTTGCAGGACTTAATGCTATAGAACAGCCCAGCTGAGTTTCTTTCTCTCGTGCTTCAAAAAAATTAAAAAAAATAATTATTTTTATTGCTGATGTTGATGGTTCATCATGCAGTGTATATGCAATAGGATGGGGTCCAGGCAGCTCTTATCTGTGTATCACATTAGGCAAGTCACAGCACCTCTTTGCTTCTCTTTATCTGCCATCCTCTTCCTGTCTCAGATTCTCTGTAATTTTTTTGAGCTAGAGACTTTCTCCTGAGGCAGGTACTCTCTCTTATGTATTCCTGGCATGTCTAGCCCCAGCTGGGATTGTAAGATGCTGCTGTAATACAAACAAACAAATAATAATAACTAGAGATAAGAAGAAAAAAGTATCCAGCTTGAAATATGGATCCCAAGGTGCCTGACAGAGAGAAAACTAAGGAAGTCTTACACAGAGGTCATTGAAGGAAAATAAATAAGGATGCTCAGCTGCCAGATTTACAGGCTCCTGAGGAAGCTGCAATTAATAAAATATATTAATTGAGAAGTGTGAAAAAAATCTTAAAGCTTAGTGCATGGAAAATATGTGTGTGTATACATACATATTTTTTATATATATATATATCTATATCTATCCCAAGGAAAACATTACACTGAGAAAAGGCAAAGTTTATATTGCATAGCTTAACCAAGCTCAGAATGGCTGTTGAGGCTAAGTAAAAATTTATGATGCTCTGACAGGAGGCACTGAACACATTATCAGTATGTAATACATTAGTCGTTTACACAGTACTTGCAGTGTTTCTAATGGAGTCACAAAGTTAAAACGTTTTAGTAGCTCAATATGGGATGGCTGCATGTGATTTTTTTAATCAGTGCAGCTAAAAAGCCTTGAAAGTAGCTGTGGTAGTTGCTAGAAGCTGTAACTGTTAATTCCAGCATGGATGTTGCGCTTTTTCAGAACCTCCTGATAGCTGTAGAGATTTTTTTCATTTTCGATCAAACACAAGATTTCTTACTGCAGGTGAACATTTAAATTGTAACTTACCCCACATTTCCTATGGAGAGAGAGGAGGGCGTTGGTACGAGCTAACCTTTACATTCCCTTTCAGTCAGTCACAATTTCTTTGCCATCACTGAAAAAGATATTTTATGCAGATCACAGTTTTGTTTATCATCAGGTTGATTGATCCTTTTGTATTCCTTATATATTATCTGTCAGTGCCTTCCAGTGATTCAGGATTGGGACTGAAGACTTTTAATTAAGTAGATTATTTTTTTTTCATTTATTTTCTCAGCTACATGAATTAAATTTCTTGGAGTGATTTTTATAGATTTTGTTCTTTAATCCTGAAAGCAGCTTTGTTCTCTCTGATACCTTAACTTTGGTTAAAATATTTGTTGGGAGGGGAAAGAGGAAAGTTTCACACTGAAAACAAGGCTAGGACTTGGCAGACCAAGGAAAGGATAATGTTTGATCAGTAGGTCTTGTTGTGATAATGTAGTGTCATATGATCCAGCTGCTCTCATTACAAGAAAAAGAGATAGAGAGGACCTGCTAGGTCATGCAGATGATGTGTCCATCAGTGTTACCACTATGCAACTCACTTCATTAGGGTACGTATCTTATCTTTTTCTGTCCCAGCATTAATAAGTTGAAAAATGTGACTTCCACCTGATTTGAGAGCCTTAACTCTGGATTCCTTTATGCATTTTAAATGCAGCCCGTAACATGACTGAGTGTGTTTTTTCTGTGATGGACTAGTTTCTGGGTGTTTATTTTGTGTGTGACATTGGTGCCTACGCCCTCTGTCTCCCAGTCACTCTGCTGTTTGACTCTTCCCTGACATTGCTGTGGCATTTTCAAGAGTGAATTCTACTATTACTCCAGGGCGTTTTCAAAGTCCTTCTTGTGGTCAAGTTCAATTCCATTTATTTTTGACATATGTTTCCTACTTCGGAGACCACAGTGCATTGCTTTATATTTCTGTCAAACTTTGTTTCACAAAAACTTTCTGAATCTTCTTCACTGTCCCTCTTTCTGCTGCCAAGCACCACAGTCCTTATTTTCTTTTATGTTCATGGCATCAATCACAGACTAGGGCAGAGGGTTAGGATGAGACACCTATACCCCACTGTTACCATAGTGGTGTATAATGGCTTTGAGTTTATTTTTTATTATTTTATCTGTGACATGTCTTATTGTGGTGTGAATTTCACAGTATCCCTTGAGAGACTCAGATGCATCCCATCTAACTTTAGACACTTAAATGAGACACCAAAATTAGGAGAGTCCCCATGTAATCAGAGGAGGGTGCCCAGTGAAGGTCTGACTCATCTTGCCACTGACCACAGAGGGAGCTTTAGGAAGAACATGCCTGAGACGCCTCTTTCAGATGCTTAAAAAATGTATCCAAGCCAAAGTTTCCCAGTTTCAAATACTGGAGTACATGAAGTGACTGTGTATCTTGATCCTTTACCCGAGTGCTAGCACTCCGTTTAAGTAAGTGTCCCTCAGCTTAAGTTCACATAAATTTTGATACAGACTTTAATGAATTAAGCAGATGTGCGTTTGAGAACAGTGGACACTCAACACTGTTTAATGTCCTAGGTGGGAGGAGGAATGGAAGCAGTGTTATCATCATGGTACCAGGGCCCATGACAGGTGATGGGCAGAGGAAGAGATGAGGAAGCCAGCAGAGGAAAAGGAAGTCAGTAGATTTCTGAGAATGGCTTATTTTGCAAGGAAATAATAATAAAAAATATTTGGGAATATCACTTAGTATAGCATCTTTCTTCCAAGTGATCTGATTCAGAAGTACAATTTGCTAAGGTGGAGAGAGTGCCATGAGAAGTGAGATATGATTATAGTTATGAGAAAGGAGTAATTGAAGGACTGTCACTGAATTCACAGCTAGGCAATGACACTTGGGTGTAGTAATCTAATGACTCGGACCTGGACTGAGAAAATACACGTTCTCTTCATCAGAACACCTCTGTGACCTTGAAAAATTTACTTGACTTCTGGCATTGACACCTCCTTCTGGGAATCATCTATCTCACCCATTTAGGACATAAGATCACTGGAGCTGGGCGACCTCCTATAGCACTGGGCCAGTGCCTAGCGTGGCTGGGCTCCCATTTGGACTCCTAGCCGTATTAAAAGCAATAACACTTTAATACAGTGCCAGCCTGGGCAGGAGAAAATTGGGAACCGCTTTGTGAAAACTGAGCAAAATAACTGCTTTTCTCCCAGCAAACCACTTGGGAGATTTGTTTTGTTTTGCTTTGATAGCTTCTGACACTGTGTCTTATATTGCGACTTGTCAAATTATGTCAAAATTGTGATATGCTGCCATGTTACAAGCCGTATTTATTGCTAATTTCACACTAAAATATTATTTTGTATCGCTTCATAATCTGGTGTGATATTTACTGATTTCTGTATTCCATCTGGAACTTATCAGCCTTTCCATGATGTCTGCCAGTAGCCCGAAAGTTTCTTTCCTGATCTTCTCTAATACCCAGGGATAACTTCCATCTGGTCCTAGAGATTTGTTGCTTTTAAGTTCCTCTAGATTATTTTCTTTCTGTCTTGCTGGTGCTGGAATCAGCTTGGGTTGTGGTTGTAACATGGGCATTTTTCCTCTTTTCGAAAGACATTTAGAATATACTAATTTATTTTTAGCTTTCTGAGTATCCTGCATTTTTCTTCAATTTTCTCTCATATTCCTTCCCATGATTCCAATTCATGTCATTGAAATTCTTTTGTAATTCTCCATTAGGAATTAGTAAAACAGCAAAAGCAAGAAATTAATGTCCCTAGCCCATGGGGCTTTTCACAAAGTTAGATGAAATTAAAGCAAAATAATGAGTACAGACACAACTGAGTTTTTTGCATTCTTTGATTTTCCTTTCATAATTTATGTAGTAAATATTTTCTTCTTTCTCTCTTTTTCTTTCTTCTTTTCTTTTCTTTTTTGAGATATGTGACTTGTTATCGTTCGAGTGAATTTACATACCAAATGGATTTTAATGTTGTTTTGCTGCTTAGGGTCATGACACGTATTTATTATTTTTGAAGCACAAGTAGTTTTAATTATTTTGGTGCTACTCGTGTAATTCTGGATAGCTGCTAGCAACTGAACTTTTACATTTTTGTTCACATTATTAATAAAGTATTGTTTTTAATTTTATGAAGATTTATTGTTGCTCTTCCATGTAAATTAAAACAATTATTTACAGCAGAAATGAAGCTTCCAGTCATACTCCAGGAGAGTCCATTTCACATTTATTCTAGGTGATACACTTTTTCTCCACTTTAACCACCTACATCTATCAGGTCAAAGTTATCCATGTAGCTATGTCAGGAGGTCGGATTACAAAAAGGTTTCCATTGCCTAAACATTAATAGCCCTCATATCACCCACTTTCCTTTTAATTCAGGTTGCCAGAATAATCTACATCCCTTAACATAAACATTGCTGCCTTTTGATCTAATATTCAGTCCTTTCGTGTCTCCACAACCCCAAGAGATAGCATGGTGCTCTGCATCTTCAAAAATACACATTTTAGCAGTATGTATCAACTGCCATCGCTTGCACCAAGGGGTAGCCCTTGCACCTAGAGACACCTTTTATCAGTGGAATTAATCACTCTGGAAATCAGCAGGAGCGCTTGAGGGGGTGAGTTACTCCTTGTCATGAGTGAACCTGGAAGAACTGACATGTAAACTGGCTTTTCTCTTGGAAACTGTATTTTCACTGTTGATCTGAGACTCCAGCTCTTGTCCCCTCTGCAAGGAAAGCGGTGTGAGACGTTAGGAGCTTCTCTGTTGTTGAATGCCCCGTAACTGTGCCCCTCAGATTACTGCTCCGGACATTTGTGGTCTAGAGGTAGAAGACATGGTTAGCTAAATGTCAATAATTATATCTATTCATAATAATTAAAAGATGTGATTCATACTATTTGTCACTCACATTTCTGTTTATCATTCTGCAGCCTCACTGGCTGAAGGACAGCAAATTGATCACAGGCTGAACTGGGGCTTTTTATTGCTGAAAAAGGAAGGAAAAGGAATTTAAAGTTGAAGATTGGAAGGTTGTTGCATTGTCGTTTCTTCACTGGATAAACTTATGTCTCTTTATTAAAAATTTTCCAGTACAGATTATACCTTAAGCAGAGTCTAAATTAACTTATATTAGACCAAAGTATCTGATTTCCAAAATCAGCTGTTAATGCCGCCTCATAATACTCACAGATATTAATTTAGTCTTAGGAATGACAATGGAATTTCACTTTGGTTTTTTCCCTTTGCGTCAATATTTTCTAAATCAACTTTGGTTTAATCCAGATTAAATTTAACTGGAGAGCTTTAGATTTTTTTATAAACAGGTTCTATACATGTGAAGGTATGCTAACTTAAGGAAACTGAAGAAAGTTTTTCAAGGGAAGCACTGAAAGAAGCCTTGGAGCTAGTCAATAGACTAATACTAATTATCTTGTTTTTTCAATAGGTCCTGCTCTTTCTCTCTTTCTGAGAAATAATAGTCTATGCAACCTGGGATTTGACAGAGAATAGCAAAAGCTGTTACTCTGTTAAATTGAAAAGATATTTCAGTATGCCATTATAAAAGCAGCGAAAAAGAAATTAAAAGTAGATGGTTTATTGGAGCTTCTAAAGCTGTAAAGGGGGGAGAGGGAGGGCAGGCAGGGGAAGCACAGAAAACCCAAAGTAAGCAGAAGTACTTTGGCAAGTGTTTTCTTGCCAGTGATGCTGAAGCCTAAATGTTGTTATGGACTTGCGGAAGTGCTGGACTTGCTGTTTCTTGGTAGCGCCGTTGGGTCTTTTGTTCCTAACGATTTGTTGCTGCACAATATTTGCTTGGAGTGAGCCGAGTTGCAAAAGCTTTGATGAGGCAGCTGCTGTTCACTGCCCCAGTTCAGAGAGAGCTTCTGCTGTAAAATCATCTGTCAAGGTGGTGGTTGAATTCAGATGCCAGCCAGCGCTGTCTTTCCCTCACTCTGTACCTCTCTGGCTTGGTTTCGCTAGCTTCTTCTGCTCCGGAATATAAATTTGGAGAGTGGGTCAGCAACAGGGTTGGGATTGCTTTTGTTGTCACAGTGGAAAACTTCTAATCTTCTCTTTGATCAGGTCATTTTCAGAGAGCTATCCTTTTCGTTCTTTCAGGGGTAACTCAAATCAAAACCGAGTCCGATTTCCTGGAATTAAAGCATGCATCTCTGAAAATAAGATTTCTATATTTTCCAAATTTCTGCTCAAGTATTTACTCAGTAAATTAATACCATTTTTCCTTACTGGTCCTTCCAGAACTAACTCCTTTCTTAGTTTCCCAGTCAACACAAAATTTTATTCTCAGATGGTGCCTCATATTAGAAATTGGTTATAGCATCAAATAAAAATGCGCATAAAACATCTTAGCATTCATGTAAATGTAATCAACCAGTTATAATATGGAAAGTCTGTATTCAAATAAGAATGTTTGCAAATATGCATCTGAGGAAGAACTTGCATAATCATAAGTACTGCAAACACTGTAGAAGTAGTTGATGTCCACTGAGAAGTACAGTTATACACCTATAAATGTTTCTCCTAATATTGTAGAAACACAAAGTGCTTATATATAGATATTTTAGTCTTTTTTTTTTTTTGTAGAAGTTTAAATTTGAGCATTTTTTTTCTTTGCTGAAAGAAAAGAGGCAAAATGGCCAGATAGTTTATAATACCAATAGTATATCATGTGCATTACTCCCCTTCCAATAATTCTGTATAAACAAGGTCCTAAAATTCTTTCTCATCACCAGAAACTTTCCAAAGATACAGCCGTTTTACAGACTTCTCTATGATAAACTTCTTATGATGAAACTTCCACCAAACTAGTATGTTTTACCTAAGAGCTGTGTAGATGTGGTTTTTTTTTCTGGTAAGATGCCCTTGTAGGTTTATTTGCTTATTGGCAACATGATTTCTGGATTCCCAACCTGCTACATAATATGATTTGTAATTAAGGATGCCTTGTGTGAAGTAATCTACATAAAACACCATGGTAACTGAAAGACATATAAGTATTTTAAGGTCAGGTATAAAAAGATACAGACTATTAACTGTTAATTCCAAAATTGCATTTGGGATCCTCTGTAATCTCATGCTGTAGTAAGAGACCTGACTTTATGGCTAAGGAGATACTGTTGTCTTTGGCACTTGTGGTCTATCTCAATTTGGTGGAAAGAGATCCTCATAGCTTAAACATGTTATGTGAGTCAAGAAAGCCATTCTTCATGAGCTCAGCAATGCATGAGGAAGTGCTAATGCAGTGTTAATTTCCTAGTAATAGAGGAATAATTAAAGATAATTGTATTAACAAATACATTTGCTCATACACCACACAAAATTTCCACCAGCTCCAGGATGGAGGAGTCTAATGAAAGTTCATTTGGGGTTGTTTTTTTTCGTTTTCCTGTGAATATTTAGTTTTTGCTCACAGAAGGAGCAGCACTTAAACAAACACTTTTCTGTCTTTACACTCTCTACTGCATTTTATTTTGCAAAAATGCACTGTGCACATAAATGTTAGAAACAAAAATGCACCTCAAGCTTTAGGTTTCTGCCAGAATCTCAGTGATTAGCATGACTTCACTGGAATTTGCCTGGCCTTTTTGCAAAAGTACTTGCATAGGTAAGATAGCATCTAGTGAACCTTTGGGAAGGGTATACGCTTGTTTGGCTTTGTCTTATATAATGCGAAACAAGAGATAAAGAGGATACCCTGTGTCTGCAAGAGCAGTATTGGGCAGATGGTGTTTACTGCAAATGCACAGAGAACTTTTGCCTTGCTTATTTATTTAGCAATAATACGCCTTCACTTCAGTGCTACTGAAAAGTTAAAGGTCATCCTGTGTGGATTTAGCTCTGCAGGAGTGAGATTTGAATACACATTTGTAGTCCTCATCCATTTGGGAGTCCTCTCAGAACCTCAAGACCTCCTTACATGTGTGGAGTTAAAAGTTTGAGGTACCCCTGAAGGATAAATCTGCTAATTCATCAGTAAGTCTCGATGTGCTGGCAATAGCTGGAAGGTGGTAGCTCCCTAGCAATGTATGTCAGGTGGTCTTCACTACTGTACTTGCCGTGCAACGTGCATTTCTTTTGCTTGCATTTTCTAGCATAAACAGATGGCAACAAATTTAATCACAGGAATCCAAGCACAAGTAAAAAAAAAATAGCAAACCAAATAAACTCACCAAACCATCTCCATACACACCATGAAAGACAATGTACCGGCAGTGTAGGCACATTTGACTTGCGATGTATAGCCCACCTGTATCAAATACTGCTTAATGCTCTACTGGGAGCTGCTCAGATAGGTGCAGTATATAGGACTGATCAGTGAATATTTGGGATGAGTTGAGAACTCTCAAGGCTTTATATGTACGTTGTCATTTTCATTGTGGATTGTTCAAACTAAGACAACAAACCACTTTTACCTGTAGGAGTACAGTCCCAACCCAGTTGCAGTCATCCCATGTCTTTGGGTAAGCACAGAGACCCCTGAAAGTCCTGAGTTACTGTGACAGGGTAGGAAGAATGCCTCTGCTTCTTGACTATATAAAATACGTAGTCTTATTAGTGGTACATTTGTGGAAAAGTTGTGTGATCCTTTAAAGGGTTCCTGAAGAGTATTTTTTACACTAGCAACACTATCATCCACTGTAGTAAATGAAAACTGAGATTATGTTGGGCAAACCCCCCCCCCCAGTAATTCAGCAAACCACTTAATTCTTTGAATGGCAACATTTTCCTTCCAACTTTAGGCTACAAAGAATTCTTTTACATGAATTCTGTAAGCTGCAGCAAAATGACTTCAAACAATTGCAGAAATGTTAGGTTGATTCACTTTCCAGGAAATGCAAAAAGTAGCAAGTCAGCTGCTATTGTCTGTTTCACCTGTCTTCTTTCTTTCTTTCTTGTTATGGGTTCTTACTGAGATAATCCTACTTCTTGATCAGTGTCCTCATACATGCTTTGTTTTATTGCACCTACTTAGAAAATTTCAGTGGCCCTTGAAGAACAAAACCAGAGTTAATTTGATTACAGTGTTTTTTAAGATGTAGCAATTAAATGCAATCATTTTAAAATAATATCATTTTGTAAACATTGTGTAAACATAATATAAGCTGCAGATGACTACTGCAAATTTGTACTAAGCAACTTTATTGTATATTTCAACAAACCTTCTGGAAGCTTAAAATATTCGTTTAGATTATTATAGATTTTGTTGTTCATAGTAATCGGAAAAGAAAGCCCTGTATATGTTTAAAGAGTGCACTTTTAGGGCAATAGATCGAGTATTTTCAGGAATTCTTAGAGTAACTACTTTAGGTATCTTCAGCAGGGTGTAAAATTTCAGTTTTGGGATGGCCCTGGTCTACTTAGCATTTTGAAATTTCTTTTGAGTACCTTGCCTGGTAAAGAAATGAAAAATTGTTCAACACCAACTGTAAACAGCCCTCTCTATGAGAGACATGTAAAATTAAATGTGCTCTCCAAAGCCATTAAGGCATCTTTGTGACCCTTGTTGAAATTCAGTAGTGTGATCTGGCCCCCGAGTAGATGTGCGAAGGTGGAGCTGGGAAAACTTGAGCAAAGCAAGGAAATAGCTCCTGATTTAGGGAAAGCGTATTTTAATTGTTTGGCTTATTTGTTTTGTTTACTATGGACTGGGTTTTGTAAGCTGTCATTCTCCAAAGAGAAAAGCAGTAGTCCATTCCCTTCAGTGACAAGATCATCTTTTGTTAGTGATGCTCTTCACAGTATTTCAATCTGTGGGTGCATGTATAAATAAAAAATTAAGAGCCCTGTAAGATAAAGAGCTTGCAAATACAGAGACTGCAGGTAGGCAAAGTTTTTTAAATAAAGGATTTTTTTTTAAATGAATGAGTTAGGCAAAACCAGAGCCACCTAAAGTGCTCTGCTGGCTCTCCTTTGAGGCTGGTGTAGCTCCCTTGGGAATTCAAAGCCACTTTGAGTCTGAGCAGTGCTGTGGACCCCTGAGCACAGTGGGCAGCATTACCGTGATGTGGTGAGGTATTTTTCATCAGCTCAGCTGCAGTAACGGACTGTGTGCCTCCTTATAACCTGCCTCACTTGTAAAGAAAAACTTGTTAGCTTAAGTCTCAAATGTACGCATGTGGCTTAAGCTCATTTTCCTTCTCCAGAGGAGCACGCTAAGAGGAAACACATGATATGTTACTGCAGCTTGGTTATTTTACAGTAACTCAATTGTTTGTGGTCATCTGTGTACGACCGTAGTCCCATGTAGAAGAATTTAATGTAATTCCAAAAAATTCCATTAAATTCGCATTTCAGCCTCTGTAGATCTGGCTGTGGTTCTGTTTGGTTTGTATTTTGTGTCAGCCTGAAGGTCTTCCCCTTTCAATTTTACTGTATGCCTGTGCTGTCAGTTGAGTAGGAAACCAGAAGATTGATGTGGAAAAATTAAACTTGAATGACAAGTACTAGTTAATATATATTGAGCATAACTCAAGCTGTTAAACGGGTAAAAATATCCTTGTTACTGAAAGTTAAGTGCCATAAAATCTACATTCCATGGAATGTAAGATATGTTAACCACAATTAAACAAAAACAATGTAACAGCCTACAGCTGTCAAAGAGAAGTATGCTTTCATTGCACATCACTGACTCTTTAATGCCTCTTCAGCTTAACCCATGTCCTATCCTTGCCTATCCTCAAGCAGGGAAGTAAACAGATGTCCCCCTGAATGATGGGCAGTAGTAGAGGTCTCCTAGGAAGAAACTCTTTTTACTTCTGACATGTCTTTTTTTTTTTTTTTTTTTTGATAAGTTTAAAGTGATAGATGCGGAATTTAGAAAAAGCAGAAACCTGTGTTGAATAACAACATCAAATGAAATAATAATAACAATAATACGTTTCCTATCACCTTTATATCAGAGGGCTTTTGAAGGCAGCACCTCTGTATTATTGTTGCTTTCTTTTCTCCTCAGATCCACAGTGGCTTTGTCCTGTTGGCACCTTGGCTGCAAACATAGTCTGTAAAGGCATAAGCCAAAAGGGATCTTGGGGTTTGGTTTGCTTTCCATCATATACAACAAGCCTAAGTTTTGACTTGGGTAGATCACCTTCACAGTATAAATGAAAAATCAGATTTGTCTTCCCCTTTTTGTTTCTCTGGTTTTCTTGCAATGGGTCATTGAAAGAAAGCCTGGAGGGAGTTTTCTGGAAAGCATTTTTCTTCCTCCTGTCTTATTTTGTACATTTGAACTACTTCAGCGATTTCTTTCTTTTTGCTGGACAACTCCTCAGAGAAATTAAAGTATTATTTATTTATGATTATTAGTTTCCTTTCAGCATTTTAAAAAATGTCTTCAATGTCTGAAGCACCCCAGCAGGCATCACAAGCAAAATATGTAGCAAGGAAAACAACAATAAAGCAAAAACAATGACAAATTCCACCCAGACGGGAGAAGGGAGGATAGTTGTTCAGCAGCAATAATTAACCAAGTTTCAACATGCTTGAGATGCCTGTGGAAACTACCTGACAATTTGATGGGGTTTATGGTATGTCCTGAAGATGGATAGATCAGAGCTGTTTCAGTCACAGCTGAGAAGGAGAGCGGTTAGCTTGTAAGCCTATGTGGAAGGCATTTCTTTTTATAACCTCCTCAGCAGTAATGTTAGTCATGTTTATGACACATTTCTCCTGGAAGGTTTCTTGTGAGAAGGGAAGAAGGAAGGACCCTCTCCAAAAACTCAGACTGTGCTCCCATTTCAGCCAAGTTTCTACTGGGCAGCTTTTCCTCTTGAAAGCCAGGTGGAGAAATCCTGTCCCATCCTGTAAGTTCATTCATTCTGAGTTATTTGAGTATTTATAGGGAAATACCAGCTCCTCCAACTCAGCCTTCCTGCTACAGGTAGTCAGTGGAGACACATCACAAGGAACAGTCTCTTTGAACTACGTGAAACACAAAGGAGGCTGTTGCCAGCCTCCCAAATTCATTCCGTTCCCATCTCCTAATTAAACCTTTCCCTTGCATGTGAATGAAGTGGGGTTATACCTAATCATGAGAGAGTTTCAAGCTGAAGGTTTGCCTTCTGGGCTCTCTCTACACTTAGTGCTTCATGATCTGTTTGGCAGTTGATTTTAGCTGCCTGGTTGCAATGGGGTTTGTAATGGGTTGCATGAAGCCAAAATAGTTTCATGATAGCCTATCCCGCAGTCTTAGCCACAAGACAAGACAGGATTAGATTTTGGTCATTGGAGCAGAGGCTGAACCATGACTTCCTAGAGACCTTGGTCTCACCGAAGATCACAGATGTTAACAGAACCCACTGGCAGAGGACTCTGAACTCCTTCACCCTTCAGCAGCCACTGAAGATGGGATACAAGAGATAAAAAATCTGTATCTGGTACTCTCCTAGAACATCTACAACCTGACGCATGGCCAGCATAATAACAAGAAACCAGTGCTGCTCTAAATTATCTCCTTCATTTCATCAGTTGTTTCTCCTCCCAAGATCCAGCATCCCTGTGAAGACTGCAGCTCTGCTAGGCGGTTGTAGAGGACATGTAGAGGAGCCACCTAGTCTAGTGTCAAAGGCAAACATCCATTTCATAATGGACCTTTCATTTTCTACAGACTCTGAACTGTGAGAGAAGCAGAATTCTGTCATGGTAGTAACAGAAGCTCCCACTACAGGTCCCAGCCTGCAGGGGTCATCCCAGAGATCCTCACCGTTTCTCATCTTCCCATCATCAAAGCAAAAGAAAATAATCTTTCTGTTCTATTTCCTTTGAATATCCCCCATAGATATTGCAGAATTGTATACTTTTGGGGAGAAGGTTGTTCCATTGAGAGGGCTGCGGGTGATGGGTTCCCCATGCTCCTTTAAGGTCTTGATCTTGGTTTTTTGAAGTTAAATTGCCAGAAAGGACCTTCCCTAGAGAGCACATGTTACTCCTCTGCTGGAATTTTTCCGTTATGCTTCCAAAAAGGTCTGCATATTCTTTAGAAACCTGTGGGTTTTGTGGTCACAGAACATCAGTTACTGTAATTAAAAGAAAATTTTTGTAATGCCCTTTTATTTTAAAATATGCAAAAATTCTGTGGTGAGATGAGCTAGCAGGAAAAGGCTTGAGGAATAATCCTAAATACGTCTGTTGCGCTGTAGCTGTGCTACATCCCAGCTGAGGTTACTGCACCATTTAAGGGTAATAAGCCATCTAAAGGGAGTTGCTTCCCTGGTCACAGACCTGCATTTATTTATACAGAAAGTGGTCTAAAAGTGTTTTACAGGACAAGATTTCTCACACACTCACACAGGATGTAGACCTGGAAGAGACCTTTCAGCTCTTGAATCTAAACTCTTGACATTGCATGGATTCGTATTATTTGAAGTAGATCCATAAATGTGTGAAGCGCTGCCTAAAGACCTGGCAGAGTTTTCTCTGCCTGTTTCATCAGTGCCTAAAGACGCCCTTTCAGAATTTCTTTTTTCTGCTGATGTTTACTGACAGGTCATGGCCATTTGTTATTAAGCAAACCTTGCTTTGTGTTTACCCCCTTCATTAACAGCCAGAAATTATACATCTCATGCTGTTACCTCTCTCCTGCCTGCTTCCTGGCCACGTGCTCCCTACGAGATCCACCTTTGGTGGTGCCAGATTGAAACATGAACTTACCTCTGATGGAGAACACAGTTTGTAGCTTTTAAATCGCAATTATACCTGTTATAAAACACTGCTATTTCAGACCTGGTGAGCTCAGGAGGATATTAAATAGATGATCTAATCTGTTTGTTTCTCTTCCTCCTGTCGGTATCCTCTCAGTTTTGTTAGTTGGAGTTATGAAAATTGGACCTGAAAGGACACCACAACATGCAAGCTACAGCATGTCAAGAAGAAGGTAAGAAAACTGCTCAGAATATCCTGGCTAGAGGTTCCTCTGGATGAAGAGCAGAAAATGTAATGGGAAAATGGATGAAGATAAAAATCCACTTGTGCCACTCTGAGTGTGCTCTTCTTGGGACTACGGCATGGCTAAAAGGCGAAGAAGCGTAACTCCTTTGTAGAACTGTAACTGAGAGCAGTTCAGTCCCAAAACAGAAACAAGAAGGATGTGCTTTTGAGATCACTGAGATACTTTTCCCTTCCCTATTCCTACTCCTTCCAATGTGAAAATGAAGCAGACCCATGGCACGTCCTGGCACCAAGATCTGGAGTAGAGAGGTAGAGCCTGCCCAGCTGGGGGACTGTGGCAAGGCCAAAAGGCAGGGGTGTGCACACTGCCAGCACCTGCATTTCTGTTCCCATTTCTAATAAAATCAGACCTTGAAGTGTTAGTCCAGCCTAGTTTAATAAGTTTTGAGCCACTGGGCTTTGGTTTTTTCCTTGTAGACTATTCCACTGTTCAATAGCAGCCAGCCAGTGGAGAGAATTTCATCAAACAGTCCCCCTCTTCCCTTTCATTTAACATACAGGATCACGAGGTCATCCTGCTGCTCTTTATCTGTGTTGGACTTCACTTAATATTGCCTTGATCCTCAGCTCATAGGGCGGTAGGTGCTACAAGAAGAAAATGTGGTACATGGGGAGAGTGTCTGTGTTCAGAGAGAGAGTCTTGCGAACATAAGACCTGACAGCAATTGCTTTTATTCCATCTGTTTCTGTTCTCCACCCAAACATGCATACTTCTACCAAAGAAATCAAGCCTTAAATTACTTGTATGGTCTGAAGAACATACATATATATATTGCATGAGCCAAGCCCTACTATTCCTACTCAGCTCAGCTTCTCTCCATCATTTCAATTAGGCAGAATTTTGCTTTAGTGTGAGATGAGTAAGAATCGTGAGTTTTCGCCCGAGACGGCTTCAACAGTTCTGTGTCATGCTTTATTTTACTGCACAGCAGTTTGCCAGATACACCATACTGGCAACACATTGATCTCTGTCGCTTCCAAAACTGACACTTCCTTTTCCAGTCCTGCCTTTTAAACTATTCTGGTTGGACAACACTGAACTTTTGAAAAATGCTGATATTTCACTGCCTTTTGAAACAGCATTTTAATTCAAGGGCTTAGTCAAGACTTATATCTGACTGATTCTCCCATGCTAGTTCAGTTTGTGATTTTTATTTTATTAAAAAACATAGTGATGCTGGTGTGAAGCCATATTACAAACACCGATACACCCTTGGTTAATTTTGTGATAGGATGGCATGTCAACACCTGTTTTTCTACCCATCAGCTGTATTTCTGTTTTGTTTCTAATTTTTGTGTTAGCGTTCTGGCTTTCTCTTCACTGCAGAATTAGTCCTGGTCGTATTGGTACGGCTTATGCCAGTACAACCCTCTAGTATAGACGGTGCCGTAATCTGTTGTAAAGCCATTATGAAAGGTCAGGGAAAGGTGGTCTGAAGGGCTTTATTACAGAGCTTTAGGACTAAGGCCATGTCCTGTTTGCTGGAATTTCAGTCAGTAAGGTGCCTTCCCAAGTTGGCCAGAAATGAGGATGTTTTGATTCCTTGCGTGCTAGATTTTTAATCTCATTTTATGTATCGGGTGGGTCTGGCAGAGGGTGGGATGCTAGGAGGGAAGCGTGTCTTTCTATAGATTGGGGCTCATGACAAATAAAGCAGCTGCTGTTGGTCTTTGGCCTTGTTACCTGTGTGCATCATTTTATGTATCTCCCCTTCGAAACATGTGGAATTTGCATGCATATGTGCCTTTTTCTTGTAAAACAAAATGAGGACAGCCCATTTTCTTTTTTTTTTTTCATTGAGAAGAATTCCCTTTCTTTCTTTACAATGTAGACCATTGCATTTATTTATGACTGTTTCATCTGGGGAGTGTGAAATCAATAAATGCCATTGGTTTGTGTGTCCACTGGGATGTGTGCTTGAAGCTGTAGCTCTTGTTAAGATACAAAACCATATTTATTTTCAGTATGAACAGAGCCAGAGAGAGAAGTTTATCCCAGTATCTTGAATGCTGCATTACCTAAAGGCTGATGATATAGAAATAATTGAAAGTAAGTACTGCAAAATTGTTGAGATAAATTTTGACATAAAAATGTAGGTTGGTTCGTAAAAAGTTGCAGTGACAATAGGTTATAGTGACAGCTTTTCAACAACTGTATAAGCCTCCAGATGGAAGGGAATTTGGCTTAATGAATTATAGGCAGTCTGTGTAACACAAGCTCCTTTTATAGGAGCAGATCAGAAGAAAGAATAAACTTATTCATGCTGGCATGTGTTAAATAACATCATTGTTAAAAACATGGAGTTGAAAAGAGACTGAGAAATGCAGGACTTAAAAAAAAATAATAATCCATTATTAGTATCTCAAGACCTTCGGGCTCCTGAGCAGGCCACTGGACTGCCTTGTTTCAGCATTATCTGATAACGAAAGTTGTCGTGAGCCAACTGCGGAGGCTCACAGCCTTCCAGTGACAAGATGACCCCGCTGCAGGACCTTCTTCATGCCTGCTCACGCCTTCACATTCTCTCCCTGTGCATTTGCTCTGGGTCCAGAGTAGCCTTAGCTGGTTAAGGTTGTTGCTTACACCTGGGGCCACCTAAGACCGTCAGAGCTCCCAAGAGCATTTTTTTTCCCCAATCTGTGCCACAGACAGGCTGCATGACCTTGGCAAATTACCTAATATCTGCTTTCCCATCAAGAAAATTATGATGATACTTACCTGCCTCCCATGAGGAGCATTTGGCCTTCATTAAGGATTAGGACATGCTTTTAGTTTAGTTAGTTGTGTTGAAATATGCTTGGTAAGCAAAAGTTATTGTTAAATAATGAATGAGGAGAAATGCTGTCAAAGTAATGCAACAGACCGAGCTGGTGCTAAGAGCAGTAACCAAATGAAAATCACATGCACCGTGATGTCAGAGCAGGGCAGTATGGCTGAAAACTAAGAATAAGCAGCAGATGTCAGTGACTCATTAAAATAACAAACTTGTATTTCTAATTTTGTCAACATACTGTGGCACTTTTGATAGGACGGATTAACCGCTGATGAACTTGTAGGATTTTTTACACACGTGGTGCTGAGTTAAGGACACAGTTATAGCCGTCAGCCTGTGTTAGTGAATCTGTGGCTGGTTTATGAGGCAGTATTAAAATCCACAGATTTAAGATTTAGAAATGCAGAAAATTTCCCTGAAACTGCTAATGTTGGATGGGTAAAATAATAAGTTAGCTGAGTATGGAGTGCTTTGTCTTGTAGGGATTATTCTTCTAGAAGGTCTGTGACTTTAGACGTTCTCAGGTGGCCTATTTTGCATCTTCCCACTCAAGCAAGCAGCCGTGTAATGGACGGATGCATTTACTCTGGATGCGGTACCGATACTAAATATTAAGTGTTTTCTTACAGCAATAATCAGAAAGATGCACAGCCAAGCACTTATTTATCCTACTCCCTGTTTCATGAGCACTGGCATCTTAAATGTACTGGCAAAGCAGATGTGTATGTTTTGTCAGCACGACTGTGTGTTTTTGATAATCCATCTCCTCCAACTCTGCAAGGGCTCATTTTTCTAAGCATATTTTATACTTAGCAGCACCTGGATCGTTACCCGTGCACCTCATGAAGCCTTTTTTCTTATTCATTTTCCTAATTAACAGCCTGTGCCTGCCACGTGTGCATAATAATGCTTGCATCCTTGCACAGGTAAAAGCAGTCTCTCAACAGCAGTCTTTTTTTTTTTTTTTTTTTTCCCCTTTGCATCTCTAAAACAACCTAACAAATTTTGGGGGAGGCTGTTTTCATATGGAACCCTGACATCCACTTTGACTCCACAGTCCCACCAAAGCCTGGCACGGAGCCGTGCCACTGCTGCTGGCTTCTGCCCGCTGCCCCCAGCAAGCCAGGCAGAAGAGCGAGCCCAGCAGCTCCACGGCATCGCCGGCAGCCTTTGCTCGCCCTGGGCATCGCCTCTCGCCAGGAGCACAGCAGCACATCATACGGTGCTGAATGACAAGCAGTTCTATATTAAGAAAAACATGAAAACGCAGCTTATTAGAAGCCACAGGGTTGATTGAAAGTGTAATAAATGGCAGCCTACCAACAAAGATTGTTGCTCTGGGTAGATAATCTGATTAGTAAATATTTATTTCATTACAAAGTCTCTTTTAGGGTTTGATCTGCGTTCAGTCAACAATTCTAAGTGACCTCTTCAGCATTTTAAATTGGATCTGGAGGTTCTGCCATTTGAACCAGGGATACCATAAATAAATAAGAGGTTCAGTGCAATTGGAGGTGGTGGTATGAAATGCAATAGTATTTATTTAGAGAATCCTAAGGGGAATCTGCTCTTTGATTATGCAGTTTGTTTGCTTTGAACTCCTAACTTGTTTAATGTTAAATTTTGAGAAGATACAGAAATATTGCACTCATCCAGGGACAACTGAAAAACATTAACTCTTCGATTACTACTGCACAGGTGTCCATTTCACCGGTGCAGCTCGCTAGTGTATCTCAGCCTAATGGCTAGCAAATTGTACTGTACCTGGCTTCTTCAAGCAGTGTAGCAAATGCTTTTTGCCCAGGCATGCCTGGTATAATCAGCTATGAAGAAGAAAGGGAAAACATACGTTTTTTATCAGTTTTACTGATGTGTACTGATATGTACCAATGTGAAGCCAACAAATCAGAACATTTTAATAGTTGCATTATAGATACATATGTTGCACAATCATTGTTCTCAGCCTGCATGAAGCCTTCAATGTAATGTTCTACAGTCGGTCTGCAGAAATAACAAAAGCAATTTTACTTTGTCCAGGATATCAGATAAATGAATGCAGATTTAAAGGAGAGGAGTGCAGAACTTTCTCCCGCTGGAGGTTGTGGTTTTAGCTTTAAATTCAGAAAATGCTTAAGAGAACCTTATGAAATGTAATAAAGTTCTCCTTCCCCAAGCTCACACTCTCAATCTGAAATTGTATTGAGGGAATTTGGGTTTCAATAGTGTCCTTACGGAGCAGCTATGCTTATTACTTAGATATTAGAGGTGCCCTGTTGATGTACAAGCATTTGAATTCCAGAGGGAAATAAAGTCTGTATTTTCAGCTTATTATGGTACAATATTGTAGGCATTCTGCAGTAAGCATCTAAAAAAAATTGTTCTTTTTCCTTTCTAACTTTCACCACCTAACTTGTTGTCTTGGCTTCCTACCTCTGCTGCAAAAGAAAACATCAGCTTAAATTTCCAATTCCCTAGTAAGAGGTTACATGCATTATAATGCTATTATAGCTAATGTTGTTTATGTGCTTAATTCGGTGTGCTAACAGTGGTGGCCACAGCTTGAAGTCGTTGTGCCACCTAGGTGCTTGAGGAAAGCACTAAAATTACCCAAGAGCAGACTGAGATCCAGACCCCGTGTCCTCTCCTGTTTTGTCTCCTCCAACGCTGGCTTTCAGTGTCCTGCTAAGTTTGCCTTGTAAATACAGGTGCACACCAGACAGCGTAGCTGTAGGATGGCTCGCTCAAAGAAGCAGAAGCAAAACCATGCAGCAGGCACGTGGATGTACTGGGAAGGAGCTGCTCTGGGTAAAAATGCCTTGTCACATCCTTCACCATCTCATTTTCACTTGCATATGCTCCTGTGGCATTGCAGGAATACACTTGCTTGCAGCCTGGCTTGTGAACTCGAATCCCAATTATCCTCCTTTCCACCCTGTCCGCTAGAAATGAAAAAAGGAAAGAGCAAACCTGAGCAAAAGCTCTCAACTCTCTCTGCTCTCTGCATGAAATGGAGCGTGGAGGAGAGCGCTCCAGGCAAGCAGCAGCTCCGAGTTAAGCGCCAGGTCAACGCTAAAGGCCAGGAGAGCTGGTCAGCATGCTCCCAGTGTGTAACACAGGCAATGCTCGCCACCTTTTGCAATGGATAGGATTATTTATAAATGACACATGAAGGGATTTTGAGGTCTGTGAAGGCAGCACCATGGTAGGATCAGAAAAAGCTTGAAGGTATTCGTTCAGCCAAGCTCCTCGCCCATGTTTACCGCAGCCCAAAATAAGCTCCAAAGTGAGAGGAAGTAGAAGACTTTTGCTGTGCTTTGGAAGAACTTTCCCTACTTTCACTTGCACAGCCATAAAATGAGGAACAAGCCTATGTATATACTATAGTGCTATACTAGGGGAGCTCCTCTTCCCTATTTTGTTTCTTTCTTATACTATAGTGGTATACTAGGGGAGCTCCTCTTCTCTATTTTGTTTCTTTCTGTCCCCAGCGAGTACAGAAATCTTACTACTTAAATAAAAATGAAGGGTAGGGTTCGTGCAGCTGAAATCAGGGAGCTTTGGCATTGCCTTCAGTCAGGATGGCAGGAGCTGAGCGCACATATGGGTTTTGTTTCATGCTTCCCATGGGCAGTTTCAGTGCTTTCGTACATAACTGGCCTACTTTGCATTTCATTATGCCTATTTAAGCTATATTTTAACTGTAGATTTGTGAGGGGCTTAGCCTCTGAGGTCATTTAAGAGTGTTTGACAAAAGGCTCTCTATTTTAAATTAATTCTCTAAACCCAACCAACTTTAAAATTTTTATTTTCCCTCCCTATTCCAAATAGTTGACCAAAGCTTAGAGGGTTCTTAGGTCTTGTTCTTAGAGCGAAACAGATCATAGGACCCATTAAACTATATACATTTAATGTGGGATCCATATATTAATTAGTAGCACAAATGAGCAAACATTGCTTTCCATAGATATCCTGGTGTTACTGCTGAAACTGGGAGCCCTTCTTCCCCCGGAGTAGGTCTGCTACATTTTAGATTGTTAAAAATGATGAAAAAATCCTTTTGACACACACAGAGGATTAAAAACAAAGATACTGTTTGTTGTGCTATGACAAACACACCCCAAAACTGAAGCTCAGGTGTTTACCTTCTGGCTTTTGAGCCTTCAGCGGCTGAGTTCTTCCCAACCAAAGCAGATAGAAATCACTAATGAAAGTCATATTCTTTGTTAGTTGTACACCGAGAGCCAGGGCTCGATGGAAAACACTACTACTAGACTGGGGATACACCTTGGGTTATTACAGCTGGCAGTATCACAGTGATTTCAGGTTTGGGGACCTTATCTTTTGAGAGCCTGAAAAAATACTGTTTTAAAAAAATTAACATTCTTGGGCAAACATGAAACTGGCAGTATGGGAAAAGTCTGTTTTGTCACTCTTGTATTGGCGGTGCAGGTCTTCATATTCAGCAGTTTTATTTTGATTAAGGAAAAAGGTGGCTTCTCACCGCAGGAGCCCATCTGTGCTGCAGGTCCCCCCACCCTGCAGTGCAGCCTGACATCCTCGCAACATCTCAGTCATTCCTTGCAGTTCAATGTATTCCAGGAAGAGAGAAGGATGTGTCTGATTATTGATCAAATTCTTTTGGAAAATCACAAATGCAAGTGACTTCTGCATGACCTTAAGAAAGATGTCTTGCCTAAGCCTTTCTCACGCTAGCACACACGCATGGTTTAGCGTTCACACTTTTTATGTTTCTGGCTCATAGAAAACCCCATTCCTGTTGGATGCATTGAATTCAGTGGTTGGATCTGCTTGTCAGATGAAGTACAAAATCCTGCTTGTATCCATTTGTCTTCCTGTATACCCTTTCAGCTCTCTTTTTTGTGCCTCCAACATGGATATTTTTAGCCCAAGAACTTTTAATTTGTACATTTCACGTACACGTCTTTTTTTCTTGGCTTCATTACTCTTACTGGTCACAAACTCTGCCTGAGGACAACATACTGAGCCTAGCTGCTGTCTTCTGCAGCCTTACACAACAGTGATGCCCAGGTTGTTCCCACCCTCCAAAGAGTAGAAAACTCCCCTTCTCCTGCCTCTGAGTGACCCAGAGACCTTCCTCCCCGCTTCTCCCTCCCTCCCCCTATCCCATCCTGCCTGTACCAGGAAGAGTAGGAGGAAAGTCACTCTTGGGTTGTAATGAATTTTAGGTCTTTCTGATGTAGCAAGATACAACACACATAATAACTTGTCTCTGTGTTAAATATTGATTTGTTCTTTTCCATGGCACATTTATTCAAAGCTTCATGACATCAGGTTTCCACCATCGCTCTGTGTGTGTGTGCACATGTTCACACATCAATACTCATTAATATCGGATGTCCTGTCAATTCCCTGTATTGACACTGAAGTAGACCATGCATTTGAAAGCATGTATTGACATTTAGGAATTGCCTGTATCAATCAAACATTTTCTCTCAAAGGAAGAGTGCAGCCAAACAAACAAAAGGTGCCTCTGTGATGTGCAGCCTTTGCTGCCGAACATAGACAGGAGAGAGTATGCACTTTGTTTCTTACCCTAAAGAACGGTTCATTGCAAAGCCTGTAGTACATTACTGACTATGATGGGTTGATGGCTGGAGGCCAGTTTGTGAGGTTTTCCACCCTTGGTTTCATGGATTGCTTAAAAGTAACAAAAAAGCGGTTCTTCCAGTTGAAGCCCCAAACCCATGGCTACAATCTCAGGGCCCTGGAGATGATGAGGTAAGCTGGGGGAGCCTAAGCACACCACGCAGGCAGAACAGAATTGCTAATTGCGATAACTTCATAGTATAGCCTATTCCACTACAGCCTGATGAGCTAATTCTTTATGCTGCATTTCTCCAGCAAAATGCATTTGTATGCATTAAGGCTAATAAACACACCAGCCAAATTCAAATGGGAGCTAAGAGTACATGCATTTCCAAGGGAGTTCATTGCTGAGAGAAGAATTTCCCATGCTCTTTTCCTGTGCTTTAGTTTCAGTTTTACGGCATTAATAGAGGTTAGGTTGTTGATAGCACATCCTGTAAACAGTGGGTCTTCTGTAGATGTTAGTGGCTGGCAGGGGGCTGCCCCCACCTCCCCACGCGTGAGCACCGCATCAGAGCCTGTCAAATCCAACTAGTTCTGGGATGTGGTTTTCAGAGGGTTGGCAAAGGGTTTGCTGGAAAGAAGTAATTGCGTAAGTAGATTCTTTCAGGAAGAAGTGGGTGGTCTGACTTGGGGACCAAGGAGTCAGCAAGCAATTTCTGGTGCTTGCTAGCTCCTCACGCTCCTGGCCTCAGTGACCTTGGGCTAACAACTTAACCTTGCACACTGTTTTCCTCTGCTGCAAGTATCTGGTATTTCAAAAACGGAAAGGGTTTTGCTGTCTCCATAAACAAACCTGATCCTGCTATCAGCATCAGGAATCATGTCTCCATCTCCCCATAATGTTGCTGGGTCAGGGCTGATGGTCACACTGGCTGCGCTGTTGTGGCAGCCCCCTGTGGGCAGTCGGGGGGGGGGGCAGATCTGTGGCTCAGCAGGGTTGTGCTGAGACTCCTCACTTTTGTAGGTTATTGTTTGAGGAGAGGGTATTTTGCAGCAGCTGGGGTCTGGCCAGGGCAGCGTGTGTCCTTGCACATGTGTTCTGAAGCCTACTGACATGTGGCTATCCCACAAACTTCTCCTTTTGCAGCAGCAGAACTCTAGGAAGCAGTGTGCTGTCCTTTTGTTTGTCTCACACAGGTGATATTAACACATCAGCACTGCACCAGTACTTGTAATACAGTGCTTTGTTCCTGCTTGTACAGTTTCCAGGTGGTACTTGCTGCTCCATCCAACTCACCACTCCAGGTTTGGCTAAGGTGCCAAAATAGGCCTAATTCGGCCAAACAGGGCTGTGGAGACCTGTTACAAACTGGTGTTTGACCTCTTGCACTTTTTTTCCCCTGAGATAAGGGTGAGCCTAAATAGCTTCCCTGGAGTCCTTGTCATTGCAGTTCTTTTGCCTACAGTTCACCAAAGGGTCTAGGCATGGAGGCAAGCTCAGGCTGGTAGGACTGCATTGCTCCTGGGACATGGGATGACCAGTGTTTGGCACAGGGCGGTTGTATGTGGAGATACGTCAAGGCCCAAAGACATGGGATGCCTTTGCTTTCACTATCCTCGGCTGAAGTTTGAAGAAGCCAAACTCATGCTCAAGAGGGGAGTTGTCACACTGTAGAGTTTTCCCGTCGTCCACATATTCCTTGTTTAAATATAGCTAATGTTAATGAAATCCTGGTCTACAGAAGGTTCCTGAACTATACTGGGGTTCTTGGTGGGACCCATGTTCCCATGTGGTAGCCTGCCCATAGCAGTTACAGCTTCACAAACAGCAAAGCCTACCAGCCCATTGTCATGGAGGTCTTGAGGTGGTGTTCACCCATCACACACTTGCCTTGTGGGTGACATCAGATCTTAATCGAGCTCCACAGTCAGCATCAGCCAGCACTTCATTCTTACCATACTGACTTCTCTAAATTCTGTCCACTGTTCATAACTCCTTTTAGTAGTTTCTTTCCTAACTTCCCTCTGTTAGCAATGTCATACTCAGATTTTACATTTTTTCCCGAATCTGTCTTCTGCCCACCCATTTTGTGTCCTGTTTGCTGTTGAAACTTCTTTGCATTACGTATTCAGTAAGAAATGCCTCCCTCTATGAAACGCTTTCTGCCTGCAAACACCCCGTTTCCCTTAAGACTTCCAGCAATGATCTCTGAAAATATCCACACCACTTCACGGAGAGCTTGTCTCTGGTGTATTCAGATGTCAAACTGTTTGTGTCTCGGCTTGGATCAGACACTGTCTCATTTGTGTGCAGAGCCCTACTGTGCACATGGGACACTTCTCAATAAATAATAGCCCTGGATTTGTCTGCTGCATCCTATAGTAAATTTGGAAAATAAGCCCAAACTTTTCACAGTTGAGAACTCTCTCTCCTTGCTTTTTTCCCTGCATTTTAAATTATGTTTTTGCTGTGTTTTCATTAAGCTTTTGTGATTGCATTCTCCGGTATTTGAGAACTCCCCCTTGCACAAAATTGGGCTAAAAATCAGCTACAGATTTCCTACGGGGAATTTCCCTTCTGATGGAGATGACACTGTAGTCTCCACAGTGGAAACACCACTCTCTTTTTCTAAGCCTGTGGACTGGATGGGATGGAGGGTGAGGGGAGGAGAGGAAGGCTGATGCACCTTGTATGAGCTGAACCCACCATGGATGTGGGGGATCTTATACCATCCCAGCAAGGAAGGGAAGGTCCTATCCTTCTCTGAGATAGAGCTGGGCCAAGCAGGGCTAAACCAAGTGAGCAGCACATAGCTGTTTCTCCCTAGTTTTCATGCCATGCTCATCACAGCTGTGTCCAAACACCTTGCAGTAGTAGGTCATTGAGCGATGTGGTGGCACATCAGCCACACGTTGTTTGCTTCCTCTACTCCCGCCTGGCTCCCTGATGTCCCCCTTTTCTGCTGGTTGAGCTCCATAAGGCATCCTCATATTTTTTTTTTTGCCCAATGGAGGTAAAAGAAAGCAAAATAGGGGATTTTCAGCAGCTGTTGCAATGGAATGAGCAGTATTGTGGAATTCAGCAAAGCAACACCACAGCATTATCAGAAGAGCGTAAGCTGCAGTAGAACCAGACAGCCTTCTGGTCCATCTACCCATGAGTCTGCTGGCTTTAAGGTAAGTGTCTGTATTTGCAGAGGAAGTGTGTGTGGAAGCAAAGGGAGCTCCAAGAGGGCTTGAAAGGAAGGGTGTTGTAAACCTACAGCAGCGACGCTGTGTTGCTAGAGATGCCTAATTGCCTATTTTACCGTGCTGCTTTTCTGCCTGTTGTCCCTGCTCTTCTTGAACAAGCGGGGTATTCTGATACATGAAAAATTCCTCTCTCCAAGGGACATGGCATACTTAAAACAGGAACTGATCCGTGAGATGACCAACCACACCCACCCCCCAAGGGCTCTGGGTTTGTTTGTGCTCATGAGCGTGTCTGCACATCACCCACCCTTCTCTGGTCAAGAGCCACCAGAGTATTGTAATATAGAGGAATCCTGCTCTTGCACAGAAGCTGATTGCAAAACAAACCCTTGCTTTCCTGACCTGTGGTTTGTACAGTGGATGGCTTTAAAATTAGGGGTCGGTGAATAATTGATCAGGCTGTTAGACTGCCAAATTGGAAAAAATCATCACCGATGTCGTTGTAAATGCTCATAGATGACTAAACAGCACTGGGTTTGTTTCTTCCGATCGACATGGCAGCAGCAAAATGGAGTGGAAAAAGGAAGTACAGGGAGAATGAGGTTTTAGCGTCAAACAAAAGATTCCCATGCACTCCAAATGAAACCTTAGTCCTTTGAAGAAAAGCCTGGAAGAGAAAGGCAGGCTTTGCAGAGGAGGAGAAGTGCCTGGCTCACCTTTCACCTGATAGCTCAGCGGTTCAAGCCTGCACCCAGGGGTGCACACTGACGGGGGCTGCAATCCCTGTCCTGCCTGGGACAGCCTGGATCTGTCCCCCTGTGCACAGCCAGCCTTCTGCACCCGCTCTGCTCCTCCGCCTGGCTGGGTGGTCCCTGCCACGAGTCCGGGGGCTCGCAGCAGCTAGGGGCATGTCCTCACCATGGTGTTACTTGCACCTTCATAGTCTCTTTTCTGATGAATAGTTTAAATATTTCCATCCCAGCAGGCTGTGCCAAGTGAATTGCAGCCAGGCAGGGGTTTGAGCTTTCTCCTGAAAAGCCGAGGGCTGGATTTGCATCCACCCCTCAGCCAGGCTGCAGCAAGACATGAGCCCATGTCCCACCTTTCAAGAGGACTATACTGAAGTTAGTTTCCCTTAATATGTCCCATTTCATGTCAGCTCTGCTGTGCATCGAACACAACAAACAAGCTGTCCACATACATGCCACTATACAGCAGTAAGCAGAAACTACTACAGATCTGTTCTTGTAGCAAATGTTCTTGCCACTCCCCAGAACAGAGCAGTGGGACATTAATAAAGAAAGAAAATTAGAATAGGCAGGAATGTCCCACCTGGCTTGATCTTACGCTGAATTTTTGGAGAAGAAAGCAACGAGACACTGAGAAGCACGGTCAGGGATGGGACTCTGCCGTCAGAGTCCTTGGAGTGAGAAGACCTGACCTCAATCTCAGAATAAAGTGGGGGGCCCTGAAGGATGGACAACCCAGACCCTTGGCAGTATGTAACATGAGAGATGGCCAGCTAGGTATCTTGGGCATAAATTGTAGTTGGCACTTTAATAATCTTGCAGCCCTTGCTTTGGCAGACTGATGGATTTTTTCAGAATCAGGAGGACATTTGAAATATGTATTTTCTGGACTAGATTTTAATTTGGGGGCCTGTCAACCTTGGCACTGTCCTTTCTGTTAAAACAAGGTCACCATGACGTCCTTAGCCTGTGTAATACATGCCTTTCCCAGGGATTTAACTGTCTGAGACATAATGTAGTTCATAATGTTGTAAATATCTTCAGGTTTGCCAATCCTTGCGATTTGATTGCAAGTTTTGCAGTACTGTCTGATTTGGAAAGAGAAAAAGAGAATGACAGTTGTTGTTATGGCTTTTTGTCTTTTGGCTTGAAAACCTCAGCTGTGAGATTGTGAAGTTGGGGGGAGTGTTTCTTTTTTTTTTTTTTACCCCCCTTGGCTGATACCAAAGATCTATTAAAAGTGTCTTGGATGTATTCTCTTTTTTTTTTTTTTTTTTTTTTTGGTAATATTTGGGAGAAGCAGTTTCATATGCTGAGAAATGCATTTCCATGGCTCAGGATTCATACCAGAGAGCCCAGTGGGCCTGTCACAAGGTCTGAAGCCAAGCCCCCCCTCCCCCTCTCAGAAAAAAAAAAAATAAAAGAGCTGTGCTGTTTTTTGGTATGAATGGGCAGATACGTGTGTGATTGCATGGATGAATCCAAACTGGTGCTTCCTGTCTTCTGACTGCATTTCAGCACTGTCATTTGTCTTCCTTGTATAACTTGCCTTTCAGCTCTGTATGTCGATGAGAGCAGCCAGGTTAGCCACATCTTCTGGTTAGTTGGGCATGTAGGATGTAGGCTACTTTCTTTGGATCTTTTTTCCCAGGAATTGTGGCAGAATCTCCTGCTGCTTCACATGAAGTTCCCTATGCTCAGGTGTTTGATTTATCCCAGTCCTTCAGCATTAATAATTTCCTTTGCCTCTCACTTAGCATCTTTGGCAAAATTAGAACTCTTCACGCAAAGAAAAGATTGTTTATGTTAATAATAAAAATAGCAGCAAAAGTAAGTCTTAGTGCCTTTGTGGATCTGCAGCAGCTTTTTTTCTAGCTGGAAAAGTATCCACTTGAGGCTGCCCTTTGTCTTTTACCTTTAGGCTTTTATAGAACTATGTCAATTTTTTTTTCTTCTCTTAGACATTAACCTTTAGTAAGAAACAAGGTCGGGGGTTTAGAAATCCAGATAGCTAATCTTTGCTGTTCTTTCCTTGTCAGACAAGGCTGTAATATTCTCAAAGAGATCCAGTGAGCAAGTGAAGCATCATCTCCCCTGTGCTTGCTCTCCTTGGTCTCTTTTTTTCCCTGCCTGAAATGAGAGTAAAAAATTCTTAAGTATTCTTTCTTTGTTGCCTGCATGTAGTATTTTTAAATTTCATTATGTAATAATTTCTTTCTTCACTTCCCCTCATCTGCTATTTGGTCTTTTATGTGGGAAGATTGTTACCATCATGACACAGCCATTGTCCTACAAAACCATTTTAAAACACTCTTTTACTGACTCCTGAAAGCAGAACAAGAGAGGTTAATGCTGATAACTTCTACTTTATCTCAGATTTTATGGATAGATGATGGTGGACATTTTATTTACGCATTTCTGCAAAATTGAGTCATTTCCCATTCAAGGCACATATAGATTTCTTGAAGGCATGTGAAAGCTGTAGAGGTCTGAAAAGTGTAGTGAGCTTTTAACAGGCATGTAACAGAAAAATGCAGTTTTATTTCTGGCAGTTTTAGAATGTGTCCAGTTTAATAACTTGAAATACTATAAATATTCGCAGGCGTTTTTCAAATAACATCAGATCTAATAGACACTATTTAAGGTTGCTAAACATTAGGCGTTGTGTTATTCAACTGATCTCCTGAAAAATACATTCTTCTTTTCTTGTAATTAATCTCATTAAAAAGTCTTTAGCTAGTATGGAGAAATAATGGATCTTTAATGTTTTGTTTGATATTGAAAGCAAGTTTATAGTGAGACATTAAAAAGTAGTTTTAATGTGCTGCTCAGCATGCGTGGGTACTCGCAGTCGGTGATGCCTAATGGAAATGTGATCAAAACGGCAGCTTAGGCCAAAAAACTGCATGAGAAATGTGCTGAGAGAGGCCAAGATGGGTAACTTGGCACCTGAGGACCAGCATCCTCCTGCTCTGAACAGAACAGCCCCAGGGGAAGCAGCATGTCTTTTATGTCAGTAGTTGGTGGTTCAAGAAGTCACATATCCTGTGCTACCAGTGTGTGGTCCTATTTTATGAAATACATATACATATATTTCCAATTTTCCTTTTTTTCTGGCATTTTTCACAATCAGCGAAATTCTAAAAATCTGTAATCTGAAATCTTCTTGTTCAAAAAGCAGATCTCGAAGTTTAGCTGTAAGCCAAGTAAAACAGGCCACTAAATGTCTCTGAAATATCTTGTAATCACTTGAAACAGCTCGGCTGGATCTTGTTCAAACAGATGGATCCTACTCTTCTATGGATCTTGTTCAAAGAGTTTCCCTGTCTATTTTGGAAGTGGGAACCACCTATGACAAGTATCCAGAGACCTGCAGGATCCTGCTAGAAGACTGTGAGCCAGCCAGGTCCGTAAAGAAGTAGTGTTAGCAAATAATAAGCTTTCAGGCTAGCATATAAAGTTGAAAAAAGCAAATATTTAGGGTGGTAAGAAACTTTTCACTGAAAGTAATTTAAAGGTACTTCATTGGGGGTTATTGTCAAAGAGCAAATAATAATTTTGTTTGCGTGTAGCAGGGTGTTAGAAACTGTCTCTCGCACTGACGGGTGAGAAGGCAATGGGGAAAGTGGCATGCTGAGGACCGAATGAGGGGTTTGATATGGTCACATGTACCATTTTCTGAAGTTAACCAAGGGCGTGTGCTCAGGCTGAGGGGACAGCCCAGGACGAGGCTTTGCATGGGCTGGTCCATGCCAGGGTTGTCCCCTGGTTGCCTTGCTGCCACGCACAGTGCCAGCGTGTGTGGGTGGCGATGCGCAGAGAGGAGATGAAGGGGTTTGAGAAAACAGGCGGCTTTTGATTGCCTGGTTTAGCAGTGTGGTGCAATTCCTTAAGGAGAAATGCTCTGCATGCGAGAATTGGAAGTGGGAAGAAAAAAACCCAAAAAAAACAACCCACCCAAATGCACAAATATAAAAGGGGGCTCACTGGCTGGAAGACATACTGAAAGAGGAGCTTTAAGTCAGCTGGTAGGAAAATCTTTCTGTTGACAGATACAGTTAAGCACTGGATTGGGCTCCTTGGCAGGGATTTTGAATCACCTCCTTAGGAGACTTTTAAAAACTAGTGAGACGTACACCAGGGGCAGGCTGTGTTTGTGGGTACCACCTTTGAGGTGGCTGGTAGAGCTCCTTCCAGCTTTCTACTTACACCGTTTTCGAATGCTACCTTGCAAGCTGGGCTCATATCTTACCAAATCGATACCCTGTAATGGAAGAGCATTGGTGTGCAACCTCAGCCCTTGGCTTCCTTTCCTGCTAAATACATCTCCCTGCAATTCGTAACGTATTTCTTGACAAGTACTATCTGAACACAGAATGAAGAAATAAAGCTGACAATTATGATGATGGGGTTTTTATGCTTGTAGAACTCCTTTGACGTCTGCTTTACTAACATTTAAATTTCCTTAGAAAAAACATTATGGGCTTTCATTTTCAGTTTAATAGCTGGGAGTTCAGGTGGAAGAGCCCTTGTATCCCTGCTTATGGCTAAAAAGACATGGGGAAATTCACAAGACAAGAATCTGCTTAATATCAAGGAGTGGGACTGAAAGTGCCAATTTTCTTAGCCGTGTTACATGCTGTTTTGGGCAAGTAACGTAACTCTCTTCTTGAATTTCCTTAGCCACTCAGAGGCTCAGTCTGATCTCTTTTGTGACATTTTGGAGTACTTCAGAGAGGCAGAACTATGGAAGTGCTAAATATTACTGTTACTATATTTATTCTGTGAACAGTTTTTTGTTAAAGAAGTTCTACATTTCTGTATCTTCCTTAAGAAGATTTCAGGGGCATTTTCATGCTCTTTTCCCTTTAGTTCACAGAAGTTTGTATAACTAGTTTATTGGTACAAACTGGAACCTCACAGATTTCACATAGTTACTAAATAAATTGCTATATTGCATTGTTGACATGTTTTCAAAAACCGACATGTATAAAAACTGCAGATAAAATGTGTGAAGCCAGGAAGATGCCCTGGTCTTTGTGGCGATACTGAATATTGTGGTCTAAGAAATATTAAGTTGCTGTGATGTTGCTGAACCCAAAGGGATAACTTCCTCTTTTTTGTGGCAGAAAATCAATGTATAGCATCAGGATTGTATATTGACAGCTTGATTATAAAGGACACTGAATATGCTTGACCCTGGAATAACACCAGAATGGAATAGAACAAGACATTTATACAGTACCAACAAGGGTAGCATGCATTAACTCCTGCTTGCTCTTCTCAGTTACTTCAGATATTTTTATATCGTGTTACCATTACTGTTTCTTTTTCAAATCTTTCTTCTTTCTGTTTGCTTTTCTTTACCTTTTTTGGCATTGATGCTTCCTAGTCCACGTGTGGCTGGTGTTTCCTTACTCTTCCAAAAAATCTTGCGTAGGTTATGGGGGAAGAGCAAGAGCTTACAGTTGAAGCTGTGCAAGAGCTGAATTTTATGTGGGTTTTGTCCTTTTAATTTCTTGTATCAGGTGTAAGGTTGATGCCATGGGGTGGTCGCAAATTTCCACGTTCAGGCCTGGGTCTAGCAGGTGCCATGCTGGTAGAGGTGGTAGGTCTCCATTGCTCTGCTGAGCAGTAATTTGTCCCTCTGAGCATAACAGCAAAGGAGCAATCCCCATGGCATGTCTTTGTCTTCCTACATATGTTTTCCATCTCGTTTCAGGTGTTACATATTCTCTTAACACCAACTGTGAGGTAACTGGGCAGAATGCTGGTTATCCTACCCACTTCCAGCTGGAGCATAAGACACAGGACTGAAATGAAAGACTGTAGTAAACAATGTGATTCATTTAATCCAAAAAGGACAAAATGCTAAAAACGGTAGCAAGAGAAGTCTTTGCCGCCTTTATTTTACTATTTTAACTCAGGGATAGCTGCAGTTACTAAAAGCATATTAGGCAGTTGCAAATGAGGGAGAAATGAGCCTGTAGGCTAATTGCTAAAAATGTATTTGGCACTATGAAATTGGTGAGAAGTTCCAGTTTTCATAGAAGAGTGTAACCTCCTGCTTTTAAGTCACTTCAGTGGCTTTGCTTCCTACCTCATTACTGCCTGACCCTGAGCATTACAAAACTCTTGATTTCTCTTTTGCTGGGAATAAACCATGGTGACATCATATGCCATCTCTCCTTGACATATTCTGCCTCCCAGTACTGTTTACTCTGACATCTCATTGCTGGCATAGTTCTCATAACACTGCTATCTCTGTTTCATTGTAGTTTGTAGTTTCCCTTATTTTCCTTTGGCAGTGAGCACAAATTCCAGAAGTTTTAGAAAAATCAGAACTATCTATCTCAGCTGTTTCCCTGAACAGAGCAGTTACAGGAGACGGTATCAGATACACTCATCCTGATTGGGATTTTTTCTCCCTTCTCTGCACATCACTTTCTTCGTACCATCTTTATTTCTGAAATAATTTAATGATGTGAGAATCTCTCCCAAAGCCAAGGGAACATGAGCAGCTAAATTTTGTCTTACTTTTTGTCAGCACCTACTTTCCTGTTTTTAATGGATAGATAATAACATTCCTTTTTAAAAAATAAAAAAGGCTAACATTTACAGATATTCATGTTTCTTCAGTCAGTAAGGAAAGGTCAGTCTGCATTGTAAACAGAGCTGTGACCATGGTACAAGTCAGGATGCCATCCCAGCCTTAACCACAGCAGCTTGTAACAAAAACAGAGGAGGTGCAGCAGGATAAATGTGATCTGTGGCTCACCATACGGGTGAGGATCCAGGCTTCCTGCTGGTCTACCCAAAGCAGCTAGATTAACATTGTCTCAAGTACTGCTAGAAGTGCTGCATTTGTAACTGCTTATCAATTCTGGCTCAAGCATCTTTTTTTTTTTTTTAGCTCTTTGCAACAGAGCAGGAAGGAATAGGACTATTTTAATTTTGGAAGTGGGTTTTCATCATTCCCTTCCCAGGCTTGAGCTTTTGGGCAGGCACACATTCAAGCAGGGAGAGGTTGCCTTCCATGATCTCAGTGATTATTTCTGGACAAAGTTAAACAGGAAATTAGATAGCTTTTTTTTACATTCTTGCAGAGCTACTAAAGCACCGTGTGGATAAAGTTGAGTGCACATTCATCAGGAGAGGAAACATTATCCTTTCTTTTTATTATTTAGAGAATATTGGTGCATACAGATGAGCTTGGCTCTGGCGAGTCACTCGGGGAGAAGAAACCTCAAATCCTTGGGATCCACTTACCATGTCATTCTCCCTCTCAGAGCAACTTTCAGTCCTAGGATCTTTGTAGGAAGCAGTTGCATAAATTAGGGAACCAAAATGTGTGGTGTTTATGTGTATGTTTGTGTAGTATCCATCACAAAGTGCAGCTCAGCAAGAGATTTTTGCAGTGCTTCAAAGGTGCACCACATTACAAACCAGATGACGGCACGTGGGGAAGAGAACCTTATCCAATTAGAAATATAGTTTGCTACAGAGAATAAACGTGGCAAACTCATCCCCGACAAGTTTGTCTATTTAGCTTGGTTGCATTAACACAGGAAAGCCAGAGTGCTGGCTCCTTTTGTGCTGGGTGCTTCAACATACACAGTTAAAATGTAGCCCCTAAAATAATATCTTCTGAGGTTATGATACAAAGCAAGAGGTGGACAGAGCAAACAGATGGAGGGAGCGCAAGTGAGACCATTACATTTAACATAATAAGCCATGGTCACACCATCTGCCTAACTGTTCTGGAGTGGTTTTAATCAAAATCTCACCTAAAGCACTCCGATTCTTGGGAATATTGCCATATAATCTTTGCTGACCACAGGGATTCAGGGTTTTCACTTAAACCACATTTCTCGAATAATGTTACAAAACTGCACTTTGGAATATTTTATCCGTGGCTTTGGTCTAGAAATAATCCAGCAAATAGTGATGGGATGCATGCCGCTATTAGAGCTTATTTTCATGCTCTTGTTTGTTGTTGTAATTTGTGGAGGAAGGCCATAAGTTAAATCTCTAATTCACAACAAGTTTTAATGTAAATCATATCCCATTACAGTACATCATAGTGATATAATACAATATGTTAGTTTGCCCTAAGTGGATGTATTTGTCTCTATTTTCTGGCTCAGATAATAGTTACCATCTGGGTGTGTTTATTTTTTGTTGTTGTTTCTTTTAATCATTTGTGGCGCTGCTTGTTTTAAAGTCGAAAATGAGTAAAAATTGAAGCTGATTTAGGAAATCGCCTGGAGAATATCAAAGGGAGCATCAGACACTTTAAATGCTTCACATTTTTAACCTATTACTGAGAACATTTCAGTAGCCTTGAGGCATGTTCCTCCCTTCCTATTCCACTATCTGTCTTTGGATATCTTACAAAACCAGCAGCACTGGGGTTGAGCATGAGAAAGCAGGGTAGAATCCCCAGCTTCAAACCCTACTCTTTTATCTGGACTTAACAAATACCAGATAGGACTTTGGTGTTGCCCATCCCCATGTGCAGGATGCAGAGAGGTACGTCCAGCCTGACTCTGAATCCGAGTGTTCATATTTCTGGCTGCTGTGAGCATTTTTTGCTGCAGTCATTTTTGTCTTAGGACTCTGTGTGTTTGCTGTCTGTATAATTTTATATGCATGTATTTTGTACATCCTTTAGGCTGTTTTATTCAGTCCCTTGCAAGTCTCTTTATTCCAAGCCAGTGCATCGTATGTAGCAATGTAGGTGCCTAATTTGCACCTAAATTTTAGGTGGCTGATGAAGAAGCCCCCGTAAAGTAAGTGCATAAATTCCTTATAATGTCACTGGGGAGAAATAGTTGCTTTGAACGCTCCCAAAGAGAGATCTTTTCTACCTGACTTTGACACTTAAGTTGCTCTCAATAGTGCTGTGATCTTTTTCCTTCTGATGAAATCTCGGAGATTTGAGGTATGATACACTTTTTCTTGTTCTGTGCTGGTGCAGGATGACTGTGGTGGTCAAAGATCATAAAGAACTCACTGAATTGAATTTGGCCTCTGTCACTGAACAAAGGATATATATTCAGTTTTCTGGTTTGGGGCACCTATAACAGTATTTTAGATGTGGATTTGGAGAACATAAATGTAAGCTCTAAACTTGCACACATTTAGATAAGGAATAGATTACATCTGCCTTCTGACTGGCAGGCAGGCATATGGCTGTAAAAAGGTCAGGTCTCAAATCATACAACTTCTACGCTAAGAGCTAAACAAACATGACCCTGTTTATTCTAGTGCACTGGTGTCTGTAGGAAATACCTTCACACTTGGTGAGACACAACCTACAACCCTGGGTGTGCTTTTAAAAACAGGCCTGCCTCATTTAGCTCCCTACCATTAAGTCTTGCAGCGCCCATGGAAGCCAAAAGGAATCCTCATTCTTTCCAGACTGTCTGTACTGCTGGGTATGCTTGGTGGCATTAACCGGATGGGTACCATACCTAATACTTGTAGACCTCGGAGAGATACCGCAGGAAGAGCTGGTAGCCATTTGCAGATACCTACAGCCGTTCTTGCTGGGCATACAGCAGCAATGGCAGAGGTACCTCTCAGGACATCAGATGCGGACCCTCTCTTGGTTTGTCTTCTGCTGCATCCTGGAAGTTTGCATTTCCTTGTCCCATGCATTAGTTTGGATACAGCTTTATAGACTGCTTTTGAGCCCTTTACTCGATTTAGTTTTAGCCACCTCACACCAAGAAAGGCAGAATTTATCCCAGCATCTTTCCCAGACATAAAATACTTTAATCATATTTTCTAATTATTTCTATTCAGACATGGAAATCCAAATCACACAGTCCCTAATGATGTTATATGCAATGAAAGGAAGAGCCTTTTCCCAAATACTTGACTTTATTGTGTCATGATTAGAGGCAACAAATAAATGAGAGAAAACAAGGTTTTGGTTAAATAGAAAAGTCATGGCTATTTTCTTTATTCAAACTGTTTTGATATGATAAACTGTGGAAAAAGAAATTACACATGAGAAAACACTTGAAGTCATCATTGATATTATCAGACTACCATTTGCTTGAAAAACAGCTAGCATTCAGACTAACAGTATTCTTCAGAAGCAGTGTTGAGATCGAATCCTCTGGCATTGACTTGAGATGAGTTTGAGAAGCATCTTTCCTTGCTGTGTAATTCTGTTATTTCTAACTGTGCCTCTGATGAAGGTTTCCAGGTATAACAGGATTTGTCTAGACTAAGCATATGGCCACATGATAGACATGTTCTTCACCACTGGTACAGATAAGCATCCAAACTGGGCAAAAGTAAAACAAATTGAAAATTAAATTACATGATTTTCTGTACACACGTATCCCAAGTTCTTTTGTTCATTGTACACAGTAAAGTTAAGCACAACTTTGCCCATGCTTTAGGCTCTGTCATCTCTTTTGCATTTGACTGTATAAAATACATCAGATAGAGAGTGGTCTTGTTTATTTGGAGATTCAAAGGTGGGACACAGAAGCTTCATCTATCTGCATAGCAAAACTTTTATTAAGTGGGACCAGCTATACTCCAACAGAAAAATGGCCAAGGGCCTTAAAGGAAATTAAAATGAGCCATAACAATTGGAATTCGCACAATAGCGTAAAGGACCTTCCTAAGATATATATTACATGCATTAAAAAGTGTTGAACAGGAAAGAATGTGATAATGGAGATTATCTCTCAAAAGCAAAAACAACATCAGAAAATAAAAATAAGAGCTGTGAGTGAAGAACAAAACTCCGTGACTGCAGCACCTGCGAGAGCTTCGTGGGGCAGGTGTGCCTGCAGCCTGGACCTCCTGCCTCCTTCGCTCCCCAGGGGCTGAGCTGAGAATCAGGCTCTAAAACTCTTGCAAGAGAAAGGGAGCTTCAACGGTCAATCAGGCAAAGATTTCTTAGGTACGGGGGGTGATGAAAGCTGAATCTGAACTGGATTTGTCTAGAAATTCAATGCATTGCTTCCATAGTGGACGTCATCATTTTGGGGAAAATTTACCAAGAATTGTGGCAGATTTCTATTCATGGCATCTTAGAAATCAAAAATAGAAGTGCGAAGAGATGCCATTTGAAGGATGCTATTATTCAAACACTTCAGGAAAGGCCTTTTAACTCTGTTATGCAGGAGATCAGAGCAGATAATACAGTGATGTCTCTGGCCTTATAATCAATGCAGTAGTATAAAAGCCCAAATAACTTGGAGAAGGCGATGTCTGGAATTCATGGTGTTATAGGCTGAAAGTCAGTATCAAAAGGGGTCTGGTTTAGACAGAACAAAGCAAAAGGATGGAGGAAAAGGACAGAAGGGGAGTGACAGAGGTATGGCTTGGATGGCACCTGATTTCTCTTGTTCCATGGCTGGTCTTCTACTCTTCTGCCCTTCTTCCTCCTCTCTGTGCAGTTTCCAGCATCTTAAATGTGCTCCAGGATCTTCATACCAGTCCGTACTGTCAGAGAGCAGCAGCAGTGGCTCCTTGGCAAGTGAGGGAGAGTCAGGAGAGAGGATGAGAGGAGGTCAGGCAGGGCAAGGGCATAGGCTTACAGGACCTCATAGCATTTTCATTGCTTGTCCCTAAAATGGTTTGAAACCTGTGACTGACCGATACAAGCTGAGTTGTCTCAAGTTTGAATGCAACAAAAAGAAGTGTCCTGAAGCAACTGTGAAAGTTAGTTGGTTGGGGTATACAATTCTTTTTAATTTTTAAATACAGAAGACACATAAGACGAAAGAGAATCAACAGAATAGCCCAGTCCTTCTGTACCCTGGCAATGAAGTCGTAGGCAATATGTCCATGTTCACTCCATAGGCAATATCCATAGGCTGTTAGAAATGTCTAGCGCCCTGTAGAGATTAAAGCCTTTTCTGAAATGGAACAAAAGCCATAAACTACGTTATAACATCGAATCACATCGTTAGAGTCCTGGATTGTTGCAGAAGCAAGAAGTTTGGTAGGTATGTGCTGGTATTTCTGCAGAAGGCTTTGCACCGTGATAGAGAATACAAGAAAACCCATCCCTGTCTGACCAAAGAAAATATTTCTGATGAATCACAACCAATATACAGAGCTCAGATCTGCTTTTGAAATCGCTCTCCCGCACCCCCACCTGGAAGATTATCTCAGTGATGCTGGAAAAGCTGTAACTCATTAGTACTAAAATCTTTGAGGGTTTATCCCAAGGTCATCTGAAGTCAAAGGGTGTATTTATATTGCCTTGATGAGTTTGGGATCAGACACCTTGGCTCTTCACAAATGTGACATCTAGCTCCCTAATTCTGTGCACATAAAAAGAGAGAACATAAAAGTTGTTGAGTTTCTGTGCCCTGTGATTGTCCTCAGTGATGCTTGGTACTCTTTTTCCAGAAGGCTTCTGCTACCTTCTCACTCCAGGCTGTTTTGATGACTTAATAAGGAAGAGCTCTTGCCATGAAACAAAGCTCATCCAAATACACATCTTTCTTTGATGCATCCCAGGTCTCAGACTGAATTTCTTCAAAAGCAATAAACAGAAAAAAAGAGAAAACAATTATCAACTTTGTGTGTAGACATCTAAGCTTCTAAAACAAAGCTTTCTTTCATGTATTCCAAGTGTTCAAGGCTAGAAGTAGGCTTTTGACCTGATTCTCTGGAGAAATTCCTTTAGAAAATAACTTCTTCTTTGATTGCTTGTCAGGGTTTTATTTCGTGCCAGTCTTACCAGACTAATAGTATAAAAAGTACAATTTCGGGAAATAGCTGGGAAGCCACAAAGAGGATGCTGGTAGCTCCAGAAATGAGGAAGCTGCAGGTCAATTGGAGAACACAGAATTAGCTGAAAAAAACCAGCACCAGCAGACATGCTGGCTGTGTATCGTGAAGATCACTTCTTCACACTGGTGGATATGATACACCTTTTGTTCGCATTCCCTGTTAGAGTGGTTATCAAATTTATGCCCGCCAAGGACAGCAAGAGCTTACATGCTCGTGGATGGGAGTAAATATTTTACAGCAATCATTTTCTCATGTTGTCATATTATTTTATTTTACTCCTGGAAATGACATTTTTCATCCAGCAGATTCCCAGGTTGTAAGGTGCAATGGAAATATTTCATGACTGAAAATATTTCATGCTGCTTACTGTATTTTATTTCTGAACTTTCTCTAGAAGTGGTCAATTCTGAAGAATGATGAGCACGTTTATACTCTCACATTGAAAACCTAGACTGCATGTAGGTTTACAGAATTTTTTTCATTGTTCTTTTTAATGCTGTCTGTTGTTTACTTGTATGAAGTGTTTGTAGATGGCTGACAGTAAACCCAGAGCCATAAGACCGTGCTGTACTTCTCAAACCACTTCAGTCATGCATGAAAGGGCTGGACCTTTCGGACAGATTCTGGGAGGTTTGCATGTTCCTTAGATGATAACAATGATACACAGGGAAATACATGAATTATTCTGTTTCACAAGCAGACAATTAAGTAAATATATTTTTCTTCTCTAGCTTAAAGAAAATAAAATAAGCTTTATTCACACAGATGTTAAAATTGCTAAAAATTATTTGGGGGTGAAAGAAAAAAGTCCCATTCCCACAGCAATTCTTCCCTCAATATTCCATTGCTAAAATACAGCTCTCCAGGCTTTTTACTCCTCAGACCTATCACAACTTTCCACTGTACTTAACTAACCCAAAGCCAAACTTATCCAACATTTTTCCAATTAAAAGCACTTGCAGATGAACCTTCTTCAAGCCAGTCAATGCTGCTTCCTAGCAGTTTGTAGCCTTCCCTTTACCATTTTATATCTCTGTAGCTTTTCTTTTTTTATGTGACACCTTTTATTTCCTCATAACCACTTTCGCCAACATATAAGAGATTTTTTTCCTCCATGTATTTGTAGAGTTTAAGGCCAGAGATGATGCTTGTGATTGCCATGGCTTGAAAATCCCCTTCATCCTTAGTTTGATTCATGATGGGCAGTGCTCCTTGTTCCTTGACAGTATCTTCCAGTGGTTAACTAATGTCAAAACCTTCACCGGATTTCCCATTTGGATGCACCCTTCTACAGCTCCCAGCAACTGGATGCCTTTAGTCTTTGTCCACTATGTTAAATGAGGTTTTTTCCCATTGTAGGATAGCACTAGGCTGTGTGATGAACTCTCCTCTTACCCTTTTTAGTATCGGTAGATATAAAGGAGAGAATATTTTACAGTCAGGAACCAAATAATGTAGCCTTTGAGGAAGCCTCTGAGGAAACCATGAACTGAATTACATGTAATTGTTTATGTGATGCAATTTCAGGGACATGACGGTCCTATTACTGTCGTACTGTAAAGATTCTTACCATGCCCTGAAGGAAAACCTGACAAGAGTAAGCAAACAAAGGAAATGGAAGTTATTAATCACAAATCTTTTTTTTTCTTTCTTCATATAAAAAATGGTGTCAAAATACAAGCAATAAACTCCACATTAGTTCCGTTATTCCCTGGGAAGGACACAAACTGCATCATCCATGCAAATTATACCTACTTTTGTTATGGAGGCAAGCGGTATTAAATCCTAAGATGGAGCACAGATAATTGCCATAGACAATCCAGCTAGTTCTAATGACAAGTCCATTTAGAAAGGTGAGTCTTTTTTTTGACCTAGCAAAACTAAACATGTTTGCAAGAAGACAGAGTAAATCCTGGGAAACTTTGTAACTGGAGGAAAGGTTTAATTCAATTACTTGATGAAGGAGCTTGAAAGTGTTCACTTAAAATCTCAAGGTCATTTAACCTCCAGTTTGTTAAAAGAATAATTTGAGATGGAAAGTTTAATGAAAATTAAGCAACTTAAATTCAAGTTAAATCCTTCACAGACTGTCTCACCTTAGTCGGCTTATGTTGTCTAGCTGTTTGGGCTTTAATACAATGAGCTTTTATTAAAACTCAAGTTACAAAAACATTTCAGTGTTCAAATAAAAGCAATATCAATAACAGGTAAACCTCTGCAACTGCCATAATTTCTACATGTATGAGTCTCAGTAGCAGCCTGTTTCCAAAATGCTGTCAGATTCTCTGGGGGCTCCTTGGGGACCCTCCTTTTGCTTTGTCTCTCTTATATATATGGTCAGTGGTGAGTTTCTCTGCTTGCAGTGGTGTTTTTGAATTGGGCAGTAGTTTCCATTCTTAATGCATCAGATTCTATAATGCCTTTGAAATTTTATTTTGGAAACCTCTATTCCTTGCAATGTCTTTGCAGTCCCATGAATTCTTAAGCTCGAGACTTTTAAGAGCGCTTGAATGTTCTTTCACTTACATTGAAAATATAGACTGTATATATCAAAGTCTCCTGGCTTTATAGATAAAGTACTCTGAAAGTTTCTGTTATTAATATGGCACACTTTCTTGAAGTACTAAAATAGTCTCTTCAATTGTAGCTTCTTTATTAAATACCTCTGTAGGCTTCTTGTAACTTAAAATTCTAATTAACATATTTCACAGTCCTGCCAAATAATTAACTCCTCAGTTATATACTCAAGCAATTCCATAGTTATTAAACAAACAAAGTACTGATTGCTTGTAACAGAATCTTCCTCCTTTCATAAAAGCAGAAACATATCATCATCCAATCCAAAATACCATCAGGAACAACCACAAGCAAGGTTTAAAGCTGGATAAATTATTTTCTGTTATAGGAATTCTATTTTTTTTTCAGAGTTTAAAGACAGAAAAAGTTTTACAGTGTGTGAACCATATAAACAAGCAGGTTGTCAACTCTAAAAGAAATAATGAATTGACAGTAATCCAGAAACCTTTTCTTGAAGTTTCTCAAATGTAACATTCCTTTGACATCAAAGTCTTCCTTTTAATTCCTGGTATGTTTGCAAAAGATGCCAGTGTTTAATATGATTATTTTTAATAAGAGATGTCTCCAGAGGAAAAACTCTGCAGTTTAAAATTACATTATTGTGTAGGAATGAGTTGCGCTATTTTTATGGATGAGCTTATGGCTTGAAATAACTGAGATTGCTGCATGCTCAGTGTACTCAATTAAATAGTTAATTTGTTAGGATCTTCTATGATAATCTTATTTTGAAGGGGAGAGGCAAAATTCTCTTCAGAAGAGTCACAGACACAGACATCACAAAGGAAAGTTTTTTGTTTGTCTGGCTTGAGAAAGAGTTTTACCTACTTACTAAATTTAAGTTTACAGGTGGAAGTCTCACAGTGGATATTTTACATGCAACAAGAAAATCCGTACTATTTTTAGAGTACTAGGGAGTTTCAGGGTATGTCTGTGACAGAACAGAGAGTAGTAGCCAGGTTTCATGAACTTTCACTCTCCTTTCTTCAGTTTTACTGCTTACTCCTGTTTGGCTTTATTCACTGGAGGTTCTAATTCTCCCCAAATTGCTGTATTGGAATCTAATTCTCTCGTATTGCTGTGCTTGGAGAGTCTTTACGTTGATGAACAAAATTAGTCTTTTTAGCAAGTAATTACTTAAATTACTTTAATTATATAATAATGTAAGGTCAGCAACAAAATTATATATACTCTAGCTGGATCGTTATAATGCTGATGACATTAAGTGCCAAGCACTAACTTCCATCCTGTCTCTCCCAAAGCCAAGGTTTTATGCAATCCCACTGCAGTTTACTCAGTATAATTTAGTTTGAGGTGTTTATCATAGTGGAGATGGCCAGAAAGGTATTTGAGATAATTAGTTAAGTGATTTTGTAATTGCTAAAACATCTGTCGGAATTAATTCCGGCAAGGTAGCCATTTTGTCAAAATAAAAATATTTCCATAATACTTTTGGCAAAACAGCTCCCTTGAAGTCATGGAAATGGCTACGGGGAAGAATTTGGGGCATTGAATTAGTCTTGGGTTGCACAGTGCATAAACTACCTGCCCTTCTGTCGTTTCAGCTTAGGAAGACATTGTCAAGCTGAGTGCAATAAGTCTTTAGCTGCTTACAATAAAACTCTTTTAGCTTCCTCAGCACTGTTGTTGTTCTGGAGAGTCTGAGCAAGTGTTGTGCTCACGGGGTGTTTCCTTTGTGTCTCCCCTGACCTCAGCAATGCCGGCACTACAGGCTTGTCATTTGTTAGGGCTCTAATGAGAATCTAGGGACGTGTTTGTTTCAAGGTTTTGTTTTTTTTGTCACTTCAGACAGCTGTAAGTCTACACATCATCTCTTCAGATTCCATAAATGAAGCTGAACACTGGTATTATTTAGAGCGTTTTTAGACTTTAACAGCAGCTAACATTTCGAGAGCTAATGTTGTGGAAAATGCCAGTGATGCGGCGATTGAGTATCTGTTATAGAAAAAACAGTCTCAGGGTAAAAACTATGCATAGACACTAAAGCTGCCCCATTCAATGAAACTCCTTTAGTAAGTGCTGGCTGTGTGTTTACCATTAAGTTAAGCAGTGTCAGTGAACAGACACAATCTAGGTTCGTGGCACCCAGTAATGCTCAGTTGTGTAAATGGTTCTTGGTGCAATTTTGTCTTGACCCAACTGAAAATCTCACAGATAGCTCCCAGTCACACTGCAAAAGCTGGCACTACTCAGTTGACTCATGGATATAGCCTTCATGTCCATGGGATCAAAGGAAATGCAGTTTGACAGTGGTCATCCAGGGGAGGTCTACCATGTATAAATGGTGTTTGGCTCTGTGATGAGTATAGGAGTAGTAACTGCCATCCAGGTCATGTTTGGTATAGATGAACTGTGCCACAGATCCTAATCTTGTCTTGCATTCTACTAATGGACAGCATGACGACATGGAGCCAACAAATGATGCCATGAAGCTTTAAATTGAGCTCAGCGCAAACAAAATGCAGTTGTGATGCAGGGGAGTTTGCACTGCAAGTGTTGAACCTGATTTACACACACATCGAGCGCTAACTGATATGTGTGTGGCAAAGCAAAAGGCGGTGTGTGGAGGGAAGGTACTCCAGTAAAGTATCCAATAAATAGATTTGCATCTATTCTTCTGAAAGTTTGCATAAATATATTGACAAGATGGGGTAATCAATGGACACTGATATTAAAGGTAGGTAAGAAGCAGAGCTCAGGAGATGCTTATCAAGGCAAAAAGAGTATCCAGAGAGGTAAAAGTGGTGATGGAGAGGAGGAGACAGTGGTGTAGAGGGACAAAGGGGATTTGAAAGTAGTTTGTATTTACAGTCACCAAGATCAAAAACCAAATCATGTAGCTCAGTAGTGCAGAGCTGGTGTTAGCTTTCTCGTTTACCTTTTAAACCAAACATGATTAATAAGAACTGATTACTTCAAAGGTAGCTTAAAGATATTTATGAACTTGTGCTTTATCTGAAGTTTTCTCATTTCCATGAAGAAACAAGAGAAGTTGTAGATCCAGGTCATTTTCTGACACAATTCCCAGTCAGGCTGGCTGAAGACAGGATGATGAGCTCCAGGAAGCCTGGGCATCTCCAAGGAGACCACAGCAAAGCAGCCTGGAATACCACATCGCCACTGGCCCCCTGCTCTGAGCCTGAGCTTCCCCCTGCACCCAGGTGCCCAGAGCCCACATCACCAGGGACAACCACAGTTCAGCGCTGAGGGAGGGCTCCCAAAATGGTTTAATCAGAGAATATGTCTCTTGGAACCTTCTCCAAACAGAACAGCAAACTGATACACGCATATCCAAGTCACCCTGGTCTCATTTTCACAGCCTGTTATAGAAGTGGGATGGAAAGAGCATAGGGATGTCAGGGCAGCTGGTGGGCTCTGTGCTATAAGACGGGCTATAAGGCAACGTACTGTTTTGAATAGGGGAAAATGTATTTGATGGAAGTAGTGTGAAAGGCCTTCAAAGAAATATCTCAAGGTATTTCTGCTTAGGTGCTGGATGTTTTCTGTCTTCATCACAGGCATTACTGAGCAAGACACCCATGTTCCTTGGTAGCTTTCTTTAGAGAGGGTAGAAAAAAGATATTGGAAATAAGCAAAAAGACATTGGAAATAAGGACTTTTCATTCCTCTTTCAAAGAATGTTAAGATTATATATATATATGTGTGGCTGATCTTATTTCAAAGTCACTTTGAAATTTTATGGGGGTATGTGATGGATGAAAAGTTCCTTGGGAATGAAAAGAAATTTTAAGTTTTAAAATATTCGAAAGAAATGTTGAATTGCATTTCAACCACTTTGTTTCTTAGCTTTTTCATTGATATTAGTTTTATTATAGACAGGTTTTTGTGGTGGTAAATTTTGTAGTTTATAACATAACTAAAACCATGTAGGAGTTTATACTTCCATGACTAAACTTTGATACATAAGAATGTGTGTTAAAACACAAACATTGATATCTGAAAAGCTGAAGCTTGTGAAAAATCTCAGCATTTAGCTGGAGGCATAGCGTGCAGTTAAACCTGTTGCATTGTCATTTAGAGTAGGCAATCAACATAACCTTCCTGCCTGTAGCAAATAAAAATTATTTGCTGGTGTTCAATTAAAAAAAGAAGGCAAGTAAGAAAATATTAGGTACAGTAGGACTTTACAGCTGGTGACTGGTTTTGCCTTCTCCTCTATACCTTTCCAAAGAAAGATTTGGCAGTTGGCAAATGCAATACAGGCAGCACAGCTATTATGTTTACTACTGAGAAACTGGTCAGGAATTAGTGCTTTGGCAGTTGAAAATTCTTCATTAAGAAAGAAGGAATATGTGCTATAGAAAAGTGTAGTTTATCAAGGTTCATTTGTGTGTATAAATACAGATGTGTGTGCATAAGTGCAATGGCAAACAGCAGAGAGAACTGAATTGTGTCTCCTTTTGAAAGTAGGGGAGCCTTCAATGGAATTGCGGAGCATCTAAAACTCAGGAAAGGTCAGGTAAGGTCACCTAAAACACAACTCATCCATGACATTCACAGCCAGAAGTTACCTCAGTTTTAACAGCCTGTTACGTATTTTTTCCTGCTCAGATTTCCCCCACTGAATCCACTCAGTCCTGAGCCCACTTTCCCCACGTGTCCCATAGGGGATGGACCTTACTGTTGCTAAACGAACAGCACAGTATTGATGGAAAGCATATGTGATCTTTATGCCTCAGGGTCCACATGTCCCATGGCATAGGTTTTAACAAGTGACAAAGAGCTTTCACCAATTTACCTTGCACTCAATGATTTGCTGAAAGAATTGAGGTCATGTGTCCCCCATGGTGCTTATTTCTCTACAGAAGACAGCAGGTGATAGTGCCTTTCTTTAGATAGCAACACCAATATGTTCTATCTCTATAGTGAGGTGTTATGTTCTTAGAAATCAGGGAGCTCATCAGGCCCAACCTCATCTCAAATTTTCCCCAAGAAACTTACATAAGGACATTGTCTTGGAGCATGGGTAGCAGAGCAGCTAGCTTTATCATCCAAGGATGGTCTACTGTCAGCTCTCCCCGGCTCCCTTCCTAGTGGCAGAGTTTGGAGGAGTAAAGTACTACCCATGGTAGAAAAAGATTGGCCTAGAGGCCACTTAGTCACCTGGACATACATAGAAGTCCATGAGACCAGACAAGAAGAGAGAGTGGAAGTCATTCACTTTGACCTAAGCAGGCTTTTGACAGTCTCCCATAGTACGCTTGTATGCGCATTTGAGCTGTTATTTCCAAACTGGAGATGTATTTTGGTTAGGTATAGTGTAAGGTGTGTGGAAAATTGACTGGACTACTAGTCTTGAAAGGTTGTGGTCATGGCATGAAGCCAGTAACTGGTTCCTGGGGGTCCCCCAGGGGTCAACTCTGCAAAAAAGAACCTGAGGAGAAATTGAATATCAAGCCATCAGTGTGCTGCTCAGGAAATGGAAATGAACTGCATGCTGGCTCTATTCATTAGTGGGAATGTAGCCAACAGATCCAGCAAAGTGTTGCTTCCTCTCTGTTCAGCACTCGTGTCTAGTTTTGGATAGTCCAGTACAAGAAACACACAGGACGTACCATGCTGAGTCCACTGAAGGGCCACTAAATTGTTTAGGGAGGTAGAACACGTGGCATGGGATGAAAAGCTCAGAGAGCTGGGTTTTGTTCAGCCTTAATAAGATAAAGCTCTTCTTGCAGTGTACAGCTGCCGATGGGAGGGTAAACAGCAGGCAGGGCCAGACTCTTCTCAGAGGAGGACGGCAGAAGGAGAAGGGGCAACAGATGCCAACTGCAGCAAGGGAACTTCCAATTAGATATTAAGAACAAAATGAGATGGTCAAACATTGGGGCAGGTTGCCTCGAGAAGATGTAGCATCTCCATCCCAGACTCCACAGGGCAAAGCCCTGAGCAACCTGATTTAACTTTGAAGTTGGCTTTACTTTGAGCAAGGGCTTGGACTAGCTGGCCTCTAGATGGCCCTTCAAACTTAAATTATGCTGTGATTTTATAAACCACAGAACAAAAATCATTTAAAACCAGCACCAGTAGTCCAGCTCACGATTTCAATGTAACACCCTTAACACTGACTTTCTGACAATGCAGGAGCTGGTTTGAACTCTCGTCTATGCTCTTTTTGTGTCTGGGGCCCCAGTGCCTGCAGATACCTGTTTGCAGTAAACTGTGTTGCTTTAGTGGGGTTTCCAGAATTGCAAGGGATGGGTGTTGGACCAAGGATAGATGGAGCAAAAAGTATTCCAGGGCAGGTTGTTAAATATCATGTTCATAAGGTGAAGTGAGTGTTTAGCACTTTGTACTCACAAATGAGGTCTGAGATCCTTGTTTGGTTGACCTTTCTCTCCAGTTTGCACTGAATTTGGCATAGGACAAGGTAGTTCGTGTGTGATGATATCCAGCCAACTGTAGGTCAGTAGGACATACTGATGGGCGAGGTATCTTTCCTGCTCTCCCTTGGTATTAAAGTTAATGTTTAATTGTTGCAACTGCTTTTGCTGCAGGTCCTGGTGTTGGACAATTAACTTAGCAATTTCTAACCTTGTTCCTGAACTCTGAGAATCGGATCTGTACTTGGTAGAACTGCTGCATTTCACTAAGTTTCTACTAGGGATCAGTTTGACCTCAGCCATGCTCTACTGTTGTCTAATAGCAAAGCTTGAAATTTCTGGAATTGCTTAGCAGTATAACTGCTGCAAAAAGAATTACACTGGTTTCAGTGTATCCTGATTTGCTGAAGGCCACATGTAACCCTGCTAAGCAATAGCTTAATCGCAAAACCAATTTTAAATGTTCTTTATTACAAATGCCTGAATTCACCCTGACCAGTTTCCATTCTCTTTCAAGCTGTGACTTTGTATTTGCCCCAGAAGCCAGTTGGAGAGTGGAAAGATGTGGCAAAGATTTTAACGGACTGTTAGAAATCCCCCGGAGACAGAGATCGAACAGTGCTTTCATAATTATTCCACGGACTAGACTGCATGACGTCAGTATGATTCATGCAAGGTCATTACAATTTATCTTTATATCTGAGTAGAAAGTGGGAATAGGATACCAAGGGGAAAAAATTTGCTGTATGTCTGATTTTGGTATAAAGTGCAAACAGAGTCATAAATAAACGATTAGGTGCCATCTTGAGGAGTTGGGGTGAAATAAGGTGGAAGGCACATTTAGAAAAACCCACATCTGTAGGACATTCTCATGTTGTTTGATACAGATTATCTGCAAAGCTACAATATGATGATAGCCAGCGCAGCAGCATATAATAAATAAATTTAATTTTTTTTTAAAAAAAAGAGTAATGCTTGGTACAGTTTAAATAGGCAAACATTTATGACCTGAAATGTTGTTAATGCCTCTGCCTTTCCTAAAGGTAGTAGTGAGGATTGCCACCTATCTCTAAAGGCAGATATTTTGCAAAGTGATTTCTTTCTGCCTGCTTCCCCCAACACTTCTCATGCCATCTCTTACTTCTCTTGAATTACTATATTGCATTTTGTACAATAAGTGGCATTTGAGTGTATATTTGAAATGACCAGGATTGGTATTAGAAATTAAATAAAATATTACCTTTTTTTTTCTTTTTGTAAATTGCTCCGATAGTAGCAAATTAACAGTAAATTGATAGAGAAAGGTAAGCACAGATCCTTTAAATCATAGTGAAGTTTTTGGCATTCAAGTTAGAAGTGTCTCAATTTAACACATCATTGGTTTGTATTATTAGAAATTTCATTGGTTTGTGGAGCGTATGATGGTTATGCTCTAAAATTGAAAGTACATAGACTCAGGACTTCTACAGTAGGCTGAGCTCTTATGCGGTTTCTGATCAGTGTGCAGCAACTGCCATGGCTTGTTAATAAGCACAGGCAAACCGCCATTAAAACCCTACTTGCCACCGTATAGAAAGATTTTTAACAGTACTTATTTTCTTGTTTATAGTTCTATATCAATCATGAAATGGGAACTGAGAGACCAGTAAATGTCATTTGCCACTTTTCGAGTGGCATGAATATATCATCTTCATTGCGTTTCATCACATTCATCTGTTTCCTTCCAAACGGGAGTAGGGGATTAGAGTGAAAATGTGTCTTGAATCATTAAAAGAAGCTCTGCTTAAAATAGCAACATAAATTAAGCTAGCAAAATTGTTTCAGTTAATACTTAGTGTGATCCAAACTCTTCTTTTACTGTTTTGAACTTTATTCCCAGAAAATTATCCTAGAACTCCCTCAGAATAGGGGAGACATTTTTTGGTTAAATTGTAAAATATTTTTACAAGCTTACTAAACTTTAAGAGGGTCTTTATTTGCTAACCATTATGGCTGCCTTCTCCACAGTATATTTGACAGGAACTTAACAAGGGTTTATTATGTCTGTAAAGCCCTAGCATGATACTTATTCTTTGTCATGTGCAGGCTATGTTAAATGTGCCTTCTGCCACGATCGTGAAGCTGTTTTTATTCAGATGGTGGTTTTCCAATCTGTGGGGAGGGTGGCTGGGTGAGCTGTATGACACTGTCTGATAATGAGCATTTCTGCACTCTTGTGTGCTGCTAGGAGGTTGTTACTTGGTACTTAAGATATGGTCTTTGCCTTTTCCCTTGATGGATTGGACTCATCTGTTGTCAGCCTTTTGCTTTTAAAGCCCAACGGCCTTCATTGTTCCTTGCTAAATAAAAAAGTATTAAAATGTTTGTGCTGATGTAGTGGAAGGCGCTGATGTGTCTGAAACACAGGTGGTTTCACTGGCTTCTCTCAGCAGTGTCCCATTTGCAGGGCAAAGCTGCGTAGCCTCAGCTGGGTGCATGCCTGATGGCACGACAGCTTCTGTAAGTAATGCTTGTAATGCTCCTTGGTCCTGCAACATGATGAGACATAGGCATGGCGTGTCACTGGGGTGGGTGCGGAAACAGCTGTACCTTTATCAGATAATGATGGGTGTTAAGTCACAGAATGGAAGAGGGTTTGCAAAACACTTGGGAAACCAAGTAGCAAAGAAGATGCCAAATTACTTCTTTCTCATGCCTGGAAGCTCCCAAGTAAGAGTGTTGTTGGAGCAGAAGTTGGATCCACCCTGCAGGTTACAAATTAAATATACTCATTTAATCTATTCCATGTGTTAAAATGCCACCGTGGTTGAGGATGCTCAAATCCAGCCCCAGGACAGGCAAGCAACTCATTAAGAGGTGCAAATCCTACCACAGTCATGCAGATATATTTGCCCAAGGACGCTGTGATGCAGGACATGTCTAGGATATATCTGGACATATCTGCACTGTCTACATTTGTGCTGACATTCCCCTGCAAAGTCTGTTTTCCTAATGGAGCCAAAACTGGGATCTGAATGAGTTGTACTTGAACGCAATTGTTTCTCTCCTTTTAATTAGCACTGGTTGAATACTATTAGTTGAATAATGTATTTGATGAATAATGCTGTTGTCCATCAAATAAATTATTCAATTAATCTTTTTTTTTTTTTTGCATTAGCTAAACTATTCTATAGAAGGTTGCAAATATACATTGAATAATCTATTAGAATGATACATTGCTTTTCAAACATACTATACAACAAATAATTTTATCTAGTATTCAGCCAAGTTTTCACTTAATTAAAATTTGCATGTATATAACAACTGTGCCTGAAGAATCACAAAGAATTTAGGTTGTAGCAGACACAAGGTGGAGAGAAGTGTTTCTGTTATATGGATGATTTATGTTTCGTAACTCCTGTGCTATTGAGTTTTAACAGTATGTCAGGGATGCCAAGAGCTTCAAAGAATTTTTTTTTCTCTTCCTTTTTTTTTTTTTTTTTTTTTTTTAAATAGAGTTACTTATAGTCTGGTCTCCAAATAAATGATACAAATTTTACCAGTGACGTGTGACCACCCTTGCCACAGAAGTGGTTTGCAGTCAGTTCATTGTAGAAGGGTCGAGAGTCAAGAAACAGAGGCTGAGGAAAAGAGCCAATTCTGTGGCAGATGGATTCACGTGGCAGGCACAATCTTCTCATCTGCACTGACATGCAGAGATCTCTCACTCCCAGCAAACAGCTCAAAGAACCCATCTCAGAAGGGCTGACTGCTCCTATCATGGTCCAAAATTGTGGGTGGCAGGAGACCCAGCTTCCAGATCTAATGTTTACACCAATAATTTGTGCAGGCAGTAGATGCCTGGAAAAAATCAAAACACATTTGGAAAAAGCTGTAGTGTGAGTAGCAGTGAGTACGGTGTAGTGCCTTGCTACTGCCTCCTTCAGATGTCCCCACCAAAACGTGTGTGCGTACATGTATGCTGGGGCTGGGAGGCAAAAAAGAATATGCCCAAACCCTCCTCTGGCTGTAAAAAAGGCACACAACTGGGCAGCCTGGTCTGCTTTTCCTCTTCAGCTCTTTGCTAAGAAACTCACCTTTCAAAAGGGAGTCTGTCGTGCTTCTAAACAGGATCTGTGCAACCAAAGACGGGGTTTTCTGTCCCTTACACAAATGGGCGTGTCCCTCTCGCACATGCACCTTGCCCCCTCCTAAGCCATTTCAGTTGGCACTGTTGCAGTTGGAAGAGCTCGTTTCATTTTGGACAGCAGGTGCTGGTTGGAGCCTGGCCCTGCTGCTGCACAGGCTGGTACCATCCATAGCATCCCTGCAGGGTGGGTAGAGCCGGTAGCCTGGGATGGGAGCCCTGCATCAGGGGCGTTGGGTGTCCGGCCTGAATCCCCTGCCACATTTCTGCCGACACACTCCCAATGCAGGTAGCAGCTCATGTTTCCAAATGCGCCCTTGTCCCATTTTTGGAGGTGACTGAGGGCTGTGAAGTCTGGCTTTCAAAAGCCTTTAGGTGCCTCTGGGTTTTCAGCCTTGCAGGTTTGGCCAAGCTAACTCCAGCTCTCAGGACTTACTCAGAAATCAAGCACCCTCTCTGCCTCAGCACTTTTGGAAATCCCCTTGGTGCCAATGTGTGTTATTAAGACACCTGAATACTCTTGACAGTTTGGCCCTAGGAGGTTTGGTGCAGATGGTCCCTCCCGTGAGGTGCTCTGGAAGGTGAGCATCCTGGGGAGGGACACATGCGATTGGAGGCTTTAGCTGTGGAAGAGCAGAACTGCAGTGCACAGGGCTGCCCCTTGGGCATTTTTCATTGAAATTCACTTAAAGAATGAAAAGTCAGTGTTGTTTGGAGGGGAAGCGAGTCCTTTACTCTTGCAATTACATTTCTCTTTAGCTGCCAGTTAGTAAAATTAAAGAATAATTTAGAGGTCCAGAGGATCTCCATGAAGTATGAAATAACCCAGTCACCGCTGCGTTTAGGGACTTCAAAGACAGTCAAGGAGCCTGGATTGTGGCCATTAAGGTCATCTGGTTTTGCCTGACCAAAATCAAGTGGGTTTTGATATCTAGTTACTTGGTCAAGAACACTTTTTAAAGGGGAAAAAGAAAAAAATCCATTTATTCAGGAATTTAAGCCCTGGGGTTTATTGCTAACCCTTGGGAATGGATTTACAACAGCTCACCATCTCTCTTGTTTTGAATGTCTGTCTCAAAATGATGTAGGCTCTTGATCTAGCCAACTTGACTATGTCTTTTTATTAAAGTTGTACTTCCTATGATGGTGGATTTAATTTAATGCAAAAGAAATTGTGTCTAGGTGACATGATCTGACTGTGTTATGCAAACTCCTGCATTATGACATTCCTCTCACACTAACTAAAAGCTTTGTTGCAACATATTAATATAGAAAGGGTTATTTGTTTTGCTAGTAATAAAGGCTGTATATTTGCTGTTTAGAACTAGTAATAAGGTTGACTTTTACACAACCTTGGGGAGAAAGTTACGTTATTTATTTATTTTTGAAGAGTTAAAAATTAAAAATGCGTCTTGTGTATGTTCAGATGAGACGAGAGCGAAGGGGAGTACATACAAATTCCATCAAATACAATTAGCATAATCAGAGGCTGGATGAGAGCCACAAATGATTGCACAAGGGAAAAAAAAAGTAGTTCCTGGGATCTTGGTACATCGCCTGAAGCTGAGCAGGACGCAAAATAGTAAGAACTATTTTTACCCAAGGGCAATTTTTACTGATACTGCCCTTGCAAGCAGTTATTATTTTTATGGATTCTTTTTCTGCCCTAAATTTGTATACTGAATTATCCATGAGGAGGATAAATGTCAGAGTGGATTAAGATTAAATTAGGAACTAGATACTCCAAAACAAAAAAATCTTTCTGCTTCCTATGCACTCCCTTTTCTTTAGTTTAGGTTTTTTAGTGTTGTTGGGTTTCTTTGGTTTTTTTCCCTTTAGATGCCCCAGGCTGCAGCTACATAGACTGTATTTTCTTTTGAATCTTTTTACATTAAATTTTCTGCACAGATAACTTAACTTCCAGTATCCTCTGTTCTTTGGTTTAGGTCATCATTCTCTTCATAGAGTTCCTGAATTTCTTTCTTCTGCTTGTAATATAGCTGGATGATGTTCTTTGTCATTTTATTTATTTTTTTTTTTCCTTTTTCACTCTGGTTCTGCTGCAATGCACGCGAGGGCATAGTCAGAGAGTTTACAATGGCTCTTACCTTCCAGAGAGTGACGAGTAATTTAGACCACTTGTTATCCAGGGCTGCCAGACTCCAGCTTCTAACAGACCAATGGAGAGCAGTAGGCATGACACCTGAATTAGGTACCTGTATTACATTGTTTAACTGCTGCCCCTAGATCTTACCAAGTTAGTAATAATAACCCTACTGATGTTAGTAGGTAAAAGCTCAGCATTTAAAAATTCCCCCCATGTTGTACACAGAGCTTTTGCTTATCTGCAAGACAGTCTTTTCCCCTGCCTGCTTCTTTCTTTCGGAACTGGTGCTTTTTTCTGTCACTTTGTGTCTTATCACGTATTTTCTCATCTTCTGCTCACCTCCTTTCCACTCCCTCTGACACATGCAAAAGCTCCAGAATAAATTCATGCACTTATACTTTATTAAATAGTCTTTCTCATATACATACTTTTCTGGTTCTTTTTTTTTTTTTTTTTTCCTGGGCTAGCTTTGGCATTCCTTTTACATTTTAATACAAAATATGTTCAACGATGTCTATTTAAATTCGTACATAGTTGTTTAAATGCTCCAAATAGTCCCTTTGAGAAGTTGGAGGAGTGCAGGGGATGCGGACGAAGGCAGCTGAGGATGACTTGTATTTAGCACATCTTCCTTTGCCCACAAAACTGTGTTTACAGGATTGATTTGACCGGTTTCTGGCTCAGAGCAGCTTCCAACAGTTGCTTAGATTTTAAAATAACTTGTAAAAAAAATAAAATAAAAACGGTGCTTTCTCTCACTTTGTCCATTTAGAGATTGCTCCAAAATAATGCAAGCCAGGATTCCTGATGGGCAGGAGTCACTCTAGTTGAGCACTACTGAAAAGTTTTTGAGAAGCAGGATTGTGAGCACATACAGCTGGAAATAGGAGTTCCTTCCCAGCGGGGAAGCTTCTGTTTTCTGAATATAAAAAAGATTTTGGGAGGCTTTTTTAAGTGTTTTGATTACACCGTTCTTTCCCTCTGGTACTCTTACAGTTAGGCTAATGCTACTAATGCCCCTGGGCTTGCAGCTCGAGGTAAGATACTGTGCTGGATGTGTGACAGCTTTTCCCAACATGGAAATGTCACAAGTTTAAAACCTCCCATTTTATGCCCTATACAGCTGTAAACAGGAGTTTTATTCTACTGAGAAAGGCAGATTTTTAGTTTGCCGGTGGAATTAGCTCTCCCAGCTAGATCTGAAAGGGCTTGAACTCCCTGAAGCTGGGTATTGAAAAGCTGTAGACAGTCACATTTTATAGATATTTTACTTCTATTAGCAAAATAATAAAAAGTACAAACTGAGACCTACCTAGCTCAACCTTCAGTAAATAATTTAAATGTACCAATTTACTCGTGAAAGAGAAGGTAATTAAAAGATGTCTCAAGATGACTAGTTCCAGAGGCACATAAATAATTTTTTAAATAACAGTAACAGCAGTATCTTACACCTTTCACCTCCTTAAGAATCACGAAGCTTTTTGGGTAGTAACTGCTGTGTACAATCTATACAGGGAGGACTGTGCCCACTGCTGAAGTGTGTACCGTTTGGTGCTGAATGCGGCCTTGGTGCCCTGAAGCCACGTGGGGATGGATGAGAGGGCTCCCCCATCTCCTCGAAGCGTCAGGGGATTATTAGGCAGGCAAAAATGTAATTACTGGAGCTGAAATTGGGCCAAAACAATGGTACTGTCAATACATTCTTGGAAAATGTGCCCTTTGATCGTAAATATCCATGAAGCAAGCTTGCCAACGGTATTGATTTTGGCAGTGGATTATCACTGACAGCCAGGATCTGCTGGCCTCCTGCTTTAAGCGATGCCTTAATAGGTTTTTAGACAAACAGCCAGGGTCGTACATCGAGAACAGCTCTCTAGGATATGTTCGTCCCCTCACAGGTTCCCTGAATGTGTTAGACTGACCACCTGAGAAATACTGTACAGATGTTTAGTGCCGGGGCAGTGAATCCTACATGTTTGGGACATGCTGGACCTACGCAGACCAGTTACACCAGCATCGTCGCCAGCTCTGTACAAGTTCCCATCCACACGGTGAGGCTGATCTTGCTCAGCTCACTTCCATCATGAGCTCTATTGAAACAAAGCATCAGCAGTCTGACCTTCATGATAGGTTTTTTCCTTCAGTATCTACGCCGAGGAGATAGTTGCTGGCTTTAGCAAATATAAGACCTGGGTTTCAATAGCAGGCACATTAGGTAATGATGCTTACAAGCTGATGGTACTTTTATTCTTAAATGAAGTTGAGTATACCTATGAGGAGGGTGTTGGTTAAAATAGTAAGATAAAATTTGAGAAAGTGCAAAATAATACCTGCACATCATCTAAATTATCTTTTTCTTTGTGTGCGAAATGCATTGAGATTGTACCCTGATCCTCGACTGACTATTCTGAGTTCTACTGTAATACAAATAATAACCAGATATTTAGGATAGACTAGAATTTACTTTTGGATCCATTAGCATTTCTGTTAAATCTGACAAATGATTTAGAAAATCTATATGAATACAAAGTGCCTGCTCATCATATTTTGTGACAGCTGGGTGAATACTTGACATCTTTGTGCTCTTAAAAGAACACATGCAAAGATTCAATTTAATTTGTAGGGTTGAGGGAATTTATTTGCCTAATTTTGAGCCCACTAGCACATGATGGATTTGAAAGTTCAGTTCTAACAGGAGTATAATTGGGTTCTCATTTCACTTAGGAGAGAGTATGATAGAAAGGGTGAGAAGAGAGATAGAGACATGGGGAAAATAAAGTAAGAAAATGAAACTGAGAATACTCAAGAAAGAAATTGCAATGAGACTGGGGAAAAAAATGTAGCAAGGCAGAGCATGAGAAAAAGACCGCACATACAAATAAGATGTTTTTTAAGGGGACAGAAGAGAAAAAATGATGCATTCTTAATCATAATGCCAAATGTCTTTTGACTGGAAAGCACTGATGCTTAAAAATATACTCATCGTGGCAGCTGAAAAGAAAGATAAAATATTAAATCTTTAAGTTGTGGGAAGGGAGAGAGAAATGTTTCTCTCAATACTTTCTCAAGTTCAGTGAGTAAACCAGCTCCTCAAACATTCAGTCTTACAAGGATAGTCCTTCACTGTCAATATCTGGTGCAAACGGTGAGCAGCAGAGAGAGGACATGTGGCCATGGCCATGCAAACCAGACCTTGTGGGCAAGCCTCAAGTTTGCTGACCATCAGAAGTTAGTCTGATGTTTGCAGTGGTTTCATTTGGGGCAAAGACCAACCCAAACTCCAGAGGTCAGCTATTGCTTGCCAAAATAGTTAGCTTGGTCTGTTCCCTATATACATGAAAAGTCCTAGGGCAATCACAAGTGACTAAAATCTGGCAGGTGACAGATACCCATTCGCAGGATGAACGTGATGTCTGCTTACAGTTACTGGGCAGCGTATACCTAGGAGCTGAAGTGCTATTGAATGAACTTAGAAGAAAGGAGTCTTTCCATACGACTTCTGAATACTTCTATAAGAGACACAAGATGGGTGGGACAGTTGCTTTGGATCTGACCTGTTTACATGTGCTTTGGCCTTTGTTCAGATTACTGGCACATGCTTTTTTTTTTCTTTTTTCCTTATTTGAAAAATGGGGAGGACACTCTGCTTTGGTCCCTGATGTGCATAGTGTGATTGATGGCTCTGTAGCTTTCTTCTGCCTTGTGTTACTGAGGACCACTGCCATGCAAGTGGCACATCCAGCAGTCCCGTGCCCTTCCTCATCCCACTGTAGCATGTGGGGCCAGGGTTCACAAGCAAGACTGCCTGCCAACATCCTAAAGCAGCTTTATTAGAAGTGCTTAGGGAATACCTCTCCCCATCCCTTAAGTTTATATTTTAAACAATTCTCTTAGTGGAAGAAAAGGCCAGGAATCGAGTTTGGTTTCACTCTCTAACTTTTAGCATTTACATTTTCCTATGTACTACCAAATGAGCTGGCTTCTGATGTCCCCACCGTTTCTTTTGCCTCGCCTTGGACGCAAAGTCCCTCTGAGCTGATTGTTAATGGGTCCAGCTGAACCAGCATGAGCTCAAGCCATTTGAAGCTGCATCTCTGTTCAGTGCTGTAGGGCCTTGTTGGCTGCTCAGGGTTTAGCTCAGCACACAGCAAATGTAGGTACTTTTCCTCTGATACTTGTATTTACTTTGATTTTTACGTAAGAACTGCATTTCCAGCTGTATTACTGGCAACTTTCATTAATGTTCCTTGTTGAACAGTAGCTTTTTCATCTTTGTGCTTTGCTAACATTGTAGAATTAAATGGGGTTTTCTGTCTTTTTTATTGTATCCTGATATTCTGTCACCTTTTGATCTCTATGTAGCGCACATAGACTGTAAACTCCTTCAGGTACAGATTGCTGGGGGGGTGTATGGGGGTGTAATTTTTTCTTTAGAGGATGCCTACTATGGCAGAGCCCCAGGTTCTCTGGTACTGTGAAATAATAATAATAATAATAATAATAATAATAATAATAATAATAATAATAATAACAATAATAGCAGCATTACCCTTGTGATACCTGGGAAGAAAAATTTTGGTTAAAAATTTTGTTTAAAACTTATTGAGAGCTCTAGGAAGAGCTGGAAATGGCAACCTACAGACACAGCAAATGGCCCAAAGTACTGATACATTTCTGACTTTATACAGCAACTTCTGCTTAATCCGATCACTGGTTAATTTAATCCTGTTTCATTTGATTGGATCCCCTGGAACCAAATCATTTGTATTATGTTTTAGTCTGGTATTTCTGATCATTGTCTTTGTTAATTTGATCAGGATTGATTGAACCAGTCATTGAAAATAAATCACATAATTAATCAAATGCAGCATTAGAAAAGCAGATCCTTGGCTAGTCTGTCAGCTTTTACCTCTTCTTTTTCTTCCTCAGCCCATGGAGTTTGGACTTCCTTTAGAAAGAAGCAGATGTGAACATTTTAATAGCATCCACATTTCAGTAGTACAAGGGGAGAGATGTATATATACATGTTTATTTATGTATTTGGAATGGAATGGAATAGAATAGAATAGAATAGAGGTTCAGTAGAAAAAGACCTACAATTGTCTAGTCCCATTTTATATCTCCTCTCAAAGCATATTAATCTCACAAACTCTCTGACCCTTTCTGAGGCAGAGGTGTTGTGCAGGGTCTTGCTTAATGACTCAACTTTCTTAATGACTCAATGACTTGAAGGGAGTCAGCATGTGATCTGTTTGGATTTGGCACAGAATCATCAAATTAAAAAAAACCACTTTGTTCTAATAAGGTCTGGATAGACTGGTGCACAGTCAGTGCTTGCCTGGAGCTAATGGTTACTCCAAAAACTGTGCTAGGGGTGGGAAAGGAGATTTGGGATTTGCAACGAAGATGATTTTGATCTCTACCTGTTGTGTGGAAAGTATCCCATTTTTAACTATTTTTTTAAAAGTAGATGTTTGGTCCTGTTTTGACTCTTCTCTCACTCTGATCAATACTTGTGCCCAAAATTGGCCATTTTGTTCTGCACTGTTAGATATTTATAGATTTGTGTTCTAATTGAAGCTTTATTACAGCAAACCAAGCCTCTGCCTTCTGGAGGCGATGGTTGCACAAAGAACAGCTAAACTCCCTTTGCCTCTTCTGAAAGCCCCAGCAAGTTCAGCTGGGGACATGCTGCCTCTTAAGGGGTATTATCTGCAAAGACCTCACGCTGGTATCGCTGGCAGTTCATCCTGGGGGTTACAAGGGCACTGTCAGCCCTGCACCCATCCTAGCCGAAACAGTAGCTGCTGGTGGACCTGCAGCAGCGGAGGAGGAGAATTAGGAAGATCAGCTCATGACTTGCTGTTGTAGGTGAGGTATCCCTACCAAAGGTCGTTTAATTATAGCTTGTCCTTCCCTACATGGCTTACAGAACCAACCTGTGTTATTTAGGGCTCACTGTAACCCCTTCTCTCTCCCTGCCACCCTGAAGTTTCTTGAGTGGGAGATTATTTTTAGAGGCGGTTTACTTTGTGTTAACTTCCTAGAAGCAAAGAGAGTAGGAGGTTTTATGTTTTTAGTAGCATAAATTTTCTTTAAAAGATACTCTAACAGAGGATTTTCAAAAGCACAGAGTCTTTGCCAGGCTCCTCACCCTTGCTGGGTTTCCTCTTCTTAACGAGTCCAATGGCCCAAACTGGACACCTAGAAGAATTTCATCTGCAAGGAATAAAAAGTAAAGGAATGTAAAACAATTTGTTGTAGAAGGAAATCTAAGTAGAGCTTAATCCTAAGAGTACCCATTTATCCTTGGATGATAAACGGCTGTGTAGCACCATGGGTTGCCACAAACAGAGTAATATTGAAGGATCATCTGATTCATACCCCAAAAATGAGAGTGAGGTGCCTGGAAAAAATGGGTGGCAATGCAGCACGATTTTGGCAGGCCTACTAGTAACGCTAGCCACAGCTATACCATTATCTGTTTTTCTTTAAATTGTGTGGCTGTGGACAGCAAAGTATGTCTAATAGCCATTTGCTAGATTTATAGCTTGGTATGCAATGTGTTTGCCATAAATCTTTTAGAAGGATGATGGCTGAGGCAGCTGAAGCGTTCATGCTACTCCACAGATCAGTTCTGCTGAAGGAAAACAGAACTGGGCAGCTTCCTACTGGTAGCATGGAGATCCGGAAACAAAATGAGCAGGAATACTTTGATGTAAAACCTACAGAGCGGAAAAATTGGAGGAAATGGTGACTGTGTTTCCAGAAAAAACAAATATTAGCACTCTGTTGTAAATCAAATTAAATGACCGACCAATGTCTGATCCTGCCCTGAACTTCTTGTGTTATGAAAGCTATGAATCCAAATGGAAGCGGGGTTATATCTTGAGACCTCATTCTCAAAAAGGATCTGCCAGTCACGTCTGGTCGGAACAGCTTGGTGAATGTTTAGCTTCCTTTAAGAACCAACTGGGAGATTGATGGGTTCGAGCTGTTTCTGCACAGACTTGTTTGAGTCTCAAAATGCATTTTCATCTGTCTGCACAGAAAAAAACAAAAAAAAAAAAAGAGAGATATTTTAATAAGAATCATTGAGATACATGGTTTTGGATTAAAAGGGAATGCAGTATATTATTTTAGTATTTTTTTACTGTGGAATACATTTGTGTTTCTCCTGCACAACCCAGTTTTTTTAACAAGACCAGAGCAATTACAGGAATAGCCAGATTTTAGATGTTATCTTTGTGTAGGAAAAGGAATGGATTATTAAAGTGTATAGCCTCTTTGAGAGATACAGTGCTCTAATCCTGTTTTTCACATCTTAATTTTAGTGACTGCATAACTTACCTTCATAAGATGCTCTTAATTGAACATTTCAATAGAATTTGAATAAAGTCTAATATATCTGGGATTCCTCCTCCACTCCTTTAAAATATGATGTGAAATTTATTAGTCTTAATGTACATATCCCAGAGCTAATTGTTTTATCTTGTAAATCAGTTTCTCCTCATCTTTTATACGGCTTTTACTTTCAGATTTAAAGAATAAATAAATCCTTGATTGAAAAGCTTTGTTGTTTTGCAGTAGAAAAAGGGGGGCAGCTTTGTAAATGTAAAAGGATTTTTAGTTCTTTTTTAATTATTTACAAATGCTGAGTTAAAGGACAGTGGAATTTAAATTATGCATTAAATTAGCATCTTACTGATGGAAGACGCTCAAAGAAAGTTGAAATTTTTAAATTGGTATGAGCCAAATTCAGCCACAATTTAATAGCTCAATTGATGTTGATGAACTTAAGGCAGTGATAAATCTGGACCTATAGGCTTTTGCTTTTCTTTTTGCTGTGAAAGGTAAGCATGCTGTTTCTACAGTACTGACTGTCCTTTTGTTTGAGAGTTGACAGAGTATACTTTGATCCTTTTTTTAGAAAAAGAATTCTCTGTTCTCCCTTAAAGAAAGCTTCCTGAGACCTGGATCAGATTATGGAAACTAAAGTGAGCACATAAAAGTGCTTGATAGAAAGTGAAATTTATGTGCAAACTAAATGTGCCCTTGATGATAGCCTTATTGATCAAGCCAAGTTAATAAATCAGTAGTATCATGCAGCACTCTTCAACACTCACAGGCTTATCTCGGTTTTTTGTTGGGTTTGGGTTTTTTTTCTTTTACTTTTTTAATGTGCCTGCTGTGTAGGCAGAGAACATGCACTTTCCTGCCACGGAGTGTGTACTACAGTTGAAACACTGAATTCAGAGGGCTTGAATGTAAAATGTCGGCATCCGATGCAACAAAAGGGAACATTTATAGCAGTAAATTAATACTGGGATTGGAGCCTAAAGTGGCACAGCTTTTACTTTATGAGTATTCCTTTCTTTATTTCTAGTGCTCTAGGCCCTGATCCAGAATGAAATTCAGGATCCTGTTTGGATAATTAAAAGAAATCCATGAGAAAGTTGGGAACAAAATGCCATACGGAGTGACTTCTGAACCTATCAATGGGCAGCATTTGCATTCAAGATAAATGTTTAGTTTTCAAGCAGTCTGCCGTTAGGTCATTCTTCAGTAGCTTTGCCAGTACACAAAGGTTACATCCTTTGTACGCTCTTGGGATTCTGGTGTGACAAGCACTTTTTCCATTATTACCCGTATTTTCTTTTGCCCTCTGACAAAAAGCACTTATGATGAACTGGGTTTATCTGTCTCTACCATGGAATGCCTGCAGGATCTCTGAGAGCCCTCTTGCATTGTGCAGTGCATGTTCTCTGTAGTACGTGCTGCCGCGTTGTTCCTGATGTTGCGCGTTTTCTCCTCCGTTGTGAGATGATTTTGCATTCATAGCTTTGCTCTGATTTGGGGTTGATCTGCATGCCGACCATGTTAGCAGAGGAGGTTCTGCTCAGGCTAAAGTGGGGCTTCTGTGCTCGAACCCAGTGTCGTGCGCTGATGTCCCTGGTGTCCTGGAGCAGCAAGTGTCGCAGCCGGGACCTCGGTCCAATACCTCAGCTCCGTTCCCTGATGTTCTCGCTGAGAAACGAAGGCAGCTGGGTGAGTACCTGAGCCTCTGCTGGTGTAATTTGCCAAGACAGACTACAAAATGGCATTTGTGAAGCACTTATATCATTCCATGGTCCCACATTCATTCCCAGCTAATACTGAGCACCTGACTGGAGCACTGGTGTGAGAACAGTGGTTGTCCTCAGCAGTGCAGCCACCAGAACGATACCACCTATGGTCAATCCACAGCCGCCTTCTATCCCATCTTTATCCCTCCGTTTCCATAACCTCATTCCTCCTCTTGCATCCGCAAGCCTGCAGCCAATGTCAATAGCGAGCCTTAGGAAGGATTAATGAGACAGTAGCAGTTGACCCATTCCCAGTGTGGAGTTATCTTCCATTACATGGTCAGAATTGGGAATTTGGCTGACTGTCTCCTTTAGGAGGATAACTGAGGCAGAAATGCAAATGAGATAGCGAAGAGGCTCAGTCCAGGAAATATGCGGTTGATGCTGGTGGGGGGCAGAAGCTGGACATGTGTATGCATCTGCCTTCTTAACAGCTTACAAACTGGGGGGTGAGAAGCCCCTATGCATAGAGCGGGGATCAGGGCTGGGTAAAGGTAGTTGTGCTGTGCCTGTCTGGGACTGTCATGAGTGGGTGGAATGCATCTCACTCAGAAGAGAGAAGCAGAAATGTGTTTTATTGAGGTAGTTCAGTAAGTTCAATGGAATTTAACAAAATTTTAACAGTGATTTACCAAGGTTCAATAAGTTTGATGGCAAAGTTTATCTTATTAATTACTGCATGGAAGAAACGTGGAAAGGAAAATTAAGTTAAAATGTTTCAGACAGACCAGAGACACAAAAGGGTAAGGAACGCCCTCCCATGGAGTCACAAGGTTCAGAGTGGACCCCCTTGCTTTCTATATCCCTAATGGAGCTTAGATGCGGCCAGGTCCAATCTTGAGTCTCAGACTTGGACAATGGTTTATGTCTAATAGAAGAAATACAGAGTGAGGAAGACCCTTCTATTGAGTCACAAGGTTTAGAGTGGACCCTCTTGCTTTCTAAACTCCTTATGGAGCCTAGGTGCAGCTAGTCTCAAACATGGATAATGTTTTATGTCTAATGGGATTATCTATACAAAGTTTAAAATAATTAATATTGAGTAGCTACCTGGATTAGTAATGTTTTATTAGCATTAATTTAGCATGCTATCAGTCACCAAAGATCTGCCATTGGTAGAAGGTCTCTCTACTCAAGGAGCAACCTTGAGAGGCATCCCAGCTCAAGGGGAGATCACCACCATGCAGCCGTGCTGCCTGGCTGGAAGAGCTCAAAGGAGCCTCACTTAGGCTGTCATATTTATGGAATAAAGTGGTTGGCTCATAAGCAAATTACATGTGATGGGAAAGGCATGCATGAGACTCCTTGTACCCACAACTTCCTTTGCTCCTTGATAAATGAGTCTTGGGAAAGCCACCCCGCTATTCATGTATTAATTGCATGATTGGTGTTCCAAGCCCATCTGCATCACATCGATGCTTACTGTGTCACTCTGCTCCTTTGTGGGTTTTCAGAGAACAGGTTGAAACTGGAGAAGTTCTTGGCCTGGCTACAGCTCAGGACTTTACCTCCTTTGGAGCCTGTACCAAACTACCGCTAGTTTGGTTAAGGGGTCACAGAATCACACCATGGTCAGGGTTGGAAGGAATCACTGGAGATCATCTATTCCAACCCCCTGCTAAAGTAGGTTCACATAGAGCAAGTGAGTGCATCCGACACAGGGACATGGGCCCCACTGCACTCATGGGTTTCTCCTAGCCCATATCATTAACCTCCAGGTGGGGAGTGTCTTTAAACCATCTGAAAAACAGGAATGGATGCAGACTGTACCCTCCTGCGTAGCCACATGTCTCGCCTGGAGGCTTTACCTTAGTGCTCCAGAGCTCACACTGCCTGATGGCTCATCACTGGATGGTGTTTAAGATGCCAGTATTAAGTTATTCTCTCCACTCAAGAGGGAACTCAGGCTTTTTTTGTCTTTTATGCAGGGTAGCAACATTTTTCCTATGAGTTAACTGTATTATTCTCTTTCTTGCTGCTCCCACATTAGCTTTGGAAAGAGAAAAACAACACTGTGTCATCGCAGAATTGCCTGGTGATGGGAACTATAAGGTAGATAAGTTCTTCTCTCCACCCATGAGCAAGTTCTTGAATGAGGTTTTACTACAGAACAGCTCTTTCTGTTCCTCTTGCATGCTGGCCTGTCCATATCTCTTAGGCGTTTAATACATTACAGTACATCCATCTCTTAAAACAACGGTTTCATTTCCATAGCCGAGCCCAACAGCCACTGCTAGGGAGATAATGCTGTCATCACTGCATCTTTAAAAGCACTGCATCCATCCTTAAGAGCTTTTTTGACCTCTGACTAGACTTAGAAATGTGCTAGGGATCCTGTCCAACACGGTATAGGAATTTGTCCCAGATGAAGATCTGTCTTGATGTGGTTCAGATTTTACATGCATGCTTCATGCACACAATACCTGTTTCATGCAGTATTCAGCAGCGTGAACTACAAATTAGACCATAAACTCTTTGGTGCAGAGGCCACTAAGCTTTTTAGAACACCAGACATGTTCAGGCTTAAAACCCAACCAGTCATTACTTGTTAGAGCAAGGCATAGCTAACGGCTTTAAAAGGAATTCCCTCATTAAATTCAAGTTGCTTTTAACCATGACAGGCCATAAAACCTGAATCTGTGGGAGGGAATGTTTTCTTCTATGCACGCGTGTGTCTTAGCCTTTTTATTTTCAATGGGGAGAGAAAATAGAGTGGGTTGCATATTGGATACATTATCTTAGTATTAAGCTGCCATTCCCAATCTCTTTTGGATAATTGGAACAGAGAATCGCTACTTCTCATCCATCACTTTAAATGAAGGCCTTAGTAAAATAATTTTGGTCGCTAGGAACCACAAATAGGTTCCCTCTATCCAGATTAGTTCTTTTTTGCTCATGCAACTGTTTGAATAGGTCTTAGCACTCTAAGCCATAGCAGGAAGTATGTCAGCAGTTTTGCAAGCCTTTGGGGAAATTCCTCAAATGTGTTTGTAAGGACCTTCCAGGATGTGTTTGGTGATGTTGAGCCTGGGGAAGATTGTAGTGGCATTTTTGTCGTTGTTCGGTTGGGTTTTTTTAAATTCCACTAACATACTCTGTAATACTGGTAGTAGTACAGGAGGTTTTATGTTTCCATTGATGTAAACAAGGTCTTACTAAAAGTTTATCTTATTTCATCAAAGATTTGTAAAACATTGGATGTGAAGTCAGACTTAGCTGTAGCTATGCCTCCTGAACACCTAATAGTAACCATGTAAACTGATGCAGTATAGACTGAATCACTGATTCTCAATCTTTAGCACAAGCTGATTGCTGTGAACCCACGAACTTTCTTGTGGATATTCTGAAAAGCCCCATGAATCTGAAGGTTTTTAATGTTTTAATTTAATAAGGTTCAGTGGACCAGCTGTACACCAATTACTGTTGCCTATGGGCCATGGTTTATGACTGTTAGAGCTACAAAAAAATCGACAACCTGGCAACTTGTCTGTGTTAGTCTCATGTAATTCTGAAATTGTTCCATCTTGCTCCATTCTGCCTGTACATCTGTATTGCAGTTAATTTCCTTAAAACTGGGAGATTGCTCATTGCTGGAGTTCGAAGTGCCAGGCATGAGGTGAAGTGCAAGCTTCAGCAGAAATTTTTTATTGGTTCTTAAGAGTTATTTCAAACAAAAGAGGAAAAAATTCCTCAGATTTGGATTTGGAGTACTCTATCCATGACAAAGAGCACAGATTGAGGATTTTTGGGGTGCTACAAAGATGCACATAATTGTGTTAGTAATCTTTGTAGGCTGCCATCAATTTCAGGCAATTAAATAGCCAGTGCTGCTGTTGACTAGCCAGGCTTCAACAGACCTTTCAGAAACCTTCTTGTCTTTTCATGTAAATAGACATTTGGCAGTACTTTTAAATGTATACCCAGTAGATTTTCTAATGCATTTCCTTTTTTCATGAGTCTCGTGTTTAATTCAAACAAGTATCTGACATGAAAGCTAAAGATAAAAGTGTAACATTGTACAATTAGTTTCTGTGAAGTCTGCAGATCACTAATGGAACACATCTCTTCCCCCTGCACAACTAGCATAATACAGGCCATTTTTTGGTCATTTGTGTTGTACATTAAAGGCATCAAATAGAGTGCTGTCATGTGCCTGAGCGCATGGACAGAAAGTTCCTTTGTTTGATAACGCTGGAAATAATTTTGCTTTCCAGATACGCAAATCAATAATTGCTGCAATCGGATCAGACATGTAACACTTGTAATGTAACCCTTCATGTATTAAGAAAAATAACGTAGAAATTAGATCAGAGACCAGAAGTATATATATATTTTTTAAAAAGAAGTTCAGTAAGCTGTTTTTCACCACCGTTATTGTCTAATCTATGTTTCAGGTATGTGTGCTGTGATTTCATACCAACTAATCTCTAGCTCTTTCTGATTAAATAAATACAAGCTCAGGAGTACAGTTTGAAAGCCATGTGCTGGACTTGTGCATTTAAGTCCACTGAGCCTCTAAGAAGCAGGGTTCGTGAGCATATTTAGTGGGGAAAAAAAAAAATTTAAAACTAGCATTTTGTGGAATCAGAGCAGAAGTATTTATTCACAGCAAACATCCAAACCTCCTTCCTCTTTTTAAATGTTCAGAATATGGAATTTAGATCTAGATATGGGTGCTAACTCCACCAGTTTTAAATGTGTCTGATCTGGTGCTCTAGTTTTTTGGAAAGCAAGCTTTCAGTTGCAAAACAGGCAACTGGTTTTTGTAGGATTTAGGAGAATTCTGTCACATATTCCCTTTCTTACCCATTCTGTACAGAACATATGGGTTCCTTTAAAATTATAGCATGTGTGTGGTTCTGTATTATTTAAGGTACAAGAATATTTTTTCCTTATTTTAGATCAACACTGTTTTAAAGCAGCTTGGGGATGTAACAAAGTTACACAAGATGCTGTACATCCTGACAATGCACACAATAATGAGAAGTATGTATTTCAAACCCACTTATAAGACCCAGTTCATACAACAAAGAAATGCAGCACACAGGTGCCACATGTGGAATGTACAGGGCATGATTTGAGTTCTGAATCCTCCTGTCTATCTTTGATGATTCATAAAAATGCCCAGTTCTCTATATTGCATTTACTGTTTTTTAAAGCTTTTCTTCAGGATAAATAGTAGTGTTTCTGGGGGAAGTATCTTAGCTGATATATAGGCAGAGAATGCTGGTGGTGCTTTTGGGGTTTTTTTTCTTTCTTTTTCTACTGTAGAGTGCTTTGGCCACTGTTAAACAGTTTAGCTAGATCCAAAGGGATACTGCTAATATGAACTGGTAAACCACCAACAGTGTTATATCCTCCCCTGTCAAAGACCTTGTACAATGTAAAAGCTAAAGGTGTTCAGATTAAGCCTTTTCTCAGGACAATTTATAAATAGAAAGCATTTCAAAACTAAGATTTATTTCTTTTCCTCCTGCCCTTTCTTTGCCATGAATACAACAGAACAAATCTTAAAGCTCTTGCTTGTCTGCATGTCCTCTCTTTTTGCCTTCCTGACTTTTCTGCTGCAAAAGTTGTAGATGTCATCGAAATGGTGGGGGCAGAAGGAAATGTGAATCTAAAATCTGGATATCATTGTCCTTGGTGCCAGTAGAATAGAAAAAAATCTGGAGAAGTTAAATGACAAATTAAAAAAAATTAAAAATTAAATAATTTAAAAATCAACAACCAAAAAGCCACCTTAAATAACAAAAAGACCCCCAAAACCATGGAAAAAAATAAATTGATGCATTTAAAAAAAAAAACCAGTAATAATTTGGACACAAGCTGAAAATTCTAACTTAAAGATTCTATAGAAAAAGACACTAAGAATCACATTTCCCTCTGAACATTGCATTTAATGAAGTATAGCATTTCTAGCAAGGAAAATATTCCCAATGTGGCTTATGGAAGCAAAGAGAGCAGCACAGCAAAAACCCTATCTTCCACCAAGGTCTGCACCCAGAATTCCTGACTCCCAGAGCCCAAGGAGGATAAAGCTCGGGTGGAAAAGGGAGTGGGTGACAGGAGATGTCAGAGGCGCTTGGATGAAGATGGGAGCATTGGAGCAGGGCAGAAGAGCTAACTAGGGTATTGCTGGAGGAGAAGGGAGGGTCAGGAGGAAGCAGGCACCTCCAATGGATGTAAAGACAGGAGAAATGAGTGTTGGGCTTGGGAAGGTGTGCATGTATTTGCAGAGGTCATAAATGGGTCTGCTAACGACTTCTTTTCATAGGGTGATTGAGGTACTGGTGATAGGGGAAAAATGCTGCTGGTGTTGACAGAGATTTCATTGGTACTATGTGACCCAGGGCATTTATGGAGCTGCCTTACTTCCATCTTAGAGCTAAATTACTTCCCAGATGTAAGGCAAACAAGCAATCGCTCAGACTGGTCTCCTGTTCTTTATGACTTCAGCCCTCAATACGCATTCAGCAATAAGCAGCTGGTTCCGTTTTCTTGGTTTAGAGGTTCTGACATCAGTAAAAACAAAACAAAAAAACTTTTAATCTTCCAGCAATGAAATATACTGCAGAGTTAAATAAACAAGACCTGTTGGAGCACCCTTGTTTTCTACAGGCCTTTTCTCAGCAAAGGCATGGTTGTTTGGGAAGATCTCTTAAAACCGCAGGGGGGGACTGGCTTAGCATTTAAATACATGTGATAGTTTCTTTATCAAGAAATCTCTTTCAGATCATATCCCCTTTGATGATTATTTAGCCCCAGTCCTTCCCCTACTTTACAGTTATTTTAACATCTCTGAAGAACTGCCAACATACTCACTTTAGTGGCCAATGACTGTTATGCTCTTTTTTTTTTTTTTTTTATTGGCATTCAATTTTAAGGGTTGACAGACAGTAAATACTAAGCCTTCTCTTTACTGTTCTACAGTAATTTGTCCTGTGGTTGTAAATAAGTCTCTCTTGTTCTGTCTTCTGCTAAACAAAACTCACTATTTTTGGAACAGACTGAGCAAACAGAAGATTGTCCCATTTTATGTGAGCTGTGACTGAATGGATATTACCATATCTGGGGGGGGGGGGGGGGGGATGTTAATTTTCAAGGTAAAAGAAGCAACTTATTTCTGAAAATGCTAGTTTGTTGGGGATTTTTTTTTTTTAAGCTTGATCTATTAAATTTCCAGAAGTATATTTTTTTCAAATATATTGTATTTTCTATATGGACTTGCCATGCAAGCCTGGAGGAGAACGATATTTAAAGATCTTAGGATATCTTCTTGGCCTGTAACAAACAAACAAACAAGTAAGCTATTAGCTGCGAGAAACTTTAATTGTTCCCAATAGTCTAAACATTTTTATTCTGTATTTTTCTCTCTCTTTGGCAGACGCCTTGCATTTCCAAGACTGAAAATCAGCCTCAAGGACTTGCAACAAGCGTCAGGTGGGGACAGACACCCATCAATCAGTCCACACCCTGGGACACTGATGAGCCTCCATCTAAACAGATGAGGGAGAATGAAAACCCAGGTATGTTTCTAATCTTATTTGTAATTCTACAAGGGAAAATCATTCAAAGCAAATTCAATGCACTATCTCCATTTACCTCCGTAAATTAGACTTCATTGTGAGCCCTGTCTTTATTCTTTAGCAGGTTTTTTTCTCTCATTGTAAAGACCCCTCAAGTTTCTTCTGTGCTGGGGCTAATATAAATGTATTAAGATGCCTGCAAGTTCATTAGAGTGGTGTTTTTATTCTCCTTCCCTGCCTTCACTAGAGGAAAAGGCACTCTGTAATACTTTAAGACCTCTTTTATGTCCAGAACTACCTGAAATGATTTCCAGCTTCCAGACACATATCATACATTGTGCTACTATGCCAGACGCCTAATTACAATCTCTTTGTAGTGGCTGGAGCACCGTTATTATACACACAGAGTGTTTGTCAGGGAGCCATGAAAGCACGGCAGGGAAAGAGGTTAATTTTCTTGGAAGCGTGTGCTTAAGCCGCATAAAGCGCAAAATACATAAAGCCGCAAACATGCCGCATGTCACCTGATGAGTATTTTTAACAATTGCACTCGCATCACCATAGCGGTTTTATGCACTTACTGGCTGAGAATGGTTCCAGGCCCTGAACCGCTGTAGATATCACGGAGGAGAAGGGCTCGTCAGCACAATTTGGTAATGGAGGCGGGTGTGCAGGCAGGGAAGGCTGGGGGTGTTTATTTTTTTTCTGGTATCCCCCGTGTTGAACCCCACCACCATTGATTGCCTTCCTTCATGCCGCAGGTGCTGCGCCCTGGGTCACCACAGTGGCGGCCGGCAGCCAGCCCGCCCTGATCACGCACTCCTATGGCATGACGCAGCCGCCCACCTTCAGCCCAGCCGCCAACGTCCAGGCCCCCATCATCGGCGTCACACCCTCCCTCCCTCCGCACGTCACCCCCCAGCTCCCGCTGATGCCGGCCCACTACCAGCTCCAGCCGCAGCCCTCCCAGCCCCTCAGCAACATGGTGGTCAACCTCCAGAGCCAGCCCTTGTACACCAACAGCCAGCCCCTCAGCATGTCCTCCATGAGCGGCGTGGGCCCGGTGGCCCACCCGGGCCCTGGGGCAGTGGGCAACGGCCACCTGGCCTGCCCCATGCTGCCACCACCGCCACCGGCCCTGCCCTCGGCGGCCCTGCCCAGCAGCGCGCCTGCCACCAATGGGCAGGCGGCCGCCCCGCTGCCCCCCAGTGCCACGGGGGGCCCCGACAACAACAACGGGGTGCAGATGCTGCGGACTATCGGCGTGGGGAAGTACGAGTTCACGGACCCCTGGCACCCCAAAGGTAAGGCGGGCTGGCTCAGCCCCGCGGGGCGTACAGGCAGGGGCAGGTGGTGGGGCCGAGGACAGCGGTGGGCCCCCTGCCCCCCACCGCTGTCTTCGGGCCCGCTGGCCCAGCTCCGGCATCTGTCTCCGCGCTTTTCTTTAATGTGTGGCTTTTATGAATTAGCAATGATAAAAGCAGTGCATTAGAAAGAGGAGGGGTGAGGTGTGGACGTATTTGGTAGTGTAAAACAGCTTCTGGGCCTGGCAGACAAGCTGGTGCTCCCAATGGTAACGGGGCCGTCATCCCATGCCCTCCCTCTCTGAAACAAACACCTCTGCTCCCATCCGACCACGTTCCTTTTGGCTTCAGTTGTGCGGTAGTCACAACACTAACCTCCTCATTCAGCCGCTATCTTCTTCCCCCTCTGGTAGGAGCCCAAGCCAAATGCAAATCACTCTGCTGACTGAAGCTGAACAACCCAAAATGTTCACTGTTGAGGGGAAAAGTCTTCATTACCAGCTTCATTGGGCTCAAATGCTGCAAAACACCCTGAGTAGTCATGAGTGTTCCTGAGAGGTTGACCTTTTCTGATAAGTAGTTTGTAAATGAGCCACACCATTGGGTCACACTGGAGTGTTATTTCCGAGTGCCTTACCCTAGACACTTCAAAAATACCTACGCTCTGTGTATTTAGTTTCTAATTTCATTTGCAGACTTTTCCCTGCCTCCCTTAAAAATCACGACTGTGCCACATGTGCAGGTAAAGCGAAATGCAGCTTACAGAAATATAAATGCAGACCTATCAGCAAAATCAATTCCATTGATTTTTAAAAAAACAGCACCTTCATTAAGTCTGTGATATTTTATGTATACATTTGTATTCAGGCACAATCCATGTGTAAATTATTTACTTGCCACAAGCTATTAAGTTCTATTGTGTAGCTCTGTATTAAAGACAAGGAATCTCTATTAAAAATGGTTAGTCCAATAACTCTTCCTGCTCATTACATAAATTGTACTTTGGTATGTGCAAACCCTTACCAAATGTCTCTCAAAAAGGAGTTCAGGCGCAAGCTCAACAGTACTTTTCTAAAGCTAGATGTTTGGACCACGTTAAAATTTTCAACTCCAAGCCCCAAATATGATGAGAATGCTTGCTGGATGGTGAGCTTCTGAATTTTCCTTCAAGATCTAGATGGGCTTTAACTGACATCAGCCAAGTCAGGTAGCCAAAAATAGACCAACAATTGGTTTGTAAGAGTTTTGTTAATTCTTTCCCTTTTAAGAAAAATCAAAATCCACAAAAGCCATTTGTCAGGTCAGGTTTATAAGTTACAGAAGGAGAAAGGGGAGAGATTTATATTCTAATACTGGTAGACTGAGCTGTAGTACTTCTGTTGAATGTCTCTCTCCTCCATGGAAGCTATTTGTCTTCTAAAAGGCGTCATCTCCACTTTTCATAGCCACCTATCCCAATTTACTGCACTGGATACTTGGATACATGATCAAATTAACACAATTTAAAGGATTACTTGGTGTCATTGGAGACGTGCAAATACACAATACAAGGGAAAACACATAAGCTTAAACCACTTTCGCTGCGGTAATTTGATCACATATCTGAGCCCTAGTGACACTAACCTAGTGAGACAAATGAGCTCGTCAGTGACTGCACACTTGAGGTTAGGAATACTCTTAAATGCCTTGCATACTTAGGGCCAGCAGCATCAGCTGTTATTTACTCTTCTTCCATCAATTAACCTTCAGCATATCTCTGGCTAGCAGATGAAGTAAACTTCAGATCAGAACCTAAGTAAAAAGATCATAAAATATTTAATAAGTCTTTTAATGTTTGATTTGCAAAGTCTTAGTCAGCATTCTTGCTTAAACTGCTCTAAACCCTAGTCTGTCTTAATTGTCCAAGTGCCACTGAGTGCAGTCAGCCGAGGAGGTGTTCATTAAGGTGAGGAGGAGGGTTCCTCGCTAGAGTATGCCAGGCACGTCAGACCTAGCTCTGGTCTGGTATTTGGAAACCTTTGTCCCTAGGAGAAGCTCATAAGGAGAATATTAAAACAAGCAGTATTTCTAATCTGTGACAACTGCTGACACACTGGCCATACTGTCCCTTATAAACTGCAAGCCAGACAACAGTTTTCCCAGGGATTAGCTAGCTTGTCTATGACCATCAGCTATTGAGTTATTCCTGTTGCTGTAGTAGTTAAAAACAAACAAATGCAAGATCACAAAGCATGCATATACAAATGTCTCATAAGCAGGACCTATTTTGTAGAGAAAAAGTAATCTCTTCCTCCACTTCCAAACTCAAAAGTCCTTGTGTCTAAAGCTATAGTTCTTCTTGTCAAATCTAAAGTTAAAGAAGATACATGTTGGGTTTGGTTGTTTTGAATGAGAGAGAAAGAATCAGGAAATGAAGACAACTGGGTGTCTAACCAGACCTTTAAACTTTGCTAGGATAAGATTCTTAGTATAAACTGTATGGATTCCAATTTGTCTTGATTTTCAAATTTTTTATTTTTTTTTTAATTTCTGCCCTCAGGGATTTCAGTCTCTAAAGCCTGACTGATTTCACAGTCTTACATGATAGGCACCTTTTTCTTCAGGAAATAATGGAAACTATGAGACAGTACTAAGCTGTTCAAATACACAAGTTCAAACTAGTTCTCTAAAAGTTTCATTTAAATATTCTCTCTCTTTCTTGGGGAACCTTGGCCAGTATTATAATAAGAGCCACTGCTAATGGCCTTAAGATCTATCTCATTATCCTGAGATCCTCTGTATTATTATTTCACTTGACAATCCAGTCTTGTGCAGGTTTGAATAATTACCCAACTATCCCTTAAGTGAAAGAGCAGTTCTTGCTGGCTAGCATGATAGACTTTCTTATATTTTTAGACTTTATTAGGGAGCTGATTTGAAATGTCATGTTTTATTTCCGAAATTTATGTCATTTCAAGGCTGTGTACTTGTTTGGGCCATATTACGCTGTCTTCATGTGGAACTAGGTTTCTTACTTGGCTGTTTCTAAGCAAAAATAAACAAATACGTTAACAAAAGTTAAAGGCACTGCTAGTACGCAATCTCATTTGCAATAGGTCAAGAGATCTCATTTACTTGACTGAGTCATTTCCATGGCTCTGCAAAAAATACATTTTGATAACAAGACTCATATAAAACAGATGTGTCATTCTCTTTACAGTGTCACAGCTAATTCCTAAGTAATTCCATTGAAACTACTTGTAAGAAAATACTTTTTTGCATGGATTAGTCTGGATGGGTTATATTTTGTGAAGGGATTTTTTATTGCTTCTGTAATATGTTAAATATGAATGTTAAGTTTAGCTACATGATCCATTTACTTAGTGAATTTATAAAGCAGTCACATTATGAGAGACATAAATAATGTTTCAATGTAATTATTGCTCTTAGCAATGTGTGAAGAATGTAGAGCTGCCTTATGAAATGCATGGGATCCTTCACCACACACGATCAACAGCAGTGTCAAGAGTTGTCTGGTTTGGCTTGTGATTGCCCTTTGGATAGGATTTATGCCAAATACTCCTAGCTGACTTCAAAAGCCATGTCACCTTAACACAGATATGTAACCTAATATTTTAGAACAGAATCAGCCCTTGTTTTCTTTCCGTGTCCTAAGTCTTGCTCTGTAATCTAAAGATTAAATACCAGGGCAATTAATAAAGCAGAATATTCAGAACCATGAAGGTGTTCATTGTGAACATATTCAGTGAAGATCCACTGAAGTTTTGCATAGCCAGTTTTTTAAGTGGCTTCTTCAGAAAATACAGAGTTGCGAATAATATTCAGGCATGATTTCAGTATCTTCAGGCTGCACGGTGTGCCAGCACAAGTTGTCGTCTGCACAACATGCCTGCAGAGAAGACAGAGGGACAGCAGTCGTCCCTTCGGTTTTTGACACAAGGTACTGGTACCCCGTGCCATGGCACACTGACAGAGACCGATGTCTGTGTGCCTGCCAATCCTGGTGAGCCCAAATGGAGAGAAATTAATCAGTCTGATGAAGGACTGGAAGAGATTGGTTTCTTCGCAGAAATAACTGAGTAATTGAGATATAGTCCTTGACTTTTTCGTAGGGCAATATGCTTCTTTATATCCGAGACTTGTAGTAAATCCAAAACTGAGCCCTTGGTGGATAGCCCTGCGATATGTAGGACATAAACATTCCAGTTTGGATCCTGGGATCTGTTATACATTTGAAAAGGCACTTTCTTCATGAATTTGATATACTTTGAAGTGTAGTTGCTAGCACAAAAAATGAGGAAAATACAGTTCATTGCAGCACTTTCTCCTGCAGTGTAAAATTAGCCATGGACATCATGGGGTTTAATTTGTGGATGTTCATGGATAATATTGACGTTTGTTTCCATAGTATTTTTGTTCTATAATTCTTTGGTTTGCAGTCCTTAACTAGTGGGAAAAGAAATCAGATGCTAATTAGTGTTCAGAATGTAATGACTGTGGAAACATAACAGTATCAGAAATAAAATCTGAATGTTAATCCTTGTAGGACTAATTTCTTAACACTTCATTTTCAAGCATCACCAAATACCATGAACTAAACAATAACAAAACTACAAACGAATACTGTTGCATCATCACTTATTGATTGCACCCTTCACACTTGACTTTATTGCATTGGAATTCTCATTAGACCTCAGACAATATTTACTTTCCTTAATCATGAATAGTAACAAGGCAGACTACAACATTTTGTCAATAACCATCAACTTTTTCTTCACAAAAGGCTGAATTTTCAAAGGGGTTTCAGCTTGACCTGCAATTCTGTGAGTGTACTTAGTTCTAGACCTGAATGCTGGGGGTGGTGGGGGAGTGTTTAAATTCAAAGTGCAACCTAGCGTTTGGAATTCTAATAACGTTAATTAAAGGATATTGTGGGATGCAGGCTCTAGAAGGCCAGTTTTCAGTTCTCTGTCTTGCACCAGAATATATGGCCTGTGTAACCTTAGGAAAATCTCCCTTATTTTTATATCAATAGATATTGATGGGTAGATTGATAAACAGATAGTTTATAAAAATTACAGATTAAAAATTATACAAAAAAATGTAATATGTTTGTGTACATGTATATACATGCCCAGAGAAGTTGTGGATGCCTAGAAATGCTGAAGGCCAGGTTGGATGGGGCTTTGGGCAGCCTGATCCAGTGGAAGATGTCCCTGCCCATATCTGGGGGGTTGTAACTAGATGATCTTAAGGTTCCTTGAACCCAAACCATTCTGTGTTTCTGTGATTCTATGATACATATGAATATGTATGCATATAGTTGTGGGAAAAGAAGTCTACAACAGAAATAACACATCATTCTATCTCCTATTTCTTGTAGGAGGGTTAGGTTAGCATGGAAGTCTGTTAGCGTTGTACAAGCTTCTTACTGTGTTTTCCTTAAGATAGTCTTGATTTTCTGGGGCAGCCTAAATGGTACAGATGACTAGTGATCATTTGTAAGCTCAGCTTGGTAATGACACATAGGAGTTCACAGAATCACATATTGGTTGAGGTTGGAAGTTTCTCTGGAGTTTCTCTGGTCCAGCCCCCCTGCTGAAGCAGGGCCACCTAGAACTGTTCGCCCAGGACCGCGTCCAGATGACTTCTGAGTATTTCCAATGATGGAGACTCCATAGCCTCTCTGGGCAAGTGCTCAGTCACCCTCACAGTAAAAACCTGTTTCCTGATGTTCAGAGGAAACCTCCTGTGTTTCAGTTTGAGCCTGTTGCCTCTGGTCCTGTCACTGGTCACCACCAAAAAGAGCCTGACTCCTTCCACTTTGCACTGTCCCTTCAAATATTTATACACATTGATGAGATCCCTCTGAGGTTTCTCTTCTCCAAGCTGAATGGTTCCATCTGTATCAGCCTTTCCTTATAGGAGGCGTGCTCCAGTCCCTTTATCATCTTTGTGGCCCTTTGCTGGACACTCCAGTATGTCTATGTCTCCCTTGTACTGGGAGCCCAGAACTGGACACAGCACTCTAAGTGGCCTCACCAGTGCTGAGTAGAGGGGAAGGATCACCTCCCTTGACCTGCTGGCAATACTCTGCCTAATGCAGCCCAGGATATCATTAGCCTTCTTTCCCGCAAGGACACACTGCCGACTCATGTTTTAGCATGTTCATACACAGTAATGAACTTACAGCAAACTGCTTGAACAGGTCCTCTAAAATCAAATCTTATTCAAGATTAATTATAGTCTTCTGTCATTAGAATAATCTTAATGGAGTTGCAAAGTTGATGAGGATATCTAAGGCATCACTTGAGTGAGACTGAAATACATTTCACCTTTTTGTGTTCCATCCAGATGGAATATTTTCAGTAATTCCTGACCTGTATTTTAATGCCAGTATCGGTCAGGTCATGACAGAGAGTGACTTAGTGCACTGAAGAGTAGAAGAGGACTTGTAGTAGTCCTAGAACATGGCTTGCTAAATGTACAGCGTAAAGAAGGTCATCGAATTCTCTTTTGACTGACAGCTCTCAGTACGTCAGTGACTAGAGATTTCCACGTTTCAACTGGAGCAGGAGCCTCCCACCACTACCAATATTTTATGAGGATTTTTGTAAAAAAATAAAATAAATGTGAGGTTGCCAAAATGTGTTAACACACCCTGAAACTGCTCTTAAAAAACATCTGTTCCATGCTGCTTTTTTTTATACCTGTTGTTTTAAATAAGCACCAGATTTGCAACTGTAGTTCATCTGTTCTTGAAAGTACAGAGCTGAAGAACTTTGATTTTTCTCTGTGATATTATGTCATCACTCGCAGATCCACCTAGGTAATTACACACTGTTACATTTGAAGACATCTTGAGTTTCTTCCCACGCTGAAGTTTAAGACATGCTTTCCTTAGAATGTGGTTTCTTTACAAATATGGTTTTGTCCATGACAGTGGCCACTAAATGCATTAAAAATAAGTCTGAGAGGCAGCAGAGTTCTGTTGCATAACTGTTTTCTCTCCCATCCACACAACACTATACTTACAAAATGCAAAATTTCTCAGGGGCTGGATGATAACCAAAATCTAGGCTCCATTTTGGCACAGAATACATAAGTGGCAACTCTTTGTAAATACAGCCCAAATTTCCAGGCAGGCCACCTATCCATCCATCCAGATGCTGTTGCAAAAATCCTTTGCACAGAGCTGGAACAGAGCATTTGGATGTTCTGAAAGTTATTAATTGTCCAGAGCACTCACAGAGTCTCTGATCTCCTTTCAGAACTCCTTATGTTTCATTTCTGATTTCTCTGACCTTATCTTCCCTTGGTCTTCGTGTCTTGTTCAACTTCTGACACATATTTGGATGCAAACCTTGTCTGCACCCAAACGTTTGGATGCAATGGGAAACATACCTGGTCCCTTTCATGCTGTCCTCATGTGCCTGGAGCCACCTTAGAGCTACCTTTTCTGAATGTTCAGTTCTTTTCACAAGTTTGGCCTTTCCTTGAATTTCCTACTAAGATTTCTTCCTCTTCACAGCAGGATAATTCCGCTTCTTTAGCAGTTACGAATTAAAAAATGGACAGTCAAGTTATAGCTACTACAGAGAGTCAGCAGAGAATGAGGACTCCATGCTAAGTCCAAACTGAACAAGCTGGGTCCATCAGGAACTAGACTGTGCATTTGTGTATGCACATAAATGTTCTCGAAATGGTCTATTCTATGATCTCTGGCCATCTCCAGACAAGTGAATTTATTAAATTGCAGATGTTTTTTGGTTTCCCTACAAGAAAGTGGAAATGCTTTGGTTTTGTAATCAGCAGTCCTCCATGGAGCAGTGCCTGAACTCTGAAGGAAGAATGATTTCTGTCTTGTTGCATTCAGAACAAGAACGATTCTGTCCCATGTTAGACTAAAAAAATCTAAACAGATCTGTGAAACAAACATTTGCAAATAACAACTTCTCTTACCCTGCTGTGCCTTGAGATTGCTGATGATAAGCTCTGCTGTCCCATGGCGAGGCTAGGCTTTGAGCTGCAATCAATAATAATAACATGGGATTACATAACACCTTGAATCTTCAGAGTGATTTTGTGGACATAATATGTTTTTTAAAAAATTAACTGTTTGTCTTTAAATAGCTGAAGTGCATGCAAGGACTTTGGCTGAAGCAAAAGCAAGAATAACTGTCAGTAAACTAGTTTGGGTGTAACATCCCACAAATCTGCTTGTTTCAGATGTCTTCTGTGTTCACAGGTTACATACAATGAGGACAGGAATGATTTGCATTTTGTACGTTCACAAGCATTGGCAGTAATGCATTCTTTTCTTTAGTTTTTCTTTCATTAAGTAGGATATAATTTGGGCAGCAGTTTGAATGATGCGATGCAAGAAAATTCTTCCCAGCAACGGCCATACTTGTTTCTGTATGTTGTGTTCCTGTACATTGTCACAAAGATATGCTGCTAAGTTCTTTCCACACAGTACGTTGGTTAAGGTTCTTGCATTCAGTCTGTTTTGTGTTATGCATATATTCAGGATTCTGGTTGTACCAAGTGAGGATAAGAAGATATTTTTATATAGATCCATCTTAATATGTACAAATCATTACATTAGATTCCCAGCCTAGATATTCTGGAAAGTATCATAAGGTAATGAAATCATTACTAGGAAGGAGGTACATAAACTTGCAGGAATAATCACTCATAGAAAAAACTTGCTTCATCTAGACGTGCAAGTAAAAATGGCATGAACTTTAGTCACATTAAATTCAGAAAATCACAGCATATAGTGTTGTACGTGGTTATCAGTGTATCAAAAAAATCCTTAGGCTGCTGAAAAATCAGGGGGTTCAAGATAAGTATTTGACCAGGAGTATGAACAGTAATATATACATACACCTATGTGTACCAACAATTAAGTCAGAAGCATTTGACTAGACAAGGTGCCAAGATACTTAGTCAGGTTTGCACAGTGACTGTGTGATACTTTCCAAGGAGTTAAAACAGATTGGAGGGTTCATCTAAAGACTTTATACGTTATATTTTGCTCAGTGCTCATTGGCATTGCAACATCAAAAAACCCCAAGAATGTAGGGTTCAAGAGAACATGTTTCAGAGGAAGTAAAAATGTGGTTTGTCCCTCAATGTGCACACTGAAGTATTTGGATGAGGATGAGGAAGATCCTCAAAGACAAAACTGGCTAAAATGGAAGAGTTCTTAAGAGAAATAGGGGCTGACACTCCTGCTCAGTCTGACTGATTTATACAGGATCCAAAGCCAATATCAAGCCCAGCTCCTCTGTGTGACCTTTTCCTTGTGAATGAAGAGGGAAGTGTTCCTTGCATCCCCAAGCTGTGGATGTTCTTTAAGTCAAGGATCGTTTTGCACAAAGCACTACTATCCTGTGGAAAACAGATGGAGGAGCAGTGCTAGTAGATTGCTACTACCTGTAACCTAGGAAATAGGAGATTATGCTCTTTGCCTTTTCCTGCATGCTGTGCAGACTTCTTTACAGATGTGAATTTTCTAGATGGCCGAATTTGCTGGGGTTCAGGTGTTTCTCTGCTAGATACACTCCTATCATGGCCAAACTGTGCTGTTTTATGAACAGTGCATTTCTTTGAGGCTTTTTTTTATACTTCTGTAGGATGGTTAGAGCTCTGATTTGGAAGCCATATTGAGGATCCAAATAGAAAAACACTTTTCAGGAGCATTTCAGAAGAACTTTCACTAGATGTATAGCAGGTGCCTCCAGCAGGAATCAGTGAAGTGATTTCAGGTTTAGACAGATGCAGATATTTAACTGTCAGTATGTATGGAATCCTTGCACTCTGAAGAAGTACAGGATTCTCCCTTTCATTTGTAAAAATGTAGCAAGAATAGAGGCTCATCTTCCTGTAGCTCCAGAATAACGTGTTTCTTCATGTATTTTACTTGCAAGAATGGTAAAAGCAAACTTGGCATCCTGTCCAAGGATCAGCTATTCAGGGACAGTGAAATCTGCTCATCAGTAGAAACTGAGTACATTACAAGAACAGTCAACGTCTTAAAACCCCACACCAGTAAGATTTTCTTTTATGAGAATTTAAATGAGTTCTACAGCCCTTCCCTGGAAGTTCCACTTATGCCTTTGGATAAGCCATCATTACTTTACCTTTTTTTTCTTTTTTTTTTTTCTCTCAGAACTGCCGTATAGGCAAACCATGTGCAGTGAATCTAAGTGTTACCACTCAGGGATGCTTTACTTCTCTTTCATAGAGATAAAGTGGTGCTGAGAACACCTCTTGGCTTTAAGAGTAAACTCAATCAAGAATTTTACTAAAGCCAGGAAATTATTTTGGCAAATATTTTTGTCCAAATTCTTGGATGTTGGAGTGCTAGGTTCAGTATTCCAGTAAGAATCGGTATTTCCTGAGACCGAGTCTTCTTTTTGTATTTTAAAGTAAGTAGAGAAGGGCTGTTTATATACTGAAGGTCTATATAGGTGTCTGGAAATAATGCATTAACATATTTAGAAAACAAATTCTAAATATCAAATTATGTTTTAACAGGCAGTTAAGAGAAAGAGCCTAATTTAAAAATACAAAGTCCTTTTGCATTTGTTGAGTTAGTAACATGGGCTGTGTCCTGTGCCTTTGAGCTCACTGAGAGCAAGGTTGTGTTTTTAAGATAGCTTCACACTGCAGCGGGAGCTAGCCAGCCCTGGAGTGGAGTGGGACCACACTGCATATTTATGACAGAAAAAGGGGAAGTCATATTGCATCCAAATGAAATGAGAGGTGGCTTTAAGGAAATAATTTATAATTACCCAGTCTGGATCTAGATTATAATTACTTAGTCTGGAACTATGCCAAGACACTGAAATTAATATTTCAAGTTTGGAGGGAAGAAAAATGAGATAGCGTTTGGCTGGGTATGGTAATTGCCTATCAGCCATGAACTCAGAACCAGGAGAGTTCAAGGAACCTACTTTGAACCTTCAACCTAGCTCCCAAAAACAGATGAAGAGACTTTTACTTAAAATCTTAGATGCACAACAGAATATGTAAAAATAGACATCATAATAAGGAAAAGACATGATGACATCTTTGAATATAATTCTGTGGTTAGTATGTGAGAAAGACAATTCACAGATACAGAATCACAGAATCATTTCTATTCAAAACTGAAGTCTTACTTTAAAGAACCCTAACCAGCAGTCAAGTCTGTTAGTTAAGATTTCTTCCCTGACTTAACTAAATTTGGAAAGTAAGCATGTCAGTTAGAACAGGCAGCTAGAGCCATGTTCATCCTAGGCCTGTAATACGTCATGCGTCGTCTCTTGGTACTGGCAGAGCACAACTTTTCCATAAGTGCCAGCTGTTTGTAGGGAGTCTTGGCTATCCCAGAACCTGTCAGAGGGCATCAGGGACCAGTGCGTCAGCAACTGCACTGAGCTCCTGTGGTTGCCCTGTTGAATCTCTCTTGGCCCTGTTGACTGCACTAATTAAGTTTCTGTAGGTGTTATAGGAGCTTACACACCTAACCAACTTGAATGCACTTGAATTTAAATACCTTATCATAACCAGAATCCCATCCTAAGTTTCAGGAATAGAGTCAGGAGTCTCAGCAGATGGACACCTCAGCATGAACACAGCTTCACTGCTGGAAGTACAACGTAACAACATACAATCCTTGTATTATTTTACTGTCATTGTCTTAAGAGGGTATTTTGATATTATTGGTTTAAAATTACCTAAAATTAATACAGTAGTTGCCTATTAATAGTGAAACGTGTTGATCTAGGTGGGGCAAGCAAACACACCGGGTCTGTGTGATCAGGCTGGCTTTCCTCATCTGCTCATGGAAAGCTACTCCTGAATGTCATACATCTAACATTTTACCAGGCATCATTCTCATTAGCAAAACTAAAGCTAATTTGAGCATATATTGTCAACACTTTTGATTCATGGTTTGTTAAACTGCTACTTACAATGTTACCTCACATAATTTCCAGAGCTGTCTTATACTGTTTAATATATTAAGGCCTACTAAGAAGGATAAGGTTAAGAGAGAAGCTTTACATACCTCATTCAGGAGGTATCGCTTGCAGTAGTGCGTTGTCTCACAGAGCACTTGAGCTTTTTGGTTCAGTGGTGACTCAGGAAAAAAGATTGTCATTTATGCTGTTTCCACCAGCACTTGGTCTTTTCTCAAAGGTTTCCTCACTAATTCCCAGCTCATCACGGTCCTCATCAGCCTGTGTAATGTGCTCATCACACACTCATTTTCAGCTCTTGATTTGGCCAGGCTGTCTGCTGGGGAAGGTTTCCTCTGGTAGAAGTCTCCAAGTATATGAGCAAGTGAGCTCTAAGTGTTACTAATAAAAAATCCTTTAATCCACTTTAACAATGATAAATTGGAACTGAGAACTTCTCCTTACTTTACAGATACATTCAGTTCCGAATTTCACTTAAGTCAGGAAATCATTTTACGGGCAAGAGAAAAGTCCTAAACACCCTGATGTAGACAATGGGAATTAAAGGCCAAGTGCTCAGTTGCTCTTACTGGGTATCTGAAACACCTACCGATGACTGAAACTTCCACTGACATGGCTAGTTCATAGCACATTCACTAGTCTTTGCCATTATTTTTATTCTTAATCCACCCTGCAATTTCACTTTTAATTTTTCTTCACATTGTAGTCGGTGTGTGATGAAAAGAAATAGCTGATCTGGGCCACAGAAGTTCTGAGTGAGCAAAAATCTGGCTAAAATGTACTTGTCTGGATTTAAATGGATTTGCTACATTGTCTTGGTAGGAAGTACATCACACCTAAAGTCTGTACTGTTATCCACCTGCTGTCCTACATTTTATTTCCGCTTCTGTGTTAAGGAATGTAGCATGATCAGATACAATGAAAAATGAAGTCCTTTTTATTCTTCTTTTTTCCCTGAAGCATGGCATTTTTTGCTAAGGGCTCATCCACGATGGTTTGTGCCCCGTGTAATCCCTACAGATCTCTCTTCCAATAGTGGCACTTGAATGTTTCCCACAATACAGCTCATTGCAGTGTCATACCAGGCGTGAAGTAATGTCCAGGCAGCAGGAGGGTCCTTGGAGGGGTGCTCACCCTATCCATCCTTACTGCTGCATTCCTTGTTGGAACATGTCAGGTACCTCCTATGTGCCATCATCTTGTGTGACCTGGTCAGGCTTCAGGAAGCAACACACGTTCCAGTACCTTGTTTCCAAGCGTCTGTGCATTATTTGCAAGTGAATGTAGGCTCATTGTTTCATGTCTAATTTTGAAAACCTGGCCCCAGCAGCAGTTTTTTTGTACATCACTATACTAACATCGGGCTTTTACTGGCTTGGCAGACAGTCTGTATCATTAAGTACAACCAAACTGCATTGACATGGACAGAGATGATCCTGCACCCATTTCCAAAAGGATGGTAGGGCTATTGGCAAAGTAGATAGTTGGAGAAATTCTCCATCTCTCTTCCTTTTCGTGATGTATCAGGGAATAAAACTGAGGGGAAAGCAGAAAACAAACTAATGTGAATGTAATTCCCAAATTTCAATCTTCTGTATATTAAGGGTCATTACCCATTAATTTGCTAAATGGCAGTTTTCTGTGAAAGAAAAGTTTTGTTTAGCTCTATAATGATGACAGATGATGTAATTAGTATCATCCCTGCATTGAAAATGATAAAAGCATTTCTTTGTGTGTCACTGCTTTTAGACAGTATAATATCAAAAATGATAACAGTATGAAAATTGCACTGGCCACTTTCATATTGTGCATGTAGAATACCTCGGTGATATGATACAGTAATGACAGGTACTTTGCCATGTATTCATTTTCTCCACTCTCTAGCCTTTATATTACAGCAAAATTAAAGCACAGCACTAAGCAAACCAGACGTTCCTGAATGCAGACCCATCTTATGAGACTGTAAATGGCAAGAGTCCCTTTACTATTGCTGGTTATGATAATTAAGCGATTATAAACAGGGTTTTTGAGGGAGAACATTGAATCATTTTTCAGTTAAAGAAGTTGGGGGGGTATTTTAATTTCAGGCCACATTTTTTGCTTGAATTAGTTTTAATTATATTCTATATAAGTACTTGCCCCATATCCTGGTCTTGATAGTGGTAGGTACTCTCATTTAAATATAAATAAATGCCAAACTTATTTAACATGGAAAAGTGACTGCTGTGACTGTGTAGTAACAATTTTCTCTTTGTTGCCATGGTTTGGATTTTTATATAAGCTTTGCAAATATAATAAAGCTAATGGAGCTCTTCATCCAAGGAAATGGGTATATTCAAGAAAATAAATTACATTTTGTAAGCTAATGAGCTCTACTAATTGTGTTTATCCTTGTGAATTAATACAATTTAAGCAAATCTATCCCCCAAAATCAAGCATTTGATTGCATTTTAGCTGCGTGGAAATCAGAACATCCGGATCAAATCTGAGTTTACTGGATATCCAGGGGGTAGGGGAGAAGGTTAATTTTCATTGACTTGTACAGCTGGTGCTAGCTCCTAGTAAAGCAGGAAAAGTTAGACTTTGAAAGTTGCGACTTTCACCGTTATTTTTTCTATTCAGCTAGTTCCCACACAGGCAGAATTCTCAACAAAGAGTTGTGTGTAATAAATCCTATGTAATACGATGGCAGGCATGTACGAGTCATGCTAATTAGCCCACATGCCCACAGGACAGGATAAAGGAGGGAAGGAAAAGGGAATAACAGTTGTACTTTTTAAGAGACAACTTGTCTTCACCCGCTTCCCTCCCTTCTTTCCTTTTCTTACACTTCCCTTTGCCAACATTTGGATTTCTTGTTGGTTGTTTTTTCTTCTTATGAATAGGTTTTCATTTCAGTGAGGCATTTTGGGAGACATAGCAGAAATCAGAAAACTCTGTGTATATTCTGGCAGATTTTAGTTTATTCTCTAGTTTGGCTTTTTGGAAGGATGTCAGAGAGTAGAGAAAACGGTCAGTTTTGAATGCTTGAAATGCTGCAAGTACCCACAAAAATGTGCAAGCAAACTGTGTTGGTCGGCAGCAACAGGCATCCAAGTGCTGGCCAGGAAGTTTGCACTGTAGCAGGGTGACAGCAGTTGTCAGCAATGGGTCCTTATGGAGACAATTTAGTTTGCCACATGTTGGGTTGCTGCCATTTTTAACACTGTGAGAGAGTGCATGCCTGAAATGAAGTCAGAGCCTAACTGACTGTACTTCCTTGATCCTGACTGCACTGTAGCCCTGCTTTTTTACCCTGCCAGATCATTTTCAGCACCAATGCAGGAGTCCCAGCAGTTAACAGCCATCAGAGATTCCTCAGATAGAGCAGGCATAAGATCAGAGCTCTCCTGTTTCTCAGCAGCGGGCCGCTCTACATTTAAAACTAGGATTGGGAAGCAGAGCCAGACAGCCTTTCTCAGCTGCTGAAAAAATAGCATCTTAAAGATAGATAGCAGACACAAAAAAAGGGCTCAGAAATGAAATTGTTTGCTTGTTAGTTTATTGCAGCTCAGGTAAGGGCTTGGATGATCATTCTTCCCTGTCTGTGCACTGAAAAAAATATAGTCCTTCTATCCGTGGCATTCAAGGGCTGACAAGAGCTGTTAGGACTTGTCTTCTAGAAGTTTTGGATTAATTATATTTGTGTAGTGAAAAGAGCACAGCTCCTCAGTGTAGATGCAATTGCACCGTTATAAAGGTGCTTAGAATAACTTGTTCTGGAAGGAGTAAAGAAGATTCAGAGTGATAGTATGATCACACCTGTAAGCTGATATAATTATGTCCAAACTAGGCATTGTATTGGAATATAATAACTTTGGGGGAAAAAATTAGTCTTGTAAATGAAATATTTATATAGGGAAGAGTCTTGATGCACAGTGCTGTTCTGGATTCCACAGATTCCCAGCTCCTTAAGCAGGCGTTGCAACAGACCATAGCAACTCCAGAGGAGCCATGCCACAGATATGTAATTGTAGGGTCCCGAAGTACACATTAATGAAACCATTATCTTGTCAATGATATGGAGTGTAGAGCAATCTTCAGCAGGGGTTACTATGAATCTTCTTAAAAGAACAGGGAATTTAGTGACATTTTTATTATTTAATGTCACATCACCATTAAAAAGTAAAAAAGAGGAAGCCAGAGGAAGATAAACTACAAAAAGCTTTACATTAAAAATATTGTTCACCTCTGATGGAAACTATAGACAACTGGGAAAAAAAGGTCTGGAGTTCGTTGGGTGCTGGAAGATTTTGATAGTAGCAGGTTAAAAATTATCTGTTGCAGCATAAATGGATCTCAGAAATGACTATAGTCATGACGATATGATAGTTTTGGGCTGCTGACTTACTGCACAGACCCATGCGTATCAGTAAGAGTTAAAATCAAAGTAGAACCTCAGTTTTTAACTTCCCTTTTCTACAGCATTTGAGTTAGATCTTCAGTGTTTCATGTCTCACTGTGTGAGGTTGTAGGGGTCGCTTCTCAGGCCCTGGTGACCCCATGCAGATTTATTGTAGAATTGTTTCAGTGGAAACAGAGCTTTGATACGTCATGCAGGTTGCCTAGTGACTCCTGCAAAGTGCTGACCACCCCAAGTCTGAGAGGAGAGATACCTGCACGGAGCTGAGCTCTATTATGGGTTGTAAAACTGGGACAGGTTTGAATGATAGAAGGAGTTCTGCCAGGCTGTTAGCTCTCATCAGCTGGGAAAATGGAAATGTTTATTAATAAGAACCTTTGACATGAAATGCATGATATGTGCCCCCTGTGCTAGGCCCATGATTAATAATATTAATTATGGGAAGTTCATTATAGTCTCATGGGGATGGGATATGTAATTCAGCTAGTGTTTCATTGTAAATTAGCATTAATGTCTACTTTAAGTACAGTAGCTATCTATAGCAATGCAGAAGGAGCTGCAGTCAGTATGTACAATAACATCACCTTCTTACTAAATGATGGTAGACTTTTACCTCAAAGAATTATAGACCTATTAGCATTTCTCCTATGTTAAATCTTTGCTGTGGCTGGCAGCGTAATATCTGTTGCGACTAACCTACTGGTGCTATAAAAACTTTCCTTAGTGGTCTTAGAAGAATCTAGCTCTTTGCTGATTTTAAAAAGGAGCCAGGTAATTTTAAAATCCGGTTGCAAGTAGTCTTGATTGCAGTTTCATTAGCAATTAAAAGAGCATGTAACCTAATGGATTTTCCACCCCAGTCCAGAGAAATTATGCACAGTGGGCAGCTCTTCAGTTGGTGTAAACCATCAGCAATGTAATGAAAGCAATGAACCTTCACTGATTTGCACTGAGAATCTTGCCTGCTCCAAATTGTTCAAACATGCGCCTTCCTAAGGCTATGCTTTATTGTTAACTTGTTTAATAATGAAAAAAATATTTCATCGTACTTGAAGTTCCTTTTCCCTAGCTTGCCTTCCAGGAATCCCTTGTGAAACTGCCTGTACCTGGCCTCAGTTTCTTCTGAACCACACATGCTGGTTCACTTACCTTCATACAAATAACCCTTATATACAACCACGGTTTCTTTTCATCCTTATGTAACATCTGAGAAGCCAACAGATACTTGGAGCCACTGCCTTCCTGTGGTGGATTCTGGAAATGGCCAGGAGGACTATAGCCGTGGTGGCCCCAAATATGTATGCTTTTAAGCAGCTGGGGAAGCAGCTGGTGGCACTGTGGGGTAACATTATGCAGATGCCAGAAACTGGCTGAAGGACAGAAGCCTTCATTAAAAGACCATATGTATATTACAATGCGTAGGTGTATAAATAAGGATCCAGTCAAAACAGAAAGAATAGGAGAGAGAGGGTACAAGAAGCAGGTTCTTTTTCTTTTGGAGGAAGCTGCAAGATTGCTGAGTTACTCATACTTATTTGTTTGGATTGTAGCAAGTTTTAAAAATACAAGTCTGGAAGGGGCCTCCTGGGTCACTGTGTCCAATTTTCTACAATCACAGGTAACCATGTGTGAAACGTAGTTTAGGAGAGTTCAAGGATCACTTGCCTTACATGCCAGTACATACCAGGGGCCACAGAATACTTCCTCTCTGAAATTTATGACCCGTAGTGAAAGACGGAAAGTCATAGCTGTACCATGCCAAAGGAAGACAGGACGAAAACTCGACAGCATCACCAGCTGCCTAGGTCCTCGGTTTCCTGTTTGTGTACCTGGGAATTTTTTTTTTGTTTTGTTGAGATGGCTACCTAAACCAAAGCCAGCTCAAGAGATTTGTAAATCAAAGTAGCTCTGCAAGCGGCTGTACTAGAGAGCCGGGTAGCAGCCTGCAGCCATTTGGCACCAAAGGATGCAAGTTGGCGAGATCCAGCACCTGTTGGGCTCTAAACACTTTTCTTAGAATTCGCACAGCTGACCAACTCCTGGGGGAAAGGCAGCAGCTGCTGGGCAACAGTGGTTAAATATAGGAAATGGAGAATGTCCCATCCAACTGCAAAGGGAAAGAGGGAGACAGAAATCTAGCTGCAATGAAAATTCCTCTTTGTGAAAAGGGCCCCGGGGCGATCAGAAATTGGAGGCTTTTACACCCTCTGTTTTCTCTCGTCTGTGACTGCACCTACACTTGCACACTACATCAGCCTCAGATAATGCCGGACATTTGGTTGTCAGTGACTGTATTAATGAGTGTCGCTCCTGGAATGTTTTGGAGTAGCATGTGATGGCCCTGCCTTTCACAGCAAGTCATGTGTAGTTGCTCAGATGTGTTGTCCTCAATTTGACTTGATTCTTTGTAGCACTTTTAATAGCTAAAATGCTGTGAAAAGCTTAAATATGAAGCAATACAGCTTTAGCACAGATGGAGTTTGAAAAGGACATTCAACCTTCTCTAATCTTCTACTGAGATCAGCAAGTAAAGCAAAAGGAAGGACAACCTGAAAGATAGTATTTTTCATTCTGATAATCTGCAGTACTTTAATTTCACCCAGGCATTTACATGGCATCTTTATTGAAAAGTCTGAGTGTTCCTTTTGCTTTAGCTGGAGGACTGTTAAAAAGGAACAAAAAAGCAAAACCCTTTACTTAGCCACCTTTCAGGTGGTGCCAGACATCCTCACAGAGAAAGAGAACAATGTGAAGTTGAGGAGGCTCAGCTACAGATTGGAAGATTATTCCTGTTCTTCAGACAAACACAACAAAAGAAGGCAAGAGGAAAGAAGAGGGAGGAGGAGAGAGAGTCCTGTTTTGCTTTATTCGCATGCTACACACATCCACAAGAGAGAGGCTCACGTACACAGGTATGGCACAGTCTCTGGCCCTGGCTTACCCCTCTGTTCTGGGAGGACATCTGGCCAGCACACTCTCCTCTCCCCCCACCCCTTCTTCACACTGGGCTGCAGCAGCTCAAGCTGACTGAGCCTGTTGTGGTGATGATATCATGCAGTTAAATTAATTCCAAAGCTGGTCAAGCTTGGAATCAATTAGACAGGAGACAAAAAAGGAAGCTGGGAAAGAGAGAAAAACAGACCAGGTGTGAAACAGCATGCACGTAGAGGGAATAGTGGGCACAGTCCTAAAGGTGGCTTAGGGTTCGGTTTACACAAAGGATCTGCAGGTGACAGGAGCGTCACAACACCACGCAGATCCCTTCTGTCCCCAACTATCCATACAGGGTTTCACTAACAGCCTCTTGGCCGTACAATCAAGATAGCAGCTAGAGCTGAAGAAGAGGCTGTTCCTTTCTGTTTCAAGGACAACACTTAGATGGACAAAGATTCCTCGGCTTAATATACAACAACCGTCTCATGTTACCTTTACCTCATTCCCCGTCTCTTGACCTTGCTGTTGAGCATAACCCAGGTCCAGGAATGAGCAGTGCCAAGCAGGCATCATGCTCTCCATTTGCAACCTCAGCATCTGCTGCAAGTTTGGGCCAATAAATGACAAATGTTGGGAGGAAAGGACCGCCTTCCTACCGTGTGTCCTGACAGCAGTTCCCACAGTGGGCGTCTGATCCTTGACTGAACCTCAAGGCACTGCCATATGCAAATAATCGTAATCTGTGGTTTGTTGTTCCTCCAAAGTCAGATGTGCCTGCATGTGTCTGTCTGCTTGGAAGCTTAAATAAATCCAGTTGAGGTTTGTTTGCTTTTGCAATCAAAAAAGTAGTAGCTTTTTTTTTTTTTCCTGATTCATCAGTTCAATTTCCAGAATGTGTAAAATACTTTCCAGTTGTTCAGAATGGCTTTTTGCTATCTTTCTCCCAAGTTTTCCTTAGACAAGACTTTTTAAAATTACATAGGTTTTAATCTTTCCATATTTTGGATGCTGGCCTGCAAAATTGTAAAACAGTGTTCTTCTAACTCTAATATTTATAATGTTTTCCATTTTCTCCAGCATAATCATCTGAGACCCCATGAACAACATCAAAAAGATGTAAATTACAACTGTATCTATTGAGCCAGGTACAAGGAAAGGAACAAGGACTTCAGTAAGTCAGGAGCTGCTTTATGAAGTCAATCAGACAAAGTTCAGTATAATAATCCCTAGCAGTGCCATCAGAATTGCAGCCTCTACCAACCTTTACACCTTGTCTGCAAGTTACCTTGGTTTATTTTGTACAGCTGCTCTTTTGTACTGTTGGTACAATATTTTGAATTGCATACAAATACTTTTTAGATAACATTTATAACAAGAAAAGAAAAAGATCACTGCACCAAGCAGTCTGTGAATTATGAGAGCCACCCTGGTCTTGCAGCCAGGAATAGTGCTTTTCACTGCAGTCAGTGGGACTATATCCTTCCTAAATTGCCGTACCTGGTCAAAAGCATTTGCAGAGGCAGGACCCACACTGTTACATGAGACTTCAACTACTTCAGCTACAGCAGGGAAAATTATGATTAGGTCCTTGAATCTGTTTTTAAGTGCTGGTCCTAGCTTTTCCACATATACTGTTATCTCTTGAATAGCTCACCAATTGGTCTCCATCCATCATCAATGGAGAAAGAGGGCCTGCTAGAGGGCTGGCCATCTTTTCTGTTGATTGTAGAGCAAACTTTAGCAACTATCTTGGGACAGGGGTGTGACATTTGGATGCTGAGTACTTCTTGCAGACTGCCTTGCAGGTCTCAGCTTCCTCATTCATCTTATCCATAGTTAAGGGGAAGAGGTGGTTTATGGTTATTTTGGATTTCAAGGTTTTCTTTCAAAATGCAAGGCTTGGGCCTCTATATTTCTGTTAGAAGTTATTTGAAGGAGTTCAGAGGTCCCTTCCAACCTAAATTATTCTGTGGTTCTGAATCTAAATTTTTGAACAGATCCTTAAAATTAAAATTAGGTTGGGAAAAGTATAACTTTCAACTAGTCGCAGAGCTACTTTAAATATCTTCTTTGAAAGTTTCCCTTTGGCTGCTGTCTGGATTGTGCACAGTTTGCCCTTCAGGACCCATTTTCTGTCTGTTGGCAAATCGGGTTCTTAGAGATGAAAAAAATGGTGGAAATATTTTTTTTCCTAGGGTCTCCTGTGCAGAACACAAATCTAGTAGACATTTCTTTTCTCATGTGCAAGCCCATTAGACAATCCTATACATTCCCATGTGAGAAGCCGGTATGTTTTGATGCTGAAGTCAGTACTATCTGGACATGTTGGGGGAATTCAGCCCCACAGACCACATCCACACTAATAAATTAAGTACATATGAGATGGATTCCTGGTACAGAGATCCAGCTGGAACAGAACAGCCTGTATTCTTCTTGTTAAACTAATGTACTCATCAGGAGAGGGTGCCTGTGTATAAGTAGTCTGTTGGGAGTGGTCCCTGTCCTGTAGGGAGAATGTTATTTGGCCCAGAACAAGACCACATGAGCGGTAGAGACAACTGAGTTCTAGTGCAGAAGAGTATTCCCTGGCAATGTTGAAATTACTAGTACTGATGTATCCTCAGGGACCCCATGCTTACAAACCCCTATTCATGAGTTCCAAGTAAATGCACAGCCTTCCTTCCTCTCAGTACATGCTTTTGTTGGTTGTTTCATTGGTTTGGATTTGGGGTTTTTTTGCTTTTCTCCTATACTCACTCTTAAAATCATTTATTTTTTGTTCTATTGCAAATTCTACTTATTAACCCTTAGTGCACAGGGTCTCTGATGCTTTCCATCAAATCTTCCCGATTCATTAGGGCTAGGAATGACAGCACACAGTTCCTTCAGCCCACATACAGGCAGCATCAGATGGACAACATCCTCTGTAATATCATCTGCCAGTAGAGAAGCTGAACTTTTAGTTTCAAATCTTGGCTTCTGCCAGTAGAGAAGCTGAACCTTTAGTTTCAAATCCTGGCTTTTTGCCCAAATTAAATAAAGGAGTGTAGACTGACCACCATCATTTCTGTGAATTAACTGCTAAAGGGAAGCATAACAGACTTTGCTTATTTTATCTTTACAGACTTTGTAGTGTACACAATTTTATATCCTTTATTCATGCAGTTTTTCTAGTCCTCTTTTCCATAAACTAAAGCCAGTTTTTACACAGCCCTCACTTTTTGCATCCTTATCGGACTATTGCTTACAGGCTGTTCATCACAGACACTGTCTCATGGCTTTGTTGTTACGAGGCACATGAGACAATAAGCAGTCACTGTGCTTACAAAATATATTGCATTTTCACATAGTATGAAGTAGTGGATTTCGTAGTTCATTTTAGTAGCCAGAATTCTCCAAATGTTCCTCCTCGGTAGTTTTAAGTGCAACAGAAACAGGCAGTCAAACATTGCAATGGCATGTTATTTCATGTAAGGATTTTTTTTTTCTGCTTTCAAAACTAAAAAACCACTGCCAGCAGTGGGAATTGATCAAACCGTAACATTTGTGTGTGACGCCCTAATAGATTCTATAATGCCGTTAGCTTGGCTTACAACATGGCAGCTAGACAGGCATATTAGCCGCATCCTTTTACATGCAGACCTTGCTGTTAAATCGTGTTTGGCTAATCTTCCCTTAGGGGAAATTGGATTTCGGCCCCTCTTCCACCTCAAAACCCACTGTAAGATATAAAATTGGTTTTTAGAAGTCTCTTTTTCTCTAAGGCAGTTTAATTGGCATAAGGTAGTTGCTCCTATAAAGAGACTATTGATTAGCATTTTTATTTTGCTATACTTTAAAGTACACCACTTTCAAAAGCATTTCATGAAATACCAAGGCAATAAACCTAGCGATAAAAGGCCAGAATGGGGACTGACTTGGCTTGCATACTCCTACCTGCCTCATTTTTTTATTTTTAAAACCGGCAAATGGTTGAAGCTGTTTTTCATTCTCCTCCTCACCATCTCTTTTGTGAAACCCAAACTGGACATGGAAGTCGGTGTCAAGTACACAGCAAGATTTACCCCTGGGGTTCCAGGTAGCCTTGTCCAGTGCAGCATGTTCTTCAGTGCCCACATCAGGAAAAAAGTAGGCACAGCCCGTGCTTAGTCTTCCTCTCCTTCCCCAGCACTGGGGTTGGTGACAGTACTGTGGCACCAACCAGGAAGAAGTGGGAAAAAGTCATTAGAGAAATTAGATTAGGGGGATTTTTCTACAAGAAAATATGCATGCATCTTAACATCTCATATAATTTTTCCAGCATACTTTATCAGACTTTTTTAAAAGTCTTTAATGCATTATTTTATCTTTGAAAAGATCTTAAAATTCCTCTTTTAGTCCTCAACACCCATTTTCAGCATGAGTACCTCAGTGACTACTCTCAGGGCTTTTTTCCTTTGGGCTTTTTTTCTTCCCAGAAATTAAATAAGTTACAATTTCAAATGTGACAGACCCTGGAGTTAAGTCTTATCTCATGTCTGTGTCGGACTTGGTTTTCTTTTAGTTAGTGAGTTACTGACAGCCTGAAATCAGGAAGTCATATGTGTTCTAGCTACCAAGCATGCCCTGAATGCCACGTTTTTTCAAATTTTTTTTGCCAACTACTGCCTATCATATCCTAGAAGCAAAAATAACACTTGGCCTCTTTCTCTTTGCCAGCACCAGTGAAAATAAAATTTAGGTATGTAGATGGCAACACTGTGTTTGGAAACTTATATATTCAGTAAGGTAAATAATCAAGTTGCCAGAGCTTTGTAGCAGTAGAGTTCATGAGTGCTCAAGAGCAAAAATGTTGAGTGAAAACAACTTGGTGATCCCAGTCCAATCTTGTAACATTACTTATCATCAAAATCCAGGGCTGGAGGCAGAATAATTTTTATCTAAGGTGAAACATTTATGTATTTACTCTGTGCTTTCTTTTATAGGAACCATTATGGGAGTACATTGCTTTGCCTGGATCTTGTGTTTAATGGTACTTTGCATCCATCTATGCCACTGAGACAGATTTAATTTTAGAATGTTTCAGAAGCGCCTTTTCACCAATCAGACATTAGCTGTACAGAATCACCATGAACTGCTTTGCTTTCTCAGCATGGCTCGGCTTTATCCTCAGTCAATAGACATCTTATCAATCCTTGTTCAAAGACATTCTCTTGCTTCCCCTGGGCTAGTGCGGGTGATAGATAAAAAGTCTGCAAGCTTGGGTTGTGATTTGTTAGTCCCAAGTTATTTGAGGCAAATGGATAATAAACAAATTTTGAAAGTCCACCCAGTTCATTAAAACTTGAAGCAGTCATTGAAAGTGTGGTGGGGTTTCAGAGGGCTCTCAGCTTCACAGCATGGCCCATGATGATGCATGTGCAAACCAAAATGTAATATAAAGTACACTTCTTTCATCTTCACAAAGAGGTTTTATCATACAGCCTTAAAGACCTTTAGATCTTTCTACATCTGAAAGGAAGATCCGGCATCTCTTGGAATTTCTCAGTATAGATTCAGAACCCCTTTAGTGACTCTTCCTTTGAATCTCTGGGTTAACTCTTATTTCTGTTTTGTATTAAAGTTTCTTCTTTTATTACCTTTATACTTACAAGGGTCATTAGAGGATTATCCCTAAACTTCAGAATATTAGCAGTTTCTGACAGCTCCTGCTATTTCCCTTCCTTTGGTTAACTTGACTTTTCAATTGAACCAAAAAATAATTCTTACCATTGCTTTATCTTAATTCTAAAAATTTCCCTGAAGAACATCTTCAGTTTTCTTTAGTGTCAGTGTGATAGTCTTCCACCTCATATCAGACAAATGAAAGGTTTCATAAGAACAATTTTTCCTTGTTAATATTGAGAACATTCTACAACTATGGATCAAGACTACTCTTTTAGAAGCAGATCCATTGATGGTTCTGTAGCAATTAGATATTATTAGAAGATAACTTCATTCTTTACAGATTTGTCTGTGGGTACATGGGAAAAACATAAGCAAAGCTTCTTCTTTAATGAACATAAAGTATAAAATGTTCTGCAATCAAAATATACTCTGTGAATAACTAATTATAATCTGTGTGTATGCCCAGACAGCTTTCTTTTCCCATCCACTAAGCTTTCAAGGCAGCTATTAGGCTAAAATAAACAACCATTTCCAACTGGGAAAATTACAAAGAATTTTTGAGAAGGATGGGCCATCTGAGGTTGCTCCAGTATGAGAAGGCAAACCTAAAAGCATTTAAAACAGAGAGGTTTTCTCTCACAGACCAACTTGCTAAGGACATAAGAGAAAATGAATGTGTATCAGCCGTGGTATTACCATTTATTATAATAATGCAATAACTGGAAAAGTACAGGTAAATGGTGAAATGTGATACATCTACCATCTGTTTTAGCCCATCAGAAATCCAAATATACTGTTGTGGAGAGACTGTTCTGCTGCTGCCTTTGTTTGCCTCATTACTATGAATGAAAAGTTTCTATAGACAGATTTCTCAAATGTTCTGGATGCCTCTTGTAGGGCCTGGGTTAAGAAAATTTCCCAATCCTGATGAAGGTTCCTGAAGCACGGCAGCATAGGAGTGCCAGGATATTTCCTGAATTAATTTGGAGGGTTCTGACAGTGAATACCTTTGCTGCTTCTTCCTTCTCCTCTTCCTTTCACCTTCTCCCTCTCCTTCCATAACATCATTCTTACTTTGGTAGAACCCATCATACCACCTCCTACAAAGAGATTTGGAAAAGATAGCTCTCGGATTACAATTTCCATGTTGTTGTTCATCAGAGGTTGCAATAAAAGTTACCAGAAATAGACTAATGGGGGCAGGTTTCTGGAGGGCCCCAGTCTGTCGGGATACCAAAGGCTCAGGAATGCCAGTGGGATATAAGCAGACCACAAAATTGACAGGAACTCATCATATAATACTGGACATTCATCTGAGTGAATAAATATACTGTCTTTCTGCCAAATTATTTATGGTTATTGAAACAAAGGGAACATTCTAATGGATAAATTACATTATAAGGCTTAGAACTATTATAGTCCTACACAATTGTGCAGGTGATATAATTTATGATTATGAGAGGCAGAGAGAAAAACAGTCACAAATGTTTTATTTTTGTTTAGCTGAAAGAAGCAAGGCGTGTATGGGTATGAAACAGGTGTGTGCAAAAATGTATGCATGATTTACAGCAATTATGTATGTAAACTTGATAGCAATGCATGTGGCAGATGACTAAAACCTAAGGGGTCACTTACACATGCAAAATTATCCACTGATTCTTCGGACCCACTTTTCACACTATGATGTGACCAGGTTAACTCCCATCCCTGTGGAACTGAGATCCTTAGAGGATACTGTAGGGTTTTTCTCCCATCTCTTTAAACAAACATTCTTTTTCATCAACCTGCGTTACACATAAATATGTAAAGGAGAGTAAAAATAGCTAAATTAAAACGGTGGTCTGAGATGCCTGCCTTTTCATCATGTCTTGTACAGTAGTTAGAGCCAATTTTTAGAAAAAATTGGAAGAAATTCTGCAGGAGGCACTTGTAGGACCTCTCCTAAGCTTATATAGCTCATCGTTTTCATTTGAAATCCCCTTCTATTAATATTTTATAATTTCAAAGCAGAAAGAAATCCGTATGGCAGAAAGATGAGAATAACAGGATTTTCTCTTTGTTTACCTTTTGTGCAAGGTAGCTGGAAAGGTAAGTAGGGTTTCTCTGAGAGTATGGAGGATTTGGTTGATTTCTTTACAAAGGTTTTCTATGTTGTTGTCCCTTCAGCATGTTCACTTTCATCCAAAGTCAGTACAGCTTGTATTGGGAACTGAAAGGATTTCCAAGATTTCTGTAAGGGTCTGAAGCTTATATGATCACAGTATTTTGGTATCAGTGGGTCTCACTGTTGTTCCACTATTTTTTAGTTTGATTAGCCTGTATAAGCCAAATTTCGCAAAGGGTTCCTGTTCTCAAAAACTGTAATTCTTCTCCAAATTTCATTAAATACCTAATGAGTATTCCTCCACTGAAGAAATGTGTAACATCTCAGGAGCATTTGGAAGGCCTCACTTCTTCTATCAGAGCTGTCTTCCTGAAAACCAGAAAATGCAACCACAAGACTCTCTCCCTAGGAAACCATCCTTGCATGCTCACAGACTTACTTGTTTTTCTTGGATGAATGTCCAGTGGCCAAATGTTGCTCCCCCTGCATTATGCTGATATAAGTGAGTGAGGCATTTGGTTTGTTAACTAATATGCATAAAATACAATTAATTGCAAGGGTTCAGAGAAATTTTAGTGAAGGAAGCTGCTTGGAGCAATGCAGATACTCTAAAGTTAAGCATCTGCAGAGGAAATAGTTCAGCATTGTATGGGCCATCAGATTCTTAGGTGGCAAATGGTTTGACAGGGCTGACACTGCGCATGGCCCCAACACACACACTGGCTGGAACAGGTCCCTTCCCACTCATTCCCTCACCCTTTAGACAAGGAGTCCAAGATACAAAGTTGTGGTGACTTGCTAAGGTTCAGCATATCTGTCACACAGCTTTGAATCATAGCATTTGGTCTCAGCAATCTGCTCCTCTCTTCTGAGATGAAGGTACCACAGGCTAACGCACATACTCATTTAGATCTTAGTCCCTAATGTTGATTTACCAACAGGGTTTCAATTTCTCCTCCCATTATTCCCACACGTGCTCCTTTTTTCCCCCCATATATGACAGAGTCATGCACCATCACAGTCCTGCTTCAAACCCTGAATAGGTCTGTACGTGTTCAATTTGACATGTGGGAGTTCGGCAGGAGATGTATGTTTATGGAGGATTAGGGACTTGAAGTAGGTGGCACTTTTCACTGACCAAATGATTCAAGCTGCCTTTGCAAATTACCCATCGGGATCATACTGCATTTTGCTGGAGGTTGCATTAGTCTGAGTGGTCTTGAATGTGGAATGAGTTCTTGTTATCCTGACTCCAAAATTGTTTTCTCGGAGGTTTGATACCACAGTTTCTGCTGGTCTGTGATGCTAATGTATTATGTTGTTATCGTGTGCTTATATTCTTATCCTTAAACCACAATAAATAAAAAAAATCTTCAGAGCAGAGAATAAGGACAAGTCGAACAAGCCTGCCTGCTAAATTACTTTCTATTCCTGTGGTGGTTTCTCTGTGATTGGATTAAAAGAGGTTGTCAGTGTATGCTCATCCTGTCCCCTGGCTAGGTATAAATAAAGGCTTGGCAGGTTCTAGTACAGCATCTTGTTTAACCTCTACAAGTACCAATATTTACTCAGAAATTTAAAACAATGCATTCAGCCTTCTCTTACTGGAGGGCAACAGGAGTACAAATTGGCCAGTCATGTCCATGGCATGTCTGCTCTCCCCATGGGGTTTCCCTTCCGTTATCTCTTGGCTGTCTCCTTTTGTTTAATGTAAGTACTGAATTATGAACTGCTCAGGAATTCCAGACCCATTACCGCAGTGTGCTTTGCGAAGAGCTCTCATTTAGGTATTCAGTGATTGGCTTTCTCTTACCCCCTGAAATGCAGCTAGAAATAAGACATTTGCCATTCTGTATTTTCTAGCAGTTGACTATTGTGATGGCCATGTTTGCAAAGCTACGGTTGTGTCCATGCTTTCGTTATGCAAACCCTTTTCACTGCACTGGTTCCTCTAACTTGCTGTTGCTGTTGTGGGGAGCACAATGGATTTATTCATGTGTATGGGTAAAGCAGCATCGAAGAAAAAGCTTGGAAATTCGGCATATTAAAAACAAACATCACTTACTAAATTTAATATAATAATAGTATTGCACTGTATTTCCCCCACATTTTCTCATTACAGAAAAGGGATTAAAACCCTTACAAGGGCATGTGAACAACGTTGTTTTCTAAAAAGTGCATTTTTACTCAAAGAAAAAGAAATCTTCACCTCTGAATTGGTCTTTATCAGGCAGCCTGGAATGAAATTATGCAACTTGAGAAAGCCACTGAGTATACAGCAGCAAAAAAGAGATTATAGTACCCCTGCATTGTCTAGATATTAAAGCAGACCCTTCTGCCCATTCCTTTGTTCCCTGAACGCCTGGAATCTTCCCCCCATTTCACCATGATAGTTCTGCAATCTCTTCAAGCTTCTGCTGCTTCCTACCAGACTAGGTCTGTCTCATTGCTGCCCTCCAGCCCTGGCACTGCAATCCACTCTGCTCACTTTTATTTTCTTTTACCCTAATCTACGTTTGTCCCCCTGTCCCCAGAGGGGCTTAGGCATTAGCACAGCAATGCACCGGAGTCTGGCTCTGGGCTCTGGGCTAGAGTCAGCAGTACTGAGCAGGGCTTTAAATGCAGAGATCACAAGGGGCAGCTGGCACAGCAGGGCATCACACGTAGGACAAGGTAATAAGAGAGAACATCTCAAATCTCATCTCTTTTGAAGAGCTGGATTCCTTTGGGAAACTTGGATTCCCCCCCTCAAACTCCATCATTTAGACCTTTAACTCATGTATGACTGAGTAGCAGCAGGGATGGCAAGGAAGAGGAGTCTGTTGGGAAGATGTGTTGCATGACAAATAAGCAACCTACACTCAGTTCCCTCCTCTCTGTTAAGGACCCAAACTCATGTCTCCTACCTCTCAGGGGAGTGGCCAGCCTCAATAGCCTTAGTGTGGACACTATCTGTTGAAGTTAGACTTCTGCGTGGCAGTCAAAGAGCTAGAAGATCAAGCAAGGAGGTCCATCGTGGCCCACTAAATCATCTGTGAGGATGGGAGAGGGCTGAAATTTTGATGCCCTCTTTGGAGCTGGTGGACAATAAATATGTATAACAAAGATATTATAAGGAAGCTGTAGCCCCAGGACATCCCTCGTGTGAAAAGCAAATGGGAAAGTTGCACCACCGACAGCAAAAGAAAAAAGCGCGGGGATTGGTTTAATTGCAGATCCCAAGGGGTCTTCTGGAGCAGTGAGGCAAGAAGGTGGGAAATTCAGAGATGTGGGACAGTATATGGTGAAGAAGAAGCAGCAGTCACTCCAGAGTCAATCCAGCGACTTGACAGTGCTTAGGTGTACACCTAGGCATCCTAATTCTGCTGGTTACCATTAATGGTTTTGACTGCGGTGCCATTTCACTAATGATCTGACCCCTGGTGCATGCTGTGCTGTGTGCCGGATGCGTATCTAGTTAAGTCCCCTTGTCATAAATCAGGCTAGCAGGATGGTCTGTGAGGAGCCTGGAAATCACTCTCCTGCTCTTTTTCTGAACTTCTTGGTGATATTCTCAGTATGTGTTCAAGAAAGATTTGATGGAAAGGCTAAGGCTAGCATTCCTGGTAGATGAAACAGGCTCCTAGGTGACTGGCTGAGATCCTGTAGGACTGACAATTTTGAGGCTGCCAAGATTTACTTTAATTATATATATTGTATAATTAATGTAACGTGAGATATGTGTATATAATTAATAATGCTAGGGTGTCTGGAGTCTTGTATAAGTTAATAAATAACCCGAATTCATAAATAAAACAAACACATGGGGCTACTCATAAAGAGAACTGCAGAGCAACACAAGGAGGGGGCTGCAGCTTTCTGCACAGGCAGTTGGAAGAATCAGATTTTATGAGTTCCCCGACAGCCCAGGCTTTCCATTTCCTCGTAGGGGAGGGTTAAATCATTCATAGTGATCTGTGAGGCCCTATGTGATTTGTGTTCTGCAGGTCGAAAGGAGACCTTTCTTTTATGTGTGGGCATAACAGCTGAAATTAGGGGAAGCATCTCTGGCGAAGATAGCAGAGGTAGAAAACTGGCACGCTGGAGGTTGCCTCAACTGTTGTCTTCTGGAATATATCAGCTGGAAATGAGATCAAAATGTCATGTCTCTGCGTGATGGGATTGTGCTTGGGCTGATTTCAGGTCCCAGCTGTTAAAATGGGTCTGGTACAAAGCTTGTGGAACAACTGCATGGCAATTAGAGAGCAACTGTAAATCAGTTCATGAAATATAGCCTGATCTGCATGCTTTCTGCTAAACAGTCTTTTATAGTTTAAACTCTTTTAAAGGCTCAAATTCTGTTAAAGATATATAATACGCCACCTAGATATAGAAATGAGTAAACCCACAATATCGTTGCCCTTATTCCACAAAGTATCAGTCTTGCCCTGGCTACTTTCAAGCTCTGTTTCTAAATCAAATGCATTAAATATCTGTCCAGCTTTCTCGCTGGAAAACATTAACTTGGGATTTTATTCTTGCTACTAAAGAAACTGTCCTGCTTACACTGGCAACAGAAAGAGGAAAAAAGTTTTACATATGCTGCTAGACTTTTATGTATGTCTATGTGCTCTCCCACATTAAGACTGATTAGGGCAGAATCAAAGGGAATTTTCAGTGTCATAAATAGCTAGTCATAAGAAGCTGTGCAAAATTAAGATTCAGAAAGGATGGCTACTTCGCAGCAGTCAGCAGAGGTCCTCCAGCTAGACCTTCTTGCCTAAAGAAAAGACAAAGATTCACCTCCAGTACTCCTAAACCAAAAAGATGACAAGAGCAAGTAAGCAAAAATATATTTAAAACCAAGGGGACAGATTTACTTGAGAGGTGGGGTGTGGAAGGAGACCACAAGGTTGCAAAAGACCTTTGCTAAATGGAGCAAGAGGAGAAAAAAATAGATACATCGTCTTAAATCTGCAGCAAGTCACCACAGGTCATGTTTTATGGGGGTTTTATTCCATGTTTCATGTGTACCTTGGAGAATAAAACCATATGCATCTGATTAGATTACTTAGTACTGGGAGTGTAAGGTAAGAGCATAAATTGAATGCAATTATTTTTAAAGGAAATTATATTCCTGCTGCTTTCTGTCTGTCTGCTGTCCTCTATCTTTTTCTTTCTCTTGTCTCTTTTATCTTGGTTCTGAGGTGGTTTTTACACCATATCTACCTTGCGATCCCCTAGTTTGTATGAAGGCAATTCACAGCTCAGTGCATTACCTCCCTTCTCTGATTGTTTACAACTAGTTTATTAACCAGGCTTTGTCTTGGACTATCTTTGCTTCAAGAGGGAAGGGGGAGACTACAGTTGTCCGTTTTGCATTAAGCATGTGTGCTGATGTGGAAATATCCAACCATACCCCTCAGCAGAGATATCTATGTTAAAATGAAACCAACTTTTATAGGAAAAAAATTAATTTATTACCAATGCAAGGTTATTACTTGGACCATATAATCCAGCGTAAGTATGTGATATTGCCTCCACCTAAGAGTCCTGTATTCCTGATTAAAAAGTGCCAGAGGGGAGTATATGCCTTGCAACCACTTATCTGCCCAGTTTTCAATTTCACCTGCTACAATATTCCATTTGAACTCTTTCTTAGAATTTTCCAGCTGAAGTGAAATATTTGACTTTCACATTGGGCTGCAATTTTGGGGTGAGAGGGCAGAGACTTGAGACATTTCTTCCTTTTCCCCGCTGCCTTCCTGTTCCTTCCCCTAGAAATATGTTGCCGTAAGTGCCTTTGGCAAAATAGTGATTAGCTATAATGAAGATCTGTCTGAGAGAGATTACTGCCTTTATGAGGTGGCATTTTTCAATGTGACTGTGCCTGTACCTTCCAGGTAGTTTGCTTTCTCTGTCCACAATTATATTTATTTATTTTGTTCTGTAGTTTTAAATACCTAGGCTAGGCCAGGCTGATTTATTCATATTATTTAAAAGTAGACACAACATGTAATATATTGAACCACATGTTCTAATGTTATATACTATCATCTTTGCCCTCCACAATAATGAACCCATGTATATCCACTTGCTTCTCAGATTCCCAAGAAGAGAGTTAAACTTTGCAGCAAGGTTGAAAAACCATGATGAGAGACATACCTAGTCTAATGATTTTAGGATCTGCCCTGGGCTCCAGACTTGTTTTCTGGGGTAAGATTCACCTCACCTTATTTCAGGCAATCTACAGGGTAAATGTGGACATTTTAGGCAGTTGTCGTGGGCTTTTTTTCCAGTCAGTGGAGAGCTAGACAAGAGCATTAAGGGAGTCTGGGGCAATTGGTGTGATCCTCAAAATGTGAATCATGCATGTGACTCCATTGGCTCTGTTGACTACATCTCCTCTGTCTGTGGAGAGAGTCATAAACAACTGGCCCAGTTAGAGACACCAAGTCAGATGCATCCAGCCCTTATGTCCCACTAAAATCTCAGCCTGTAACTTTGCAGATAATATACCATCAGCTCAAGATCCTTTTACTTAAAAGCCAGTGGTTTCCTACCTCCTTTACTCAGTTGCTGTGAGCAAGAGTATCATCTCATCTACCCTCTCCAGGTATCACATTCAACATGTGTATCTCCTTCCTCACAGCCAGGCTGATGCAGCTTTTTCTGCCTTTCCATAATACAGGCTTTCCAGGTCATTCTCATAGCCTAAGCTCTTCTCCCATCTCCCTCCATCTTATATTTCAGCCACTAGAGCTTCATTTTCTTTGGCTTTGACATGGCCAGGCCTGTTCCTTTTAGAGCTTTCAGGTTAGCTGCTGGATAGTCTGTAGATTGTTTTCAGATTGCCCAGCTTGATTAATGTCTCTATTGCCCGCATTTATTCTGCTTCATCAAATATGTTACTTGCATTCACATTAAAGTCCTTAAAAGTCTGGTTTTCTTGTCTACCAATTTTTAGTCACTACTGTTAAGTACTGAAGAAGCTGCTGTGCTCAGACATCAGACCCAAGACATCATATCTGCTTAGGAGACCATCTCTTCTTCCCTTTTCAGCCCAACATTTTCTTTTTCCCGTGCTGCTCCTTGACCTGTGGAAATATGTCTATAAGCATCTCTAAGAGCACTACACAGTTCTCCTTCCAGTCCACCTGGAAAACTTTCCTCCTTTGTGTTTAGCAGGGGCTCACAGGTAGTAGCTCTTGGAGGTCTGTACTTAGACACAAGCTGGGACACATCTATGCCCACAGCTAATGTACACATCGGTACCTCTGAGCTGCCTGCCACCTTGGAAGAGTAACGTCATCATGATTTCTCCCCTTGAGCCAGGTAGCATTTTGGCCATATGCAGCGGCCCTTATCTCTGCTTCCCTTTTGACTGAAGCTCTGTAGGAGCCTGTTACAAGCTTGGTGTTGACATTTGCTGTTGCTTGAACAAACTTGTTCTGACTTGCATTGCCTTTCCCCTTCCCAGTGCTCACCCATTCATTTTCTAAAGCTGCAGTTCTTCCCACCACCATCACTCACACCCACACACACTGCAAAAATAACGAAAAGTGATTTACTTTTTCTTTTACAATACGGGTAGACACAGGATTGACCACTTCACCTTTTGAGAGTATCGCTTTGTTAACATAGTTTTCAATAGAAGTCTTTATCTGTGCTTTTACAGGTTGAGTCTTTTTAACCTTCTGCAGTATGTTCTTGGACTTTATGATTTTAACCAGATCCATTATTATCTAAATACTGGGGAAGCAGGCAGAGGAGGGAAGAGAGAGTGACAAGTGACTCCTTAAAGTACTGTTCTCGGTAGCTTTTTACAATATACATTAGGAACAGCAGGGAGAACAGCTTTCATGGTAGATCTGAGCCTGTTAAAAAAGAAGTTATGGTGCATAGTCTCAAGGAAAAAAAAAAAAAGAAACAGGCTGGTTCATATCTGTCACCATTGGTCTTGGCATTTCATGTTTGCATACAGCAATCCTGTTGTGCGTTAAGTCTAGACAGAGCGGTGTCAGGTTTGCCCCTGCTGCTTTACAGTCATGCTGGCTATAGTTTGCTCATGAACAAAATCTCTTTAGGTGTTTTGGGATGCACAAGGCTTAAGATCTTAAAATGCTGCTCTCTAGAGTGTATGTTCCTATTAATGGGCCCATAAAGATCCTCTTATTTATTATTCTTTAATTATATGCAACCTGTTGCTGCAAAATAGCTGTGCATAATTGCTGTTTATTTCTGTGCTGGCTTGTGTGTACGTGTAGTTAAAAGATACATTTTGGGTTTAGTGAATTCTGTATTACCAATTGTTCAAAGTGACTTTATTTTCCATTGTCTTTTCTCTAAATACTCTTTTGATATTTAGAGTGTTAGTGATGATATTATTACATTGCTGTTAGCAATTGAATGAATGATTGCTGTTGTATTCTGAATGTGCTGATGCTGAAAATCTGCGATATAAATAAACTTCCTCTGGTAACATCATTATAATAGCACAAGCAGCAGAAATTTATGGAAAGAACAGATTAAATGCTTAGACTTAAATTCTTCACTGTGCAACTCTGCTTAAACTGCTGTGTCTGAATTTTGGGTTGCTGAATCAGGTGGAAAAAATCAAACTGACACATCGCTTGTCTATGCATTTTTACTATGATATATTATGTTACTAAAAGAAAAAGCTCAAAAGCTACCATTGATAATCCTGGCTAAAACTTGGAACATAAATTATTAAGATCTGTAGTTTCTTTTCAGAGTGGCCTGGGACTTAATGCATATATCACAGCAAGGAAATGCAACATCAATATGTACTTATGCATTATAACATGAGACATTTTTATGTATGTAATAAAGCGTTCACTATGTAACTGTTTATCTAAGCAACTGATAGGAAGGTTGAGAAATTCAGTTATTCATATTTATTTAGCTAATTAACAACTAATAGCATTAATCAGAAAATACATGAACATTTGAAAAATAGTTTATTATTTAATATGAAAACTATTCTCAAACTTGCTTTCCAAAGTCTATTTTGTTTATTTATATTCATAAAATCTCCCAAGATACCCAGTCTCAGTATTTCACATACTTATCCCATAAACTGAAAATGCAGGATGCAAAGTACCATTTCAAGAATTTACCAGAGATACATACACCTCCACTAACCATCTCCAATTATCCTGTGTAATCACTTCCAGGCTAGGAAAATTAGACTCTGAAAGTCAGTGTTGCTTATCTCCGGATTGCTGTAGTCACCTACATTTTGTGTGGACCTTCAGGATTTCCATGAAATAGGTTGAAAGGTAATATTATAATTATGCAGTAATATTAGTGCACTGGTCCCCAACCTTTGCTGCCCCTTGGCAGCAATACTGAGCAAGTAATGCTGTACAGTGGGATCACAATTTGTTCTCCCTGTCACCCTTAAGTGTTAACTCCTTAATTCCTTGTGGCTGGGAGCACTGCTGTCCATTAACAACCTGTTGGGAATTAGTGAAAAAGCTGAAGACATCACCAGCATCTGGGTTTCTAATTCAGTAAGTTCGTTCTCTTCCTTTCAATAACTTTTTTATTACAAGTTTAATAGTGCCCAGTGAGACTCCCTAATAAATGAATGAGTGTTCATTTCCTGCACAGGTTTTGTCAAATTTGTCCTATTATCTCCCAGGTTCAGACTAAGAGTAATAGAGTGACAAGACTCATCTTTGAAAATTGAGGAGAGGGAGATATGTCTCTCTGGGAGAAGAGCAGGAAGACATGAATAAAGGCAAACTTAAAGCACAAAATTGAAAAATAAAATAAAATCACATTTTACCTGTATTTTTCAAATGTTTATTTGTAACGTTTAAATTAATCCTTGTAAATGACTGAACTCAGCAGGTATACAAAAGCTGAAATATATAATCACTTACAGAAAGTGTTACAGCAACACATTAGCAGTGCTGTGTGGAGATGGCTGTGTGGGAGGCATTTTCATACCAAATCCTTTTTTATTTAGTTATTTATAATTGTTTCAGGAAAAAAAATATATCCCTTCAGGGCTTTGGACTGGAAGCACGGATGCTTGCTTGCTTTGCCGTGCTGCATTTTAAAACTGGCTATGTGCTTTATGGCCATTTTAGAATTGTCACACCGTGGTACTACAACTGGTTTACACCAGCTGAAATTTCTTTCCCAAATGTGGTTTGTCTGGTTTGGGGTTCATTTTCAATGAGCTGAGTGCTAGTTTACTGCAGAAAGGAAAGCTTTCAGTAAGTAACTCCAGACTGACTTGGACCTTAATCCTGCAATGATTTATGCACATATTTAATGTGTCCTGTAGAGCAGCCAATGGGCCTGGAGTCTGTGCTTTATGGTACTGCCTTCCTTTGGAAATTGGAGAGAGATCTGCTGATGGGAAGCTTTAGCAAAGAGTAGCCACAATTAACAATAACTTTAAATGCTTACTTAAAGTGGGCTGCAAAGCACACAAATTAAACACGTTTGAGTGTTGTCATACTGGGAGATAGTTTCCAAATATTCAGAAATTACTGGGCTTAAACCTCATGTAGATGCTGTTAGAGCTGAAGGAATTAATGTAAAAATAATGAACCTGTATATTTGTATGCATCGGTACAATTTGGTGTAGGATCATGTCGACATTGTGCTCAAATTCTGAACACAAGTTACATTTCTCTTTTACACACAGCAAACAAAACTGCAGTTCAGCCATATTATGATCTAAGCATATACTAATATATTGCAATCTGTATACTCAAAATGATCATTTTAACTTGCAAGTATTATTGCATGTAAAAGTATGCATAAGATCATATAGATAAGGTCTATAGAATTAGAAATTATTGATTGGATTATAAGAATTATGAGATTACTTTAAAAGTATATTTGCTTTTTTAAACTAATCTGGATACCTAATTTAACAGATAATAGCATCCTTTTCTGGATTTTTTGGTGGAGTGGGCGGAGAAAGGGGGAAGGTTTTCATCCTTCCTATAGAATACTGTAAAGAGATTTTAAAGGAGGAATTTTAAATTCTATACAAAGGTTATAATTTTCTCTGAAGTCATATGGAACTCAGCACGAAGTGCTGATGACTTATTTTCATGTAAATTCTTCATCTTGATGTAATTCATATGGCATCAGCACTGATAAGTAATCAGACCTTTCTGATAAAATCTAAAGCACAGAAGAATAAATGAATGCCACGCAGTTAACACTTAACTGTAAAGCTGTAATATAGCATTGGTTTCAACTGGGTAATGCATAAAATGTACAAAAAACAGGTAAACCAGAGTGACCACAGTAAACGTGAGCCTGGCGGTAGCTCATGGTGCTGTATAACCTGGTATCGCAGTGTGCAGGCTGCTGGGACACAATCCGCCGTAGCCATCCGAGGCTGGCTTGCAGCTTGCTAAGCTTCTGCATGGCATACTGACCTCGGTCATGGGGCAGCAGTGTATTTTAATATCTAATTAAAGTTATGCTTATGAATAGGCTTAAGGACACCCTCCTCACTCAGAGTTGAGGATTCTTTGTTCAGATCCCAAATGAATTTTGTTTGCGTGTGTATCAGTGTTTTCTGCTAGCCAGGGACAAAGACATATTAATACTTATTTCAGTCTTTTGTAATATCCTTTGCAATCTTCAAATTACGGTGCCATGTAAGTATATTGTAGTGTTGTCAGTTGTTCTTGTTATTAATCCTGAAATAATAAAATGTGTATTAGATAGAATCAGGGCAGCTCAACAGTATATTGCAGGCTATAAGCTTTCATTAACAGCTACAAGAATTTATTTATTTTTTTTTAACTCAGTGTGTGTAGTGACAGAGAGGGAGAGAAGCCTGAGGGAGTGTGATTTGGGCTTAGAAAAAGAGGATGAAACAGGGGTAGGATTTGGATTCTGGTCAGATCTGGCTGCTCTTCAGCTTTGTCCATCAGTTGTCTTCTGGCAATACGTTGTGCTGCATGCTCAAATGTAATAACAGTCCTTTATAATGGTCTTTTAAGCATGTGTTTTCTGGTCCAGGTAGGTTAATGTACAATAACTTTTTTATTTTTACTATTTATTTTTTTTTTGCATTGCTCTCAGCACATAGGTGAATGCAGAGTGCCACAGAATGCAGCAGCTTTGGTGATTTTTTTCACTATGATTAAGGAACAGCTCATCTCTAACCAGAGCAGATCTCAGTCACCAGGAGACTGCAGTGACAAAAAGGGGTATTTAATCATCTGGCTGGGATAGGATCAGGAAAGAAAGCCCATTGTTATTGCTGCATTCTGACTGCTGAGGAGAAGCAGCCGAAGTGAACCACCAGCTCCTACTTCCATCCATCTGCTCCCTCCTTTCTTCCATTTTTCTAAATATTTTTTTCTGCCACTTTAATTATGATCAGCAGAGGCACTTGACAGAATCTCTTTGTTCTGACAGGCGCATTGGGTCCTGCGATTTTGGCGTTCCTCTGGCTGTGAATGGCGGAGGAGCACTACAGAAACAAGAGCGAGATGATAATCTCAGGAGGTCCTTTCCCCTCACCTAGATGTCACACACACTTGGAAGGGCAGGCATGTGGGTTTTTTCCCAAACGCTTTCAGCTGGAGTGGCACGTGAAAACCTGTTTCCCGTGTCTATATGCAGTGCCTGGTGCTTTCATGTCCCTCAAAGGCATCTGATGCTGCTGAAGCATCATGACAACTTGGCTGTCTTTGGGATCACAAGGTTCAGCATCTCTTGGGTCTGCTGCATCTGCTGGTTCATTTGGCAAGAGAAGCACTGGTTCATAGTAATGCCTTCCACCTCCCAAGTTAAGCAAAAGAATATATTAACTGTAGTTACGTGTTGTCATCTGTATACTCAGGAAACAATTAGGGAAAACCTTCCTAATTTTCTGTGCAAGCTGAGCCTCGGGTGTTCTGTAATAAACTAGCAAACTGTGACTTCTGCATTTGGATGTATTTGAACCTTACAGGAATTGAGCTAAAACGAAGCAATGCTTTCTCTCATTCCTTAATTCTGATCTTAACATTTTACTTGCACATTTTTCTGCATTTCAGGTTTCTGAAGTTTCCTAAAGTAGCATTGTTATGTGGCTTTATGGAGTCTTTTGTGTGGGATTATATACATCTGAGAAAAGGAATCAGCTGATTCTCCTACATGAATAGTGCTGCATTTCTTTAGCAACATTCCTCCTTGATCTACACATTTCATTTTTTCTCACCAGATTACAAAGAGAAATTGAGTCAAAGAAGTCATGGCCATTGCTAGGCAAGGAAACAGCATGTTGTTAGAGCTGGCAAGTGGAAACTGTATCTCTTACTTGGGCCGCTTCCCTTTGCTTTGGATCAAGGGAAGCTGCAGGGGTTGTGCCAGCACCTAGTGCAGTGCAGAGAGCAGCACATGAATGCCCTGGAGTGTGCAGTTAAGATGAGTTGAGCTCTGCCAGTTTAAGCAATCAATCAAACCAGTCTGCCTTCCTCATCAGTTAATGCAATGAATGAGATTCATAATGTACCATGAAATGAGAAGCTTTTCTGTGGAGGTTTAAAAACAGATATGTGACTGCTTAGATAAACGCTATACAATTGCCTTCAGTTCCCAATCATATGCTATCAACTTCAATTAGGATGAAAACTATCATAAGATTTGACTTTTGCATCTGGGCAGTGTCTTAAATCGGGGTGTTGGTCATAGGTAAATAGAATCTGACCACCAAAACATGTGGAAGAAACAGCAAGAGACTACACCGAGACATTGCAGCTAATGACGACTCTTAAAGCTGCAAAGCTGGTTTACTAGAATTCCTGTACATCAACTTCTCCATCATATTTTAGGCATTAGAAATTTTGTTATCACACCACTGTGGTTAAAAATCCCATTGCAAATGGCAATTGCATGTCGTAGGATTTCTGAAATGCTTCATCGGTGATGCTGATGTTTTCTTAGTGTTAATGGCAATATAACTTTGTCAGTATTAATTGAAATGGTCCTTCCAACAGATGCAGTGGTTTATCTAAGCCTATCATTATAGTAGCCATATGCTTACTGGGAAAGTGCACTATCTTATTTCACGGAAAGTTAAAGAATTATTGATAGTTTAAGTGACAGCATGGTATATACGGAGATGCCATAGTGAAAAAGTTATCTGATAGCTTAGATTTATTTTTTCCTGTTGAGTTTAAATTGACAACACTCCTTGTAATAACAAAACTCTTTGCATGGAGAGGACCGTAATTTAATTTACTACTGTGAATATTGATTCCTGGATAGTACACTCTTTAGCCAACAGATGACCTAGATCCTTGGTTCCCTAAGGGTTCTGAATAATAACAGCAGCAAAAGGGTCTGGATTACATAAGAGACTTGATGGAGATTAGTTACTTTCTCTGCTGACATTTTAATTTTATTCATTTAATTTATTACTCATACTCCTCGTCTTGCTTTGTAAGCTGGAAACCATTGTCAATTGGATTGGTGTTGATGAGCACTGAGTGTTTTAAACATCATTCTTCCCAATCATAGCAAACCTTGTGTTCAAAGTAAACCAGAAAAGACCATGTTCACTTAGAAGTGATTCCATTTCTCATGAATTGAAATAATCCTCAAAGAGCTGATTTAGTCCAGGTCTGTGTATTAGGATGGTTGCCATGGGCTTCTGACATAATCTCCTTGTAGTGGTCATCATGGTGTTGGGTTGCAGCTTCTCTAGAACCGATGGGGAGTATTCCCATAATGCAGGAAAACCTGATGTGGTTCCCCCAGGAACCCACAAAATCCCCTACTGCCAGCTTCAGTCATTGAAAGAAAGGACAAGACCCCCCAAAGTGATATGAGGTTCTTGAAATAAAAGGCAAAGGCAGGCAGGAAGAAAAGAAGATCAGTGGAGGGTGGGGAGAGAAGAATGGTGTGGGGGGAAGGTGGGAAGGCTGTACCATCTGCTTTCTGAATCCCCAGTATTGAGGGTGCACGTGGGCCATATATTGAGGGTTTTGAAGGCTCTGTAGCCATAGGGACCAGTGATCAGTCACTGATCTTGGCAGCCTAAGACAATTATTAGGTCTCTCAAAATTCTCTGTCTACCCGGGAGAACGTGGCAGAAATGCACCTGGAAGACCCAGAGCAGAACACGACAAAACAGCATAGTTTTGGTGTAAAACAAGGGTTACTTCAGTAATTTTTTTAGCAGTATTTCCTTTGCCCAGCTATTTTGAGCCACTCTAAGGCGATTAGAGCGGCTCGTTACCGACGCTCAGGAGCTGAGAAGGCGAGTTGTGTTCCCTTTTGAGAAAACTGTCACTATCTCTGCGTGAGCTCAGATGGAATTGAATAAGTCTGTTTTGTGCTCAGAGTACCGAGCAAGCCCTCTTTTTGCTTTTGGTGGCTGCGGGTTAATACAGGCAGCTGAGGGATCTGAAGCCTTTTTCCTCTGTCTTGCAGCCGTCTACTCCGTGAGCTCAATTGTGACAGAAGATATTGTGTATGTACATTAAAGATCTATTTTCCCTGACTTCTAAGCATTTCTGTGCTGCCCACCAAAGAAACTTTTACCTAATTCAGTGACTTTTTTCTTCCTCAGACACTTTTTAGTTGAGGACCTAAGTAACTAATGCTTCTAAGCTTACAAAAGTCATTCACTATCCTTACTGGAAAGGACGAAGAAAGATGTAATTGCCCAGTTAGGGTTTTTTGTGGGCACATTTATTAGCATAAATAATTTCCTAACTATAATGGATACATAAAATCACTTATATATAAAAATTGAATTCTCAAAATATTTTTAAGGCCCTGAAAGTTATATTTTAATTTTGTCTATGATGGAGACAACAATTCTGACAGAACAGCACTGTATCTGTCACGGACATACAGGGAGAAAATTATTGTATGTGGGAAGTGATAAACCCTCTAATCCAGAGGTCCTCAAACTTTTTAAACAGGGAGCCGGCGCGCGGATGAAGTGGCAGGAGGCCATCTGCGGCTGCTTGGTTTCCCCCCCCCCCCAGCCCCCGGCGGGGGGGTGAGTGTGTGTCTGTAAATACCGGGGGCCGGATTGAGGACCCTGGGGGGCTGTATCTGGCCCGTGGGCCGTCGTTTGAGGACCCCTGCTCTAAACCCATCTCTATCTGGCACCAGGACTGAAATATGAGAAAGAGATTCTTTGAATAATTGGAAGATTATTTTGTTATTGTTGAAAATATTTTTTTTAAAGTTTTAACAATATTAGGTTATGTGGTTAGGTAGCTCATTTGTGTACCAGGAAAACCAGTATGCTTGACCACGGGTTAAGTTTCCAAGGAGATCATGACCCCAAACATTCTTAGAAAGAAATGGTGTAATAAAATCTGAAAACAAAATCAGAACGGAGCAGCCTGGTTTTCAATCATAACCTTAGCCATTTGGAGCAAATGCAGATTTTATTTCATTCAACACAGTTGCTGCTGTTCCTTATATATCTCCAGCACTTCATGTTGCACAGTATGTTCGTACAGCACAATCTTCAAGCACAGAGAGAGAAAAACTTAACAGTTTTTAGATAGGTGTGGTTTCTTAATTAAGTGTTGCATTTTGAATCATCAAATATATTTAAATTTCAGTCTTGGCAGTACTCAGTGTTATTGTTGGACTCCAAATCTAGGTCAGCCTCTTAAAATATTGTGGGATAGGGGCATGTCAGCACTGGGCAAAAGCATTATCCATTCAGGCTGCGTGTGAATATGCAGAGCTTCATATGAATTTTTATTGCATTAAAAAAAAGGGTTAAGGAAAAAGCCAGAAGGGTTTGGCAGAGGAAAAAAAAATTAAAAAATCTGCGTTTGTAAGTAACAGAATTTTGCAATTTAGCCCATATGTTAATGGCAAAATGAGACCCTCAAAGTATTCTTTTCTACAATACTTCATTTTTGGCTACTGGTTAATAAGACTACTCGGATTTCAATAGTTGCCTTAATTTAAAATGCTACCTTGATTTTCACAGGAATGGCTCTTATTCCATGAATAAATTATTACTTTGTCACTGTTTTTGTCAGCACTATTAACTATGGAATATATTCTGGCTGGTCATTTTAAGTGTCTTCCTTATCAGTATTGTGCCTGGCATTCATTATCCTCTTATCTCTCTGCCATTTCTCTCAGTAGAGAGGTAATGGATTGATTACTTTCACTGCTATATTGGTCAGGATGTACAACAAATTCTCTTCAGCTCTACAGCTCATTCATCATGGATATCCTTTAATCCCCCATCCCCGAGTTTAAACGTTTCATTCTCTTCATATATATTGGAAATTATTAGCAAAGACAAGAATCCAAGCAGTACATCTTTTATCACTCGTTTATTGTAAAGCATAGACACTGAAAATCCAGGGGGGTTCTCTCAGTTATGCTGCTCAGGGGAGTTTGAGTGCCCCAGAACCACTAATTTAGCAGCATTTGCATTTTCTGAAATACTGACTTCTATGTTGCAACTGAAGAATTATTGAAAAGACAACACATAAAAAATGTTCTTTGTGATACGATGCTCCCCAATGTGCTGCACATACGTACGCGTAGTAACAGAATCTCTGCTATAGGGGTGAATATTTTTGACTCATAGGTGGCATTTGAAAATAAAGGCAGTTTTCCAATACAAAAATTGTGTGCTCTACATTGTACATGCATGCTATATGGAAAACACTGTTAGAGCGAGTTGAATGGGAATCACAGGGTTTCCTCATCTGGCAGACCTTTAGCAAGAGGAGAGCAGAGAGTAGGAGTGCTTTCCTTGGCTTTTCTAAGAAATTGGTTCTTTCTGGCAAAACTATCATTGCAGAAGAGTCCAGCAGGCATCAACATTTTGCCTGGAAGGACCTTGTGAAGGACCAAGACAGTATCAATGCTATAGGACAAGCTGAAACTGAAATTACAAAGACAGACTCAGTTAGCGATAGGGAAAGGTATATGAAGGACACACCAAGGCTCTGCACTGCAAGGGAGGTTCCCCTAAATATAGCCATGTAGAAGACATAGGTCTATATCACTAACTGCTCGTTGTCCAGAAGGTACATTTGCTTCCCTTGTCATTGGCGCTGTTTCTGATACTGATGCTTATCAGTCTAGTCTGCACACAGATGCTGATGTGAGGCTATACTAGTATCCCTTGTGCAAGAAGTGCTTAACCTGCACTTTTCGAAGTCATCAGTTTCATCCTGGGAACAAACAAACCTGACTCTGGAGCAAATGGAGGAAAAAAATATTCAAAAAATCTTCCAAACAATATTAGTCAAATATGCAGAAAGGCTCCAGTCACTACAAAGTACCTAAATCTGAGGAGCAAAGACATATATCGCTGATAGTCCTGTGACTCAGTCTCTGTTACAGTCAAGCCCTTCCTGAATCTCTTGCTGATGAGAGCTTCTTGCAATTCTTGCTGCTCTTCCATGCCCTCATCTCATTCTCCTCATCAATAAAGATCAAGATCTTTTCAGAATTATCCTAGACTGATCATGACTGAGAGAGAGCAGGCGAGAAATCAAAAAATGGGTAGCCAGACCTGGAAGAGCAGCAAGTCCATTCAAACAGGGTGATGGTACTCATGCATTTGGTTTTAAATAGAAGAGACAGGATATCGATCAATTAGAATTATGAGTCATCTAAAATGCTGTCAATATTCAGGTGACATCAGCCATGATGCCTCTGAGGAGGAGAGAAGGAAGGAAGGAAATCTTCAAAGCTATTAGAGAAGGACCTGTTTTTGAGCATGTATCGTACAATGCTACAACAGACTGCGAAGAATAGACCAAGCACAAATGACCAACTGTTGAAAGATGTTAAGAGATCAAAATTTATCTTTTTTTATTTAAGACATAAGTAGTAAAGCTCTGAAACATTCTCACTAGCGTATCTGTCCACTGTAAACCACGGAACTGCTGCATGTTTTCCCTCAAGAAAAGGGAGAGAGCTTGCATCTGATGGCAACAAACTTCCTCACATGAGGTTTTGCAACAAAAATATATTCCATATCAAGATCCTTTAAGACTGTCTTGCCTTCTCAATTAAAAAAAAAAAATACTTATCATTTTACCCCCATATAGTCTCTAGGGAGATAGTCCAGACGGAAGATTGTATCACTTCAGCTGGGTATGCAATCTTTGTAAGCAGCCCCTTGCCTCTGTGACATCTTCTCTTAGATGTCTTGTCAGAGTCTCTGCCTCTGACATCTCTTTTAGATGTCTTTTGTAGTTGCTTTAAATGGAACATAGCCAAAAATTAAGTTCTCATACTTCCCTATGTCCCTTTTATTGTTATCAACAGTGCTATTATCATCCCTGTCTCTCAGCAGTCAGCCAGTTCATAGTTACAGTTCTGAATGTTTTACTTGCCAGAATTTGTCTGGTCAGATCAACAAGGTTTTTGTCACTGCTCTAGAAGTAATTAGGAAGGACAGATTTCTCAGCAAGAGAGAGGCACGCAAGCAAATCTAGACCCGTGTTAGCATCCGTGAAGGTTACTGCTTAAAGAGAGAAGATTTTTAGTAGGGCAGTAGAGCCCAGCAGAGGGAGGAAAGGAATATTTCTCTCTGTGCTGTTTTAATTTGTACTGAAACTATTAATAGTCCAAGCTTTTCTCATTTCCTGTATTTTTCACAGTGTGTTGTTCCTTTCTGCTTTTGCTTCCACCAGATTGAAATGAAGTTATTTGTTGTCTTTAGAAATGTCATTTGTCCTGTATCACAGTATTTGATTTCCTGGCACCTTTTGCTCGGCTCCATGGTTCGCAGTGTGGGTAATTTTGTGTCTCAATGACCCCATCATATTGTAGTACGACACTGAAATTCTTTCAGGTACACATGAGAGGGAGAACTGCTAAAAGAGTTCAATGTTGCATTCTCCCACAAAGAGCACTGTATTTCAGCTGATCATTTATTTAACATTTGACAGCCTCCAAAAGGAAGGGAGGGTTATCCATGCACTTATATGTATTCTGGAAGGGTGAGATTCAGCCTGTATTACAGTCAGGCAGTCTACACATCCACCTCATTTAGCTCATTTCTGCTAGTATTTAAACAATTTCAAAAACAGCCCTTACAGAAGTCCTACTTTCAGTCTTCCCTGCCTTTGAATGTAGCTTTCAGGCTCTAGCATTGAGCCAGAAATCAATTATTCATTGTCTTTAGAGAAGGTATCCCCCAGACTTTGCTCCTCTGGACCTAGGGCAGGGTTGATGCCACACTTTGGATTATGGTGGAGTTTGCTGTGGGCTGGAACTGAGAGCTGGAAGGTTGGTGCCCAGGGAGCTGCAGCCGTACAAGCGAGATGCCCAGTGAGTTTTTGGGTACTCCACTCTCAGGCAGTGCTCTTGCACACTCTTTCTAGGTTACCCTAAAGCTTGTGTCCACCCAAGTCCTTGAGCAACTTGAATCTTGCCCTTGCTGATTACCTTTCTGCTTGTACTTTTGCCTGAACTCAGATATCCTATTTCTGTTATCTACACCAAAATCACAAAGCTCAGCCACTATTCTCTGACTTCATATCTGGAGGGGCATCCACCAGTGTGGTATTTCCAGCTAACTAGTGCTAAATAAGGTTGTTTTCTGCTTTTTAGAGCAAGGAGATTCTAAATTAGCATCTTGTCTCTAAATTGCTACCTTTGTTGTGGATTAGCTCTTTAACTTTGCTTTCTTATAATAGTTGTGTAAAAAATATATTCAAATGGATGTGTCAAGTTTGTCATCGGGAGCCCTTAATTCTATTCTTAATATACTATAGGGCATCGTGATCATTATTGAGAGACTAAATATTAGCTTTCTGTATTTTTCTTCCATGTAACTCCTGTGCACTGATTTGACAACTTCGGTCATTTTGCACATTTCTGCTTCTGTGTCTCTTTTGAGTAATATGAGATTAGCAAAATGATATATGAATATAGCAAAATTCTAGATGTTGAATAGCTGAAAAAATAATAGCCAAATTTCATTGAAGATACACTATTTTCAAGAATGTATCTTAAAATATGAAAGATTTCATTATCAACATTTATATTAAAATATGGTACTTATTTTCTGATTGTTTTGATTTCAATTAGAAATGCTAATTCAAATACATTCAGGCTGAGAAAACATTTTTGAAAACTTGCAGTTAAAAAGAGATCCACAACCATCACTGAACAGAATATGGGAGAATTAATGAGATCCTTCTTAAAACACATTGAAAATGAAAAGCTGAACATAGCACTGCCAAGTATTAGCACTATGTAATACAATATTCACTAAGTTTTGATCAGATGTTTTACAAATGGGGGGGGGACTTCTGAGCTTTTTTATAAACTGATTTTATTATAGGAGCATTTTACTATTAGATGATTTGTCTTGCTAGGAAAATACTCTCCTTTTTTCATCTTCTGATTAGACTGAGACTTAGCTCAGGATATTTCAGGATCTGGGGGTTTTGTTTTCCTAGCACTATCCAAGATAATTCTCTTCCCGGTTTCACAAGAACAAGTGCCATAACTAGTGTTTGCAATGTGAACTTTGAGAAGGCTATTATCAAACTCTGACAAAAGAATCTGAACTCCTGCTTTATAATAACTTTTTAATACAGTATCAGAAAGATGCAAAAGATCTGCCTGGGGACTGACATTTAGCTATTGTGCTCTTTTAAATTAAATGACAGCTCATACAGGCATTCCAGGGCTAGGTGTAAAATCCTGTTATTTAAACACTGTCAAAGCTTGGGTTTAATTAACTCTAATTCAGTGTAGTTTCCCCATCCTTGCATACTCTTTCTGTCTTTCTTTCACTCCCTGTCTGTCTTTTCTTTCTGCTGGCCTTGAAAGGCTTCCGAGCGCCTGTCAGGGTTACAGTGTGATTTCAAATGCCTTCGTGCCTGTTGCTGGGTGGAAAGAAAATTGCGTCCTGGCAGAGCAGCAACGAAGCATTTCATTGTCAGCTGGGAGATTTGGGTTGCAGGGTAAAGCTGGAGTGCTAAGTCCCAGCCTGGCTGTGCCTCTTAATGTTTCAAGTCATGTATGCGGGGTTTCTGAAGCAAACGGAGCTGTACTTCTTCTCTGATCAAAATCGTGGAGGACACGTTTGGACTTCCACAGCCAGAGTGAGCACATAGTTTGTCAAGTTCACCATCACATGAGGTGACGGAGGTTGCCCCATGCCTGTCCTTGCACTGGTCATGGGAAGGGCTGTTGTGCCGGCGGGGCTGGGAGCTCTGGGATAGCAGCACATTGAGGATCACAGCCCAACCGCTGTGGAGGATGCAACCGGGGTTGAGTAGCAGCTCCTAAGAAAATCAGCCAGCAGCGAGGGGATGGTGAAGCCGTCAAGCAGTTGGGCGACATAAACACATAAGGAGATCAGAGTCTTAAGTTGTCCTTCATTTGATGCTCATTCAAATCATTATTTTTGGGCAGAAGTAGTTCAGATCGAAGACAACCTTTCCTGAATGCTTTTAAATAAATAAATTGCCTCCTATGCATATCTAGCTCTCTTTCTCCTCTCTTTGATATGCTGCTGTGGTTCCTCAGTCTCGATGGATATACAAATTCTTACTCTATTTCTTCAATGTGATTTTGGATATCAAATATTCCTAGGCTCTGAGTGGCAATATTGTGATGAAAGTTGCACTACAATAGGCCAGGAACAAAACAGTCCCAATTAAGGTTTGCTTTTATGTAGCTACTATTCAAAAGCAGTCATCCAGCCTTTTGGGTCATAACAGTTTTCCACCTCAGTTATGCCCGGACCAACAGCTTGGTTTTCAAAGGTAAACCCTAACTTCCTTCTCTTTCTATGTGAATTCTCCTTTCCATCTTTGCATTCAGTTCACATGTTTTTGCTTTCAGAGCTTTCAGAGCTTTTATGGCTTCAGAAGCCTCTTCAGTTCCTCCCAGTGACTTCCCAAATAGTGAAAAATTCACGTGCTGATTTTCCCCAGACTCAGGAGTCCTAATCAGCTGCCAGCATATGCATGGTGTCCTTCATGCCACTGGCTTCGGTCCCGGGTGCTCCCCATCCACTGGGAGCAATGCAGGCAGCCCTCAGCAATCTCTGCCTTTCAGTGGATGAGAGTCAACCCAGCTGGATCAAAGGAGTTGAAAAATGCGGATGGCTAATCAAAGCTAATCAGCTAGCCTTCCTTTCTGCTTAATAGAGAGAGATGGACAATCCCAGGGGAAACCCAGCTGTGCTGAAACAGATGTCCAAGGAAGCGAGAAGACTTCCCCTCTGGAGGTGCCTGTGTCTGTCTATGGAAGGAGCCCGGATAGCGAAGTTAAGGCTAAATGCCTTTTATACAGCTAAATGTATATTTGATTAATTTTAGCCCAAAATATGTACCCTATATAAAAGTATGCAAGTATGTTTATCACAATTCAACTTTAATAAGCAGTATTTTGAGGAGCGTTCTCCTGTCCTCTACCTGAGGGACCAGCGAGCGCAAAGGAAGCAATCGTATCCTCAGCCGTCTGCTGCAATGCTAACAGAGGTGGACTGAAACAACTGTCAAAGCTGACACATCAAAGATCTTTCCAGCATTTCTCAGCCTTGAGAAAAGCAACCCACTCAGATGTTTTCTTTAAATATTTTGTAGATTTTCCAAGAATGCCCCACTTCTCATTTAAAAAAAAATAAAATAAATAAAGATAGCTCAGTTATTTTTCCATCACTCAAGGACAGTTGTGATTCTTCTTATTAAAAACATTGATCCACATAGGATACCGTTAATACTGGGGAATAAAACTGAGTTAACAGTATGTAATGTCAGTGCATGTATGTAGTATATGTGAACTTATAAACTTGAAAATGGGTATACAAAATAAATACTTCAATTTGAAAGTGATAAGGGGGCAAGAGTTGTGTTACTTTCCTGTCTAGTAGAAATGAATACATGTACAGTACATTGCTCTCCTTTGCTGGTTTTAAGGCATGAAAAGCAGTTTGAAGTATGGTCTTGCTTTAATGCCATTTAGATTCCTCCCACAATAATGTCAGCACCTTTTGTGTGTGTGTGAGTGTCTGTCTGCATGTTTCTAGAAAGGAAACTTAGTTCAGTTCTGGTTTAAAAAGTTTTGTTGTCTTACTGCTATTAATGTAATCTCTAGATTTTCTATTCCTCTATGAAAAAAATGCATTTTAAGGTTTATTGCTGAAGTTTCCACCAACCCATCATGGCCAATGCTTTGGGACGTGTGGTGCTTTGCTTTTGGTGCTGGGTGGGTGACTTTAGAGCAGTTTGAGTTAAAGGACACTTAAGCTGATGGGGCAAACCGTACTGTACTGTGCCGGGAGGGCTTTGTTGTCACAGGTCCAAGTGCAGGCTAATTACACGTGTGAGCCATTGGGACAGCTGGAAGTCCTTCCTAGAGGGATGAGCTATAAGCTTAAGCACAGCACCATCAGACCAGCCTGAATTTGGTCCTGAGCTAGCAATGCCCACACACCACTGTACTGTTTTGTTTCTGTCATGCCCTGGGTCCTTTTGAAACCCAGCACTGCTACTCTGCACTCTCTTTTGTGGGCTGGAGGTACCTGACGAGGTGATGCAGGCATGAGCTTAGGGGCTGAGTACATGAGGAGCATCACTTCATTTAGAATATGAACCATATCCATCTATCAGGAGGTGAGGGGGCAGTTTGCTTTGTGAACTCAGTGCTTTGATTAATCTATTCAAATATTAACATGCCTGGTGAGGTAGACCAAAATATCCTCTGGATGTATAAATATTCATATACTAACATCTGCCACAGCTGCATAGTTACAATTATGTTTCCATGGGAGAAAAATACTCTCTTTGAGGAAGGTCCAATATAGTAGAAGGTTTCTCTCTTCATACCTGACACTGAGGAAGGAATTGTTTAACTTTTTAAAACCTTTTATACTTGCATTATTTTAGAGTTAGCCTGGTCTATGAGGATTTAAACTCCAGCATAACAGCTATTAATGTTCCTGCATCATTTTTAGAATGTGTATGTGAGGTACTAGGTGTTTTTCATAACATAAAACAACCTCTTTGATCATCTGCAGGCTGATTTCTGCCACTGGCAGAGTCCTAAAACAACTCTGCTTTGCACAGTTAAGAGTATCAGATTGTCATTATGGTCTTGACCTCTACCTTTTGCATTCAAGAGCATGTCTTCCATTTTCTGTTTTTCGGCACAGTAGTACCTCAAAACTCCAGGTCCTTCCTTTTTTCTTTTTTTTTTTTTTTTAATTTTCTTGCTTTGCAATGTTACTTTATGGTCATTGTGCTCCAAGATGTCTTTTGAATAGGTTTACTCCTAGCTTCACTCTGAATTTTGCCTATAAGTCTACTTGGCCCTCTTCTTCCAAGAAAAAAAAAAAGAAAATAACCCAAAAATATAATCAGCAGCCCTGCCAGTAGATTCCATACAAATCCACAGCAGCTGGCTTGTTACGTACTGAAAAAAATGTATGACTTTTTTTTTAAGTCAAACATACAGGAAATCTTTGTGGCTTTCTAAATTTTGGCATACGAAAGACATTGTTTCAGTGCACCACCAAATATGTGAGTGTACAGCAATGATATTCTCTTTTTGATTTCAAAAAAGGACTTGAACAAGATTGTTCAAGTAGTGTCAAACCAAGTCATTTATGTCTTTGTCCCTTCTCGAAGCTCTATTCGATACTCCACAGCTGTTTTTAAAGACTTACGTTCATTTTTCTCATTTATAGATTGAATATTAAAGGCCATGAAAGAGCTGGTTTGGGCCACTTTTTGGGTCCATCAAGTACAGAGGAAAAAAACATATGAACAGCTAGAGTTCTCGCCTTCTGTTCTGAACTCTGACTTCTTTGACTTAAAACAGTATTAAAGACTGGTGTTAAAATGATGTAAAATTTCTGTGATTAAGACAGGAACGGTATAGTCCCCTACAAAAGGGGATGTCTTACTTTTATATGAAGTTGTCATTGCAGACTATTCCCTGCAGAACAAGCAGAGATTTAAAGCTCTGATGAATGGCTGTTTTGCAGAGTAGGTACTTCCCTTCCACCTTTATCTTTTTAACCTTTGACATTACTTAGATTAGTCAAAACCAGTTTGACCCTATTATTTCAGGAATAATCATTGGTTTTCTTTATGATAAATTATGGATAGGTTACATTTTCAAGAGCTATTAAGTCCTAGGCTCCAAAGCTACTTGCGCATTTTGAATATTTTAATCTAAAATTTTGGGGTTTCTTTTCTTAGAGTTCTTGCAGATAAGGACCCCAGAGCTGTCGCTCCATCTTCAGTTTTATTCTGTGCTTACAGCATTATGTATTTTTCAGAAAAAGTTGCAGCCTACCCAAATTACACTTCAGTCTAGCAATTTAATGTCCTTAGGAATGCACCGAATTATCTTAATCACATTCTTCAGTGATATATTACTACCTTTAAAAAATACTGCTAGGAGAAAATCACAAGTATGCAAGAGGGAGTTGAAGAATAAAGATGTAACAGTTAAAGGAAAAAAGGAAAACTAAACAAAACCCAAGACATAAGTTAAGCTGACTAGAAAATTAACATTTAAAAATGTCAGGAAATCAAGAAACAGTGCTCTGATAGTACTGCAAGCATGTGTCTGTGTAACTGTATTTATTTTACGGTGCAGTAGTGGAACCAACTTCTGTTCTCAGTTAAACCGGTGTGTTAGTTCGAACAGGTAATCACTTAGTGTCACCAAACAGGGCTTTGTATCAGTTTACCTCAACTAGTTACTGCACAGCTGTAACTTGAGTTAAAGCAAGCTCTGATTATAGATAAATAGCTGCCTCCTGATGTAGTATTGACAGAGTCTTCACAGAAATAGATTGTCCTTGAAACTATTTTTTGCTGTAAGACACCATTTCAATCAGAGTTTTTTTCCAAATCACACTAATTAGGAGAGTCATTTAACAATCATTATCAAGGTACATATTTCCAGAATTTGTTATGAGATATGATGCTGTTTCAAAATACACTTTATATTTGTTATCCAGTTTAATAAAATGTAAATAGCAAGTAGATATGATAGTTCATTAAGACATAAAATGGTCAGATACTCTATTTTATTTTAGAACATCATGCTTTTAATAATGTTGTTGTTATTTAGTGCCAGAGAAACATCCTATTTTCTAGGTCAATGTTTCATATTTGTTTTATGATTAAAACAGTTTGACATTTTGAAGAAAAAATTGCTAATTCGTTGTATTAATTAAAAATAATGACCCAGAAAAAAGATTCCAAACTACCCTAAAGACGTCAGCACAGTGAGACATGACAGTTGTGCCATATTGTCACTATTAATGACATTTTATTAAGCAACATAAAAATGTACCTACAAATGAAAAAAAAAAAAAAAAAAAAAAAGAATTTGGGAACATCTTTCATTTTTAAAAGCCTGTGTGTGAAATCTTCAGTCCACAGAAAGGGTCACAGATACTTGGGAAGACAAAACCAACTTTTGAAATATTGACATTTCCTGTGAAACGTAAAGGGCAGCTTTTGCACAGGTAGATATTTGTTCTTTTTAAATACATGTTAGCCTTCTGCTGCCAGAGCAGGGAGAGGGCAAGTACACGAGAGGTGAAATCCTGAAGCCTTTGAAGTTTAGCCATAGATTTTTAATGAGTTTGTTCCCAGGGTTGTTCATTTGTACATATGAACTGCTAATACCATATAGTTAATGAAAAGTACCGCAATTTTCATAAATATGTATATGATATATGAAAATTAAGGTCTAGAAAAATGAGAAATAATAAACGAAATTATAATAATTATCTCTCCTGAAACCTGTTCAGACACACAGCTCACACTAGTTAAGAGACACCAGTTTCTACTCTGTGTCATAGGGCAAAATATCACTGAAGACAAAGTAAATAATCACCACCTGTTTTGTTCCTGAAGAGTGCAAAATAAAAATTAAAAAGACCACAGACAATAAAAGGTGGTTATTTCATTTCCAGTTCTGTATGTTCCTTTTTGGAGATCTCATGACTGAATTTAAGGCTGCAAGAAAGCATCTGCTGTTTGAGAGGACCTCAGAGGAAGCCCTCTTCTCCAAATTAGTAGTAAACCCTTTTTTAGTGTGTGACAGATCGGTAAGGTAGCTTATGGATGGACATCTAGTTCCATTTTAAAATTGGCACCCTAGGTTATTAAATTAGATCCTTTTATTTTCAGTTTACCTAAAGCTGTAGCATGTCCCTTCTCCAGATCTGCGTGGTTTCAAGAACATTTTTCAAAGATACCTGTCAGCCCTCGATGTTTCTTACATTTCACGATCTTTAATGCTTAGATTTAAAACTGGAAACAGTTGATGTTTTACTCTGTATATGTCTTTTCAGAAGAGTGCAAGTGGCTTTATGGACCCCTGTCATCCTGCAAACTACTGTTGGGGAGCTATTGGTCTGGATATTCCAGTCATTAGCAAGAGAAGCTGCTAGTATCTTAAATTAAAATAGATCTTTGAATTCCCGCTAAGACCTCTAGAAAATAAATTTACTTCAATTCTTTCATAAAACTTTACAACTTTGTCTTCCCAGTGCAAGCTGGAGCCCTGGTGAGGCTGTCATTTGAACTGAAGCTGTATTGCAGCCTCTTTTGTTCTCGCCTTGCCTTAGATGCCTGCTTGCTGCCTGCTGGCTTTCAGGAGCGAGCAGGATGACTTGTGGTGACAGCTGTAAAGTTGCGGATGGGAGCAGAGAGGAAAAAAGCCCTTGTTCGGTTAGGAGGGGGTTTATATCTCTCTGTTTCCATAACTACACAGAAGGAGAAAAACATGCTTCTTTCATGCTTGTCTAGATTCAAAATTGCCTGTTGTCATCCTTTCATAGGTTCAGCACCTTTGCGGGTTGGTCTTAGTAGCATTTTCAGATTATGAAATTATTGTGAAATTTGTATATTGCCTTCACAGCTGAAATTTTGATTTAATCACTGTGTTTTTCTGAGGTGTCCCTTTGTTTTCGTTTGTATTTGAAATGTTTTAGCCAAGTCTTAACAACCATCTTCATTATGTGAAAGCTATTCAGCTCTCAAAATAGTCTTTATAAGCTTGCTTAATTCTTAGAGAGCCCATAAATTTTAATAGTCATTAAATAAATCTTTGTCCTTTAATCTCAACAGACTTCTTAAAAGTGTCTTTTCTTTTTTTTTTTTTATTTGAGTTTGGTAAGGCAGCTACTTAAAGCTTCCTGATAACTTGTTCCTCTATGAATATAAACAACATTTGCAGTTAAATGGTTTCTTACATTATCAGCCAGTCACAGCTCGTATTCTCTTGCCATACTGTACAAACTCACTGTTCAGGCAACGTGGATACTAGGAAGGGACTTTGCTAGGATGTATACAAAAATACTTAATATTAACAATACCTTCAGAAAAGTTTATTTAAAATAAAGATCTAAAATTCAAGGTTTACCCTGTTAAGGAGAAACATGAATTAGGCAGAAGTGAGGAGGGCATTTTACAAAATATTTCCTAAACATCTACAACACTGTTACATTCTAAAAACTTTACAGTGCTTATAAAGAGGGAAAAAAGTCAAGTATAAGTCTTTCGCATCTTTAGGACAGGTAGAATCTGGAGATCTGAAAATGTTATTAGGGAGATGTTCAAAGGAAATGGACACAAATTATGGCTTTTTTTGCATATGATACCATGTTCCTAAAGCTCACGGGGCATAAAAATAGCTTATTTACCATTTTTTTTCCAAACCTGTAGTCATTTATGATTCTTAGATAAGTTAGCAGCCTTGTATTCAGCTATTGTAGTTACTTTTGTAATTGTGATAAGTGAAGCCACCAACATACGCTGAAGCTACAGAGCAGGGAACCAGTTGCTGAAGCAGAGTTGTTGGGTTGCAGACTTCTCCGAGGGAGGGCTTAGAGCTGACTGACAGTGTTTTCATTATTTTATTTTGCAATGTTTGATTACACTTGTCCGTTCTGATAATACAATGAATCGCTAAGACTCATTGTGGAGACACAGTGTGTACCAAAATAACAGTTCTCTATCACATGAGATGTCTGCTGCACCAAGAGATGCTGTCACATACATTCAACCCAGTGCATATCATATGCCTGGTACTAAGCCATCCACTGAGTATAAAGGCCTAAATAATTAGATGTAGTACCTTATTGTTTATAAATGATACATAATATCTTCTGAAAGGGTGAGATTTCAGTGCCAATTATTTGAGTTGGTTTTGTTTTCATTAGACATCATACTGCAGCATATGAATGCTAGAAAATAGGTGCATTACCACTTGTCAGTAAAGATGGATTTATTTCAAAGGACTGTGTTGATTACACTTACAGACTAAGTCCTGCCCCTGTTGAAACTGGGCAGCACTGCTTTTGTTTACAAGGGGTGGGGGAATCCCCCCCTCCTTGCTAATTAATGTATGTTAAGTGCTTTGATGTCTTTGATTGTCAGGTGTTACACCTTACAGTTACTATCTTTTTCCTTTTTTTTTTAACTCTAATACGTGCAATTTGTCCTGGGTGCATCACTGATTTATTTTCGGAAACCTGTCTTTTCTTATTTTCTCAACTCTGGAAAAGAAGCTTTTTGTTTGCGGGCTGTACATGTGCACACATGTGTGACTGATTGCTGTTAATACAAATTCACAGCTTTTGTTCTTACACCACCAAAACTGGTCAGCATTTGACTATTGCTGACATGTCGGGCAGCCTGTTGATTACACTATTGGTTTCACAGATGGGTGCTTCTTGTTCAAAGCCTTCAAAACTACGAAACGTTTAGCTAATGCCTTGCACTACATAAAGAGATCAAAAAGGTCTAAAAGCTATCTGCTAGTCTTCTGCTACAAGCAATTAGGGTAATACTGAATCCATCCCAGATCACGTAGTAATAAATATTTTAGCCTTCCCTTAAGTGTGTATTGATATTCAGGGCTGCCTGCTGGTAAATAAAACAATCAGAACTAAATTTTCCTTTGAATCTGGGCTATTCTGTGTTTCCAGCGCTCACAGACTTGTCGTCCGTCCGTGTCCCCCCCCTTCTTCTTCTGCCTGTCTCTCTCTCTCATTTTGTCTCCAGAGAAAATTATTGTCTGCCTGGAAATCAAGTTACAGTGCTAACTGAAGTAGTGGCATGTTATATATGGAAGAGAGGCCAGGCTGGCAGTTTGCTAGGATCCCCTGGGGTTTGTTTGCCTTGGCCAATATAGAACAGGCTGCAGCCAACTTTGTATTTAATCAGGGGTTAATCCTCAAAAAAACCCACAGCAGATCCTGATACAGGAAGCTACATCTTTATCTCAAAATCTCAGTGGGCATTTTTTACACTGGATCCTTGGGTCTTACTGCTTGTCCTTACGTGGACAAGTCTGTGTTGAAAATTGAAAAAGATCAGATTGTCTCCATATTTTTTCTCATTCTTTACAATCATATATGGAATGTAAATGCAGTTCATTTTCAAAGCCAGTCACATATGCTCACTGTGCATTTGTAACCCTGTATGATTATAAATTAGCAGGCTTGGATTCTGTGGAAGACTTTACCTTATAAATGAAAGCAGCAAAGGCATTCTAGCCCCTGAACTCCCTTTTTTATTTTTATGCATAACTGTGATACCAAAATCTCTCCAAAGTTGCATTTAAAGTAGATTTTCTAGATATTAGGGGTGTAATTCATCTCTGGATATAGTCAGAAAATATGCTGAAATAGTTCTACAGCCTAATATAGGAAAATATCAATTCTGTAATGTGTGAAGGCATCCTTGATGTGCCTCCTAATGTCAGTTCTAGTGATGATAATAGCCTGAAAATTGGTTTCAAAACATGATATGGTGACTTCCTTGAGTTCTTAATATCTTTAGAAAGGCTTCATTTACACATAGAGTTGTAGTTGGCTTCCTCAAGTGAGTAATTATCGCAGCTGACTTTGTTGACCCTTTCTCATCGTAATAAGGTGAGAAGAATTTGTCTATATGAGCAGTGAAAAATTATTTAGCGCAATGGGCCATCTCATTGACAATGATCCTTTGAGCAGAATTCTTATATACAGCCACATACGTGCTGTTCAGTATGGGTTTTAAGAATATTTTCCCACTCCCCAGCATCTGTTACTGTTTTCTTTAGTGGTACAGGTGTATAACAGTGTCAACAAGACTAAGATCTAGACAGGTTGGTCTGTACTACAAAATCCTACTGCCATAGCTGTATCAGCTTGGAGTATGACAACTTCACACCTTGTGTTTCACATTGCTGTGCTGACAAAACCCAGCAGAAGATGACTCCTGTTGCCTTTTGTTCAGAGAGTGTTGTAGCTGTGCCAGCAGTGATACCTCTCCATCAGCATATGCTCTATCTTCACTAGGGTGTGTAGCTGGGTAGCACAGACGCAGTAGGGCACAGCTTCGTAGTGCTCCTGTAGTCAGTATTGAGCTTTTCTCAGTTCATTTTATCTGGCTTAAGGGCTTATGAAAGCATTATATTCAGGAGATGGCCACAAGCAGTCAAGCATTTTCAGACGCCTGTGGAGCAGGACAGTGTCCTGTGGAAGCCTAATCAATACAGACTGGGAGAGGAGGGCTGGACACAGCAATATCGTACAGCCCGTATTTTGCATCTCCATCCCAAGCCGTTACCAGCCTTGGTACTGCACAGTTAGAGCGAGAGTGTTTCACCATTTGTCTGCCTCCCCCATCTCACTGATAAAGGATCCTTGCATAGGCCAGCAGCTTTGTTAACGCCCCCTTCTCCAGCTCTTGACGAAGAAGTTCAACTGCAATTGAGATTGAATAGGAAAAAAAGGTAAAAGTATTTATCTGCAACAAATTAATTCTCACCTTCTGCAGGAAAAAAAAAAAAAAAGTGTCTGGTTTCAGCTAATTAACTAATCTCCCTTGGTGCTCCCTGGGGAGAGACACCCATGATAGTGCATCCTACCTGGCTAAGCACAGAGGATGGGTTGGGTTGTGCCTAAGACATGGTTCTGTGTCTATTTGACTGCACAGGCAGTCCAGGTAACTGGACATGTAATTTCTAGGGTTCACGAAGAAAACTGAAGATCCACAGGGTAGTATCTGAAACATCCTCATCTGTTAATGATTCCCACCAGGCTTTGCTCATTCCCATTTTTTTCTACTGCTATTTCCTTTCAGGCTAAAAGAGAATAAGGGACCCATTTCTTGTCCTCAGTCCCAAGCAAGAAGCTGTTCTCCAGAGGTGTGTACTTGTCCTCACACCACATGGAAGCTGCTGTAGCTGATGGTGTATTTGTCAGCTGGAAAATAACTAAACCTTGGCCTGATAATCATGGGAGAGCCTAAGGGACAGTGTTCAGTGGTAGCTGGTCTGCAGTGTCAAGATGCCCAGGGGAGTGGTGAACAGCATCAGCCACTGCAACGCCAGGTGTGTCTGCTTAACTTCATCAGACTGGCCTGTTGAGACAACTAGGTATTTAGTTGTTATCTCTTTGTGCAGCTCA